>NC_059437.1:21887748-22512748 GCF_021028975.2 Sphaerodactylus townsendi | reverse complement strand
AGATTTGGAACAAGTGAAAAGTGATTGCATCTCAGATTGTAAAGCAGCCTGTTAGCCAGGGTTTTAAAAAGTGATTGTGGTTGTCTGTACTCTGACTCAGATGAAGATGTTAGCACTGTCAGTTGAGGTTCATTGGTGGATAAAATTGTATGCTTCTGCATTAGAATATAGTCCCAAAATGAATATGAGGATGATCATTCATTTTTATGTGCTGCCTTTGTCAAAAACCATTATTTTGTGCATTATTGAACGTGATACTTTGATACAGGAGCATTCATAGTTTATTGAATGACTGTCACCAACACTTGCTTTTTGCAAACTGGTGGGCACTAGGATCCAGGCGGAGCATTCTAGAACAGAGAGGATCCAGCCAGTTGAGTTCTGTGGCAGGGGTACACAGTGCTACTTTCTGAATCAGAATACAGTCAACATTGATTTCCCCAGTTGTACAGCTCTGATTTATTGTCCTGTGCCAGTAGTAATCAGTCCTTGTATATACTTGCTTGTAGGTTGCCAGCACAGAGCTATTGAGTAATGGCCTGCTGTTGTCTCTAACAGTACCATCCTAACCAGTTGTATACCCTTATAAGACATTAAATGCAATGAGCTTACAGGGATGCAACTCTTAGGATAGCACTGTAAGCCTCCTGGAAAAGCTGATGTTCTATACAGCTCCTTAGAAAACACTAATTACTACATACTGAAAACATCCTAGTTTACAGTTGAAGCCTGTTTTGGTCTGCCTGGGTCTGCATTGAACAAGCAAACTCATGCAGGACTTCAGTACCTCTTCTATCCAAAGGAAAACAGCAAGCTGCAACTTTCCTCTTCATGGAAGAAGAGAATCTACACTTAAGAGTTAAACATTAAGAGGGCAGAATCTGATGGGAGAAGCTCATTGTAGGTAACTGCATAAAGTGCTAAGAAAATCAGGCGGCAGGTTGGGGTTGTAGCACTTAACACTGTTGCTGAACCTTCTCCAACATTAATACAAGTAAAATCCGGAACTAAACACTTTCAGGCTGACTTGATCCTCTTACGGGCAAGCTCAGCCTTTTGGGATAATTGTCTTTTGCTTGTTCTGAACTGCTGGGCTTTGCATAGCTCTGTGACCTCAAATCCTCTGCACTGGCCTGTGTCACAAAGGAGGGCAGCTGGTGGGCTCTGCTCATTTCCTCTCCCTACAGCTGTTGGAACATCACTAGAAGCTGAATGTGGGACATCCTTTGTGGCACGTGGGAGAGGAATCTTGAATTTCCCTCACAGAAACAGCTAGGTCTTCTGAGGTTAATGTTAGACTGGACTTGTTTTTAGTCCCACTGCTGTGATGAGAACAGGTCTGACATGACTATGTGCCGGTGAAGCTGCAGCTGCAACAAAGCCCATGTTAATTTTTTCCTGTATATATCAGAGAAATACAAGGCTCAAACCCTTCAGCGGCTCAAATAAATATGAGAAGTGCCTCCAAACCACGTTGCCGGTATACTTGTCCAGCCAGAACATTCTGCAATTCTAGACTTAGCTGAAAAGCCTTGTTCTGTCTTCAGCCTTGAGAGGAATCAACTGTGTCTAAATCAGCCCTGCCAGATGTTTACCCCATTTGTTTGCTGTCTTCCCAGAAGCCCTGTTTGTTGCCAGAGCAACTTCCTGAGTGACAGCCCTAAAGAATGTCATAGTGATAACACAGATTGAAGCACTGTTTCTTCCAGCTATGGAAACGTATCCATATTGCCACACTTGTTGGCATAGCACTCCTTACTGTCAGCAACCAGAAAAAAAAAAAGGGGGGGGGTTCCTAAAAAGTCATGGTTGCTGAAGAAAGGGTTAAACAGAGCTGATGTTATCACCTATTACAATCAGTAAGGTCACTGTATTAATCTTGTATGCCTTATAGTTTTGCATATTATTGTTAAAATCTCAATTTCACAATTATTGCTCCTTTTCCTTCTGCCTGTATATATTTTGCTGATTGGGAATGCATCAGAAAAAGCAAAGTAGGCCACCGAAGCTGATGTTCTGGTATAGGGGCCCCCAATCTTTTTTGAGCCAATGGGCACCTCTGCAGTTCTGATATGGAATGGTGGATGCAACTACAAAATGGCTGCCACTAGAGGCAGAACTACACACAGAGAGGAAGTGTAGGGGCAAATGGGGGGTAATGTTTGGAATACACTGGGAAAGATGAGTGAAAAAGAATAAAATCAACATGGTGCAGGCAGCTGCTACTGAAACAACATTATTTTGATCTGCCCAACCAGTCAGAAGCTCTGCTGGGCAAGTGCCCCATCAATTTGGTGGGCGCCATGAAAACGCTGACTTTGTTTTGCATTGTGATACAAAGCTGCGAGAAATTCACCCTTTCAAAAGATGTCGAGAATGACGATGACACACTCAACATACATGAAACACATTCCACAAACATTAACAAAATGAAGAGTTTAGCAACACAAAACTGTTTATTATTTATTAAATGACACAAAATACCTAGATAACAGACTCACTCTTTTTAAAGGACATGTATTTACATTATTTACCAAAGAAGAGACTTTTCTGTACCCATCACTGACTTCTTATGAAACATTAAAAAGATTTTTTCCTTTTGCATTAAAGGACGCAATGCTGACATGCCCCATTTGCAAGATCTGGGTGAAGTTGAACATTTCTATGCAGTGAACAAGCACAGCCTCGTATTCTAAATGGCCTTGTGAAAAGGCTTCTGAAAAGGAACAGGTTTATTTCCCCTCCCATGTCTGCCCCTCCCTCCCTCCCCCAAACTCCAAAGGTACTCTTCTGAAGAATTTACTTATACAAAAAGTATATTACATTTTTGAATGCTGCTGTACTCTTACAACTTTAAACTCTTCAAAAAGGAGATGCTCTTCCTATTATATGAAAGCACTAAAATTAAAGAGTGGTATTTTCAAATGCACAAACAAAAAAAGTTCTTTTAAAGAGAAAGCATTAGGACAGATGATATGCTCGGAAGAAGTTAAGGAGACCAGGACACACATATACACAAAACGCGCACATGCGCAAAAGACACGAAATGAGCATCTGTAAGATCAAAAAGATAAAACCACTGCTAAAGTAAACTTAACAATTTTCTACTTTTTTATTAACTATATGTACTTTGGCACCTTTGTGTAAGCTATAGAACAGAACAATCTTTACAACACATTTGCCATTAGTTTTGAAACAAAATGGTCACTTTTATTTGTTTAAACTAGCCAAGAAAGAAAGAAAAATAATCTGTTCTGGGTATAAAGATTTTTTTTAAAAAACCCAAAAAACTAAAATATTCATCAGAATAAATTGTAATTTCTTATAAATTAGGCTGCTATAAACTGCATGCAATAGAATGAAAGATTTAAAAATTTATGATCAGACAAGCTGTGTGGGTCACAATCTAAGCCCACTGGAAATAAAGGTATATACTATAAATATATTTATGGCTCAATAAAGCAGGCACATGATCTCAGCAAAAAGTTGCTGAACAGTATGGCTGAGAAGTTTTTTGTTTTGTTTTGCCATAGCTATCACCAGTCCAGGGTGGGGTGCAGGAGAACTTGTGATATTTGCTGGAAAATAAGGGAATGAGGGCAGAGGTGTTTGTTTGCTTCAGATCTAATCTGAACTTCTCCTAATGCCCTTGTTACAATACTAAGTGCTGCCTTGGGAAACCTTACACAGAGTGCAAGAATTCAATAGAACAGTCCAAATTGTTGATTTACTGTTGAGATGTCCCTGGACGCAACTCCAGGATCAAAATACTTTCTAGTCCAAAACTGCAGATTACAGTTGGAGTCTTATTTCGAAGTTTAGAATAGTTTCCAACAAATGTATTTAAATCATGTACTTTGTTTTACTGCGCTCATACACCAATTGTCTTTTTAATTTCCATCTGTCCCCCATGCATGACTTCTTTTTTCTGCTGAATTTCTTTGCCATACACAACATAAAATGTTATTCAAAGGGGAAAAGTATAGCATTATCACATACCATGGGGTAACAGAGAGCATGAAACTAGAACGTAAAGTTTTTAAATGCCCTTCCTGTGACAAATTCCTTGCTACTGTTGACTAAATGTTTCCACTGTGGGGGATAAGAGATAAATAAAACCTGAAGGTAAACTACTGAACACTCTTTGTTGCTGGTGCTGGTTGTGAAGACCTGTGGAAGGTCAGCACTGATGGGCGATAGCTATTATCGGTATTGCTTCATGCAGTGATAAACTGCTTCGCTTTTGTTCAACAAGAACCCTGATGTTGGAAGAGAATAGAGAAACATTTGGAATAGCACAGGTTTTAAAGCCACGTTGGGAAAGGATCTCCTGGACATAATGAATACAATACAGTACAGAGCACAGGGTCTTCTTTAGGATGCTGGATGAGATGATCTGAACAGCTAAACTAACACTGCTCAGTCTACAAGTTAAGGATTTAAAGAAAATAAAAAAAGAAAAGGGGAGGGGGTTGCTTTCAGATTAGAAGTTTTGAAAAAATTTCTTTTCATAATTCTCTAGAATACTTTGCAGGTACTTTTTGCTCTTCTAAATTAAGGAAGAATTGGGGGCCTAAACAGATACACCAGGCCTTAAAACTGTGCTATTGTCAAGCAAGGGTATAGTATCCAGGGCCAGCGTGATCATGGGCTAAAAACAAAGGATTTGGGTGATGGGGAGGATGAAGCATTGATCCCTAATGTTGGTTCTCTTGCAACGGCCGTGGAGGAACAAGAAATGCTGAACTAATACCAGAAGCATTGCCCACTGCTGTGTTCATTCAATGAGAACTTTTCTCTTTGGGAAAAAAATAAAGGGGATTGAGAGAGAAATTTCCCCATGGCAGCTTTTACAGTAATATTTATATATTTGCAAAGTATTTGGGAATGGAAGGAGTTTCAGCAGTCTACCCCTAGTTTTAATGGCAGTCTTTGCAGCACAAACCCAAGCTGTTCAGGATGCCAACAACAAACATGAATAAGCTACTTAAATCTCCCAAGTCCACTTGCAGGGGTGCAAATTCCCTTTCCAACAGTTGCAAAAAAGTTTTGGTATACTCTGAGAGTACGGTGGAGACTTTTGTTACTTTGAGTGACAGCCAAATCCATATATGCTTTTGTATTTTGATAAATGCATCCAATAATTCTTTATAGCAATTAAGAGATTTGCATGCAGTTTAAGCATTTCTTTTTTAAAAAATGACTACAGTTGTGTTAAATGTTTACCTTTTTATTGTTTTGAGATGAAAAAAAAGGGATGATAGCTTTGCACTAAAGAGAGACCCTCTTTAGATCTGGGGACCAATAGAAATCACAAAGACCAGGTACTTCCTTACAGTTTTCTGCACATCATACCAAATATCATGCAAAGAGTTCAACAGCATTCTTCTTAAAATGTAAATACTACTCTTTTAAATGGGCATATTAAGCCTCTGGAAAAGTCCATTCTACTATTCCCACCCCCCTCCGTTACGTTGCTTTCACTCAGTCATCTGTAGTAGAAAAAGTTAATTTAATGGGACCAACAGGCTTGTTTATCCACCAGCAACCAAGTAGAACATCAAGTGTGCAGAAAAGGAAAACAAAGGCCCATTGTGTGTGTTTTATGCAATGTAGTTGTACTGGTTGGGATTCTCCTTGTCTCTTTCCATGTAGTCTCTGTCAATTAACGACTCTATTCTCTTCTTAAGGTCAGCGGGCTGCAAAAGCAATTCAGATTATCAGCAGCTGTTTTAAACCTCTTTTAATAAAAAAACAATTGAGAGCTAGTGTGGAATAGAGGTTAAGAGTAGGTGGACTCTCATCTGGTGAACTGGATTTGTTTCCCCACTCGCTCCTACACATGAAGCCTGATGGGTGACCTTGGGCTAGTCACAGTTCTCTGGAACTCACTCAGCCCTGCCTACCCCACAAGGTGATTTTGTGGAGAGAGGAAGGAAAGGGGTTTGTAAGAAGCTTTGGGACTCCTTACTAGAGAGAAAGGCAGGGTATAAATCCAAACTCTTCTTCCTCCCTTGATTTTGCCAATGTACTCTTCAACCCAATTCCCTCAGGCGTGCAAATCTTTATAAATAGAGGGCAATTAGATTTGGTATCTTATCTTCATTAATAGAATAGGCAGTCGTAAACATGCACTTCTCTTGTCCACAGGATCTTTTCAAGGTTGGCTCTATAAACAATGGCCTTAGCTAGTGGATTGGAGGTGGGGTGGCTGGTCACCTCTGACACCCTGCTAGCACCACTTCCCTCTCATTCCTTACCCCTACCACGGGTGTGAAGCAGCTAATGCTTGTCCCCTCCATGCTCTGCTAGGCATGTTTAAACTCAGGGCAACAAACTGCACATACCTAACAGGGCTTCTTGAACTTGTATAACATTCCTCTCACAGGTAGAAGCAGCAAGCACCAATAGCTGAGCTGCTGCTGGATCTTTCTATGTACGAGGGAAACATTTGACTCCATGATGCACCAAAGTATCTACCTTGAGCATTCTGGTAGCACACCAACAGCAGCTCACTGCGACCCTAGTTGATCATCCATTGGAAATTATTTTCACTGTCTGGCTGAATAACCTGAAGCTCTGATATGCCGAACATTAAACTGAAACTTTTTCAAAAAGTGCTGAGTTAAAAGAGTATTAACGATATGTTGCTGAACACCGTTTACTCTCTTACCTTTACTGGGAATTTCAGCTGGTTATATACCTCTGACACAAGCAGATTGTGACTAAGCGTCTTGCGCATTTTCATGATTCTCACAATTGCGGCATCTATTTGGTATTGCCGATCCTGAAAGACTCTTTCTGTAGTGCTTGCTTGTTCCTCCACCTGAGCATGTATAAAAAAAGTGGAGAACAGGAAAAAAAGAAGCACGTCAGGAATCAGTCTATTATTGTCATCTCTAATGTGAATGGAGTAAATTCAACTGGCTGTACATTTTGGGTAGGGAATGTATTGATGCTTATCTGCATACTGTACTCTCAGACTAGGAGTCTCTCCCACATAACTCAAGATACATGAAACCACCTGTTTGAGTAGGAAGGGGACATTGTGTAGGAAGGGAAAACATTCTGTACATGCTCAGAGTCACTTCATACGCTTCAAGAGCCAGCATGGTGTAGGGGTGTGTGTTAGGCTAGGATCTGAGAGTCCCAGGTTCAAATCCCCATTTTGCTGTGGATGTTTGCTGGGTGAACTGGGGCTAGTCACATATTCTTAGCCTAACCTACCTCACAGGCTTGTTGTGAGGATAAAAAGCAGAATGAGGAAAGCTGCTTTGGACCCAGGGCCATATTAACCCACGGTCGGGCCCCAAGGCTTTCACGTACTTTGGGCCCACTCCGGAACTTCAATCTTTTATCCCACTCCAGCTGACAGCCTGACCCTGGCACAGCCTAATATCCGTTTCGAGTCCCCTGAAAAATTTTACTTACAATTTTAAAATACTTTTGTGTGACTAGAATTCTTCAGGGAAGTACATTCCGGGAGTATAATTGTTTAATACTTTAAAGTGAGTAAAGTAATATTTTACAGTGAATAAAATTTTTTATTATTTATGAAAATAGGTAATTTGGGGATAATCTTTAATATAAGAGACATTTTGTTTCACAGCAATAAGGAAGCAGATAATTATCTCTTTGTGCAAAGAGCACTTGTCAGGTCAGTGTCCATCTCTGTGTCAAATTTACAGGCAGACGATTGGGAAGCAGAGCTTATGCCATCATTTACCTTTTCAGTATTCATACAGGCATTGATGCCCAGTTGAAATGAAGTCTGCTGACCTCTTTTCTCACAGCACAATTGTTCTTCCTTTTCTCTTTTGAAATCCTGACTTGTGCTTGTACATGTTGGCTACCATTTGTTCTTTTTAGAAATGGATAAATAATTAACTGCTTTGGCAGGTCCCAACGGCTTGTGAGAACGTTCAAGCATATGAGATCAAGGTCATGACAGTATTACTCATGAAGGTGTAATAAGGGAGGCAGCGGCATGATGTCACAACCCTGACGCTAGCGCACTATTGGTTCACAGTTTCCCTCCGCTCCTCATTGGCCCAAAACAAACCTCAAATTTAATATTGCTGATTTCTCTCTTTCACCAGCAGGTACTGAAATCAACAGTGCGGTAAAGAAGACTGTAGCAACATTCAAGTAAATATTCTATTTGAACCATTTTGTGACTGTTTCTTGTGTAATAATATTTCAAAACTCAAAACTTTGCATCTGATATATACGCCTCTTACATTCAACCATGGGCATTTATAATTTCGCAGCAACATACAAATTAGTAATCTCTTTGGGCAATAAAACCTCTAGATAGGTTTGTATTATGTGTAAACTTCCTCAAGCCCAATACCTATAAATAATACAAAATGAAAGAATAATCAGACCTACAACAGTTTTATTGCCCAAAGAGATTATTAATTTTTTATGTTGCTATGAAATTTTAAATGCTCATGGTTGAATGGAAGAGGCATATAAACACAAATGCAAAGTTTTGAGTTTTGAAATATTGTTACACAAGAAACAAGCACAAAATGGTTCAAATAGAATGTTTATTTGAATACCATTATAGTCTTCTTTATTGCACTGTTGACTTCAGTAACCTATTGGCGAAAAAGAGAAATTGGCAATATTAGGATTGAGAAATTCTTTGAATTGATCTGGTTCTTACAAACTTAAAAACAATTTGGTGCAGAGTGGTGTTGCTTTGCCTTTGGGTGCATCTACCCATTTTTTAATGGTCAAAACAAACCTCAGGGACTGCAGGGATTCTATAACATTCCACAAGTAAATGGAGAAGTTTACAACAATAAACATTTAATAAAAACGGACTAAAATAGGTGGAAGAGTGAATGAAGCATCTCCTATCTTTTATTACTCTCGCCTGAATATTGGAATACAAATGTACAAATGAAGCATCTCCTATCTTTTATTACTCTCGCCTGAATATTGGAATAGAGATATTGACAAAAAAGGAACCGTAAGCAGTATGGCATTAAAATAGTATATGTATGTGGGTGTGCGCGTGTGTGAGAGAGTATATATATGACATGTATAGATACATATGGATACATACATTTGTACACATATTGCTATGGCACAGACTGCAAAGTGCGTTTAACCACTGGAGCCTCAGGGTGCTGGTAATAGTGCCTCAGCAAAACAACCTGATGGGCCCTTAGTCCCTGCAGACTCCGAGGCTTCAGCCTAGTCAGCCTTATCGATAATATGGCCCTGTTTGGATCCCTGTTGTGGAGAATGCCAGGGTATAATGAACTAAAATAAATAAGGTAAAACCCTTATTGTAAACATGAAGCCCATTCAAAAGAAGTAGGAAGGACATTAATCTTTATTATCAACTCAAAAACATGTCTAGAGACAGTGCACTATCAAGCTCCAACTTTGATGCCTGAAACATGAGCTTTCTTCCCAGGTTACTTAAAACAGGAAGAGAATTGAGGGGCGGGGGAAAAAGAAGATATTAACATAGAATAATTATATCTAACAAGCCAGCTGCCAGAAGATTCTAGCTCTGACTAGCATGTATGCAGTATAAACAGGTACCCAAACAAACGTTCAGAAATAACAGGTCCAATGTCTTTTAACCCACAACATAAGAACATAAGAACATAAGAACAAGCCAGCTTTGGATTCAGACCCGAGTGCATCCTGGTCCAGCTCTGCTACTTTCATGGTGGCCCACCAGGTGCCTTTGAAGTCCACAGTAGCCAGGATGTGAGCCTTAATGGCCTTCTGCGGCTGTTGCTCCCGATCACCTGGTCTGTTAAGGCATTTGCAATCTCAGATCAAGGGATCAAGATTGATAGCCATGGAGTGAGCTTCTCCTCCATGAAATCTGTCCAAGCCCTTTTTAAAGCTATAAGGGTTTGTGGCCTCACCACCTCCTGTGGTATATATTCCAAACACCAATCACACATTAGGTGAAAGTGTTTCCTTTTATTAGTCCTAGTGCTACAGCATTTTCAATAGAATGCCCCTAGTTCTAGTATTGTGAGAAGAGAAAATGTCTCTGTCAGCATTTCTACCAATACATAATTTGTAGGCTTCAATCCTTATCCCCCCTCAGCCGCCTCCCTCTCAAACTAAAAAAAAAGGTCCCAGCACTGGGAGGACGAACCAGTCCCTCAATCACATCCTTGTTTGCCCTTCTCTGCACTTTTCTATCTCCTGTATCCTTTTTTGGGATAAGTTAAGAACTGGACACAATTACTCAAGTGCCAGTCACTTCCCTTTCTTTATATAAAGAGACATGACAATCTTTGCGGTTTTCATTATCAATTCCTTTTCTAATGATCCCTAGCATAGAGTTTTGCCTTTTCACAGCTGCCATGCATTGAGTTGACATTCCCATGGAACTATCAACTAAGACGCCTAAATCCCTTTCCTGGTCTGTGACTGATAGCACTGACCCCTGTAGCGTGTATGTGAAGTTTGGATTTTTTGCCCCTATGTGCATCACTTTACAAAATGTGCTTTTCAAATATTTGGAAATGAGGCTCATCCCACCCCACCATATCAAATTGTTCCAGCTCACTCAAGCTCCATAGAATAGGCAGTCAGAGCCAACTGTTTTGCTACTGTGTTGCCTTTGGCTGATTTGGGACCTGCTGAAATATCTGGGCCCTGGCATCGATCACACTAAACTAAAAGGAAAAAAACCCAAAATAGTACCGTTTCTTTCATCTGGATTTGATTGATCTTTATCCGGAACAGCTTATGCCTGAAGTCATCATTACAAGTGAATTTGTCTCCATCTTCCACATCCTTGCCTTTGGGGCTTTTGGTTAGTACTCTTGCCTTGCCGCAAGCTAATGATTGGAGGGTTCGCCGTAGCTCTCCATCTTCTGCAACGCAGAGAGAGAGACAGCTTAGGAGGTTAGCTGACAGAATTCAAAAGCCATGAGCAGCTTCCCATACTAACCTATTCCGGTGGCTTGTTTTATCTCCTCTAAACTGAACTCTTCGCCTTCGTTAAACATGAGGAGCACTAGAGTCTGGAACAGGGAGACCTGTAGTTCCTTTTTGCCCTGTCAGGGAGAAAGTGATCGAACGTTACAGTGCCACTTTTGAAAATACAAGGTAGATCGCAGCATACTTCCACGTCTATTCACAGGGAACACGCAGCTTGTGGAAATATTGTTTTGATAACTGTAGAGCCAATCACTTTGGCTCTACATAAGCACAACGTTTAGCCGTGGTTTGTCTTCATCAGTATAAATGCTCTACTGGAACATAAACCATAGTTATGATGTGGCCACAAAATCAGGATGTGGAGCTATTGTCTACAGTGGGTTTAAGAACCATTGTTAGTATTCACCTTTTTTTAAAAAAAATCAGTGATTAATCCCCATTAAGACCCTTCCCCCAAACTCTTAATCCTTTCCGCTTGCAAAATGTCATCAGTCTCTGTGGCGCTTCTCTACATTCACCCTCTGCACATGGTTTGACTCAGCAAGCTGCAAACCATGGTTTCATTGTACGTTATAAATCTTAAATAGCTGTAAGGTGAGAAACTATGGCTAATTATGTTTACAACAGGCTTTAAAACTATACTGAATGTTTTCTGATGCATACGTATAATCCTCTTTGAAGGCTATGTCGCCGTAACTGCAGTGCAAAATTTTTGGGAAGATGACATCATTCAACTATCACGTTTCATGACGACCAGTGTGGTATAGCAGTTAGAGTGTCAGACTAGGATCTGGGACCCCCAGAGGTCACTCTGCTGGGTGACTAGAGCCAATCACACACACTCAGCTTAACCTACATCACAAGATTGTTGCAAGGTTAAACAGAGAACAGGAGAATGATGGAAACCACTTTGGGTCCCCACTGGGGAGAAAGGAGGGGTAAGAACAAAGCAAAACTGAATAAAATTGAAAAACTCCATGAATACTGAGCCAAAAAGAGAGAAGAGCATCATTTCTACAAGTATATCTGGCTTGGCCTGTGACATTTGCTCATTTCCTTCTGAAGCATGGGAAGTATTACACTTGCGACTATTCACACAGCAAAAGAACGCATGAGTAAGATGAAAAAAGAAGTTCAAGGGAGCTAGGAAAAAGCATGGAGATCTTTATGAGAGTTTTAGAACTGAAATGGCTTAAAAGCTCCAGTTGTGTTTCAAGTCTACATTATAGTTTTGAACAGTCATAAAGATACCAGAAAGAAAAAAAATTACCTCTTTAAATTCTGCTTTGAGTACACAGTGACCTAACGTTGACTGCCACTGAAGTTTCCTGCCACTGTGTTTTCCTAGGTAAAACGTCTTAAATATCTCTTGCAGTTTTACCATCTAAAAAGGAGAACATAAATTCTATGTAAATTGACCAACATTTTCTATCTAGGTTCTCTTCTTTTCTTCCTTTTAATTCACAAAAGCTGCATTAACACTGTAGTTGAATCCAAGGGAGCAATCTCAAGCAGGCCTACACGGCAGCCAATCATTGTATTCAGTGGGGCTTACTCTCAAGAAGGCATTCTTAGGACTGCAGCCTTAATTATGCAGTAGCTTCTCTTCGAGTACATCATTACTAGCAGTAATGTTGTGGCCAGCCCCCCACACCCAATGACTTATCGGACAGCGAGGGGACATTCTATGGCTTCCAGAGAAATGCCAGCTTCTTGTGCTTGGCCCTTGACCCCTTGTTGGACAGCAGAGACACATTTTATGGCTTTGAAAGCGAGGCCACCTCCCGTACCTAGTCCTCAACTTTTTAACCGACAGCAGGGAGACATTCCTTGGCTTTGAAAGTGAGGTGGAGGCAGAGCCAGAAGACGGTGGCAGCAGCCTGTACGAAGAGGAGGCAGCAGCTGCCAGTAAAGAAGCGTCAGGCCATTTAGATCTGCCAATGGAAGACCAGCTGGCCATGCAAGTGCACCAACTTGACCAGGAAATGTCACCCGGCAATGACAGCTCCAAGCCAGGACAGTCTTACGGGCCCTTCAGTAATCTTGCCCTCTCTCAGACTGGCCACTATTGCCCAAAGGAAGCCCCCCCCCCCCCCTCGCAGTCCGCCATCCTCACTGGAATGCCATCACTGGCTCTGCTCCAACCTGACTGAGTGCCAGCAGCCAGACCACAACAAGTAAAGCCCATTTTATGCTCAAATAAAATGGGCTGTAGATGGGGGAAGGGAAAGGGTGGGATAATGGGAGGCTGGTGCCACTGCCCTGACAGACCCCAGCTTGGTGTTTGGGGTGTGGGGAGGCTGGACAAGGAAATGAGAGGGGGAGGCTAGGCAGAGGAATAGGAGGCTTGTGCCAGGGGGGGTGGGGAAGTGGGCGGTAAGCCGTCGCTGCCCCAGTGGGCTCAATTTGGTGTCTGTGATGGTGGGCCAATTGCTGCACAGGATTCAGTTCCACACATGGCTGAGTTCTGCATGGCAATTGGCTAGGAGTGTGTTGTTGCAACATTAGGCAACTGTATGTTTAGACATATATTCAACTGTCATAATTATTTCTTTTGTAAACTTTAGAAAAGGAGCATTAAAAATCAAATCAATTTTTGTCACTGAATCTTTTAAACTACAGAAGCATGCCAAGAAACTGACATTATCTCAGACATTCTTGGAACTTGAACACACAGAGTTTTGAAAAACATTAACTAATTAAATTTTAACTTCTAACCACTTGTATTGATCAAAGTCAGGGAAAAAGAATAACAGTTTTTCATGCTGGCAACATAGGTAGCCTTACCTCTGATGGTAGATGGACTTCCATAGGCACATAGGTTGGCCAATAGCCCATAGTCAAGATATTCACGGTGAGTTCAATGTTACCAGGTACATTCTGATTTTGCATATACTGCAAGCATAACAGAAGGAACAACCCTGTGAGGATTTGTGTCAGGCATGAAGACAGTGTGTCATGGTGCTCCCTCCCCCACAATGAACATGGAGTATCAGAGAAACCTTTCTGGTTTTGGAAGCCTTCAATCAAATTAGTTTGCAATGACATCTAGATGTGGGCATCTGACAACCAGTTGCGTTTGTGCTTGCAATGAATAAAATAGCTCTACACAATTCAATGCCGCTTGTAATGGAGTTTCATAGCCAAGTAGAATTTAAAACCAGGTCTCTTCAGTCATTCAATTCACCCATTACACCTCCACACAAGCTCCACCCCACCCCCCCAAAAAAGGGAAGAAAAGAAAAAAGAAAAAGCAGTACTGCGCAGGCATACAGAATGCAAATCAAAAGAATGAAAATGAGAGATAGATACTAAAATGAAATGCTTGGGAAGGCCCTCTCAAGTTTAATTACAAATGTTTGCTTGGCCAAAATACCAGAAGTGCCCAGACATCAGCCCACACCCAGAAAGTTATAAACTATGGCAAGTTTTGTATTCATACCTGTTTAAATTGTATCATGATGTCTTTAGAAAGTTCCATGTCCTTAAACATTCCTTCAAGTTTGCTAGTGAAAGCAGCTCCACATTCTATGAAAGGATATTTTAATTGACATTGCAGTTAGGTTTATTTTGTGGCTTCCAGCAGAAAGTTTAAAAACATGTAATTAACCAGATGTCACAAGGAGGTTCCTTTACAGCATAAAGGGAAGACTGTGCAATTACAACAATGCTGACTGAAAACAGGGCATGGAGGGTCAATTTGCAGCTATCAGAGTGGTTCTAGAAGACAATTATTTACTGTATATACTCGTGTATAAGTCGAGGCACTTAATTTCACCACAAAAAACTGGGAAAACTTATTGACTCGCGTATAAGTCGAGGGTGGGAAATGCAGCAGCTACTGGTAAATTGCAAAAATAAAAATAGATACCAATAAAATTACATTAATTGAGACATCAGTAGGTTAAATGTTTTTGAATATTTATTTCAACGAAAAACAGTAAACTAGCTCTGTAAGCCCTGATTCTCCCTTTAAATCCACTCAGAAGGGGTGGGGGGTGATTTAAAGGGAGAATCTGGGGAAAATGTCAGGGTGCCTGTCAGGGGAGGAATGTTTATGTTAGCAGTACCAACATTTCAGAGTATCTTTAGGAGACCCTCCTGATGATACCACCCAAGTTTGGTGAAGTTTTGTTCAGGGGGTCCAAAGTTATGGATCCTCAAAAGGGTAGCTCCATCTACTATTAGCTTCCTTTGGAAACAATGGGGGATGGGAGCACCCACTTTGGGGATCCATAACTTTGGATCCCCTGAACCAAACATCACCAAACCTGGCTGGTATCAGCAGGAGATTATCCTGATAATACCACCCAGGTTTAGCGAAGTTTGGTTCAAGGTGTCCAAAGTTATCGACCCCCAAAATGTAGCCCCATCTACTACTAGCTCCCATTGGAAACAATGGGGACACCCCCTTTGGGGATCCATAACTTTGGACCCCCTGAATCAAACTTCACCAAACCTGGCTGGTATCATCAGGAGTGTCACCTGATGATACCCTGATATTTTGGTGCTGCTAGCCTAAAAACTGCGCCCCCTGGCGGCCAACAAAGTAAAAACCCTAAAATATTTTTTAAAATAAACCTCACTCTCGTATAAGTTGAGGGGGGCTGAAAAATTCGACTTATATGTGAGTATATACGGTAAAAGCACTGCATCAAACACAGAGTCCTGTAGCACTTTAGAACATTCATAATTACAGCAGTGAGAACTTCCCTCAGTCATAACCTAAGAAGGCCCACTAAAATAACTGTTTCCGAGGACAGATCACAGAGTTAAAACCTGCCACCGGTATGTGCTGATATCAAATAAACTGTTTTTGCATCAACCTTATATAAGCATGTGCGCTTTAATGCAGACAGTATTGGGAAGGAACTTTGGTGAAAACTTCTCATTAAGCGCAATGTCCCCATTCAGGGCAACAGTCAGAACCGCTCCTTACCCCAAAAAGGAGATATTCTGCTGGAGATGCCTGTGCCTAAACCGACACTGCACAGGAAAACTCTAGCACAAACGGGAGCACCACATATTCCTCAGAACTTCTATATACAGGGTGTTGTGGGGTTTCTGGGCTGTATGGCTGTGTTCCATGGCCATACAGCCCAGAAACCCCACAACTCCCCGGTGATTCTGCCCGTGAAAGCCTTTGACAATACTTCTATATAACAGTTTGTTTTCCCACCCATACTCGCTCTACTCCACAAAGCCATCTTTCTTGATTCAACATTTTTCTAAAAGGTTTTAGGTTACCTACATTCACTATTTCCTTCTTTCTGAATTTAGCTGCTTGTTAACGTAAAACCCTTTAAGCAGAACATTTTAAAAGTCATTCAGGGCTGCTTCATATGACACTTTTTCATATGACACTTTTTCTTGCAATCTCTGCATTGGAAACATACACCAAGGCCTGTGAAGAATTATTTAGTGACCCTCCCCTACTATTACGGATGCTGAGCAGCTTCAACTGTGTGCTCTACCCCTGCAATGAAAAATGCCAGTATAGACACAGTGTGAGGGAAACTGTTCTCAGACCATTTGGTTAAAATACTGCTTCTTTGCAAATACACCCATGCACATACCATTCATAACAGGTGAGAAACATGGAAGCAACCTGAACAAGGAGAATTTAGAGAACAAAAAAAAATCTTACCATGTTTGAGTTTAGAAAGCATAGATTTCTCGGCATCTACTGATGCACTTTTGCCCACTAATAGCCGCTTAGCTAGATCTTTTTTGTAAAAGGCCTCAAAGACATCCTTGCCTGTAGAAGACAGAAGACACATTTTTTAAAAGCCCCCATGGAATTTTAACCGAAACCCTCTCACCATTAGCAACTTGCAGAAGAGGACTGAGAACTTGCCAGGGAGACATAAAGCCTGCCAATATCTAACTTCAGAAGACAACAGGCAATATCCATGTGCGTACTGGGGGTAGTGCATTTGAAAGTGGAGGAAAATAATTTCTTCAAAAGTCTTTAGACTATACTGGGGATGCATACAGAGGGACTCAAATCTGTTCAGGGTGATGAATATACCTGATTTTTATTTACCCTTTACTTGGACTTTACTCTAGCCTTTGAGACCCCCTCAAGAAAGCAATCATCCACAATCAATTGAAAGGATAGCAGCTACACAAGTGTGCATTCTTTAAATCTTATGCAAAAACTACAGCCAAGGTTGCTCACTTGTGTAGCTGCTCAATGCTAGAGAAAAGTTCAGCTCTTACCGTATATGAACCTAAATATAATCATAATTTTATCCAGCATCTTTTCTAGCTCTTCATCAGTAGCCTCTTTGTTGCCCGCACGAAGCTTTGAATCTACATACTTAGCTGAAACAAACCAGAACAAAGGGTATGACAGGATCTTAGCATGCAGTTTACTCTAGAACAGTTTACTCTAGAACAAGCTATATAATCTCCACCAGACTGCTACTGCTTATAATCAAAAGGAATGCCCTGCAGGAATGTTCAACTCTGGCTCTGACAACATGAATATCTCTGTAGAAAGAATACGCTGAACCTAATACTCAGATCCTAAGAACACCCAGAAACATTTCTCTCTCCAGCCTACCTATTTACTCACCAAAGTATAGCTGAAGTGTTTATCTGGTCTGATTGGAGCTGGGCCCTAGTTTTATTTTACATTAAGCCAAGGGTGCAAAGCCCCCTAGAGAAACTGAACTGAACGAAAACCAGAAAAAAGGCTTTAGTAGTTATGATACAGATTAACTGATTTTGCAAATGCAGTCTACAAAAGTGAATACAGGCAGTGGACTCATTATTAGGCAACAGCCTATTTTGAGAATGACAAGTCATTATGACCTGTCAAATTGTTCTTGCCATTAGTTTTAATTATTCATTGATATTTCTGCTTTTGGATACATTGGCTGTTTCAGAATTGCACTATTGCTTTTTTGGTTTTACTAGTTCTTCTAGGAACTATGGGAAATTGTCTGTTTGTAAGCGTAAATGCTTTCAGTACAACAATCAAATGCACACAACCTTGAACAGCAAGGGTAATGCCACAGAAATTAGACAGAGTTCCACCAGGAATAAACAGATCCCAATGCTGAAGAATTTACTACAAACCAAACAAACTGTCTTTCTCCCAAGCTCCAGCGACTGATAGACGTTCTGAAATCCGTCAACAGACCATGATTTTGACTTTCAGTCATGAAAGCCATAACATGGCTTTGACTGAGAAATCGTAACACAAGATTAAGTATTCATGACAATTTCGAGTATACCTGTGTGGTAAAGGTTGGCACTCAGTAAACTTAATATTTTCAAATATTCACATATTTGAATATTTTCAAATATTCACATATTTGTTTCAGTTTTATTAAATGTGAAGCATAAGGTGCTTTCTGGTTGTAAAAAGGAAACCTAAAGCAGCATAATCAGCATTCTTCATACAGGAGATGCACCAACAGCACACTTGTTATAGGGCTGGAAGCCATCATTTTCAGGACTGAGAACTAATGGTGCTTGTTGACATCCTAGATCAGGGGTCTGCAACCTGCGGCTCTTCAGGTGGTGGGGGGGGGGGGGGGGGGGGGGGGGGGGGGGAGGGGGGGGGGGGGGGGGGGGGGGGGGGGGGGGAGGGGGGGGGGGGGGCTTTAAGGGGGAGGGAGGGTGGTATGCAACCGATTTGTCTGGTAATTGGTTTCGGATAGGTCTGTGAAGCATCAGGGACATGTGAGGAGAAAGAGAATGTATTAACTATCTGTAAGGCTGGACACAATCGGACAAAGTCAGCTTTAATAAAAGGAACGTACTTTACTGAGTTGCGTTGCCCTAGATCAGGGGTCTGCAACCTGCGGCTCTTCACATGTTCATGGACTACAAATCCCATCAGCCCCTGCCAGCATGACCAATTGGCCATGCTGGCAGGGGCTGATGGGATGGGGGTGGGGGGGGGGGGGGGGGGGGGGGGGGGGGGTTGGGGGGGGGGGGGGGGGGGGGGGGGGGGGTGGTGGGGGGGGGGGGGGGTGGGGGGGGGGGGGGGGGGGGGGGGGGGGGGGGGGTTGGGGGGGGGGTGGGGGGGGGGGGGGGGGATGGGAGGGGGGGGGGGTGGGGGGGGGGGGGGGTGGGGGGGGGGGGGGGTGGGGGGGGGGGGGGGTGGGGGGGGGGGGGGGTGGGGGGGGGGGGGGGTGGGGGGGGGGGGGGGTGGGGGGGGGGGGGGGTGGGGGGGGGGGGGGGTGGGGGGGGGGGGGGGTGGGGGGGGGGGGGGGTGGGGGGGGGGGGGGGTGGGGGGGGGGGGGGGTGGGGGGGGGGGGGGGTGGGGGGGGGGGGGGGTGGGGGGGGGGGGGGGTGGGGGGGGGGGGGGGTGGGGGGGGGGGGGGGTGGGGGGGGGGGGGGGTGGGGGGGGGGGGGGGTGGGGGGGGGGGGGGGTGGGGGGGGGGGGGGGTGGGGGGGGGGGGGGGTGGGGGGGGGGGGGGGTGGGGGGGGGGGGGGGTGGGGGGGGGGGGGGGTGGGGGGGGGGGGGGGTGGGGGGGGGGGGGGGTGGGGGGGGGGGGGGGTGGGGGGGGGGGGGGGTGGGGGGGGGGGGGGGTGGGGGGGGGGGGGGGTGGGGGGGGGGGGGGGTGGGGGGGGGGGGGGGTGGGGGGGGGGGGGGGTGGGGGGGGGGGGGGGTGGGGGGGGGGGGGGGTGGGGGGGGGGGGGGGTGGGGGGGGGGGGGGGTGGGGGGGGGGGGGGGTGGGGGGGGGGGGGGGTGGGGGGGGGGGGGGGTGGGGGGGGGGGGGGGTGGGGGGGGGGGGGGGTGGGGGGGGGGGGGGGTGGGGGGGGGGGGGGGTGGGGGGGGGGGGGGGTGGGGGGGGGGGGGGGTGGGGGGGGGGGGGGGTGGGGGGGGGGGGGGGTGGGGGGGGGGGGGGGTGGGGGGGGGGGGGGGTGGGGGGGGGGGGGGGTGGGGGGGGGGGGGGGTGGGGGGGGGGGGGGGTGGGGGGGGGGGGGGGTGGGGGGGGGGGGGGGTGGGGGGGGGGGGGGGTGGGGGGGGGGGGGGGTGGGGGGGGGGGGGGGTGGGGGGGGGGGGGGGTGGGGGGGGGGGGGGGTGGGGGGGGGGGGGGGTGGGGGGGGGGGGGGGTGGGGGGGGGGGGGGGTGGGGGGGGGGGGGGGTGGGGGGGGGGGGGGGTGGGGGGGGGGGGGGGTGGGGGGGGGGGGGGGTGGGGGGGGGGGGGGGTGGGGGGGGGGGGGGGTGGGGGGGGGGGGGGGTGGGGGGGGGGGGGGGTGGGGGGGGGGGGGGGTGGGGGGGGGGGGGGGTGGGGGGGGGGGGGGGTGGGGGGGGGGGGGGGTGGGGGGGGGGGGGGGTGGGGGGGGGGGGGGGTGGGGGGGGGGGGGGGTGGGGGGGGGGGGGGGTGGGGGGGGGGGGGGGTGGGGGGGGGGGGGGGTGGGGGGGGGGGGGGGTGGGGGGGGGGGGGGGTGGGGGGGGGGGGGGGTGGGGGGGGGGGGGGGTGGGGGGGGGGGGGGGTGGGGGGGGGGGGGGGTGGGGGGGGGGGGGGGTGGGGGGGGGGGGGGGTGGGGGGGGGGGGGGGTGGGGGGGGGGGGGGGTGGGGGGGGGGGGGGGTGGGGGGGGGGGGGGGTGGGGGGGGGGGGGGGTGGGGGGGGGGGGGGGTGGGGGGGGGGGGGGGTGGGGGGGGGGGGGGGTGGGGGGGGGGGGGGGTGGGGGGGGGGGGGGGTGGGGGGGGGGGGGGGTGGGGGGGGGGGGGGGTGGGGGGGGGGGGGGGTGGGGGGGGGGGGGGGTGGGGGGGGGGGGGGGTGGGGGGGGGGGGGGGTGGGGGGGGGGGGGGGTGGGGGGGGGGGGGGGTGGGGGGGGGGGGGGGTGGGGGGGGGGGGGGGTGGGGGGGGGGGGGGGTGGGGGGGGGGGGGGGTGGGGGGGGGGGGGGGTGGGGGGGGGGGGGGGTGGGGGGGGGGGGGGGTGGGGGGGGGGGGGGGTGGGGGGGGGGGGGGGTGGGGGGGGGGGGGGGTGGGGGGGGGGGGGGGTGGGGGGGGGGGGGGGTGGGGGGGGGGGGGGGTGGGGGGGGGGGGGGGTGGGGGGGGGGGGGGGTGGGGGGGGGGGGGGGTGGGGGGGGGGGGGGGTGGGGGGGGGGGGGGGTGGGGGGGGGGGGGGGTGGGGGGGGGGGGGGGTGGGGGGGGGGGGGGGTGGGGGGGGGGGGGGGTGGGGGGGGGGGGGGGTGGGGGGGGGGGGGGGTGGGGGGGGGGGGGGGTGGGGGGGGGGGGGGGTGGGGGGGGGGGGGGGTGGGGGGGGGGGGGGGTGGGGGGGGGGGGGGGTGGGGGGGGGGGGGGGTGGGGGGGGGGGGGGGTGGGGGGGGGGGGGGGTGGGGGGGGGGGGGGGTGGGGGGGGGGGGGGGTGGGGGGGGGGGGGGGTGGGGGGGGGGGGGGGTGGGGGGGGGGGGGGGTGGGGGGGGGGGGGGGTGGGGGGGGGGGGGGGTGGGGGGGGGGGGGGGTGGGGGGGGGGGGGGGTGGGGGGGGGGGGGGGTGGGGGGGGGGGGGGGTGGGGGGGGGGGGGGGTGGGGGGGGGGGGGGGTGGGGGGGGGGGGGGGTGGGGGGGGGGGGGGGTGGGGGGGGGGGGGGGTGGGGGGGGGGGGGGGTGGGGGGGGGGGGGGGTGGGGGGGGGGGGGGGTGGGGGGGGGGGGGGGTGGGGGGGGGGGGGGGTGGGGGGGGGGGGGGGTGGGGGGGGGGGGGGGTGGGGGGGGGGGGGGGTGGGGGGGGGGGGGGGTGGGGGGGGGGGGGGGTGGGGGGGGGGGGGGGTGGGGGGGGGGGGGGGTGGGGGGGGGGGGGGGTGGGGGGGGGGGGGGGTGGGGGGGGGGGGGGGTGGGGGGGGGGGGGGGTGGGGGGGGGGGGGGGTGGGGGGGGGGGGGGGTGGGGGGGGGGGGGGGTGGGGGGGGGGGGGGGTGGGGGGGGGGGGGGGTGGGGGGGGGGGGGGGTGGGGGGGGGGGGGGGTGGGGGGGGGGGGGGGTGGGGGGGGGGGGGGGTGGGGGGGGGGGGGGGTGGGGGGGGGGGGGGGTGGGGGGGGGGGGGGGTGGGGGGGGGGGGGGGTGGGGGGGGGGGGGGGTGGGGGGGGGGGGGGGTGGGGGGGGGGGGGGGTGGGGGGGGGGGGGGGTGGGGGGGGGGGGGGGTGGGGGGGGGGGGGGGTGGGGGGGGGGGGGGGTGGGGGGGGGGGGGGGTGGGGGGGGGGGGGGGTGGGGGGGGGGGGGGGTGGGGGGGGGGGGGGGTGGGGGGGGGGGGGGGTGGGGGGGGGGGGGGGTGGGGGGGGGGGGGGGTGGGGGGGGGGGGGGGTGGGGGGGGGGGGGGGTGGGGGGGGGGGGGGGTGGGGGGGGGGGGGGGTGGGGGGGGGGGGGGGTGGGGGGGGGGGGGGGTGGGGGGGGGGGGGGGTGGGGGGGGGGGGGGGTGGGGGGGGGGGGGGGTGGGGGGGGGGGGGGGTGGGGGGGGGGGGGGGTGGGGGGGGGGGGGGGTGGGGGGGGGGGGGGGTGGGGGGGGGGGGGGGTGGGGGGGGGGGGGGGTGGGGGGGGGGGGGGGTGGGGGGGGGGGGGGGTGGGGGGGGGGGGGGGTGGGGGGGGGGGGGGGTGGGGGGGGGGGGGGGTGGGGGGGGGGGGGGGTGGGGGGGGGGGGGGGTGGGGGGGGGGGGGGGTGGGGGGGGGGGGGGGTGGGGGGGGGGGGGGGTGGGGGGGGGGGGGGGTGGGGGGGGGGGGGGGTGGGGGGGGGGGGGGGTGGGGGGGGGGGGGGGTGGGGGGGGGGGGGGGTGGGGGGGGGGGGGGGTGGGGGGGGGGGGGGGTGGGGGGGGGGGGGGGTGGGGGGGGGGGGGGGTGGGGGGGGGGGGGGGTGGGGGGGGGGGGGGGTGGGGGGGGGGGGGGGTGGGGGGGGGGGGGGGTGGGGGGGGGGGGGGGTGGGGGGGGGGGGGGGTGGGGGGGGGGGGGGGTGGGGGGGGGGGGGGGTGGGGGGGGGGGGGGGTGGGGGGGGGGGGGGGTGGGGGGGGGGGGGGGTGGGGGGGGGGGGGGGTGGGGGGGGGGGGGGGTGGGGGGGGGGGGGGGTGGGGGGGGGGGGGGGTGGGGGGGGGGGGGGGTGGGGGGGGGGGGGGGTGGGGGGGGGGGGGGGTGGGGGGGGGGGGGGGTGGGGGGGGGGGGGGGTGGGGGGGGGGGGGGGTGGGGGGGGGGGGGGGTGGGGGGGGGGGGGGGTGGGGGGGGGGGGGGGTGGGGGGGGGGGGGGGTGGGGGGGGGGGGGGGTGGGGGGGGGGGGGGGTGGGGGGGGGGGGGGGTGGGGGGGGGGGGGGGTGGGGGGGGGGGGGGGTGGGGGGGGGGGGGGGTGGGGGGGGGGGGGGGTGGGGGGGGGGGGGGGTGGGGGGGGGGGGGGGTGGGGGGGGGGGGGGGTGGGGGGGGGGGGGGGTGGGGGGGGGGGGGGGTGGGGGGGGGGGGGGGTGGGGGGGGGGGGGGGTGGGGGGGGGGGGGGGTGGGGGGGGGGGGGGGTGGGGGGGGGGGGGGGTGGGGGGGGGGGGGGGTGGGGGGGGGGGGGGGTGGGGGGGGGGGGGGGTGGGGGGGGGGGGGGGTGGGGGGGGGGGGGGGTGGGGGGGGGGGGGGGTGGGGGGGGGGGGGGGTGGGGGGGGGGGGGGGTGGGGGGGGGGGGGGGTGGGGGGGGGGGGGGGTGGGGGGGGGGGGGGGTGGGGGGGGGGGGGGGTGGGGGGGGGGGGGGGTGGGGGGGGGGGGGGGTGGGGGGGGGGGGGGGTGGGGGGGGGGGGGGGTGGGGGGGGGGGGGGGTGGGGGGGGGGGGGGGTGGGGGGGGGGGGGGGTGGGGGGGGGGGGGGGTGGGGGGGGGGGGGGGTGGGGGGGGGGGGGGGGGGGGGGGGGGGGGGGGGGGGGGGGGGGGGGGTGGGGGGGGGGGGGGGTGGGGGGGGGGGGGGGTGGGGGGGGGGGGGGGTGGTGGCCATGCTGATAGAGGCTGATGGGAATTGTAGTTCCTGAACATCTGGAGAGCTGCAGGTTCCCTACCCCTGACTTAGAGGAATACTATTTTCATCTGGCCCTCTGCTGTTTGAACTGTATCCAGAGAGAAAAAAGTGAAGATGGACAAGCCTGATATTCACACTTCACATACAGAACTCAGAAATTTTTCATGCCTGATCAGGTTGTCAGGAACTGTCACTTATACAGGAGCTTTCCAGATTTCATACAGACTAAACTGATTTACATAGAAAACACATATGTTAGAACACTCAAGGTCACCACATTAGTTATGCAGCAACACCCATGGGTATATTTATGCACATGAATTATGTACACTTATATAGATGGAAATGTTGATAAATACTAAACATTGAGTATTCATTCAAACAGAAGGCATGCTTGGAGAAAAATTAAAGTAGGTCCGCCTAAAGTGTTCTGCCTCAGCTCAATAGGTTCAGTTGATTTCTCATATGTATTACAGGGCATGAATTAACACTGGACATTATCTAATCCCGCAACTGTTGTGCTGCTAAAACCAGCACACACAAATGAAAACATGCAAGAAGGGTTCTCAATTCACAGAAAAGCTGCAGCAATCAATCAGACAGAAGTGAAGAAGACCCGCAGATCTATATTTGACGGAGCATTTGGAAGTCCAAAAGGAATTAATACGACTATTTTCCATCCTCACCAAATTGATGGCAGCATGGAATTTTGAAGTACGTAAGTTCGATCCAGGAACAAAAAGATACTTCTAATCATTATCTGTAAGGGGGGAAAAACAAGCTGTCAGCACTGCAACTGATTAAGCACTATGTCCACCCTATGCAGGCATATAAGAGTTTATTCTTGTGGCCTAATGCTAAATGTGCTTATTGGGAAGGAAATGCTATCAGCTTCAAAGGGATATACCTCCAAATGAGCATGCTTACAACAGCAAGGTTATAAAGTCCAACATGCTAGTCAACCTTTTGCATTCCTTTACGAAGAATCAAGTGCATCCCCCTTTAATGGCCTTTTAATATCCCAAATTTCAACAGTGAAAACAGATGCTCGCACTAGTGGCTGCTAACTATGAAACTTAATTCTGCCCAGATACTCCCAAAAGCTGAGCCAGAGCTGTTCCAAAAGCCTCTCTTTTGACGAACTTTCAATAAACATGGTTTCAACTGCTGAGAGCTCATTTTAAATTTATTTTATATGAAGTATCTTAATGGAGCTTTTCCCCAGCTGTTGTTATTGTGCAACACTTGATATTGTTGTTATCCAACCCCAGACCTGGTGATGAAGCAGAAAAAAAATAGAAATAATCTCCACACAAGGAAGAGTATCTTAACAAGATTACTGAAGTATATCGTGTAACGATACAGCACAATGAGCTAAGCATAAAATGTAGAAACAACCCTAAGTGGAGCAAATCTGACAGAATTGTCAAAATCCAGATGAGCAGCCAGACAAAAATTACATTCTAAATATCATTAACTATTTTTTGACTCATAACAAGCAAAAAGGTTGTTTGTGTGAATATCAGATTGAGGGTTATTTACAAGATGAAAATTATTTGCAGGCAATGTGGACACACACAGAGATACACATACTAAGGTTCAGATCCAAAGATCCTGCTGTACAAGCATAATACGTTTGCATTTGCACAGGTGTACACACAGTCAATTGTCCATTCCCATCTACTGGCGCATCTACCTGCACTCCCAGAAATACTGCTTAAGGGTCCTGAACTTTCTAGGCAAGTTTTTAGGAAGCAGAAGGAAGAGGCCCTTGGATCACACTTACACAAATACTCTTTGAATTGAAAATAAACCTTACCATTTGTCTGCAATGATCTTGCCAACATTTGTCTATTTTCTTGAGAAAAAGAACACTGTCCAATGAATCCATGAGGAAGCAGTTAAGAATGTCACAACAAAAAGTTAATGACATGACAGTTCTACACCATTATTGATTTAAAAACCCGCTCAAAAATCCAAGCTAAACTTTAAAGTGTTTATATGTTTTAATTTTTGATACGACTCCTAAACCTGACATGTTTTTGCCTAAAGTCAGCTAAAAGCAGAACCACCAGAACAAATAGCTAATCCCCAGTGCTAATAAAAGGGAGTACAATTTTATCACGTATTTACTGAGTACAATTTTATCACGTATTTACACGTACAGCTCTAATGAAATCGATCAAAGTATAGCCATATAAGACACCAGCCTTCCAAGTCAGATGCCCAAATTTGATATCAACATCCACAGCTTATCCTATGATCTGGTGATGTCACAAGCTTGCACAGAATCTTGAATACACCCAAGATTTTCTTGTCATTTTCTTTTAAAAAGTTATAGACCTCAAACTACTCCCTTAGGGATTGATAAAGGAACAGCTCAGTCAGAAAGTGAAGAAAAATATTTAGCATCCACACATCGTTATATTGCAGTCTTTAGAAGTCACAGATCAAGAGATTCTTTAGGTACTGTTAATGACACATTTGAATACTTGATTTTTTAATCTGAACCTCCCCGCAATACAACCCCCCACCACTAAAATTTAGGTCTAAACCTAGAAGATGTCGAAATTTGCAATGAATATGGAGTGAGATGCTCTTGAGGGACTATAAATGCTTACAGTCCCATCCAAACTCAGTGGCAGTGGGCTGTGGCGCTGATGTGGCGCCGCCCCACAGTTTCCATGGCGGCTTCCTAGTGGCATGGGGAGGTTTAAACAGTAAAAAAGCCTCCCTGCTACTGAGAAGCCCCCATTGGGGTGAATATACTTATGCCACCTTTTGGGCGTCGTTAAGTCCAAGGCCACTGGCATAATGCCAGCAAAGGGTAGGAGGGAGCCAACTTATGTCGGCTCCTCCCCTGGCCTGCCCCCACTACGCTGGTGGTGGCTGGGGCCCTGGGATACTGGTGTGGTGTCCAGTGCAGTGTTCCACTGCCGGGGACAGCCACTGCAGCTGTAAATCAGAAGAATTGCCCCTCTGCTGGGGCCAAGAGCCCCAGGGAGGGCAAATCTGCTGGCATGGCTGCAAGCCACTCCCATGAGTGCATTCACCCCCCTCCCCCTTGGATAGAGCTGTTAGTTATGATTAGAACCCCTTTCAATTGCAGAGTGGCAAGTAAGCTCATCACCACTGAATAAATTTCTTCAATGAAAACATTCTATGAGAATTAAAAATTAACATTTTCATTCCTTCTGTCAAACTTGAACTTCTGTTCAAGTTTGTGATATGTACAATGGAGCTGCCAATATTTTAAATAGTTAGAATGATCAACTCTTCCTCTAGCCAACATTGTACTACTTTGATATGTTCCAAACTGGCATTCAATCATTAGGTTCTGCACTATCCCTTCACAAACAGCCTTAGCTTCATTACACAGTCTTGGTACAAATGATGATTCTGGATGCTTCTTAATCCATGAGATTATCAGAAGACTGTCTTCAGGATTCCAAAGTCATAGAAAAGCAGGTAAAATTCCTTTATATTATATTAATGGTTTATTAATCAAAAGGATATTCTCTAAACTGATGAATCTGTGCTTTGATGTGGTCTTCACAAATCTGTCTTAATTGTTTATACAAATTTGCAGAGATCTTGTAGGAGCAGAGATTTTCAACAGCCTATAAAGGAACAAAAAGAGAGTCAGATATACAGATAAAGAAAAAAGTCCAATAAAAAAATGTGCATGGCATAACTAGCTTTGGTTTTGCAATCCCATCTCTAATACAAAGCTCTTTAGTATTTTTGATTCAATAATTAGTTTTTACAACATTCGCCTCTAAAATGCTCACAGACCCAACACAAGGCAGTAATGAATAACAGTTTCCAACTGTATAGCACATCAACTGTCAGTGGCAATGACTTTGAAGGTTCTGAGCACATTACCAACTACGGAAATGAATTACAGTATAGGCTTGCTAAAAGAAACACATACAGTTTGTTTTCTATAGCAAAAATATAAGTTTTCCAAGATAGTGCCCTTTCCTGTTTAAGAGGCGTTTTATATATTCAAAGAGCCTCTGCAACAGAGCAAATTCACTAATGTTCTACTAGCATTTGCTCTATTCACCTTCTCAGCTACTGATACTGTTTAAAAGGACAAGACATCTTCCTCAATAATGCAAACAGACTTAACTAGGACACCAGAAAAAAATATTTCTAATGATACTGCCATCCTCTGGAAATAATCTATCTTAGTCTAGCACAATTTCTGCACGGGCACGACTGGAAAAAGAAAACATGGAAGGTGAAAAGGTGCCAGATGTACAATCCTTTCTTCAGCCAAAGCTTTTCTCACCTAGCTCAAGTTAGCAGGCATCACTCTGTCACATGTGATGGTCTTCAAGTAGCTGACCCATCCTCTGGTACAGAGGCCTTATCGTGCATGGACAGGGGAAGGATTCTTGGAATTTGTACAGAGAATGGACAGATGAACCTAGCAGATTTGTATCCATCAGCTATAATTGTCACTGTGAAGCTGTAATCAGCAGAAAGTAACTGCCTGGAACTTTTCTTACAGAGGCCCAAGTTGATAACAGCCTGACACTGGCTGATGTGTAAGCTTCCTTGATATAGACTTCCTTAGAGCTCAGTGTTTTGTCCAGAAAGGTCTGTTCAATCTGATCAGGACTAAGATGGGTTCCACATGTACCAAGGAGGCAGACTCACCCAGAATTGCTCCCAGGTTCTTTCATGATATCCTGTAAACTGGGCAATATAAAGAGAGTGCATTCGCTTTCTAATAGCATATGCCATTTCAAATCACTTGTGGTATTTGGATAACAATCTGCTATTTGTGGTATTTGGATGCTATCTGCCCACTCTCTATACATTCTCTGTGTAACTACTGTATTTCATTTATTCAGATGATTTAGAGACTGAGAGTAGAACAGACTGCAGTCCCCCTCCCCTCTTCACTGTGTACAAAAGCCTGGAGGCGACAGAAGCACTGAATAACCCTATGGTCATATCAACAAGCAGTATGTGGAAAGGAAGAACATCAAAAAGATCCTAGGCCTAGGAAATGAGCAATATTTGGACAAGAATGCTGCTACTTCCACCCTCAAAATTATGCTCAAACTTTGCTTGGCATAGATTTGTTGGAGATTATAATTCTAGCACAATTTACATGCTTGTTTGGGTCAAAAAGTGCACTGGACAGCACTTAACTCCTGCATGACAGCTACAAACTATAGAGGTGGTTCACAATAGTAGCTAAGTAACCAATCACAAGCTCCCTAGTTTAATTTTCACCTCGTTCACTATCAACCTCAACCAGAACATCTCTTATACAGGGTTAATAACAGTGCACCGAGAGCGCACGTGTGGGGCTGTAAAATCTTGAAGCATAATACAGAAATGCTAAGACAAAGCCTAAGTATACAGAATTGTTTTTGCTTATATTAATCCAATTATCCTATCAACTGTTGAAATTTAGTTTGGGACAAGGCCCTATATTTTCTTCATTTGTGCGTAACATTGAGTTCCTATAGCAAGTAGCATATATCTTAAGAATGAATTAACAGAGTTCTCAAAAGAACTGAGCAGACTTATAAGAGGGAGACTTCCAAGCCAGGTGAGCTGGGAAAAAGCAGGCTAGAACAAACAGCTGCGCCTCAAAGCTACATAACAAGCATCACAACAGGGGGAGACTCAAAATGCCTGCTGCTTTTTCATCACGATTTATTTATTTTTCACTGGTAAAGGAAGTAGCTGGCTAACAACCTTACTGCTGCTCAGAACAAGACTAAGACATTCTTTTGAGGTTTATGCAAGAAAAGGACCTCTCTGTTGTGGTTTAGATAATGGTGCCTGAAGAGGCACATTTGGAACTGGATCCATTTACCAGGCAGCTGCTCTTAAGCAGAACTAGTTTATTTAGCATTCACATCACCAGCAATTTATATGACTATTTTTAACCCAAGGTGCTTATTTTTAGATTCAAACAAATAGTCTCAATAGAAACAACCACCACTAAGCTTTTAGAATCTTTCATACTAACAGAGTTATAGTTTCGTACGCAGAGGGTTCATAAAGCCTTGTCCTTAGGAGGCTGATGGACTTCCAGAGAATGCACATAAGAACAGTTAATCCCTAGATGGCTGAATGAGCTGACTGAATAAACGCAGTTTACACCCAAGTACATGCCAAACAATCTTTGGGTAAACAGCATACCAAATAAAAAAGCTCCAAAACTCAGTCCACTGTAACTCTTATGTGTGAGCAAATATAAATTACAACTGCTTAATAAAGCTACTGGTCAACTCTCTTAGAATTGGGTTTTAAGTGGAGGGGTGCCTTGGGTAGTAACCGTGAGATCTTTTATATAGGGCACTCACCATTCTGTTGCTCATCACTTTTTCTGAAAGGCTTCCACAGAACAAGACAAGTATTTAAGAGTCTCTCTTTGGCCATGTAGCTTGGACAGCAAAACAAAGTTAACCAACACAATATCCAAGCTGATTAGAAAATGCAGTCTCAGAACCAAAGGCTCCCTTGTAAAGATTCTACTGACATTGAGTCTGGGGCTACAGAAATTGGTCTTTATTCAGCATGAGAGCCATGACAGACATACATGTCCAAGATTAGACAATCACAGCCAGATGATGATTTTATGGCTGGCCTCTAGATGAAAAACAGGTTCTCACTGTTATGCAAAACTGCTGGGAACTTTGATCACGACTACAACAGAAGAATAAAATGCACAACAGTTAGGCCTCATTTGAAATGTCAACAATTAAGTAGCAATAAAGTGCTGATTTTTTTGTCCAACCTTTATTCTATTTTAACAATGTCTCCTAAAAATGATAATTTAAGAAATAACTCAATTTCTGTTTTTATCACACAAGAAACAAACCCCTTTAAATACATGAATCTCCAATTAATTGTTTTCAAGATCCATACCCTGAAATCTCACACAGCTGCATTTGAACCAGGGGTGCTATTCAATATTCCAAAGTCAGAAGGCCCTGAATTAATCTGCTCTTCAGAAATCATTTGCATCACACTGAGTGAAAAATGAACCAAAAGTCTGGATTCCACATTCTCAAGATAAATAAATGGAACTTGAAAAAGCTGCAAAGCAACTTCACAGACATATCCTTAATTCAATCATAAAATTTAAAATAACGGTCTGTAGACAAGTGTAGCTCTATGGAACATTTTTTCAACTTAAGAGTTTATACTTAACTACAGATATACATAAAAAATAAGTATCGTTCTATTCAAAACCATACAATATTTTATCGTGTTATACTGACCATATTATCTAATTACAAAGAAAAAATGACATAACATTTAATATGGAGTCAAAAATAAGTCAGGGCTGCAGTCCTAACAAATATATGGAGCAGTATTAGCATATGGAAAGAAGCACTAATAGATCATTGAAACAACAAAAGTCCATTAAAACATCATGGATCTGTTTCATTAAATTAATCGAATGCCTGGGTTTTTGAGGCCTCTTTAAGGCAAGGGAAACCTGTAACTTCTCAGCCAGAAAATAATAGAATAACAATATTTAAGTGTGAAACAAAATATTTAAGTCTGAAACAAGAGCATAGCTGAATACATTCAAGTATTGGATCAAACTATGTTTTAACTCTGATGAGCGCAGATATATTGTGCGCCCAGACGTATTTGCCTCCGAATGGTATCAACTTCTTAAATCAAAAATCTACTCTCTAGGTTTAATAATTGAAGATCTCTGTATGCTGTCACCCAGAGAGATTCTGCAAACCTTAAAAAGCAGACTTCTAGAACAGGAATACCATATCTTGTTGGGCCAAGCAAATAAATCATGCTCACCCCTTTCTGTCGGAATAGTACCAGAACAGGGGCACATAGCCAAATATCTTGAACTATTAACTGAAGCACAACAGAGATGGATTATTACAAGTGCCAGATGCAATACTTTTCAATCGGCCATTACAAAGGGTCGTTACCTATCTATCCCTCTCCAGGATCGGGTCTGTCCACACTGTAAAAACCAAGTGGAGACTCTTGCTCACATTATACTTGACTGTCCGAGATATGTGGGTATTAAAAATTTCTTTCCTGGGCTGGTCTTAGACATATCTGAAAGAGACTCAGGCAACTCTGTTGTGGAACTTTTGTTAAATAATACAGAGGCTGTGCTCTTGGAAAAAGTAGCAAAATTTCTTTTACAAGTGACAGAACTTTCTAAGTAATGTCCAATGCTAGATACAGTTTATCTGTCTGTGTTTTGAATGTACTTTTGATTTGTACTTCAGAAATGTCTGTAATGCTCTGGAGCCTATTTTAATATGCCTAATAAAGGTTGTTGTATTGTAATATTTAAGTGAATGGATTATGTTACAAGGTGAGAAGTCACTAGTTAAACATCAAAAATTGATAGTTAAGGGCCTCTGACACTGAGATTATAAATTAGTATCCTGGGGCAAGGAATTATAAATGTATTGTTAAAATTCTTCTGTGATTTCCTAAGCATACTTTACATCAAAACTAGGAAAATCCAGGATGCTACAGTGTTTAAGGCTGATACTTAGCATTTAAAACATTGTTCCCTGCTTTTCCTGATGTAGGCAAAGATCACAAACTGGAAAAGCCCCACCCAAGCAAATAAAGACTGTGACCCACTGGCAGTTTAACAACATGTGTTCGATTCCAGTTTCAATAACTATTTCCTAGGGTGGTGGGGTTTTTTTTAGAAAAAAGATTAAATTGCACGCAAATCTTTAACTTTGCTAGAGTAGTGAACTGATCGTCACTTATTTTTAATCTCAAACAAAGGGAAATTATAAACACATAAGATGTTCTAGACAGATATTAATGGTATTATATCGCAACAAAACCAAGGGGGTCACATTTTAAAGACACAACAGCTTTATTGTAGCATTAGCTTTCTTGCAGGCATATTATACACACATCGGTAGAGAGAGAAATGTAAAAACTGCAATACAAAGAAAATGAAATTTCAGAGGTATAATTTGCGAGTGGCACTATATTGGAGACAAACAAAGCAAGACTTCCGACATATTACCGTACATAATTTTTTATGCTAATGTTAATTATTATAGGAAGGTTTGTCATGGATAATTATAACAATAAGAGATGGATTCAAGAAGCTGGAGAAGACATACAAAAGAAGAAAGGTGGAACAGGTGAGACAAGCAGTCCCGTACAGAAGGGAGGCACCGCTATGCTGGCCTGCTGTTCCCAAGGAGGCTTTCTGGTGGTGTGAGGAGGCTAAATACACACAAAAACCCCTCCCCGCCACCGGAAAGCCCCTATTGGGCTTAATACTTATGCCACCAAAAAGGTGGCTTAAGTCCAAAGTTCCAGACGCGGCACAACAGGGGCAACACCTGGGTGGAAGCTGACTGCCTTGGCTCCTCCTTCAGCCATGCCCCCACTATGCTGGCAGGAGTACAGGGATGCTCACGCAGCGTTCAGAGTTGCATCCCATCAGCATGGAGGGCCACAGCAGCTGCACACTGGGGAATTCACCCCTCCGCTGGGGTAAGTGCCTGGAAATGGTAAATCCGCTGGTGCAGCCTGGCACTGGTTCCAGTGATGGATTTCACACACACACACACACACACACACACCCTTTGGATGGGGCCATAACAGTGAAATAGAAGGAATCTGCTATAGCTAGGGTACAGTAAGCTATTTATTTTGAATTGAACTTTCCAATTGGTTACTCACAAGGAACTTCTGTGGAAGAGAAGTTACCTTCAATCATGAGACAATTCACCTCCAAACTGGATCACTGACTGAGAACTTAGCCTTGAAACAAACAGAGACAACCAAAGCAGGGGTGAACAGAGTCCTCACCTCCCTACCAAGTATCTCAGTTATGTACAGATATTGTCGGGGCAGACCAGGAATGCTCTCTGAAGCATATTTTTCTACCCCCAACTTCTCCAAACTTTGAGATTTCACAAAGTAATGAAGAGTCACCACAAATTATTTGGAAAGATTTCCACAATCCATTGTGTAGAAGCCTGGGCTTCAGTCAGCTTCTTGGGTAATTAATTCACTAACTAAATATTACTCATTTTTTTCGAAGGGGAAAGAGCAGACAACTGGGACAGAAAACAAGTCCAGAAATGAGTTGTGTGAACAGGTCCTCTAACCAATGAGAACCTGCTTTTAATCTAGAGAGGGATAACACCTACAAACCAACTAAGGACAGCCAGCAGGGTGTTGGGGGTAAGAGTAGTGGACTCTAATCTGGAGAACCGGGTTTAATTCCTCACTCCTCCACATGAGTGGTGAACTCTCATCTGATGAACTGGATTTGTTTCCCACTCCTGCACATGAAACATTTTAGATGACCTTGGGCTACTCACAGTTCTTTCAGAACTCTCTCATTCCCACCTACCTCACAAGGTGTCTGTTGTAGGGAGAGAAAGGGAATGTGTTTGTAAGACGCATTGAGACTCCTTACAGGAGAGAGGTGGGGTATAAATCCAAGCTCTTCTCTTCTAAATGAGGAGCTGACAGTACGTCTCCAGTGGATAAGCATAAAACAGGAATGTTTGTAGGTGTACGGGGATGCACCTGTCACTCTGAAGGCTATAATATTTTAATGCTTACCTGATAGAGCTCTTCTAAATTGTATTTTATTGAAGTACTGTTTTGAATTGCTTCTACAGCTTCCTTCAGTTTTTGCCAGGTTTCATCTGTATAATTTTCAGGCAGTTTAGGTTTGTCTGGAAGATATTTTAAAAATCAGAATGCTTTGACTGATGCAAATGCACAATTTATAAGAATACAAGAACTAGAAGTTCACATAGCGAGATTTTAACAGTGACCCTCAGATTTACATTAATGTCAAAACTTGGTCTAGAAATAATTTGGTTTTATGTCTACATGTAAGTAAGCATGGTCTCCAGTAGTGCACACCAGCCTTTACCATGCAAACATAATTGGTACACATGTATAACTGTAATTTTTTCCTATTTGTTGGTAAATGAAAAAAGAGCAAACACATTATTTCCTGAAGGCTCAGCCCTCTGTCTAAAAATGCTCCCATCAGAGTGCTAACTTCTAGAGTCATCCACAACTAAAGGATGTAGAATTCTGTGGTGTTTTCCATTAGCTGTTGACTATCCCTTTACAATTATGACTTAGCAAACAGCAGGATACTTTTCCTTTCTGACACCACCCTCAAAATTGTTCATGCTTTCTTGGGTGAACTGAAAAACAGTTTTCTTAAATATGCAGGGAACTGTCCCCCATGAAATGCTCTAAGCTCTGGAATTCCCCTTCTGCTGAGGTTCACCAAACTTGAGCATCCAGTTGGGATGCAAGACTTTTTTCTCTTAGGAAACTGTTAAATGAGGACAAATTTGTGTAACTGGAAGGCTATAAATATTTTATCATTTTCTGCTAACAATTTTTTGAAGCATGTGTCCACACTGAGTTTCTTTGGACATGTCAGAATCAGTAACCTAAATTTGAAACTCTAAATACACATGTGAAAATGCACAATAAATAAAATGCAGCTCTCCATACATTACGTATTTTCTTCAATGTCTTCAACAGTTTATACTGTACCAGGTGGTGTTCTGGTTTTGCAGCCACCAATTTAATCCAAAAACAATTATGTACACTCAAATAAGTATTCTCATCCTTAAGCATTTTGCACTTTTCAGTTTTGACCAGAACCAAATGCAGAGGAAGAAAGACCAAAGAGACTGACAAGAGGTATAAATCCAAAACATACTTATGTGTAGTCCTATTAATTTGATGTCATATATATCAAAGGCCCAGAGGAAAAAAATGGAAATGGCAGATCAGTGAGACCGAGACTTTTATCAAAGACCAAGAAATACATGTTGAAGGGAAGATGCACACATAATGATCTGAGGCAAACAAAAAGTCTATTGGAATGGGTTGAGGGGGAGAGATAAGAACCAGGGATTTTTCCTTACAAACTTGTCTTACAAGTGAACATGCATTGTTTTATACCGTTTTACCTCTATGTCCTCACTTGTATAGGAACTCCTGTTTGCCAAAGATCATCAGTTTGCAGACCTTTTATTTGCCAGGACTCTATTCAAAGACTTAAGTTTATTCAGGAATTTCTACCCTCACATCTAAGGAATGTCACCTGGCAGCATAATTGATGTCTCAGGCAAGATTTATTCAGGTCGTCCAGTTCACATTCTCCACACCATCACTGCCCGTCCCTATCTGTATAAAATCACTTCTGCCAATTTTAGGAACAAATCCAAGTACCTTATTCTGCGCCAAACAGTACAGGCAATATCTTCCAATCTAGCCTTCTGTTCACTTGAGAAACAGCTACTTTAATATATATGAATATAGAAATTTCGTGAACTGTGGTATTGATGTTTATATTCAACACATTTTTTATAGAGCTTAAGTGTAGACTGTTAGAATATAAAGGAGAAAGAGAAACAAACTTGTCATGTTGGCTAGACATGAACGCACTTGATGCTGCTTAATGTGGAATCAGACCATCAATCCATCAAGGTCAGTATTGCCTATGGAGATGAAGGGGAGGAGCTATTTATTTGTTGGTCTTGTATGCCACCCTTCCCCAGTGGGCTCAGAGTAGCTGACAACATTTCCATAATTCATGACCAAAATAATTTAAGACATAATCAATATAAATATATTTTAAAACAATATAAATACATTTTAAAACATTTAAAATATGTACACATTTTAAAACTTTTTAACTTTACAGCTCTGAGAAAGTAGTATCCAGGGTGGAAGGGAAGGACTGACTGATGGAAAACTGCAGTCGCCTCATTCACATGTCTGATGGAACAGCTCTTTCAGGCCCTGTGGAACTGCATCAAGTCCCACAGGGCTGGGTTTCACTGGATAGAGCATTCCACCAGGATGAGGCCAGGGCTGAAAAAGCCCTGGTTGAGGATAGCTGGACATCTTTCAGGCAGGGATCACGCCAGATTTTCATTTGCAGAGCTAAGTAAAAGACCTCCACTTGACATGCTGGAAAGCCACTGCCAGTATGAGTTGACATACTGACCTTGATAGACCAATGGTCTGATTCAGTAGTAGAAAGATTCATGTGTGAGGTGCCAGGGACTGAACTTAGAACCTTCAGCATGTGAAGCAGAGGCTCTTCCTCTGAGTCACAGCCCCTCCCCAAAAAGTGACTGGTCCAAGGTAGGTATTATAACAGTAGGTATTATAACAGAACAAGAATTTAAATGTGAATCTTTCCAAAGCTTCATTCAGCACTTAATACACCACACTGGCTCTACCCTGAAATGTCAGGGAAGAATAAGATCCTCCCCCATTGGACAAAATGAGGTGGCTCATAGCAAAGAGCCATCAATTTACATTATATTGGTAGGGCTGACTGAATATTCTCACCATCCTAATATGATTCAAGAAGTAGACAATACACAAAGAACTGGTGATTTGGTCTAATAAAAATGTCTCATATGGGATTTCATGGGGTGTGTGTGTTTCTATTTATTATTGGTGCACTGCTGGAATCCATTCACAGACAGCAGCAAAAAGTTGCACACAACTTAAGTAAGATTTTCCACATGATTGCCTGTGGGAGTCAGGTCTCTTGAATTGTTCTTAGAAAACATAAGATACATAAGTTGTTTTCCAGGTTACAATTTCTATCATCTTAAAAAGAGACACTTACAATTCCACTGCACTATAGCATTCCCACACTAGTGTCATACTAAGAACCTGAATACTGGCAGAGATATGGAGATGAAGAGGTGGAGCCATACAGGAAACTGGTTCAGCTGTCAACGGTCCTATTTAATTCCCTTGGACAAGGTGCAAAATAGACTGCAATCTAGGAAGCAGGTAATGGGACACATGTCTACTCTCAAGACAGTTTACAGGCTCAGCAATTAGAGGGAGCGTGTTTAATTCTACATTAGTGGAGTCCCTGTCCGCTCCCATTCACTCTTGTAGAAAAAATAAAATGCTTCACTTAGATGTAGTGAGGACACAATAGGCGGCCCAGCCTCTACTGATAGGATTTTAAAGGAGGACTGGATCTTTTCAAAGATTTTTACAACATAGGCCATCCCAACCACAAGCAGAGATGTCAGAGATAAGGAACAACAGCGGCTTGTTACCTTTAAAATTCTTGATCACTAACTTCTTGGCTGAGCCAGGTTTACTGTTGGCAAAACTGGAGACCGTGGAAGAGGCAGCTTTGGTCAGGCCATTTGCGTGGTGTCCCACAGCTACTGAGGAAATTAGAAGGCTTTTATTTTTGAGTTGTTGCTGGTGCTGCTGCTGTGAAGAGGCAGCAGGTGATGAAGAGGAAGAAGAGGAAGACTCTTCAGCCATCTTCACATCAAGTCCAATAAAATCCAATGAGTCCTCAAAGCGCAACTTCTTCTGTAGGTGATGGTTGGAAGAGACAACCCCTGAGGAGGAACAGGAGGAAGTAGAAGCAGTGGTGTTGACAGAGGAGGTCGTAGAGGAGGAAGAATTGGTTTTGGAAAGAAGGGAAGAGCAGGAGATAGCGTCAACCTCTTCTCTCTCACTGCTGTTACTATTACTATTTAATTTTCTCTTCTTGGAGGAGGACGAGGAGGAGGAGCTACTGCTACTACCATCAGTGGCAGGTCTGACCTCCTGAGCCGCTGCTGCTGAGGGGTTGGGGGAAGAGAAACCTGTGGGAAACATGAACACACAGAGATGAGCAGGCTGAAGGGCATCAAATCCTTCTGGTGTGACAGACACGCAGAAAGAGACCGAGATGGTAACGGAATAGCTCTCTCTCGTCGGCGGGATCCAAAGCTTGTGCCTCCTTGCCAAGCAGGTCCCCCTCTGTCAGAAGGGAAACACTCCTCGCCTGCTCTGCCCCTCAGGTTGGTTTCTTCTCTCAGGGAGTCCTGCCCGCCCCGTGGGAGCAAACGTCTCTTCCAGCTCCCGATTCTGGCAGGCCTCCGTCTCGGCTCTGCCCCCTTTTCCTTCCCAAGGAGCAGGCAGGCTCCCTCCTTCTCACTCTCGTCCCCCTGCCCGAGACCACCTCTCTCCTGAGGGGGGAGAGGGGAGTCGAGCTCCCTTCCCCTTCTCGAGCTTCCCCTCCACTGCCTCCTCCTCTGTCGTTGCCAAGAGAGGGAGGAGGGGGAGAGGGAGGCCGGCCTGGGACCGCGGCTTGTTTTTGTCAATACTAGAGCGGAGAGGCAGGGAGGCGAAAGATGGCGGCGCATCCGGTCGCTAGGCATGCCGGGAGGCCGCCCCGCCAGGAAGCATTGCCGGAACCAACCTCAAGCCCCCGCGGGGTTCAGCCAGACGAACGAGGGTGGTTGGGTTTTGTGGACGAGGCGATCGGCCCTTCGTCTCCCTCCTCGAGCCCCTTCCCTCCACCGCCTCAGCCTCCCCTCCCCCCTAGCGCCGCACCCGCCTCCCCCTGCCCTCTGACCTACCGGAAGTGATCATGTTGCCGTGTGGCGGCGGCTGCTGGCCTCTCGCGCGCCCGGCCATGGGGCGGCTGGTCCGTTGGACAATCCTGGAGCTTGAAGCTTCCTTATGGAAAGAGGCGGGGCCACCGCGCTTTTACTCCGGGGAAAGATGGGCGGGCACGCCGAGCCTTCGCGGCCCCCTGAACGGCTGTCCTGGTGGCCTGTCTTTCCCCCCTGCCCCGAGGGGGTTGGAACCCCATCGGATGGAGCTGCGAGGGCTTCCGGGGTGTGTGTGTGTGTGCTCTGTACGCGTGGAAACTTGAAAGGAAGGGGACGTGGGGATGTCGCGAAGGCCGCTTCTTTCCCTGGTCGTCTTCCTGCCCGTTTCAGGGGCAGGCTTAGGAGGCGTGTTCTCCCCTTCTTCCCTTGGCCAGGAATGGGTTGAGGGAAACGGGGAGGGGAATGCCTTGGTTCCTTGCCTGCTTTCGGTATGCATCTCAGCACCATGTTCAGAAAGTTGGCAGTGTGGTCCTATGCAGAGTTAAGCTTAACGGTGTTTAAAGATTAAGCCTGAACCCTGTACTTTTACATAAAAAGTACGTACGGGTAAGTTTAGTGAGGCAACTTATGAAAAAGTTTATGTAGGGCTGCAGCTTTGGTGTATGTTATTGCACCTTCCCTCCCCACCCACCCACACACTTTAGTTATTTATGCATCTAATGAAGAAAGCTTCTGCAATAATAAATTAATTTGAGCTATGGCACTTACAAGGACATTATTGTTTTGCGTGCAACTCATTGACATGGTTGCTTGTCTGGAATTTTGTGTATATACACGTCTGGAATACATTTTCCTAATGGTTATGACGTGTGAAATTTGTGTTTATGAAATTGTGTGTTCTTTTCACACAGCAATCAGCAGCTCTTTCAGTTTGATCTTCCTTTACAAAAACCAGTGTAACATCCTTTGTAGGAGTCATTTTGCTGTGGTGGTTTGTTTTGGGCTAGGATCTGGGAGACCTGAATGAAATCCCCACACTGCCGTGGAAGCTTACTTGGTCACACAATTTCCGCCTACTTCACAGAGCTGTTGTGATGAGAGAACAAAGTAAACCACTCTGCTTCTCTTGGGGAGAGAACCATGGTATAAATGAAAGCAATAATGAATACATCCCTTTGTTATATTATTTACATTCTTTTTTCAGTACTAAACATTCTGTCTCAACTTTTTATAACCATCTAAACATATTTTTATTTTATTCCTCTTTACTTTTTGTTTTGTAGTTTCTCCTGATACTTGAGTTTCTTGTGATTCATGCACTTATGTATTTTTGTGAATGGTTATCTTTGTGTTGAAAAAGCAACATTATAATTACATGCAGAGTCATACCCCTCTTGGATCTATAAAGACCTATATATCAGAGATGATGTTAGATACACTCTTTGAGGGACTATACATTTATATTTAGTTTGCCCTTTTCCTGGTAACAATGTGAAAGTCTTCCACACAAACATCTTTACAGAACCAGTTTCTTAAGCAGGAGCAGAATAGACTGCAAGCTTAAAGTGAACAAGATATTATGGACTTGGGTGAAATTTCATAGTTGAAATGGAAAGCAAAATTATGTATTGCACTTCCTGTTCGGGTGATATGGAAAGCTACTTATACTGGAGGAAGTGGAGGAGGAAAGGTTACTGCATTTTTTTTCTTCAGAGATTTCTGGCAAGATATTCAGATTTTCCTCTCTACATAGAAATATATCACTGCCCCTGCTCCTTACTTAACTTACCTGGATAACAAAGATTTAAGGAAAGCTTTTACTCTTATGCTGCAAGGATATGTTCTTGCTCTCTGAATTCTATAGAAACTATAGAACATATGTTATTAAAATGTCCCCTTTATGAGGAGGCAAGGGAAAATGCCTGTCACATCTGTTACATAATATGATAAATTGTTCTGATAAAAGTTGTGAAAAACTATTACAGGATAAGAAGGAGAATATTACTAAACTGGTAGCAAAATTCTGTTTATTCATTATGAAAAAGAAAAAATGATCTGAATATGGCATCCTGCTTAGCCACTTTTGTTTTGTTTAGTATTTTTGTGCTGTTTGGGATACTTACAGTGTATAATGATATATATATGGGTAGTGCTGTAGTACTGGAGAGGGATCTGCATTTCCTGTTTTGTTGTAGATATTTTTGCTATATTGGAGATTTGTATTATATTTAGTCTTCTATTTCCTAGTACATAAATTGCAGAACTGAATAACACAACCAGATTTAGTTCTTTACCCCGTCTGAAGAATTCTGTGCAACTCACCAATTGGTTTTATTAAATATATATTAAATATAATCAAACCATTTTTGATCTTTTTGTGTTGGTTTTGTTTAGATGGAAGGCTATTTTGGTTCAGAGTTCCAAATGGGAAAATCCAAGAGAATTTATCAATTAGCAATTTCACGCACTGTACCTTATATAACAGAAGTAGGTTAGGTGCTCTGCAGTGTCACAGTCCTCTTCTGTCTTTGCAGAAATAATATATTCAAGTGATATTTGGGATGAAATTCTGAAACCCAGCAACATTGTCCTGTGGTGAGTGGACAAGCCTTTCAACTTGTCTCTGAACTAGCCCTCCCTATTGCACCATTTTGTGAAACTTTGCTTTAACAAAATGATTCCTTGTAATTATCTGAAATTCAATGGAAATCAAAAAGGTGTGCAATATTGCTGATCTGTTGGCATCTCAGTGGTAACGCATCTGCTTGGCATGCAGAAGGTCCCAAGTTTAATGCCCAAGTTCAATTTCTGATTGAAAAGCTCAGGTAATATGAGAAATATCTACCTATGCTCTGCACAACTATTGTCAATCAAAGTAGGTGGTAAACTTTGGTTGATGAATAGTCTACTCTTTTCATTTAGGAGTCTGTTCTCCAACAAAACTTCACAAAAGGGCTCTATCTTAAAATTGATGAGTGAGTTTTCAATAACTGTGACATAATCTCTGAAGGAATTAACATGAATCAGGGTATTTCAGTCACAGTTTTTAACGTCACTATAGCTTTGTTAAGCCACAAGTTAAAAAACAAAGCCAGCTTGTGTGCTTTTCCTAATTGCTTACGCGTTTTACATAGCTATGCGACATTGTACTTTTTACAACAGTTCTAGTCAGCTGTGGCAAACACAGTGTTATTCCGGCGTGAATTGAGAAGGACAAAGTTTACAATAAAATAAAAAGACATTAAAGTGATCCGTAGCTTTATTTTCCCTGCTTCGGGGGAAAATGTTGGATGTCGGTCTTTTCTAGCAAGACAAAACAGAAGTCCTGTGCCCCGTTTTACAGAAATTGGGTACCATGAATATTCTGAGATTACTGCCATCATGTGACGTTGCTTCAAAAACAAGAAATGGCATTTGTCTTTCGGGGCGCTCCGGAGTGTAAATAGGGCACTTTAAATCGGTTTTCAGTCTGTGGGCCAACAGAAACGGATGAGGGTCTCCATGGCAACGGCTGTGCCGAGATTAGGCGGGGAAAAGGCTGGCTCAACCAGAGGGTTTAACGTTGCTTCGCGAATTGCATACTGGGAGTTGTAGTCCTTTGCCTTTCCTGCAAGTGACTCAGGGCGTTTCGTTCGCTCAGGAAAGGTGCGGAGGGACAGCGTTTTACGGCGGGACGACCGTAAAGTGAGGCGCGTTTTTCTTTCCGCCTGGTGCAGAAGAGAAGGAAGGGCCTGAAGGGCCGCGTGTGAGAGCGAGGAGGGACAAATCGGGAGCCAGTGGGTGCCAGCCGCCCCCACCCTCCCAGGTCCTCACTCCGCCCGGCCGTGCGGGGACCCAGCGCCCCCCAGGATGTTTAAGAAGTGAGTACGGAGTGAAGCAGGAAACTGGTGCACAGTGATGCTCTCTGAGGGCGTGGGGGAGGGGGTGGGGCGGGCCTCTGGCTGGTCTGGGTTGCTTTTATAAGTTAATATAGCTGAAAGTAACAACATTGTAGAAATGAAAGCACTCCCGAAGTGGTTGTGAAAATAACACGGGAGCGGGATTCACATCGCCACCCTGAGTTCCCTAGGAGAAACATTGCGACTAAATGCAATGTAATAACAGCTGATAGTAAAGTGGCTGGGGCCCGTGCTGATCACAGAAGCAGGTAAGGTAGCGGCTACTGCATGTGCAGGATATGCAGGAAGAGGTGACTTTGTAAATTAACAAAAAATAACTCTTCCCACCTCCACCCACTCTTTGGCCAGATCATGGGGACCAAGTATGCTGCAGAAGGCACAGTGTTGATAGTTAAAGGCAACAAAAAATGAAAAAGATAAAAAAGAGGGAGATGAGGATGTTGAAATGGCAAAGCCCTGAAATCTTGTCATGGGCCTCTGGGAGAAGATCTCTTTGCATTGTGTGTCAGAACTTTCAGATAGCTTATCCCACCCCCAGTGGTATGTAATAATATATTTGTGGCATACAAGAGGCAAGTCCTGTTGGTTGGATGGATTTACTTTCCAGTAAGTAAAGTGGGGTTGCCAGAGCTGGTGAAGGGAGTTCTTTGGGCAGTGAAGGGGAGGGGAGGAAAGTCTTTGCAGACATAGGTTTGGAAGAGCAAGGGAGTTAGCTTAAGGACTCTTTTAAGTAGAATCATACTGTTGGAAGAGACCACAAGGTCCACAAGAGACCACCTCGAATCCAACCCCCTGCCGTGCAGGCACACACTATCAAAGCACCTTTGACAGATGGCCATCCAATCTCAGTTTAAAAACCTCCAAAGAAGGAGACTCCACCAGCCTCTGAGGCAGCATATTCCACTGTTGAACAGCCCTTACTGTCAGGATGTTTTGGTGAAATGTCTTTTTCTGTGTCTTAAATCCATTGCTTTTTGTCCTAGTCTCTGGAGCAGCAGAAAACAAGCTTCAACATGACATCCCTTCAAATATTTAAATGTGGCTATTATGTCACCCTTTAAACTTCTCTTCTCCAGACTAAAAATACCCAGTTCCCTAAGCCACTCATCATAGGGCATGGAATCCAGACCTCTTACCATCTTGGTCACCCTCCTCTGGACCCATTTCAGCTTGGGCCCATAACTGCTCTTATGACTTACCTAGCATTGCCCTCTAGAAACTTTAGAGCAGGGATGGTCTCAAAATGGACTTTTGGGCACATAGCATTTAACATAGAGAGATTTTGTAAAATCTCAGACAACTGCAGATATTTAGTGCAAGCTAATTGCTGAGACTTCTTCACCAGAATGCTGGAATGGGTGGACTTTGGCCAGGCTCAACAAGGCACTTGTGATATTTCTAAACAAGAGCCTGTTCTCTTCTTCATCTTACACAGATGAACTATGCCTCAAGTATAAAGAAGGAGACTCTTGTTTTGGAGATTTAATACAAGCTTGTGGAGCTTGGAAACTCTTGTTTAAAAAAGTACACAATTGAAGTCATCTCATCCCTGACATGAACAGTAGACTTTTTAGGCTTTAAAATGTAGGATATACATTTTAATGTTAATTGTCATAAGAACATAAGAACATAAGAACTAGCCTGCTGGATCAGACTAGAGTCCATCTAGTCCAGCATTCTGCTACTCGCAGTGGCCCACCAGGTGCCTTTGGGAGCTCACATGCAGGATGTGAAAGCAATGGCCTTCTGCTGCTGCTGCTCCTGAGCACCTGGTCTGCTAAGGCATTAGCAATCTGAGATCAAGGAGGATCAAGATTGGTAGCCATAACTGTACAAAACTGACTAATCCTTATTTGATATTGAATTACTTAAAATGTTAGTTTGTCATTGTGGATAATGTCTGAGAAGGCACAATCACTTTTAAGGATGCTTTTACAAAAGGGAATAATGTTATTAAAATCAGAGTGGAAGACTATCTGAAAGTCACCATCAGTTATTTTGTTAGATACTTAAAGGTCCCCCCCCCCCCCGTCCAGTCCTGTTATGCCTCTCTGAAGTATATAGCTGACTTACAGTTAAACCAGGGGTGCCCAATTCTGGTGCCCCAGATGTACAAGGACTACGATTCCCATCAGACCCTGCCAGCATGGCCAGTTGGGGGGCTGATGGGAATCATAGTCCATGAACATCTGGGGCACCAGAGTTGGACACCCTGAGTTAAACTGATGAGGGTAGGAATGAGTTGTGAACCTGGAGAGGTTCACTTCTAATACACTTTCATTTATGTGACAGATTTGATGAAAAGGAAAATGTATCCAACTGCATCCAGTTAAAAACATCTGTTATTAAAGGCATTAAGAACCAACTGATAGATCAGTTTCCTGGTATTGAGCCATGGCTAAACCAAATTATGCCAAAGAAAGATCCTGTCAAGATAGTACGTTGGTGAGTATCTCCTTTTACCTCCTGTTTTTACCCGGGCCAGTGGTAATGGTGATACAGTATCAAAATTCATATTTTGCTTGGTCATATTTTAAAAGATTTTTGTGTACTTTGTAGACTGTTCCAAAGAACCAGAAGGCTGAACCTGACTCTTTGGGTAATAATCCCAGTGGGGGAGATCTCTCACGAGACTTGATTTTAATCTAGTTGAGTGGATATAAATATTGGATGATGTAGCAAAATACGCAAAATGCTGTAAACTTGCAAAGGATAAACTATTTCTCTTTTGTAGAAAATCCCAACTCTTTTCCAAACCACCTTTGTTAACATTGTGTCTTTCAGTCACGAACATATAGAAATCCTCACAGTAAATGGAGAATTACTGTTCTTCAGGCAAAGAGAAGGACCTTTTTATCCAACACTGAGATTACTTCATAAATGTAAGTGTGGAAGTAAAAATCGGAGGCACCGTGGGGAGAAGTCAGAGGTGTTGTATTGTTAAAACATGCTCCTTATCTGCACTTGAATGTATGTATCTGAGTTCCTGCCCAATTACAACTTAAAGAGCTGACTTGTTTGTGCTAAGATGCACTTTTTGTGCTATATTTCAGATTTCTTTTTTCTTTCTGTCCTTCATATTTGGAACTGTAGGAACCTCCTAATTTGTATTCCATAGATATTAAACTGATGTCTTACACAGTTTGCAAGATACCTAGAATGGTCAAGTACTACAAAATAACATTGTTGGGATCTCTAGAAAATCCTTGTGTTCTGTATCTGATGAGTGTAGAGAAAATAAAAGTTGAGCTACTTCTCTTGACCACTCCTTGTAGATCAGGAGGAAGGAATTAATAGGTCTGGTGTTGAAGGAAGTTCATGGGCTGATGAATTTAAATTTGATGCCTGTGGATACAGAGTAGACGATGTAAGAGAACTTGCTTCAGAAAATGAATTATTCAGGGAAATTGTTGAATTCTGTATTTTGAGGACCCGTAAGGGAGTGCCTTTATAAGAACGTCAGTGACATAGTTAATTCTTCTCAGTTCACTCATTTATCATAGTAAGTAGACTGTTGCTGACGTACACGAAATAACCCTTGTATTAGATGTTCAGGTGTATTACTAAGCCCAGTTGGTGCCATATCTGTTCTGATACTAACTTTCCCCCCTTTTCTTAGATCCATTCATTCTGCCACATCAACAGGTTGATAAAGGAGCCATTAAATTTGTACTTAGCGGAGCAAATATAATGTGTCCTGGTCTGACGTCTCCAGGAGCGAAACTTTACCCTGCTGCTGCAGATACAATTGTGGTATCCTTGGGTGGTTGCTCTGTTGGTCTCTGTTTAGCTTTCATTATTGCCCGTGGCAGAGATTACTTGTATGGAGAAGAGCGTAGCTTTGTATTAGTGTTACTTTTTTTTCTAGTCAGTTTGCAGTATGAGTCTAATGGGTTACAGGTCTGAGAACACTGATTCAAGGAACCGACTTAACAGTACAACTTTTTGCATCCTCTACTTTCTGAAGTGTCCTGCTTTTTACAAAGTGGACATTCAGTCCCTTGAATGAGTTCTTCAGCCTCTATTTCAAGAGCTGAACCAAGCCATTGGCAGACCCTCTTGTTTCTCTCTAAAAGCACTCGCTAAAAGTTGTGGCTTGTTTTTGTTTAGGTGTTTATATCCTGCCTTTCACACTATCTGTACAGGATCAAAGTGGTTGATGAGACTGCCAGAGGAAAAAGCCTGAGCCTTCATCAAATGCCTTTAACCGAAAGGTTGTCACAGTGCTTGGGATGCCAAGCCAGCATAGGAACTATCGTTGCCTTCTCAGGGAGGCTGCTCCAGATGACTGGCACTATGGGCGGAAATGGCTATATTTAAGTTACAGGAGACTTAAGTTGTAGGAGTGCTGTTCCACCAGACCTTTGGTTGGAGCAGCAGTGGTATTCCATCTAGGAATTAAGAATATAGATTTATTTGTTTTAACATGTAGAATTTTAATGATATCTGGGGGGAATTATTTAGATTGTTAAATGTTTTGTATGCTGTGGGATTGTATTGATTTTATTATTATTTTATGTTGGAAGCCACTCTGAGCCTGTAACGGAAAGGGCAGCCAGTAAATAGAATAAATAAATAATCTAAGTGAGGGGCCAGTCAGAAGAGAGCTCCCAAGAGTCTGCTTTAGTGCACAGGTTCATATCTGGACAGACCATCCTTCAGGTAGGTGAGTCTTGCATTATGTAGGACTTTTTTGGGTAAGATCCTAGGGGATCTCCTGCCCTGGTATTTAGTCATCGGATAGTCATTGTGAGTCACAATGAAAGTGAAGTTATGGTTTACTATGGTGTTCTGCTTTGTATTGGCTTTGTAGAATTTCAGCTTGAGGACGATCTGGTTAACCTTGGTTTTACAGTTCCGTGTAGTATTCCTTCCTCCTGGAAGTATAACAATTGACATGCATGGTGCATGATGACCCACTATGCCCTCAAAGTAGGGAGGCTAAAAAGATTGAAGGTACTATCAAGTGTTTGGAAAACCTGATAACTCCAGAGCTTCTGAGGCTATGCAGGCATGGGCAGACCTAATCAGTCTCTTGTGTAGGGGGACCATTGGGTGCCCATAGATATATCCTTTAGAATATTTAGAAATTATTTTTCTCCACACATAAACTGTTGAGTAGTGTACAAGCCAAACTACCTGTCGATCTAACAACTACATATCTAACCAGTTACTCCAGGATGTTCTCAATCCAGTGACCATCTTGTGAAGGGTTTTTTTGTTTACGAATATGTGAGATGTTTTCCTTAAGCTGACTGTTGAAGGCAATAATGGCAGAAGGAAAGCAACATGCGCTGTGCGTTGGAGTCATGAAGATGCCAGCAGAAGACATGTGAGTCTTAATTTAAAAAGGGAAATGCCATCCTTCTCTGTCACAGAGTGGAATAATGCAGACCCAAGATGTAGTTTCAATTATTCTTCAGAAATACGCTGTTGGGTCCCCCAGTTAATTCAGAAGTAGCCTGGCATTACTCCCTCCACCACGGATGCTGGAATCATACACAGTTTTCTATAACTGTTGCATATTGTCCATATCCTGGAGGGAGCTATGTCATACTCTCTAGGCTTGTGTAGTACCTTTATAAACTATTCAGTTTCCTTTCTTGTTTACTTACTGCTGGTTGGAATTGTATGCTTATTCCCCTTTCACGTTTTTTTGTGGATGGCAGCTGAATTTGCAGTTCTTACATTGCAAATGTTTATTTAAATTACATACCACCTTTCTCCCCAGCAATAGACCTCTAAGGCAGCTCATGTTAAAAGTAAATTGAGATGTACTAAAAGACCATGGTGTAAAATGAATGCATTTAAAGGGCAGCAGTATGTAATATCCTGTGCGGGGCTGAGATGTTCCTCCTGCTCCAGTTGCCTCTAATTGATGGTCTTCAGGGAAATGGCCTTTGCCTCTGAAGCATGCACCTTAGCAACCAAATGTTTTTGTCCATGAAGGGTGAAGCTTTTTTTACCCAGGCAATTGGGAGAGGTGTTAGTTCCTGGTTCTTCCCAACAGCAGTGGCGAACGATGGAACGTCCTTAATTCAGTTTCCTAAGCCATACATTTGTTCAAAGCAGGGAATATACCGGTAGTTTTACAAGCTGTTCCCTACAGAAATCAAACTGGCTTGCAAACGTTTTTTTGGGCAGGGGCTGCACTCCCCAGTCACTTTCTATCCCACTATTGCTTCCAAGATTCTTAGCAACTGTGTATATAAGTGAATTAATGTTAATAAAACAGTCAGAGGCTCCTCTGTCAAATGTTTGTGTGCCCCCTTGCCCAAGTAAACAACCAAGAAGCAAAAGTGCGGTGTGATGAGACAGTGTTTGTGGCATGAACATGAGAGTAGGCCAGTGGGGTTGGAGTGGGGATGAAACTAGTGGTTCACCAGGTACTCTAGAGAAAGTCATTGCTTGAGATCAAGACTTTTGTTCTAAGGGAGGATTGGTGTGCTGGAAGGATGGAAACAATTAGAATTTAGAACTGCAGCCTAGGAAGGCATCCCTTACAATGATTGCAGCTTCTCCCCGGCAGTAATCTACACAATGTTTTATTAGTTTGGATTCTACCTAATGTCAATGGAAGAGTTTCTTGCTGCTCTGAGCCAGTCCTGCAATGTTGGGCAATGTTCCAAAAAGTTTGTTGGAAACAAGCTTTTCTCTTTTCCTGTCCCCCACCCCTTGTATTCCACAGTGAGAAAGTCAACAAAGGAATTGGCATTGAAAATATCCATTATTTAAATGATGGGCTCTGGCATATGAAGACGTACAAGTGAAGCGGCTAAACGTGTGCAGCAACTGAGGGATGCACTTCCAGTAAACGTGGACTACTTTGTAATTCTTGTTTTTAACGTGTGACTGAATGTACAAATTTATTTTGTTCTGTGACTACGCCAAATAAATCAAGTGAATGCAGAGTTCCTATTAGCTGAGATGCCTTTTTTTAGCCATTCAGCCTTGAACGCAAAAAGTCGTTAGGGCTTTTGGTAAAAAGACTGACAAAAATAGTCAAGATTTTCTTGAGCTTGACTAATTACAGAAGAAAGGTTAGGAACGATATACAATAGTTTGTTTATGAGCCTTTATTCCCTTGGGGTGTGGGTGAGATGTGTATTGAGTAACTTGATCTGCAGCACTACCATTTGGACTGAGGTTTCAGAATCTAGTAGGTAAAACTACTCTTCAGGCAACGGGTTGACATTTTTAGGTAGTAAATAACTTGTGGATGTTTACAAAGTCCACTTTACAATGAGTGAAGTAATCAAACCATATCATGAGGTATATAAATGAAGAGCAACAGGGAAATTGCCTGTTGGAAAAAGGCTTAACACGGCAAAGGAGCCAATATGAAGCTGTTACAAAATTGTTTACAGAAGCCACCTCATTCAAAATATGGTGTTCTGGGTGAAATGCTATTGAAACATTGGGAGACACTTGTATTTCCAGTGGCCCAGCAAATCTATGGCCATTCATTCCCTTTTTAATCTGATTCAGCAGGATCCAAACCAAGCAGTGCAAGTAATTTAGCAAGGCTGGAGGGAGCACATGCCACTTATACATGACTCAGCCCATATGCTACACTTCCTGGAAAGTGAGCCAACTTCCAGAAGTAGTTTATGATGTGAATATTCAACTTTATTATGCCATTTGGCCTTTCTAGGTCCTTGGGTGTATCTAGAGTGATTCCCCAAATTCTTGCTGGGGCTGTAAGCAACTCTATCTACAATATCCCATACAGTATTAAGAGATTACAGCTTTAACCAACAGTATTAATTCCTTAATACTGTATGAGTTCTGACCTTGCATGCTTTCCACAATAATTCACTTACAGCATTTATACTCCTCCTATTAATATTCACTTATTTTAGTCCACCTTTCTTACTGGGACTCAAGGCAGATTTCTCAGCGCAAGTCAATGTAATCAGTACAGTGAGGCGTCTAATAAGCAATGCCTGCTAAAATGGTAAAAAATATTTTTAATTAGAATTTGAAGCAAAAAATGGGGCTACAATTAAGCTAAACTGTCTGTCTTGTGATGCTGATGAAGGACTCTGGGGGCTGGGTAGAAAACTGAGTTTAAGTCTTCATTCTAATTTCAGGTAGTCCTGCTGCCTGCAAGGATGTTCTTTAGAAGGTGTAGTAAACCCTCTGGATTTAGCCCCTTGCCCCCAGTACTCTTTATACTACATTCCCAGAAGTTATGGGAGGGAAGGTTTCATTTTAAAAAGGAATAAGACTAAGCAGTGGCTTAGTGGTTAAGAGCAGATGTACTCTAATCTTGGAGAACCGGGTTTGATTCCCTGCTCTGCCACCTGAGCTGTGGAGGCTTTTCTAGGGAATTCAGATTAGCCTGTACACTCCAACACACTCCAGCTGGGTAACCTTGGGCTAGTCACAGTTCTTCTGAGCTCTCTCAGCCCCACCTACCTCACTGGGGCCCCTTTCGCACATGCAGAACAATCCACTTTCAATGCACTTTGAAGCTATGCAGAATAGCAAAATCCAATTGCAAACAGTTGAGAAAATGGATTGAAAGTGCATTATTCTGCATGTGCGGAAGGGACCAGGGTGTTTGTTGTGAGGGGGGAAGGGAAAGGAGTTTGTAAGCCCCTTTGAGTCTCTTATAGGAGAGAGAGGGGGATATAAATACAACTCTTCTTGTAAGTTCTTTGTGCTCATCAGATGGAAAGAGTTGAAGACTATTTCAGTAGTAACTTTGCATTCTCCTTTGGCCATTTCAGAAAACCTGTATATATTAGTAAAACATCAAAACTCTGTAAAAATAGATTTAATTTAAAGTAGATCAAGGATATTTTCTTATATTAAATATTTACATAACTGTACATTGCACTGACAATGAAACCGTAAGTGGTTTTTCATAAGATCCTTGAATCAAGTCTGTATAAAAGCAAATGGTTTGTTTTTTTGTTTAAAAAGGGCCCCCTTTCCCAGTTGTAAAGATTACAAAAGCAGGTTGTGCAAAAGAGTAAATAATTACACCAAGACCATGAAATACAAAATTTGTACCAGCTTATGTACATGCTGTTTGTTGAAAGATGCTATACATTAAGACCACCTATTCATATGCTTTACCCAGTACTCTGGTGAAAGAATGATCAGTCATTATCAGAGTCTGGGGGAGGTAGGAAAACCAAGGCATCATTAAAACTGTGTCCGTATGCTCGAAGCCTGTAGACTCCATACATCATCACGTGCATATGGTTAGGAGCCATCCCACTGAACGTGATAGCCATGTCTGAACAACACCCTTCTACCACCTGTTGGGGGTGGCTCAACATTGCCTCCTTAATAAGAGAACCAACTGACTTGGTGTTGAAGATATCCTTTTTTTCAGAATCTTCTGCGTTCTCAGCCTGCACCCCAGTATACTTCAAGCAGACAGCTAACTGTTTATCTGCGGACAGTTTCCAAATCATGCCCCCCTGTTCCGGACACTTGTCTGGATCCTGAAAAACTTTATAAAGTCGCCTTAGCGATTCAATACTTAAGATGATTCCTCCATCGCCATTCACGTACTGCAGGTCTCCGGATATCTCTGTACGGCCAGTATAAAATGGCTGGGACGAGTCTTGCTTCAGGAGAAAAAATTTGAGGTTTTCTATTATGGCAAACGTGGTGGGATGGGCCAAGAAGAACCAGTTGTAGTCATTTTTGTAATTTTCATAGGCAAATTTATATGCTTTCCTCATCATTAACCACATGTCCTCTGTGTCAAGCACAGTGGAGTCAAATACTTTGACCTTTTCAGAACTGTAGAATTCTGCCTTGTCACAATGTTTGCTCCAAGTTTCTCTCACAGCTGCCCAGTAGTTAAGGTCTTTAGGTTTGACAAGGATGATGCAGTAGACGCGGATGCTGTGGCTAAGACCCAGGCGTTCATCCTCAGAGAGATTTAAAATGTCCTCCTTTTTGGGAGCCTGAAGGTGGCGATGCTCATGGGTTGTGGTGCTGTGGTCCATCTTAATGTGTCCAAGGAGAGTGACCAATACACAGAAGACCCCTCCGAGCATCATGCCCTTCACAAACGCACCGCTTTCAGAAATCATGGCTTCTAGAAGAAAGCTGCTAATGAAATTGAAAAGGGTGGGGGAGAGATGTGTCTTGTTAATGAGGGTAAAAACAACATCTAGATTGCATTTGTCACTGGCTGCATCTTGTTTCAGAATCCAAATTAAATAAATGCTGCAGCTTAATACTTTGCCACCAGCAAGGAGAAATAAACATGCACACCAAGAAGTAGGGCTAATTTCAGTGTGCAGAAATAGTGTATTTCTATAAAAGGAAAGTGCCTGGAAAAAGGGGCAGTGAATGTCCCATGCTGTCTTGACTGCCAATGCAAGTCTAGAATTGGCAAAGACGCTACTAAATGTAATAATTATTATTTTGATTTAGAAAGCAGTACTTACTGACTGTTACCTTTGTAATAACAGTTGAACAGTTGCTTAAGGATTCAGGGTTGTTTTGCTAATGCCTTAGAGCAGGGTTTTCACTTTCCCCAAAGGCTAGTTATTTCTTGGTCCCCTGTAAGTCAGAATGGCTGCCATTCTTCTGGTGATATTCAGGAAAATACATCCACTGTAGCTTTACTAAAATTTTCTCACTCCTGCAAGAACTCACAGTGACCAATGTATTCTTCACCATTCTGTCCTCACAACCACCCTGCATTATAGCTAAAGTTGGGAGAGTGTGATTGAAACACTGCCCCCGCCCCCCCCCTCCCCCCCCGTCACTTGCTGAACTTTATGACTAAGCAGAAATAAAATCCATATGGTGTAGTGGTTAAGATATTCTAATCTGGTGAATTCACTTCTCCACATGAAGCCTGCTGGATGACTTTAGGCCAGTCACAGTCCTCTCTGAAATCTCTCAGTCCCACTTACCTCACAAAGTTCTGTTGTGTGGGGTGGGGAGGATGGCTGGAGAAAGGAAGGTGATTGTAAGCTGCTTTGAGCCTGCTTTTGGTAGAGAAAAGTGGGATATAAAGATCAACTCTTCATGGTCCTCCTCACCCTTAAGTCCAACATAAAAAATTCAAACAGGGTTTCCTGTTTCACAGGTTGGACTCAACTATGATGTTAAATACTGTTATCTGCCTGAGATAATTCAACAATACACCTGAGCTGTATGTGTTTAAGTGGGTGTTAATCTTTTGGCCATGGAATTTAAAACTGATCTATGCATTACATGTTATGTGATGCTTATGACAGAATGAAAATCTGTTACAGTCCAATCCAGATAAGGGAAGGGAGGAGCTCTGCTGCAGCTGGGATGGCATGGCGAAGGTGGCACTGCACTACCTCCAAAGGAGCTTTGGACGGCACAGAAAGGAGGGAAACTGAAAAACACTTCTGCCATTGCAGAAAAAGACTTACCCCACACTTTCTGGAGCAGAGGAGGGTGTTCCCGGGCTGAAATCCAGGTTGAAGCCGACTAAAGTCAGCTCAATCCCTGGAAATGCCCTAGGTTCACCCCTCACTGCACTGGTGTGCTCTTGGACGCTGGTTTAACTCCTGGGCGGTAGGCACTCCTGGGTTTGGGTACCACAAAACTCTGTGGTGCCCACATGCTGGTGTCTTTGCTGTTTCCGCTTTGTAGGTACCCCTTATGCTGCTGGGGTGGGCAAAAGGTCCAGTGCTTCCCATAAACTGCCCCCCCCCCCCAATCTGGATTGGGCCTGGGCAGCCCCATTCATGAGCTGGGCACCAGACTGTGGCGCCGCAGCTACACCCAAAAAGTTCCTGGCAGCATGGTCTGAGAGAGCAGACTAATGTTGGCTCCTCCCACATCCCCACTATGGTGGCAGGGGTAGTAGGGATGCTGGTGCAGCACTCAAGAACTGTGGGGGGCAGTGGTAACCGCACGCTAGCAGGATTGCCCCTCTTGGATGCAGGACACCTGTTGATTTTGGAACCCGGCTTTATTAAGTACCCTCTGGTCTGGAGAACCATTGTTTTGTAAGTAACTAGGATTAGCTATTTAGCTTTTGTTATTTTCTTCACACTATTCCTGAGTCTTGTTTGTATATTCCTGCACAACCTTTCAATAAGCACATTCATTATATTTTGATGTGTTTTTGCATTCGGGAGGATTCAATTTGAATCCAGCACAGAGGCAATTGACCCTCCTCCCTTTAATTTCAACAGGATATCCACCACTGCCCTGTTCTGATGCTTCTTCTTTTTGTATAGCCAGCAATTGACAAACGTATGCAATTCCAATATTGTCAAGACTAATAATACCCTGTTTCCCCAAATATAAGACATCCCCTGAAAATAAGACGTAGTAGAGGTTTTGCTGAAGTGCAAAATATAAGGCATCCCACGAAAGTAAGACGTAGCAAAGTTTTTGTTTGGAAGCATGCCCGACCAACAGAACACAGAAAAATAAGACATCCCCTGAAAATAAGACATAGCACATCTTTGGGAGCAAAAATTAATATAAGACACTGTCTTATATTCAGGGAAACACGGTAGTAGAAGAAAAAGAATTGGCTTTTATATCCTGCTTTTCTCTACTTTAAAAAGTCTCAAAAGCAGCTTACAATCACAATCCCTTCCTCTCTCCACAACAGATATGAGGTAGGTGGGCTGAGAGTTTGGATAGAACTGTGAGTAGCCCAAGGTGCCGGTATTGATATTACTGATAATAATAATACTGATATTATTGACATAGCCAATATAATTCAGCATCAGATCCTGCTCTTTTTAGTTCTAGCCTGTTTTTAATAAATTTGTGTGATTCTTTCCTTCATGGTTTATCATTGTTAAAAGTTTTGCTGGGGTGCTCTTTGCTCTAAACTGCTGCTGTTTTTATTTTTTTGGCTTATTTAGTCGTTTTTGCCTTTTTCTGTTGCTGCTTCATATTAACACAAACTGTGTAAAACAGCATGGCTCTGGGATTGCTTTGAGTGTCCTGGACACTTCCTCCTGCAAATTTTGTATAAATAAGACAACATTACTACTACCATAATTTTATCGAGACGGCCAATATTAACAAGGCTCCCATGGACATTTTTAGTGCTGCCAATCGTATGCATTTTTTGCCGTCTCAATCTAATCAAAATCTTTGCTGCAAACCCCAGATATAGAGGGACTGGATCAGCACTATGGAAAAGACAGAACTCGAGTCCGGAATGAAAAGGTTCCTTATCTCCTCCTACGTGGTTGTGGCGAAGGGGAGGCCAGTTTATTCGAAAGGGGTTCAGCTAAACGAAGCCTCAGCGAGACCCACATAAATGAGGACTAGGGGTCTTGAGAGGTCCCCCCGGAGGATCCTGTCGCATAGACATGTCTGTCCACCCACCTGCCACCCTTTTTCTTCCTTCCCATGGACTCACCTGGGGCAGGCAGCAGCAGCAGAAGCGGCTCCCCAAATAGTCCTGCCAGAGTCAGCAACGTCCACTCCCTTCTCTAGGAAAAGGAAACGGATCCGCTTCCTTTTCTTATCTCTATGGTGAAAGACGACAACTCCGTCTCTTCTCTCCCTCCCCTCATTACGTATATCCTGAGGATGGGAGGAACAGGAGAAGGCAAGGCGACAGATATTACCGCCCTATCAGACCTAGAGGGAAACACGGGTTGTGCGCAAATCCTACTTCCGGTATGCCCCCACCCCCTTTTCGGGTCATTATTGTATAAAGCCAGAGAGGAATATACATAGATTTAGAAAGCAGATCGATGAGGGAAACATCCTCTATTTCTGCCTTCCCGTTGCCACTTTTCCTTTTCTTTGCATTGGGAGTCTTGTACGTTCAACTGGAAACTGGAAGTGTTGTTACAGTTACGATAAAGTTACAGTCTCTTTGGCAATACCTGGATGTTGCGAGGAGTCCCCGTTAGGCTGACGTTTTCTCTGGGTGTAAATGTCCGCGCCAACGTCGTTGTCATGGAAATACCTCCCGCGACCTTAGTGGGCCAAAGAGGGGCGGGAATGAGTTCCCTCTCGTTTCTTATATTAATCCGAAACAGTCTGAAAGCTGCGAGGAATTCCGGACAAAGCAGCCGTCTGAGGGTTGCTTTGGTAGGGTATTATGTGCCAAGGCTTGTTGCTTTTGTATTGATAAATTATTATTTTAATTATAAGTCCCCTCCAGTGGGACTCCAATGAAGCAGCGTGGAAACATCATAAATGAATAAAATCAAGCAGAAATTCATGTAGGGTTAAGCACATGCACTTCTTGTCTGCCAAGCATGTTCAGAGTTCTCCTTTGGGAAAAATAATACTTTCTTGCTTCTCCAGATGTTGGTGCTATAAATTTCCAGTGCCCGGGGTTTGACCCTCCTTACATAAGATGACTCCTGCTAAGTACTGTAGGCACAGATTATGTTCAAAGGGTTCTTTAAACCCTTATAGAAAAGATTGTTCTCTCTCTTATTTCTTTGTCCTTATAATTTTGTGCTCCAGCCATAAGCTGTTAAACAAAAGGCACGTAGGCCTTTTGCACTTTGCCCTTCTTTCTCTCACTAACCAGAAAAATTCATAGCCTTGATGAATACCCTTTGTTCTAACTTACCCTTTGGAATGTAAGAGATTTTAAATTATGTTGTCTTTTAGGTCTTGTTGTCCTCACTGGCACCATAAGTCTGTCCTTTTTCTGATACAAACCAGAACACAGCCAAATGTTTAGGCTCTTTGTTTAGATAAGTAGGGCAACTGAGAACAATACTGATAAGGTGATGCTAGGTCAGCGATGGCGAACCTATGGCACGGGTGCCAGAGGTGGCACTCGGGCCTTTCTGTGGGCATGCGTGCACAGAGTTCATCATGTGGGGGGGGGGGCAGAAAATCACCCCATACACACACCTAAGCTGGCCTGGGCATGATCCTTTACCCAGGAGTAAGCTCGGTTGCTGGCAATGGGGCTTGCTTCTGAGTAAACCCTCCTAGGGTCATGATTCACCCATTCAAAGCGTTGCATGATTGCTTCACCAAGCTTACTCCCGAGTAACATGCACCTCGGAGCCAACTGTTTTTTCTAAACTAAAACCTCAGTATTCAGGTTAAATTGCCGTGTTGGCACTTTGCGATAAATAAGTGGGTTTTGGGTTGCAATGTGGACACTCTGTCTCGAAAAGGTTCGCCATCACTGTGCTAGATCCTAGTTCACAGGACGTCAGAAGTGTGAATTATTGACATCCTCCAATGAGGGCATCTGTATGTCTAAAATGTTTTGGGTAGGGGGAAGATCTCCTCCCTCTTGAGTGATTGACTGCTAGTGGTTGTACTTTGGGTGTAATTCATTCCAATGGTACTCTTTTGATGTAACCTGTTTTTATCCTATAAAAATTGGAGACCGCAGCCATTTTGGGGTGGCTCCTCTGATTCTAACTTGCCCTTTGTTGGTCTGAATAAAATTATTTCTTTAATTTTATTCCTTGTAGGCTTGAGCTGTTTGGCTTAAAATTTCTAAAACGTTACCCCGCGGTAACAGTACTGTATTAAGTACTGTGTAAGATCTTTCCTAAGTACTACACTAACTGACAGGTTTCCTGAGGCAAAATAGGAGACAGGGATTCTCTGGTGCTCAGTCAAAATTAGGAAGCAAACTGAAGTCCATAACAACAATAAAAGAGAATACTATTTTGGTTTCTGTGTGTGTGTTTTGCCATCAAGTCTTATAGTGATTCCATAGAGTTTTTAAGGCAAGAGATGTTTGGGGGCGGTTTGCCATTGCCTGTGACCTTGCAAGGTTTTTGAGGCAAGAGTCATTAAGAAGTGCTTTGCAACTACCTGCCTCTGCATCCTGCCCCTGGTATTCCTTGGAGGCCTCTCATCCAAATACTCCCCAGGGTGGAGGATGAGAGTGTGTGACTAGGCCAAGGTTACCCAGGAAGTTTCCATGACAGAGTGGGGATTCGAATCTGTGTTTCCCAAATCCAAGTTTTAACACCTTAGCTACTACACCACACTGGCTCTAGGGGTTTCTGAGTAAAATCCTGTTTTGTGCGAAGCCCTACATTACAACAGTGCCCCCAAATGGTCAGTGTTCAAAACAGCCATTTTTTCATGAAATCTATGAAAAATAAAACAAAGCCTTAACAGATGAACTGAAGAGAAATACATCATGCAAGTTAGCCATAGTGTAGTGTCACTCCAGGATTAGATTTTAAGCTTTCTTGTCTTCCTTGTTTTGCATGAGTTTACACATCTTTGTACCACTCAGTATTATGCTTATTAGCTAGTTGCTTATGTATTAGGCTAGGCTATGCCTTATCTACTTTCTATACTCAATATATTGTATCTGTCACTTGTGTTAACGATTGTATCGGGAGTTTTTGATTCTGCTTTATATTATAAAGGTCTATCTGAGCCAGAAGTCTTGGACACTTTCTTCTGTCTGACCGGTTGGCCTTATGATAGCAAGGGGCCTGTTAGGTTAGCACAACTGAAATGAAGGTTCCTTCCCATGGACTCACCTGGGGCAGGCAGCAGAGTCTTCCATTCCTGTTATCCGCAATAAAGATGGTATCTGTTAACCCCTTGTTCAGTGATGAAGAAAGACCCTGGCCACATATCACTCCGCCTCCACATCCCTTTGATGTGCAGATTGTAACACCCCAACATATCTGTCTCCAAGCTGTCTCAATGCTTGGTATTTGTTATCTATTTCTCAAGGATGTTGTATGTGCATAAATACATTTGTTTATTATTCCAATACCCTTGTTTGACATGATTCTGTGACTCTGTTGCAACTTGTATTGATAATGGTATCTGCACATGGTGAGAGACAGGAACAACCTTGTTGGAAATAACTGTTTACTGCAAACTTATGACAAGCTTAGGAATGCTTTGAAATATAATCACTGATGCCACCCATATAGTGAAAAGCCTACATAAACTGCACCTTTTGTCTGTCATTTTGCCTCTGCCCTGGAAGGGATACCTTTGCTGCAGGAGGTATTTTAATAAACCACTGATATTTTATACTTAGATCTCTCACCTCAAACTCTTATTTGGCCTCTGAGTCTTTGAGCACATAAACTGTTACCCAACAGATGTAACAATAGTACTAGATAAACAATTCTTTAAAAATGTCAGGACTACAACTCCCAACATGCACTAGTTCCCGCCTTTTCTCCAAAAGTGCGGGAAAACAAACTGAGAAGCTACATTCCACCAGAGCTTCAGAGCCAATGGGAGACCAGGAGCTGGGAGGAGGGGAAGAGTTGATTGGTTGCTGTCTGTCTTTGTAAATATACTGGAACTGAGGACAAGAATCCTCAGTTCAAGCACCCTGTAGTTAGGGTGACATGAATCAATAAAGTTCCTTTTCTAAAGTTAGCTTTGTCTGAGTGTGTTCAGCCTTACAAAAAATGCCTCCAGACACTCTAGTGCTCAATACATTTATTACTAAATTAAAGAAGTCCAAAAGTTATTTCATTCAACATTTGTGATCACTATTTTATGTACTTTTTATTTTATTTATTCATCCCAGGATCCTTTAACTCAAGAAATGGGAAAAATAGCCCAGGAATACATAGCATGAAATAAACCAAAGTGCTTATGGAAACTGTCATGGCAGGGGTGGAAAATGAGAAATCAGTTACCAAAAGCACAAATGAACAGAACAGAATTCTGCCCACATTTACAGATGATAAAGTACTAGGAGTACTGGTCTCCCAGAAGAGAATTCCATAAATGGGGAGCAAAAACAGAAAAAGGCTATTTCTCTTAGCGGTTGGAAAGATTCAGTATATGCTATTGCTTTGTAAATTTAAAACACATTGATAGGATATAGGGACTCTTGTAAAAAAAGAAAAGAATAATCAAAACCCTGTACTCAGCTTGTGTTTGTATCAAGTGCCATCAAGCACACAAGACGTATGGTTGACCCCATAGGGTTTTCAGGGCAAGAAGTTTGCCATTGCCTTCCTCAGCATAGTCACCCTATCTTTCTTTGGGGATCTCTCATCTCAAGACTAATCAGGGCTGCACCGGCTGCCTTCTGGGATCTGATGAGATTGGGCTAGCCTGGGGGGCCATCCAGATCAGTGTATACTCAGTTTATCCCATCCTAACTATAAGAGATAGTGTGATATAGTGGTTAAGAGCAGTGGACTCTAATCTGGAGAACTGGTTTCGATTTCCCCCTTGTCCCCATGAAGCCTGCTGGGTGAGCTTAGGCTAGTCACAGTTCTCTCAGAACTCTCCCAGCCCACACACAGGCAGGCAATGACAAACGACCTCTGAACATCTCTTGCCTTAAAAAGGGTCACTATATGTCAGCTGTGACTTGGCATGACAGCACTTCACGCCACCAACTAGAAGTAGAAAATACGTAAAAGAAATAAAAAGGAAAGGCTGCCATCTTGTGGCAAACAATACTAACAGTTCCCTGCACCAATTCCCCAGCCCCAACAGTCAGCGGCAGACCTGTTTTGCACTAAGTGAAAGAAGGTGGATTGCTGCTACTCTGGTTTGTGAACCAATTAAAGTACAGATTGAAAGAGTAAAAGGGGGTAGTGTTCATACCATATGAAGCATGTTCTTGTCAGCAGTTAGTTCAGCAACATAACATAGTTCAACAACTGAACATAAGAAGGCTATGCCTTCCGTTTTTACATATTCCTCCCAAACATTTTCTTGACGGTATCTTGCCATAGACAATGTGTAAAACTTAAGGTGGTTTCAGTGTAGGAAACTGCCACATTATGAGAGAAAGAACTACTAGAGTGCAACCTAGTATAAGTAAATGAGTAATGAGAGGTTCTTAGAAACCTAAATTAGCTACCCACAGAGAGGAGTCTACCTGCTGTGACCGTGTCTCTTTCCAGTCAGCAGGGTCTGGCATGGGGAATTCTGTTTGTCTTTGGATCATTCAGTCACTCCTAGTGCAGCGGAATTATTTCCCTTAAAGGTTATTGCCCGTTGTGTTTCTGCTACGGCTCCAGGTTTGCCCTTTGTGCGATGAGGAAGCTTACTCAGAAGAGTGATTATTTTAATGTTAATTAAATTGGTGGCTTCTCTAAAAGTTTTTTTAAAAAAAGGGTTCCTTTCCCACTTTTTATTCACATAACCTCCAACATGTTTTACAAAAATAAGAGCAATAAAACAGGTAGGATGATAATACTAATGCTAATGCGGTAACGAAAAGAGTGCTAGGGTTGCTAACTGTGGCTTGGGCAATCTCTGGAGATTTGGAAGTGGTGCCTGGGGAACAGAGGGAGCTTAGCAGAGATGATATGCTGTAGATGTTGCCCTCAGAAGCTGCTATTTCTATGGAGATCAGTGGTAATTTCTGGAGAATTCCAGCCCCTGCTGGAGCCTGGCAACCCCAGTCTTGCCCCATCTGTAACTGAGGCCTTAAAAGGAAACATTTCTAAGTGTGAGATGTTTGTTTCAGCTGACAGTAGTATGGAGAGCTCTGGAGTTGACAAAAGTGTTAGTGAAACAAAGCAGATAAACCTGCACTGAGTAAACTGCAAGACAGAGCCACTGTGAGGTATAAACCTCCTATTTCCTCCTTTAAATGAGATGGTAAATCTGCCTGGACTATACCATGTCAGACTGAAGAGAAGGAGGAATTGTATGATAAAAGGTTCCCCATAGAAACAGTGCTCACCCACAGAAGGCTAGTGTGTCATGGTGAAGACTTGACTATCGGCCATCTAGTTTTCTCTGTACAAGGATTTGTTTTATACGCTTGCAGCATGTAAATCCTTATCTATTTTCAGCAAGAATCAAGACCTAAGAGCTGACAACCAATCTGGGTGGAAAAAAAACCCTTCCTGGGTTTAGTTAAAGTACAAGTGGAACAAGTTGATAAGTTCACTCACAACTGGGGCTATCAGATGCAGATAGCTCTTCAGATGTTGGTTATCACATTCCTCCAAGTGGAGGTCAATCCAAAGCATGGATTGTGTATCTTTCTGTTTTGCATCATGAAATCCATATTTCAAGTCCCACTTCAATGGTTGTTGATCATGTAGCAGGGTGCCTGGGATGGATTTCAATGAGTTGCAACTTACTGCTTCAGCTGCTTCGGCAAATTGTTTTCCTGCTGGTGTTCAGGCAGGTTCTCTCCATGTCCTTGGCAGAATGACGAATGTAGCTACAGATTTCAAGTGTCACTCCAATACATTTCAGCCCCCCTCCCCCTTAGTAGGGAGAAGATTAACAAAGAAAAGCTCTTAGAAGCTTGACATTATTCTGAATTTTTCTGTAAATGGATTGATGCTCCCATTTGATCGAAGAATAAACAAAGAACAATAGTTATAGGCTAACATTGTATTGTTGTGTCATGGTTTTACCTATATTGGGTGGGAACTGTTATTGTAATATTAAAATGTATAATATTTCTACCCAACAAAGGATAGGGACTGGCACGTCGCCAGACACCTCCAGTTGCACATCTTATCAAGTTAAGGCTAGAAAATGTATTCAGTAACTTATTTCCAAATAACAAAAGGTTTTTTAAAAAATACTCTTGTTAGTTTTAGAACAGAAAAGTTTAGTGTAAAGGCTTTCACAATACAAATACTGAACAATCAAACATTAACTGCAAACATTAAAACAGTATACATCACAAGTCTGAAAAATCAAATCAACGGGTTGGGTTGATGACTTCCTTCTAAAAGCTCTTTTGCTTGGATTTTCCGGGCTGCCAGGGCAAAAGCACCATTTTATAGGAGACCTAGGTCGAATCCCCACTACCGTCTTAGCCAGGTTTCAGAACACAAACTAACCAGGTTTGAGGGACGACCTCCGCATTGCTTGCGTGGCAGATTCCGTTTCTGGTGCTCGTTCTCCCCGTTAATCCGCGTTCCGGCAGGACCTGGTTGCAAGTGGCATAGACCCCATTAACACAGTTCAGAGCTGACCGAGGGGAGGGATGAGGGTTGAAACCCTGTCTTGTTTCCCGCCCTGGAGTGTGACGCGGAATTCAGGCAACCAATCAGTGCTGCAATGACACCACCTATTACAGGGGCAAAATGTTTTTTTTCTCCAGTTAGTTGTCAACCCAATAACTAATTGAAGTTATGGATTGATAGATTAATTCTGAATTGTGAAGTGAAGTTTTTAATTGTGTGGGGAATGTCTTAGATTCAATATTAACGCATACTGTTCTGTTCACCAGTATCAAATTTCATCAAAATCAAGCAGATGTAGAGCACACAGAACAGCATTCCATCTCTTATTTCAGTGAACTGTGAGCACTTTCCATTCCTACTAAGGCTAAACACTGGAGGTGGAGACATGTGTGACAGTTTAACTTTTAACTATCAGAAGTTCAAGGCTCGGGAGGAAAGCAATCAAGAACCTCTTACAGGTGAAGGTCTTCTGCACATTAATTGCAGAGCCCTGTCTTGTGGCACAGCACTTTCTTCAGTGTTTCTCACTTGCATGTATATTTTGCTTTGCTTGGAAACTAGCCTGAGTGAATCTTGGCATGGACAAAGAATCAGATAAAGGTATGTTTTCTTCAGTAGTTAACAAGCTGAGTTCAGTAGTTCAGTAGTTAACAAGCTGAATTGCAAAGCGACTCCTCCTCCTCCTCCTCTTCTTCTTCTTCAACAGGGCACATGTTTGATTTGCATAATTAGTAAACAGTTTGCATAATGAGCAAATTATGTTTGGGGAACTTGAATATGGCAGCTTTACTCCTCCCTCATTTTAGCTTCACAGCAATCTTGTGTGGTAGAGTAGGGTGAAATCACGTTTAAAGTCACACATCAAGAACTGGATCTTCCAGATTACAATCCAGCACTCTAACAACTGTTCAGTTCAGTTTTATTACGGCCATTAGGCCAGCAAAAAAGAGCAGAGAAGAACAAGAAAAAGGAGGAACAACAAACAAAAGAACAATCGAATTTGCACTGAAATCCACGAAACAGAAATCCACACAAAAAATATCATCAGCTTGTAGCATTCTTACGGTCACCCTCATGTGGTCTGGCTCTTGGTCCCAACATGGTTCTTCTCTTACTATATGCCAGCATACAAAATTTAGCTACCTGCTGAGATATAAGAGAAACTCGGTCTTCCAGCAAAATTCTCACAAGAACTGAGTCGGAATTAACTCTAGTTAAATTTCTGTACTGGATAAACAATGGATGAATTAACGCCTCCCTTTCCCCTTTATGGAGTTCACAATGCAATAAAATATGTAATACAGAGTCCACTTCCCCTGAGTTACAAACACATAGTCTCCTATGTCGTGGGATTTTTTGAAATCTGCCCATTAGATTGGCTGATGGAAAAGCGTCAAAACGGGCCCTTGAAAAGGCCCAGCGGCATTTCGTAGATGTTATATTGGACAGGTAAGGGGCAGCCGAGATACCTGTCCAAGATTTTAATGGTTTATATAACGCCGGTAACAAGGAGAAATCTGTTTGCATTTCAATATCATTGAGCCGTTGATAGACCAAGGCTGTTGCTCTGCAATGATCCAGTTCCAATAATTGTACAGGATCCAAACCACACTGTGTAAGTTTAAGTGTTATTTTTTTCTAGCCAGCTTGGATATGGTGTTGCTGCCAGAAGCAAAGGCAATAAACCCATGGGATGGGAGAGGACTTTAAGCCAGTATTTGATAATAAGCCTCCAAAAGGTTGTCTCAACTTTAACCAACCCTGCTTCTTGTCTTAAAACTACATTAGCTGTACATTTAGGAGTGTTAAAAAGAGCTCTGAGGAATGTGGATAGGACTCTCTCTCTAATAGAGTGAAATCGAAATTATTGCCAATGGGGCTCCATAGGTGAGGTTGTGCCAGGGATTTAGCTTCAAATAATCTAATTGCCGCTGGAATAAATCCACCTTGTGATCGAAAAATATCTTAGGATTGCCTGTGAGCTCCTTTGTGCTGTGTGTATGGCTGTTTGTATATGGGCTGAGGGTTTTCCGTTGTACTGGAAAACCACACCTAGGTATTTGAAACACTTTATTTGTTCAATCTGATGACCTAACAACTGCCATTTCAGTTTCTTAAATTTGGCATTAAAATGCACTATCTTGGTCTTTGTGTAGTTGATACTTAGCTGTTCCTCTGTGCATATCTGAGCAAATATCTTCAGCGCTCTTTTTAGCCCAGCCCTTGTCAATGATAATACAACAGCATCATCGGCATACATGAGAATGGCTATACTCTTATCAGCGGTAAGGATAGGTGCATGGGTATCTTTCTTACGAAACCCTGTTATTAATGTGTTAACATAAAAGTTAAACAAATGGGGTGCTAGAAGGCACCCTTGCCTTACACCTTTCTGAGTAGAGATGGGCGCCGTTAGATGACCTTTGTGTGAGAACCTTACCTGTATGGTCGTGTTCTCATGTAACTTGACAATTAAGTGGAGAAGGCGTCTATCGATATTAGTTTCTGCTAACTTTGACCAAAGCCGACTTTCACGAAGTTACATTGTCAAATGCAGCTTTAAGATCAACGAAAGCTGCGATAGTGATCCTTTTTTGACAAGCACATATTTCTCTACCAGGTAGTTTAGTATCAGGCAGTGATCCATAGTTGAACGGCCTTTCACGAAAGCCAGCCTGTTCATCCTCCAATAGTTTTCTCTATTCAGCCATTCAAGTAGTTTTATACTCAGATATTTAGTATATAGTTTGCTTGCAACACTAAGTAAGCTAATTGGTGCGGTAATGAGCTGGATTTGGAGGATAAGCCTTTTTTAAAAATAGGGACTATAATTGCAGCACTCCAATCAGATGGAATACAGGCGGTGCTATTGATATGAGTAAAAAGCTCAGCCAAAACTGGGGCCCACCATTCTACATTAGTTTTCAGTAATTCTGGTGGTATAAAGTCGTTTCGGGGCCTTGCCATCTTGCAATTGCAAGATCATGATTTTAATTTCATCCGTGGTCACTGGAGGCCATAGTGGGATATCAGACAAGACAGAGTGATGCCACGTTAGAGCCTGCTGATCTTTATAGAGGTCAGAGAAATAACTCTCCCAGACTTCTGCTGGGATTGTGTTTACCATGGTAAAGTTGTAAAATTGTTATTCTGTGCTATTAGTCTCCAAAAGTTCTGGAATCATTGGTTTTGCCGTCCTAATTAAGGCTTGCCATTTGGCATGACTGTCCAACTTTTCTTATGTTTTATTAGGGATTTGTATGATCTTTTCCCTTCAAGTACTTGAGATTGTGGGATCACACCAGCTTGAAAGCTGTGGAATAATTTTATAAGATTTTCCTTAGCTAATACACAATCATGGTCAAACCACTGTTTATGGAATGTTCCTGAATGAGAGATACCTCTGTTGTTCTTCTTTGAAAGGGGAGGGGTTTGAGGGTTTTGTACAAGTTCCTCGATACCTTTAGTATTGACCCTTTATTAACCTGTTTTAAAAGTTCAGCTTTTGTCAACCTACCTATGTCTGAGTTGAACCAGCTAATGAACTGTTGTTCAATATTAGTATTCCATTTTATTCTCAATCTGTTTGACTCTACTGAGAGTCCCAAGTGTGAGGCTCTAAGAGACCTCAAACGCCCAATTGTCAAATCCAGCACAAGGGGAAAGTGGTCACTTTCTACCCGTGGAACTACTGTAAAATGTCTGGTTCTATTTATGATTTCCTGAGAACCCAACAGGTAATCAATAGTTGATGCTTTAGTAACAGACCAGAAAGTGTATTGCCCTGGGTAATCTCCTGGCTGACTCCCATTCAGAATAACTAAATTAAATTTAATTGCTGTTTGGTACAAACACATTCCCGCATAATTAATTGCTATATCAAGATTGTTTCTCTGATTATAAATATATGGTGTGTCATTGTCCTCCAAGCATACCCCAAATCTAGCTAACAACTGTTCATCATTCTGTCCCATTTTTGCATTAAAGTCTCCACCAATAATTAGATGAGCTGTAGGGTAGTTCAGTGATAGATGGCATAACATTTCCTCTACCTTGTCCCACTTTGACTTAACCTGGTCCTTGGTTTGAGATGGAGGAAGATAAATATCAACACATAGAAAACAAACTGACTTGGAGTATAATAACACCACCAAAGCCCATGGGCATGGGCTATAAATTCTTTTAACATGCAGATTTAAGTTGGTTGAGATGAATATTCCCAGTCCCCCTGATGGTCTACCCCCTCTTATACTTGGAGTTGCCTCCAATACTACAGAACAAAAATTAGGGATATCAAAATTGTCAACCATCCATGTCTCTTGTAAAAGCAGGATATCAAATTGATTTAAGAAATTAATAAAATTGACATCCGTGGCTTTACAATCCAGCACTCTAACAACTGTCATACTAGCTGTCTGATATTTTGATTACTTCTATGTTTTCAAGACTGCTTGTGTTCCTGTTCAATGCATTTGCAGAAACATAATAATAAAATTCACAAATCTTTCATTTTTTAGCAATTTCCTTGACCTTTTCTTCTGTTCTCTCTCTCTGAATGCATGTGTATCTGTCTATATAAACTTAGGTATGTAGTTTATTGCCATTCTCTTGAATTAACATAACAGTCATTTCCTATGATTTACCCTTCCTGGATTTTATGAATAAGATAAGATGGGGATTTTACTTCAGTTAGTTCAAAATGTAGCCACTGACACTTCTACTGTCATCTTTTACAGTGACTGCTTTTTTCACTGAGCAGAATAACCATTCTATCCCTTACAAGCAAAGGCTGATCTGTTTTCTTGAGTCTGCTGATGGAGAGTTAGCATAGCAATCCTAGATGCAGGTAGAGTTAGCATAGCAATCTAGAGGCAGAAATTACAGTAATCTAGAGGCAGAAATTACAGTAATAAACCTTTAACACCATTTGTTCAGTCAGAGGTGCACACTATCTAAACTAGTATTAATTTTTATATCAAGATAGCATCAGCACAATTATTTTACTGAGTGCTCTAAATGAACCAAATTATGGATTCTTTCCCCAATCCCCCACTAATTAATTAAAAAAACCCCCCAGAATTCTGCACTGAAACTCTTCTCCCAGATTTATTGACTGGCAAACATCATATGAATCAGGAATGTATGTATAACTGCTTCTGTGCAAACAGAGAGATAATTTTTTCAGTACATGGTTTCCTGTAATCCTGAAAACCTTAATACGAAACGTAAACTGACCACGCATTGTTTTCTGTCGTGATAATCTATGTGAAAAAGGAAATATAAGGATTGCAGAAATGCATTAATCTAACAAATGAATCAAAAGTTTCAGACACTATGTTCAGATAACACTGAGGAAGTGAGGAGAAAATTTGCCTCATGGAAGACTGCCAGATCAAAGTAATACAAAAGTGGGTAACGTTACAAACTGATATAAAGCGTACTGTATATTTCCCAGGCCCCCACTTTCCCTCACCAATCTTGGTGCCAGATGGGGTGTTCCCTGGTAGTATTGCCAAAGCGGGGTGGGGGGTGGGTGGGTGGTTGGGTGAGGTGAAAGCACAGCCAGTGATCGATCTGCCTATATGGAATTTCCAATTAGTCCACAAAAAGCATTTGGTCCTATCCATCCGAAAGGCAGACATAGCTGCTTTGTAATCTCTTTACTATGCCCTGGCCATTTGCTATTGATTAATGACCCGCAGCTGAAAAGTCTCCCCTGTGCCGCTTTGAAAAAATTTCATCCAGCATTTTGAGTCCCACTCTACTTCTTAATGTCTATAATTAGTTAAAACCTACAAATAAGATTTAGGATTAGTGAACTGAAAGATTAATTAGATTGTAGATTAATTGGAACCTTTTAATTTTAGTTCCTTTTAGGGAAAGTAGGCATTAGAATATGATTTAGTTGACAGCACAATTCTAAGGAGAGTTACTCCAGGCTAAGACCATTGAAGTGAATGGGTGTAGACCTGAGTAACTCTCTTTAGGATTGCGCTGTGAGGTAAGATTACATAATCTAAAATAAGATTTAGATCAGAGGCCCCAACCTTTTTGAGCCTGAGGGCACTTTGGAATTATGTCATAGAGTGGTGGGCACAACCACAAAATGGCTACTGAAAGGAGCCAGTCACAAAACTTCAGGGAGTGAGGTTATGTATAAATCTAGCAACCACTCTTCTACACTACAGGCAGAAACACTGCTTAGCAGGATGCCTTTTAAAATGAACATATGGGCTGATTATGCGCAGCACAAATAAGATGTCTTGGGGATGTCTTAAAAAGATCTGTCTCTTCATCTTTGGCTTGGACAGCATGTGTCAGAGGAGAAAGAAGCTTTCCCCCCCACCCGCCATTTCCTCCCACCTGAGTTTAAAGCTCTCGCACCCGACACTTTGTGCTGCAGGGATTCTGCATGCCTTCAGCTTTTTGCTTAAGGTTTCCCCAGGATGTTTGCTCTGCAGGCTGGTTGTCTTTTCAGCCTGAAAAGTACATGAAAAGCTTGTCCTGCTAATTCTGGCAATATTTAGTTTCCCCACCCCCCGACCCCACCCCCTCTTTTTTGATAAGCTGTTTTCGAAGACACTGTTTCAGAATCCATGTGAGCCACAAAGTAGTGTTTGGAAATTGTATTTGTAAACTTCTGATGATTTCTAACCCTTAATGCAAGATAGATACAGGAGTCCCACTTTACATGTTACTAAATAGGTCACTTATGCTTCTATGTGCATAGTTTCTCTAATGCAGGACAACCCCGAATAAATCTGATCAACAGATCCTTTTTGGCACTATAAGCAATTGATTGTTTTTGGTAAAGATATGTCTGGAGTAGAGCTTTTGTAATTCAAAGTGTTTTATTCCTATAGGAAAACCATCTTAGGGAGACGTGGGATTGTAGCAATGGACTGTAGCCGCTGGAAATATCTTGCTTGATTTAACGTTGCTGAGGATTGCTGCTATAACTCAGCTCTGGGCGGCTGGGGTGAGAAAGTGTCAGCTGGCAAGGTGGATAGTGTGTCGAAGTCAATAAGTAGTAATATGTTCTCTTCAGAGAGTTAGGATGACAAGCTATAACCTGAAAAAGTAGGCATTTTTTTTAAAGCTTGCACGATGTGCCTCTCTTCTGGAGAAAGGCTGAGCTAAATTCATAGACAGGGTGACCAGATGCACAAGAGGACAGGACTCCTGTACCTGGGAACCTGCTCAGCAGGGGGTTGATTAATACTTATCAAGGAGTATTTGGAAAGCTGTCTGGCTTGTACCAGAGTGGAACAGGTGCAGCATCTACCCAGTACACTTTAGAGAAAGCAAAAGATAGGCAAGTCTGAGAGGCTGAAAATTTAATCCAGGGGTGTCAACTGTTAAACATGTGACCTGGGGGACAGATCCAGTCCCATGAGGGGGCTTATCAGGCTCATGAGCCAGCTGAGGCAACCTTCTCTTGCTCCCAGTTGGGAGAGTATTTTTTTCTTCCTCAGTTCGCTCACGGGCCTAGTAAGACCTTCCAAGGAGCTACCCCACCCTGCTGTGGGTTCACCATTCCAGGCACCCCAGTACTGTACTGGGCCAGCCAAGGTAGCCACGCTCTCCTCCCTGGGCCTGGTCTGACCACGTCACATTTAGGTCACATTTGACCCTCGTAAAAAAGTGAGTTTGACATCCCTGGTTTAAACTTTTAAACAAAATGCTGCTGTACTTTGTTCAAGATAAATATCAACAATAATATATTCAGGATGAGGAAAAGCTCTGCACAGTTTAAGTTAGGCAATTATAATTTCTTAGGCTGGCTGACCACTGGGTGAAATCAAGCCACTGTATTTAATTGTGCAGCGAGTGCAAAATTGTGTTGCCTTCTCATGCAGGGAGAGGGGCGGTATGGAGCCAAAATAACCAACCTCCAGGAATTCCAAGTTGACCTTGGTCACCTAATCAAATATAAGGCAGTACATTCTTAGCTGTTGCTATGCATTTTATTCATCTTTCTCCTCTGCCCCCGGTTCTCCACATCCTTGGATCTCAACATGCTTAAGTATGCCTTTCCTTTGCAGCTTTTACCCCAATCTTTAAACCAAATAGGCCTCCTTCCTGAAGCTCCTTGGAGTGAAAGAGAACTTCTTACCGTTGTGATTTTGTGCTTGTGTCTATCACAAAGGGTTTCAATAGATTTTCACAGACCGTAATCAGGACATAACCCCCCCCCCCCTTTCTAAAATCAGTTTCATTTTAACTTTTTCTTGGGAAACCATTTCATTATTTTACAAGTTTACATTGGCAGTTGATGTCTGCTGGCCCTTGCTGTAATGAATCACAGGAACACAAAACACTGTGTTGCAGCTGCAACACTACTGATTAGAACCCCATTCAGGGAAAAGGGCTTAGGCAGTAAATTTTCTTTCTAAGCCACCTGTACCGTTCCTCCTCCTTCCCACTTACGTAAGGAGAAGAAAGCAAGATACACAGAAAGCAATTCTGCAGTTTTGGGGGGAATTAGAATTTGCAAATATAGGCCAGGATCCAAAGTACTGTGTGTCTAGTACCATTTGCCAAAGGGATTTGGAATTTATGCAAATTGAGTTAAGCAAGTGAATAAACTAATATGAACAAATGAGTAAGGGGAGTAAAAAAGCAATATGAGTTTATGAGTAAATAAGAAAAAAAAAACGCACTGAAGCATTTACTATGCAATTGTATGCACACTAACTCCCATCTAAGCCTACTGAAATCAGCGTGCTTAGTCTGGATGGACTCTATGTCGGTTTGTACTGGAAATTGGTTAATTATATTAATCCCTTATGAAAGTTTTGAGTGGCTCAGTAGGTGCTCTTGAATTATCAAACAGATTAAAACTTAATTTAATGTAAGTACTTTGAAACTGTACCATTTTAGAAGAGGCACTCCCACCTTCTCTCTTATGTTGGAAGGAATGGTTCAACTGAGGTGACATCTGCAGTAATCTACATGCACGTCACTGGAAAACACTCACGTGCAAATATATACAGAGATAACTGATTAATGAAAACTCATACAGTAATTGACTAAGGTGTGTTCAGTTGGGTGACATCCCTAGAAAACTGCATACATAAATATTGTTTCTTCTCTTGTGACATAAGATCAAAAGACAAACCACCTTCAGGCTGTAGATACAACAATAAAAAAAATGACAGACCAATCTATAGTCTGAAATGGTATGGTTTGGAGTCTTGTTACCTCTGTTCATCTCCTTTTCTACATAGTGTGCAGGTCAGAACAAAAGTTGATTCACGTGAAATGCGGTGTTAGGGGAGTGCTTTATAGATTCTGTGTATTGCCGAAAAGACAAAAGAAGTGGGGTTTTAGATCAAATGAAGTCTAAACTTTCTCTAGAAGCTAAACTGACTAAATTGTTCTTTGGTCACTTTATAAGAAAATGAGAGTTACTGGAAAAGACAATAATGGTAGGAAGAGTTGAAGGCAGCCAGAAAAGAGGAACACCCAACAGGAGATGGATTGACTCAATAAAAAGAACCCTGCTTGCAATAAGGAAGCCTTCTGTTTGCAAGACCTGAGAAAGGCTGTTGATAAAATGTTTTGAAGGTAATTAATTGATAGGTTCACCATAAGCCAGAAGTGACTTGACAAAACTTAACACACATACTGGTAAAATGAATGTGTTTTTATTCAACAATTTCACCCCTATGTGTCTAGTCACATTCAGCTGCTGTCTTTGCAAAACAGACTTTTATGGTTGTTTGTTTCTTTGGGAGGTGCAGGGTCCCCCCCATAAAAGATATACAATAAGATGCTCAATGAAGAGTGAGGGGAACAATTTAAAATGAAATCTTTACCATCCTCCTGTGAAAAGACCGCCCCCCCCCCCTCAGAAGTATAGATTATATTGATTAATCTGCACTCTCCTTACCTCTTTTTTTTCTTCTGGCTTCAGTTACCTGATTTCTGGCAGCAAATGATATACAATTGCAATGAAATGGGGAAGCCTTGTGGAAAAAGTAATCCACACACATAAACCAGGGGATGAGATAATAGCTACAGCAAAGCAACAAAAAAGTCATTTTCTTTACAAATGGTGATGTGTGAGTTGGGCTGGGAAAATGATGGGGTGATGACCGTAGGACTTGCTGGCATTTCATGCTTCTCGACTCTTGAGCTGTTGGGTGGGGGGGGGGGGGGGGTGAGATTGGTTACATTAAGATGAAAGCTTGGAAAAATCTTCCCCAAACTTGGTAGAAATGTGATAAGCCCTTTTTGTGAACCAAAAACTGAAGGCACACTTCATTCTGAGGTTCAAGAATTTGATATAAGGATTGCCTTCTGCAACAGACCATGCATCTAGTCCAATAACTTGTTCTTCAAAGTGACCGACTGGATTCCTCTGGGAAGCCTGCAAGCGTGCCATGAAGGCAATATCCCTTTTCTGTTGCCTGTCATTACAGCTGGTATTCAGTGGTGCATTCCCTCTGACGATGGAGGTTCCATTTAGTCGTCCAAGTGAGTACGTGCTGAAAGACTTCTCCATGAATTGGTCCAAACCCTTTTTAGAGTAATCTAAGCTGAAATTGTCATGTGCAGAAGTACTTCTCTTTTGTCTGTCCTCAGTCTGCCATCCATAGGGTTAACTGGATAACCTTACATGATGGTTATTATGAGAGAAAGAAAACTCTTTTCAAGGGTTCTAAAGGTGTCGAATGAATGTGCAGAAATTTCTGGCATGGTGAAATACTTTTAACTAAAGGGAAGCTCCTAAATCAACTCAATTGGCAAGTGGAGAAAAAGAACTGTTATTGTATTATAGGGCACTAGGTCTTGTCTGTCAAGTAGATGTCTGTATTCTATTCACAGTCTCAATTATTCCGAGACCCCTGGCAAAACTGAAGGATGGGCCCCTAGAATCACTCTGGGGTAAAGGAGATCAGCTGAAAGTTAGGGGGCAAGTGCCCTATAGTTGATCATTCTCATCCGTGTCTCTCAGGTAGCAAAGGAGATCAGTGGAGACTCTTCAGTTGTAGGGGATTCAGAACAGCAGCTGGGCTGGCTGGCTGTGGGTTGGTGGAGGCCCCAAAATTAGCATCTCAGATTGGAACCCAGATGTCCTGTGGCTAAGACAGCTCTCTTCTATTTGAGATGGCTATTCAGTTAGTCTCCTTATGTTGGATAACCATTTCCCCATTGGGATCTAGGCTACGGAAGCTCCTTCTGGCAGCAAGAGATAGTGATAGCTAAATTAATTAAATATTTACCAAATGTAATGTCTGCAATCCAGATTGGTTTCCAGCATGAGCTATGGCATGCCGGAGCAGCACAAGTACATAGAGAACTTTTGTGGCAAGTATTCCTTGGCACATGGACTACCCAGTTTAAGTCTGCACTATAGATATGTCTGTTAACAATGGGCATTTAAGCATATTAGTTATCCTTGTTGTGAAAGAGTAGAGTTTAATTAGTGACTGGCTACAGATACATGAAGAATAGTGGTTAGAAGTGCATTAAATGCAATGTCTTCATGCAAATGTGATTCTAAGACACATGGGCAGTAGAGGTACAAGACTGAGTTCAGTTTAGGCTTTTCTTGTTCTTCTCTTTAGCTCTACTGGAGGTGCACACTGAGATAAACAAAAGCAGAGACTGCTCTAAAGCGTAGTTAGGAAACAGTGCACTTCCTATCTTCCAATAATTAGGGTTTCCTTTCTACCCAATGTCATTTTATTCTCTCTTCTCCAATAAAATGCAAAATGAGCCTGCCTAATTTGTAATTTCCCCCAACTGTTCTACTTACTGCGTACTACAGTTTCCATTGGGGAGTATTAATGATGTTGTTATCTTCCAATAATGCGGCCTTAATGCATGTTGTCTATCTGCCTCGTTCTCATGTAATGAAAAGCGTGTGTTTGACAAACAACTAAGATGTGTTTGCCATTTGATTAAGAACATCACAAGAAATTTCTATAGCTTGTTGGCTGGAAACACAGGAGCCCAGAAGATTATGAAGAGAACTGCACAATTCAAAGAACCCAGCCTTTAAGTATTGCAGCATCTTCTGTTAGAAACTGTGTAACACATAGAAGGCCTTTTCTGTTTATGAGAAGAATCTAGGATGTTTTGGGGTTAGGGTTTCCAGGTGGTGACATGAAATCTCCCGTTATTACATCTGAGCTCCAGGCATAGAGATCAGTTCGGCTGGAGAAAATTACTGCTTTGGAATGTGAAGTCTATGGCATTATACTCCACTGAAGTCCCTCCCCTCGCCAAACCCTGCCATCTTCAGGGTCCGCTTCCACATTTTCCAGGTATTTCCCAACCTGGAGCTGGAAACCCTATTTTGGGTACTTGGCAGGCTAAGGAGACATCAATGAAAACAAAGAGTACAGCTGTGAGGAAATATTTCTTCATCATTAGTGTTTGTTCCTTCAGCCTTGGATGTCTTTTGGGCAAAAATTATTTCATTATTCCTATGTGGCATTATGGTATAGATTGGTGGTCTTGGTGCATTCCTTGATATTATCCCGACTAATTTCCTCAGGCTGATGTCCTAGAGGTATTGCCTCATATTCTTTACTAACAGAAACAGGGCAGAAGTCAGCTTCCCTTTTTAACTTGGCTAGCGGTCATTAAATATTGACTCTCAATCAATCTAAGGAGCAAGGAAGTGCTAGTTTCTCAGTAACAGAGATTTCTGAACTTGGATGGGTCTGTCTGCTCACATATAAACCGAACTCACTTGATCTGGATTGCAACTTCTTTCTGGCTGGTGCTTTCAGTGGTAAAAGAACCGCATGGCCTTCAAGAAGAAAAGGGCATGTATGATCGCCCATGGAACTGGTTACTATATTATTTCTATAGCATTATGGTACTGTGCTATGGGAGGTTTTCTTTCTTGCTAGAATGAATTCACTCCCAGTTGCAGTTTTAGATGAATGATTTAAAAGTCAAGAAAAGATTCTAGAGTTTCTATTTGTAAGTCTTTGGTTGAAACTACTGGCCATTTCTTCCTTTCTTGTGTAATTGACTTGATCTGAGAAAGAAATGTCTGTTTTCTCAACAAGAAGTTTTTTTGCTCCCCTAATAATCATTTAATGAATTTGTTGGCAGATCTGAATTTTAAATTAACAATAGATGTCTGTAAATACATAATTGCTGCTATTAAACATTGTTTGTTTTTAATAAATGATTAGCAGCGTAATTTTTTTGTTTAATTGCTCTCTTTTGCTGCTCGAACAGTCTTTAGGTTTCAAGACTTAGATGGGGAAAAACTTGGGCACAGAATAAAATGGAACAACATGTGTAAAGTGGTCGTGACAAATTCTAGGCCCATTTCAGGCTCTCAATGAGTAGCTCAGGAATCTTTTGGAGCTCTCCAGCACCAGGCAAATTTTGTGGCAGAGACGTGGATCATTAATGAATGCAGACTGAAGCAATTGAGTATTGATTTTGGTCTGTGGCCCCAGATCTGTTGCTTTGTACAAGCTTGCAGGAGGTATCTGTATTGTTTTGCAATGAGTAAATCAAATAATTTTGATTTTCTGCAGTATACTTATTTGCAGTACAGTTCATACATGTTGTAGACTGAGAGCTAAATTTCATACTAGCTTAGTATGCATCAGTGAATGGAATGGAATACACACATGTGCTTTGCACATAGCTGCCTGAGGGTGGTTGATAAAATTAGGTCATTGTTTTCCTGCCTGTAACACAATTCTTTGCTGGTATTAGTGAAAATTGCCTGTATGACAGGGGAGCAAAGAGCACTTTGCTGTTTTGAGAGCTTCATCCCTGCCAGAATCAGTTAGAACTGAGAACTACTGCAGCATGAAGATCAGACTGAAGACATTGGTAGGGTGCATCAGGTTCAAATCAACCTTGATCAGTCCATTGTTATTGACTGATTTAAAACTGAAGGTGCAAAGTTGTCAAAGTCACACTAGAGAGAGAATGGAACTGGTATTTGTACCCTGGATGACAGGATATTCTCGTGGGGAATTGTCAGGGCTTGCAACTCTGCTTTCTGAAAGGGTGGTTGGCCGTCAAATTAATCACATCATTCCATTTCTACATGCATTTATTAGTTTTAAATCACCTACAGGAGCTATGTGTTGTGCTTAACCATAAGGTCTGGAGGAGGGGTTGCATCCCTCATTTCCCTTGTATAATTTTATTTATTTTTTTGTTTTTACCCCTGCTGTTCGGCCAGAATTAGCTCCCAAAACGTCTTGTGTGTGTGTTAAGTGCTGTCAACTCCATACTGACAGTGACCACATAAGGTTTTCAAGGCAGGAGACTAACAGAGATGGTTTGCCATTGCCTTCCTCGGTGGTACAACTCTGCAGAACAACCCTGGCATTCCTCAGTGGTCTCCTATCCAGTGACTAACCAGGGCTGACCCTGTTTAGCTTCTGAGATCTGATAAGACCAGCCTAGCCTGGGCCATTCAGGTTAGGGCCCAAAATGTCTCACAGCTGTAACCCCCCCCCCAATAAATTGTAATAAAATTAAGGTGCCCAGGATGGGTGTTCTTAGAGAGATATGGCTCCCAGCAATGGTAGAAGAATGCCCATCTGCTGTCTCTTCTCCCTTTGGCCTTGGCAGCCGATGGAAGGAGTTGCACCTGGATCTAGGCATGACGAAGGGTTGCCTGGCTGAAGTATCAGTGCAGTTTGTATAGAAGAAGCCTTCAGTCCAGGGCAGCTTATAGTAGCACAACTTAGACCAAGATGTAGGATCAGCTCCTGTTTTTTTTATGGCCCCTCAAGTGCCACCACATCAGTGGGCCTTCTTGCATCCTGAATCTTCAATACCGCCCCATTGTTCCTTTATCCATACCCATTCCCACTCCCCACTACTTCCATGAAATCTTAGCCTATAATCAGTATTGCCAATCTTCAGATAGTAGATGGATATCTCCTCCTATTAGAACTGATATCCAGGCAACAGAAATCAGTTCCTCTGGAGAAAACGGCCATTTTGGAAGGTGGACTCTATGGCCCCATTGAGGTCCCCTCTCCCCAAATCCCTCCCTCCTCAGGCTTTACCCCCAAAATCTTTAAGTATTTCCCAGTCTGGAGCTGGCAACCCTATCTACAATATATGAATGGAGAGCCGTAGCCCTCTTTGTTGCTATTTTTGGCCAAATATTAGCTTGGGTTATATATGGCTACTATTCTTTAGCTATTATCATGTGTGTATCTCCTCCCTCTGCTTAATGTAAAGCACACTGCTATTGCATACATTACACATTCCAGAGTTACTAAGTATCATTATTGTTACTGTTGTTACTACTACTACTACTACTACTACTACTACTACTACTACTGCAGTTAAATGTAAGGGATTTTACGTCAATTAGCAGTATGGGTCCTAATCAGTTATATTTGTGTACAATTGCATTTGAAGACAAATGTTTTGAAGAAACGAACAACCTCTGAAGTTTCTGAGCAGGGATGGAACCTAGTGTTGTCAACCTCCAGGTAAGGCCTGGAGTTCTGGCATTACAATTGATCTCCATATTACAGAGATCAGTACCCCTCAAAAATGGCTGCTTTGGAGAGTGGGCTGTATGGGATTATATCTTGCTGAAGGCCCTCCTTGGCCCAGGCTCCATCCCCAATATCCAGGAATTTCTCAGTCTGGAGTTAGAAATTCAAGATAAATCAGTTTGGCCTCTAGTGCCACCTTCTGGCTAGTTATAGTGATGGTGCTGAAGCAAGTAGAGAGTTTCCTCCTCTGGCATACCTCCATCATGGTACCAAGAGTGAGATGCCTGAGTTCTGTTGTAAATAGCCTGATTTGAAATATCCGGCATCTTACTAATGAAGCTCATATAGATACTGACCATGGGGAAAAAACCCCTTTGTACTGCAACCAGACTTATTCCATTGTTTCCTTTTCAAATAGCATTTATGCTGGAAGTAGATCGAGCATGGTCATCAGCATCCAGCAATTTATCACCATAGAGAGTGGTAGGGTGAAGAAATGACAAGATCAAAAATTAGTCTGTCTGCCCCCTCCCCCCAAGAACTCTGTAGTAGATTTAGAATGTAGGAGGGAGGGAACTCTATTTTCCCCCCTACTCTGAGAGGTAATTATTCACATTAATCTTCAAGAGGAATTTGGCGTGTTTATAGCTTATTTTGAAAAGTAGAAACAAAATACAGCAAAGGGTTTTTGTGCCTAATTCTGCAAAAGGCAATCGCAGTGTTGTGCAGAACTGCTCAGAGGAGGACCTAGAGACCTGTCCTAGCAGTTCTGATGACACAGTGAAATATAGCCAGCAGCCCAGCACCACTCAAGAGAGGATTTTTTTTAAAAAAAAAATCCCTATGCTCTTTGGAAAGTGCTTTCCTTGCAAATACTGTACACACTGTTTTTGGATCTCACCATGGAAGGAATTTAATTTACTTTGTGTCAGAAGGTTGATATGTCAAAAAAGAAAACAGTGCATTGGGGGTGTTAGAAGGAGGGAAGGTTATTTACCACATCTTCTAATTTGTATTCCCTGTTGTCTGAAAGTAACTTGAGAGCACTTTCCAGTGCCCTACAGCATGTCCACGCATAGTGATCCAGACAGCTACAAACTCAGGCCCGTGTCAAGGCCAGGCCAGGCCTGCAGGCAGCCATGTTGGAGTCCAGAACTGGAATATATGTTTTCCAGCCCAGAGAGCCTCAGGTTGTGTTTGATTTAGAGTATTGCAGACAGAAGGACTAGAGTTGGAGCCTAAAATACAACAATTGGAGGGTGCAGACTCTTAAGCAGGCAAGGCTGTTGAAATTTTAACCAGGCAGAGTCAATTGAGTCAATACTGCCTGCCAGTTGCAGAGGATGGTGTAGCAACATTAGATGTCTACATGCCCTGAGCAGGGCCCAGAAGTCTAAGTGCACAGTTCCTCTGGAGCATCCATAGTTGGCTCCATAGCATGAGGTACCTGCTGACACCTTGGAGACAGGGATGCAGGCCTCCATGTGAGACCTGGAGAGCCCTGGAATTTCAGCTTAGATCAGTTCTCCTGCAGAAAATAGACACTTTGGAGAGTAGACTATATGGTGTGTCCCACTGAGGTCCCTGTCCTCTCCAGGCCCAATTCCCTAATCTCCAGGAGTTTCCCAGTTTAGATTCAGCAACCCTAACTTGCCCCTCATTCCCCAATGATGGCCAGGAATGGACCTGACAGCCCAACTTGGAGACCCTGGGAAAAACTTGCAACACAAAGCCTGTGGCTCTGCTGGCTAAAATTAGCCTTTTCAAAGTTAGCCGTTTGATCAGAAGCACTTTTTTAGTCGAGATCAAAGCCAGGATGTGTGTAATCATAGATATAGCAGATAAAAGGGCCACCCACAGTGAATGTGTATTAGCAGTTCCAGGTGCTCTAGAAGTGTAGGGGTTATGGGACTGAGCTATGGCCTGGGAGGCTCCAAGTTCAAGTTTTACCTCAGTTGTTAATTCATCAACTTGTCTGAAGGAATCCAGTCAGGTCCTCCCTGCTGTTATCTATGATATGAGGATGATTATATTGGCTTTCTTCATAAAGCTGCTAGAACATTGACTATGTAGTGAAATACTCTTTAAGCACTTGAGATTTATGTATTTATTTACTTCATTTATATTCCACTTTTCTCCCCATTGGAGATCCAAAGTGGTGTACAACCTGCACCCTGTCTTCATTTTATCCTCACAACCACAGTATGAGTTACATTAGGCTGAGACTGTGTGACTAATTCAGGGTCACCCATCAACTTTCATGGCAGAGAGGGGATTCAAACCTGGGTCTCCCAGATCTAGTCCAACTCAAACCATTACACATAGTGTCTCTGTATAATTCCTAACTGTTGGCTGTTACAGCTTACCTTTAGACTGCAGAGATCAGTTTCCCTGAACAAAATGGATGATTTTGAGCATGGACATTGCACCCCACTGAGGCTCCTGTCCTTCCCAGGACCCATCCCCAAATCTCCAGGAGTTTTCTGACTTGGATCTGTAAACCCCACCCCCAAGACTCTGCCAGAGACCCCGGGGAGGGGTGGGGGCTGGCAATTCTGGTACTGAGCCTGCACAGACCCTGGCTAGCCTCTCCTGGGGTTAGAGTCTCTAGTTCCTGGTTATCCCCCAAAGTCACAGAAGTAAGGGAGGAAGACTCAGTCACTGGCTGCCTCTGCCAAGTGGTCTGGGCAGTTCCTCCGCATTACAGGAACTCCCAGCCAAACAGCTTCCTGCTCAGTCTCCATCCCTCCCTACTCTTATAGAGGTGGTCCCACCCCAAGGGCCAATCCCCCCACTCCAGGTCTCTGGGTCAGGGCCGAGACCACCCCTTCTTGGCCCCATGGGCTGCCCTGCCTGTCTCTCTAGGCTGGGCTCCACCCCCTCCTACACCATCCATGGGGCCTGCTCTTCATGTCAGCAGAAAGCCTGCAGCTTTCTCCCTGGCTCAGACGCCATGGCCCACCACAGGTGTGTACTGTCCATCAGCTCCTTCCTTTTCATGAGTAGGCCTGGCTGCCCTTGTTGCAGAAATGCTGGGGAATATGGCATGGAGATGCTTTGGGCGCTGTGGGGGGCTCAGTGCCAGTTCCAAGAGGTGTTGGGGTTTTCAGGCTGCTTCTAGGAGCCATGGGGTACTTGGTGCTCACTCTGTGAGTCATGGGGAGTTCTGGGCTGTCTCCGGGAGCCTCAGAGGTGCTCTGGGCAGCTGGTCTGGGTGCCACCCCAAAACAATAATGTTTGTTACTGTTGTGTGTCTTCCTTACTGAGGTGAAATTTCCTGAATTATCAATATTCATCATGTGCTCCACATCTGAACTTGCGGTTTGTAATCTTAGTTGATATCCCTGCAAGTCCTGATCCTGTGATGTTAATATATGACCGTATGTGAAAGAGTTTCTCTGTTTTCTTTAGAATTTCAGGCATTGTATTTTGCTAGCACTGAACAGGGCATGCTCCATTTGACAGGTGGAGGTGGAAAGTCCAGATGGTGCCCTCTTTTCCAGTAGCTAACTAATTAACTAACTAATTAAGCAGCCAGCAATTAACCCCTCCCCCTTCTTTGATGGTGCACAAATTCTGACACCCGAGATGGCCATCTCATTATACCTCATGGCAGAGCTGGCCTTGGCTGAGAAGCCTGGCACTTATGTGTACCTGCCCTTCGTTTTACTAGTTTAGAATTCATGCAGAAATTGGAATGAAAGAAATATTGCCTCAAGTTTCTGAAGGAACAAGCTATGTAAACCATTGTCCTTGGGATGGAAAATTTGCCTTGATGGTGCAATGAAGCAGTCAGCCTTCTGTTGGCAGTTTATATTATGGCTATGGTCTATTTTTCATCTCTCCTCCTGCCCTTGGTTTTATTTGACAGCCATGTTCTTCCAAGCCAAACTCAATTCTTAACAGGTATTTATGGTTATCAGCTTTGGACTCTTCATAATAAAGAAACATTATGAACAAGTCACTAAACAACTGCTGGAAAAAAAGACGTGGGGATGGGCAATGGAAGAAAAAACTCTTGTCACTGAGGACTATGTTCGCATTGTCCATCTTCCTTCACTCTGAATTACTCAGAACCATGCTTTTCACATATCCTCATTTTTTCCTGCCACTGGTGCTTCAAGTTCTGGCTGTAGGAGAAAGGGATCGAGCAAGTCACAGATCCTTGGGTGTGGCCACGTTTTCTTAAAAATGTACAATTCTGTACTGAGAAAGGAGATATTTGATTAAATTATACAAACTAAGCTAATTTGAAGAAGAAGAAGAGTTTGGATTTATATCCCCCCTTTCTCTCCTGCAGGAGACTCAAAGGGGCTTACAATCTCCTTGCCCTTCCCCCCTCACAACAAACACCCTGTGAGGTAGGTGGGGCTGAGAGAGCTCCGAGAAGCTGTGACTCGCCTGAGAAGCTGTGACTTTGATATCTGAATGCAGAGGCTTCTCTGTTATTATCTATATATAGTGGCATCACTGCATTTATTGCTTTACAGAGGAACATAACTACCAAAACAGGTTCCTGCCGTGAAGGCCTGACAATCTAAAACATCAACAGGAAGGACATATAACTGTCCATTACACATAGCTCCGTGATTCTTTTTGAAGGTTTCCTTTTAAAGTGAAACAGCTGTTGGTGACTTCAAGTGGAAAAACCTCTCGCTTTACTGTTTTTCTCCTCAAGAATTGACAGGTACACATATCATTACACTGTTGAGGAGAAAGGGTGTGTGTGTACATGTTTGAGTGCACATGTGGTAATTTCGAGTGGACAAATGACTGGGAAAGAAAAGGTTAAACATTTCCTCCTGTTCCTCCTGAAGGGAGTTCATTTATCTGATGAGAAAAATGATGAGGAAAAGATTCATGGGGCTACATATTGTTTATACCCAGAGGATACACAATAGAGAAAGAAGGAAGGGCAAATATCAGAAAGAGGGGAGAAATGGAAACAGGATGAATGTGAGAAAACACACCGGACTTCATTTGGTTGGGAGTGAAGACTAGAGAGTTGGTCCACAAACTTCAAAAAAAGAGAAAGATTTTGGGGTGAAATATGAAGGAAGAGAGATACACATATCACTTAGATGCTTTGGGAAAGAGAAAGCAGGAGTCCTTGGGATGAATGAGAAAGATCAAGGTAGAGGAGGTAATGGGAGGGGGAGCAAGCACATATAGGAAAGGAAGGCAGAAAAACAGGAAGGGATAGAAAAAACACTCATGAAGAGTTTAAAAGAAAACAAAAATGAATTTGAGTTGGATGTGGAAAGGCCAGTGAAGTGATCTGCAGAGTAGATCTACGGTTTGTGGTTTAGTGAGGGGAAGGACTTCAATGGGATAAAATACCATAGAATCCACCTTCCAAAAGAGCCATTTTCTCCAGGTGAACTGATCTCTTTTCTCTGGAGATCAATTGTAATAGTGCAGTGGTGGCGAACCTTTGGCACTCCAGATGTTATGGACCACAATTCCCATCAGCCCCTTCCAGCATGGCCAATTGGCCATGCTGGAAGTGGCTGATGGGAATTGTAGTCCATAACATCTGGAGTGCCAAAGGTTCGCCACCATGGTAATAGTGGAAGATCTCAGCCACGACATGGAGATTGGCAATCCTAATAGCCAGATAATGATTTGAACCTATTTGATGCCTCCAAATAATTCAGATGTAGGCCGAGTCAGTGCCTCAGTTGAAAATTGCTTGGGCTTCCCATGGATGCCTTAGAATATGAGAACTGACTTGCTGGATCAGGCCATCTAATCTAGCTTTCTGTTTCCAGTAGAGGCCAGTGGAGTGATTTATGTGGGAAGTTCACAAACAGAATATGACAGCAATAGGCCTCTCCAGCATCTTGGAATATTCAGGTATGCCAGGGTCTATTTAACTATGATGAACCAACGCTCATTGCTCAATGCTATGAAAGAACCAACACTCCACTTCATAAATGTCTGGTAACACTCTAGAGTCTATTTTAAATGCCTAATAAAGGTTGTGTTGTTGTGAACCAATGCTCCATTAATTGTCTACGCCTTTAAAAAAGAGCCACCTAAGTTAGTAGCCATCACCCCATCCTGTGGTGGTGTATTCAATAAGGCAGTGATGCCATTCTTAAAAAGGTCATTAAATATCCTTAAACTCCCACTGGCCTTCGTTCTGTAATCTATACTTTCTAACTTCAAGAAATCACTGTGGGTTATAGTTTAAAAGAGAAACACTATATATTCTGCCTGTTGGTTTACAGATATTACTGCCATTGTGTCCCTTGAATTTCACCCATCAAGACAGCTATTCCTTGCTGGAGATGGACACTCTGTCATCAGACTCCCCTCTGCCTTATCATTTGTTATCTCATCTCTCTGAGATTCAGTGTAAGAGAAAAATGCATAATTTTCCTAAAACCTCCATCTCTCTTGAAAAGGCGTCCCACAGTGCATTTGCCAAATTGGATTTTCTATTCCCATTGCACAACTTCATAGTTAATAAATGCTATTAGAATAACAGTGGGAGATTGACTGTCCCATCAAATTTTAATAAATGTATTATCTCTCCACTGGCAAGTTATAGTAGCAGTTTTACATGCTTGCTGCTGTTATGACTGTCACCATTATTGTTAGGAACTCTGGGTTTCTACACAACCCAGGCAAAGATATTATTTTCTCCCTCACATTATATTAAAAGTAGCATTCATGTATTGCTGTGAGAGAGGAGGTCAGCAGGGTCAGGCAGGCTCTGAACAAAAAGGGATGCTGTAGTACATCATAAAACCAGCCCTCTACAGCCACAGGTATCACCTCAGTGTATTAGAGGATAGTTTGCAGGAAGGGATAGAAGTAGGTGGGCCAAGGCCCACTGTCACTCCCATGAGCTTCTAACTAGTCTCGTTGTCATCACCATAACTTTATCCATGTCTCTGTGTTGGCATCTGAGGATACCAGTTGGTATTCCTGAATTCACCTCTGGGCCCTAGAGTTGCTGATCTCTAGCACATGGGAATTACATGATAAAACTTTACAGCATATACATGGTGGAATAATCAAAGGATGACTAAGTTTATTCTGGAAAATTCAGACATGACAAGTCACTGAATCCTGATTCAGTATTGCTGTCTATGCAAGCACTGGGTCAGTACTGCTGTCTGTACAAGCATTGGGCCATTGCTGACCCATAGGGTGACGCCACATTATGATGTTTACTAGGCAGATTATGTTTGCAGGCTAGTTTACCACTCCCTTCCCCAGTCGCTATACTTTACACCAGCAAGCTGCGTATTCATTTTACCAAACTCGGAAGGATGGAAGGCTGAGTCAACCTTGACGTTGGGATTGGACTCAAATCATGAGCAGAGCTTGCACGGCGGTATTGCCGCTGACATTGACATTGAGATTGAAACTGACATTGGGTTAGAACCCAGGTAGTCGGTAATTGGACTGCAGTACTGCAGCTTAAGAATCTGTACTTTGGTTTAGAGTACTGTATCCCTTACTCTCTGGAGAATAGCGTACAAAGATGCTGCTTATAGGATGATGAAATTAGTGGGGAGACATCTGTGCTGGGCTACTACCAACATAGGAATTGTTTTGCTTGATTAGATCAAGGTTCAGAAGTATTCAGTAGTGGCCACCTGGATGCTTACAAGCAAGGCATGAAGGAAACAGCCTGTGTTCTGTCCTCAGCTCCTGGTATTCAGAGATACTCTACCTCTGTATAAAGACATTCCTTTCAACTATCAAGGATAAGAGCTATTGAGAGGCTTGTGTCTAATCCTTTTTATGTCTAATCCTTAAAAAAGCCATTTGCAGTGATGGCTATCATAGTAATAAGGCAGCCATTGGAATGGCCTTGAGAAAAGTGAAGATGTGGAAGATCTGGGGAAGTATTTCCCCCCCTTCCTCTGCCATGCAAGTAGATGCAGTGGTATCTGGGTTATTAATGCAGACTCCTCAGTTAGCATTTTTCAAAAGAAATTCTTGTCCATTAATACAAGCCACTGCAGGATAGCCAAACGACCAGCTTGGACTCTCCATTTTATGCTCTTCCTCAGCTTTTTCATTTTGGTTGTTTTATAGAAGATATGCTGTGCCCAGCAGGAAACTGAGATTATTAACTACATTGTTCTGAGTGCCAAAGCTGCACCCAGCACACTGCGTAAAACGACACAGTGTAAAATGACCAAAAGACTCATCACCCTGGCATTATAAAAGTGGTTATCAGATTTAGTAGAATTGAAAGGGGAATCGCTGTGTTATCATTTCATTTTCTGTCGCAACATGGAAGGCAAGAACATTATGGGTGAGTCTGCCCTGAATGACATGGCCAAAGACATTCTACAGTTGTGGGGAAGAAAGGAAATCATTAAGAATACTGGCTAGCTGCATGATTGAAGGCCAACTGCAATTTGCTATGCATGCAGGCACTCTTCTCTGGAGACATAAATTATGCTTTTGATGACAGGAGGACACAAAACTCCTCCCTGAGCACATGTGATCATTTAAATTATCCTGCTGCTTGGCTGTAATCATGGACAACAGTTTGCCGCAAAGCTGTGAGCAAACTTTGTATCACAGAATTTGCCTTCCAGCGTTTCCAGGGTGTCCATTTAAAAAACAGCATGTTTTAGCAGGGCTGCAAGCTTTAATCGATTTGTTGCATTCTAATGACTGAGGCTCTGGCAGTACAGCAGGTCCTAATAAACCTGCCAGGTGGAACAAAGGCAAAATCCCCCCTGTGGAATCTGCCCATGGGGGTGCCCCTATTGCCAGACAAGTGAAGCTGGGCCTGATTGGCGGAGACTGGGGAAAAGGGTTGGGGAAACAAGCACACCAGTCTCCCTGGCTGTTTCACAGCCATGCCATAAGCCCCTGTCCACTGCAAGAGCCAAGATGTTGCTCTCATTCTTGCCCCCGTGGGCCAGCAAACAGGGGGCAGGTAAGTCTGGGGCCCTTATCTTGCTGACCCAGTGCTGAAAGGATGAAGAGATGGCAAGACAAACTAGACCTAGTTTCCCCTAGAACATGCAACAACAGCAGACAACCTTGTGGAATAAAAGTGGCCACAACTTTATTGGTTACAGTGTAGAGCAATGGATTCTGGCATCAGTCAGTCTGCCTGCCCACTGAGGTGCTTCACATCCACCATGGCCACCAGCTGGGGGGGGGGGGAAGGGAACACCGTGGGATTGAAGAATGTAGGATTCCAGATAGGTGCCAACCATTGTGTGGTTTCCTCTGCCACATGAAGTGGAGGGCACCTTGACAGCTCTCCAATCTGGGCATGGTACCTGAAAGCCCTCCCCCCAAAATCCCATAAGGGGATCCCCAAAGATAGGAAAACAGGAACACAGGTCACTTTTCTATGAAAATGGATCCAGCCAGACAGGTGAAGCTGGGCATGAAACCAGATTGGCTCCCACCAAAGCTCCTACAGCTACAACCAAACCTGAAGGCCATGTCAGATCCCATGCAGCCAAATGTCCCTATTTCAAGAGGTGGATTCTGTCTGAATATTCCTTCCTGCCAAAATGAAATATCAGAGGCTCATTCCGCACACGCAAAATAATGCACTTTCAAGCTGCTTTCACAACTGTTTTTGCCATTCCGCACAGCTTCAAAGAGCCCTGAAAGCAGCTTGAAAGTGCATTATTCTGCGTGTGCGGAATGAGCCAGAGTGATGGATCCAGTAACTGCCTAGGGCTTCAGCCACCCTGTCCAACTTGCTAGTAGTCTTGCTTCTGGCCAGCTTCACTCTATCTGGGCAAGCAGCCCTGCACCATGTGCGCCTTTGCAACCAGTCCGACCGAATGCTTGTCTTGCAGGGTTTGCAAATCTGCCTCAGCATGCCACACCAAATCAAGAACAGTGGTGACTCCAAGGTTGTTTTCCCTCAATCTAATTACCAAGGCATCAGGGTTCCCTCCTGTTGGACCTGGTGAAGGACAGTCAGAGGCGTATCTAGGGAAAATGGAGCCCGGGGCAAAAATCTGAGTTTTCTGCCTTCCCTCCCCCCCTCCATTTTCCTCAGATACGCCTCTGTTCCCTGGCTTACCCGCAGGGAGGTTTGCAATATGTAGGGTGCAGCAGTGTTGTTGTGGTTGCCTCCATGGGTGGCTGTGGCGGGCAAGGTTTTTCTGTACTAAGCCAGTGCAGGATCCAGATTCAATGCCGAGGGGAGGAGAGGCGACAGGGAAACTGCTTTCTTGCTGGCCCATCTTCATTCCCACCGTGCCTGGGCTGGGGTGGCTGTGGGCCATGGTGGGCATGCAGTGCTGCAAGGGAGCGGAGAGGGAAAGTTGCTCCCTGTGAAGACCCTGGCAGGCGACGGCACAGGCTGAGGCAATCTCTTTGCAGGCTTGGATATTTTAGACGGGAGCTGAACTTCACCTCATGGGGCTTTCAAGGCAAGAGAGGAACTGAGGTGGCTTGCTGTTGCTCTCCTCTATGTAGTGAGCCTAGACTTCCTAGGTGGTTTCCCATCCAAGCACTAAGAATATAGGAAGCGCTAATCCTCAATTGGCTTTTGGGTGGCTGATAGCTTGTTTTTTGGGTTTACTTGTTATGAAACTATTTAATATTGCCTATCAACCTAATAATAGTGATCATGTGACAAATTAAACCAATAGATACTGTTGAAATCCTGGTGTTTCTACATGATGAGACCCTCCCTTATCTTCTGAATAGTCGCTCTATAATTTACCTTAATGATTTTTGGCTGGCCAAAAGGCCTTAATAATAAATATCTATCTATCTAACCTTAATGATTTAGTCTTTTCAGAGTTACAGGGTCTGAACCAATTAGATCTGTGGGGATTTGAACAGATCAGAAGCTCTGTCATTTCATATGGCAAGCTGCTGAAGATGGAGGGAATGCCAGATCCAGGGATTACAAGAAACGTTGAGACCCAGAAAGGTCCACTTACTCCTTCAAGGACTATAAACCCTAGGGAAGGCTGGAGAATCCTGACTAGTCAACAATTAGTTCTGGTGTGCTGATCATTCCTTTTGCTACCCTGAGCTCTGGCCCTTTCTTTACTTATGACCTTGACTCTTGGCTGACAACTTTGGGCTGTTGATTTTCTGGTATCTGATGTTCACCCGGCCTAAAATTTCTGGCTAAGTGGCTTTTGTTGATATCTTTATAATTTTAGCATTGCAAAGAATACTTCTCTCTCAATATTTTTAGCCAGTCATTTGCCTTTAGGAGAACCTAATTAACTTACATCTGTGTAACAAACTTCTTGATAAGATGCTAGTCAAACTTTTGTGGTCTGCATATATGACTCAGCATTTGCTGAAGCTTTTATTCCATTTGGAATCATTTGCTTACTTTGATGCGCTAGGGATAATTCTTTGAGATATACAGTTGTTGAACAACTCTGCTGTCAGAGGGAACACTAAGTTACCAAAGATCTAGCAGAAGTCATTTCAAAAATCATCAAGATCCAAAATGTTTTTTTTTAAGTATTAAGATTGATCTGTCTGTTCTGTGAGACAACTGAAGCATTTACCTTATGTCATCTGTAGTGGATATTTGTGGATTCTGCCAGTTACTGAAAAAGGAGCAAGTTCTTCCTTCCTGCATATCATCTAATGGTATAACTACCCTTTGAAATGAAAATTTTCCCTAAATTAAACACTCAGACATCGTGTTAATTTGAATATAAGAGTGATGATGGTAGAAGAATTTTTTTCTGCAAGTTTTGATGTTCAGTGCAAGGATATGATGTTCAATGGAAGAGCAAAGAGCAGAGAGAGTCAAGAGAACTAAGTGTGGTATAGTGTAAGAGCGGTGGACTCTAATCTAGTGACCAGGTTTGTTTCCACACTTCTACATATGACACTGTGTGACCTTGGCCTAGTTACAGTTCTCTCAGAACTCAGCCCCACCTGCATAACAAGGTGTCTGTTTTTGGGGAGAGGAAGAGAAGGAATGTGTAAGCTTCTTTGAGACTCCTTACAGTTGAGACAAGTGAGGTCTAAATCCAAACTCTTCTTCCTCTTCCTCATCTTCTTCTGTAGGGTCACAGTATTCTGTCTGACTCCTGGCATCGCCATCTGCATGTAGTTTCTATTCCCAAACTAGTTCTGAAACTATCCAAATATGGATCAAGAGATTCTGTATCAATCAGAGACTCTGGAGTTTGGTCATCATCACTTTATTTGTCCTTGAAGGACATGGATGGGAGATACATCATACATTTGTAGCAGTATGAGTATCTGCCTGTGGAAAGTGCTTCGTCTGCTCATAGCCCAACATTTGTTATGAATCTGATGGTGGCAGTGAGTGGTGACTTGCATTTGTGAATCACTGATCATGGTGATAAATCATCTGCCAAAGCTACATCTCTTGTACCTCGCATTATATCCAAGAACATTGAATAATGAATTACTGAGTACTCAACAGATGCAGGCATGAACTGATCCCTTACAGAAAGTGGTGATGGTAGTTGTAAGGGTGTTAAAACTGATCATTCCTTTTGGATATTCAGGGGTTTGTAGCAATATTAGCTTATTGTAATTCTTTATCAATTTACAATGGTTGCAGCCTAATGAGGCAAATCATTTGAATTGCAGCAGAAACTTGCATAGAACTGCTATTAATCTATGAGCGCTGTTCTTGCTCAATTAATTTTGGGTACCATTCTTTTGGCCTCTAGCAATCTTGAAAGCTCACCCTACCTTTAAGAGTCACATGAAATGTTGATTCCACTTGGACGCAGAAAGGAAGCAGGGCTATTTAATTCTGAACGCAGGAGCACCTTTCATTTTCAGGAAGAACTGGCTGCTAGGGGCCTGCACTGCAGAGAATTTTCTTCCCTGAAATGTGGCTGTAGGTGTCACTGTTTAACTAGCAGAGTTCTCTGCCAGCCGCTCTGCAGCGTTCATTAAACTCTCCTCTAGATTCTTGCTTCCCCCTGCAATGGAAACAAATGTGCTTCCCAAAGACGGAATCAGCAGCCTGATAAAAGCATTTACCTGCAAGAAAACAGAAGACCCCCCTGCTTTGCTTTGCAATCCCTTCAGCCATTTGTTGTTTTTACAATCCATTATTCCCTCTGTGGAATTTCAGTGCTGCTGGAAGATTTTCGGAAGCTACTATAAAAACAAAAACCAGTAACCTTGTGATATGAAACTATTTTCCTTCTCAACTTATTTTCTCAATAGTTTTAAATGGTTCCTGGTAAATAAAGCCCAGATTCTCCAGGAACAAATGCTCTCTCCCACTCAATTCCTGTTCTGTGTGCTCTGGCAAGCTCTGTATTGGAGGGTATTTTGAGGCAGACTTTAATTCCCCCAAACACAAATGCACACACAGTGATATGGCAAAATACATGGTTGGTGAACACCATGTAAGTCAAAGACTTATGTAGATGGGCCCAATTGGGTGGGAAAGACCCTCACTGTTTATTTCTCCTAATTCATTACTTTGTTTATACATACTCACTGGGGGCATGAGACTGCATCTTAAGGAAGCCCCCATGATGTTGTATGTGTGTGTGTATGTGATGGCATCTGTAGAATTCCAGGTTTCAAGTTCTGACACTTGACTGAAGTTTCTGCTGTCCAGGCTTTTGAAGAGTATTACTGAGGTTTTGTCAGCATACCCTTCTGCAGAATACTGATCCTCCTCAGTATAAGTACAGTTCCCCAACACAGATTGAGTAATGCTGAGATGAGACTTCATGCCGTATTCTTAGAACAAATAATACACTTTGACTGTGGGTGTAGACAGAACAATTGTGACTCATGAGTGAAGTTGAGATGAGTCCTGGATTATGGGCATTTTATCTGTTTTTAAAAATGACAAGTGGTGCTGAGTATAAAGAAGATTTCTTTCTAGGGTGAAATCCATATTCAAGAAATTCTAAAGCCATGGTGATATAGTTATGCCCACAGATTTAGCAATCTTTTCAGTGCAATCCTAAGCAGTGTTTACACCCTTCTAAGTGTAAGGTGAACCCCAATAAGAAAGATCTCTCTGCTAAGCCGGAACCTACAGAGTTAATAACTTTGAAAAGTTTTATTTCTCTAAAAAGCATTGTCCTTGCGGATGAGCCAAAATGTGTGAAGCCTTGACCGCAGACTGCTTGCATGAAGAAAATAAGATAAGCCGTATCCTGTACTTGGGTGTCAAAACCCAAGGTCTCTCCGAGAAATATGTTTCGATGCGGTGTCCTTGTGATTCTCAGAAAAGCCACCTGCTCCTCTTCTCCTTCCAGCCCCCTCCCCAGGGAGCCTTGCTTCATGGTTATCTGACATGTAACTATCTCTTGAGCCAACAAACTGGTCGCCAACCCACGTATACCGGAAAGCACCCAAATTTAGACAAGACATAGACAGGAGGGAAGAGGAGGTAAAGCACTAATTAGCCAATCATTTATTCAATGATGCTTGTTGATGTACCAGTATATAACCCAATGTATTGCTGCAAAACGGGGTCCTGGACCCAACTAGATCTAGTTGTAAGAGCTCTGGTAATAAACTTTCACTGATTTTTCAACCATTTGCCTTTTTGCAACTGAATCGCGTGGTCTTGTGACTGACACTCAAGGGGCAGAGTTGTCATAAGAGCATAGAATTTACAGCTTAGAGAGTTGTAACTCTGTTTAGGATTCTACTGTAAAGGTAGCAAAAAAGTGAAAAGAAACCTGCTTGGACATTTTACTCATTTATATGGTGCCAGCAATGTGCATGGCATGTAAACCAAGAATAGAAGTCCCTGCCGTAGGAAGTGTACAGTCCACATTTCTTTAGTATGTGGAAGCCATAAAGGGATCAAATGAAAGAAGGAAGGAACAGGCTGAGAAGTGAATGGTTGAGGTACAAGTATTAAGAAGTGAGCAGTGTAATCACAAGCAGAACTACATCCGTCTAAGTCAGTTGAAATCAGTGGGCTTTGAAGGGTGTAACTCTATTTAAGGTTGTTATGCAAGCAACTTAACGATGAATGTTTGACTGGATTGTGCCCAAGCTGTTTATAAGTTTCATCTTGGCCATATTCTGGAAGGCAGTAAAAGCAGAAGCTGTGACTGACAGCCACGGGGAGCTTGCCAGCAATCCTTTCTTACTGTATATGTTTTTCATTTTCCAAGCATTCACTGAAATACGACCTGCCTTACCGGCAGTGTGAAGTGAATTGAACTTGATGTCCTTTCTCCATTTGTCATTCAGACACTGCCTTTGAGGACGGATGGGATCAGATGCCCAAGACATGGGGCAAGTGCTGAGTAGGTCACAAGAAATTTCACAGTGAGGATGTTTTCAAGCATAATGCAACTTTCTTATTTAAAGTTGGTATTGTTTGTTTGGGGAGGGGGATGTCACACTGAACTGCAAATATTTACTGAAATGTGGTCCACGAATTACTAACTTGCTGTTATTATATTTATTTATTTTATTATATTAAACTTAATATCCTGGTCTCCCTGACCCAATGACCAGGCTTAGGGTGGCTAACAAAATCAAAACATACACAACAATGATAAACTAGGTTGATAACAACATTAAAACATTAAACATTAAAATATTAAAACCCCATTCCAGATTACTGGGAGTGTGGGACATTCATAAAATTATCATGAATAGGTGTTAAAAATTAGCAGTGAAAAGACCTTTGGCAGGCTGTTTCCATTAGCTTGAACCACATTTCAGCATTCCTCCCTGACTCTGGATAGATCACTATTGTGCAGTTGTTAATATTTCTAATGATGCAATATTATTCATTTCATTCAAATAATTCAAACTGATGATACGATATTATGTGATCTTCCCAGTTGGCTTCCTGTAAAGACAGAGGAAATTGTTGAACTAATTTTAGAATTAAAAACTGTTAATGCCTCCAGCCCTGATGAGATTCCAGCAGAGATCGTGAAAAAACATCCTCATTGGTGGTCTTCCTTCCTCATTGGCTAATCTTTTTACTCTAGTTGATCAGTATGGGATTATTTCAGACTCACGGTTAAATTCCATAATTATTCCAATTTTCAGAAAAGGTAAGTCAAATCTCTCCCCAAACTACAACCAATTAGTTTCTCTCTATTATAGGTAAATTATATGCCAAGCATCTAGAACATCACCTAAGGACTTGGCTGCATGTTAAAATCATAGGCACTGAACAAACTGGTTTTTATAAGGGCAAGTCAACCAGTGACCATTGTTTCTTTCTTGCCTTTCTAGCCAACATGCTGTTGCCAACATAATAATACATGCAGCAGGGCACAAAAAAAACTGTATGCAGCATCTGTAGATCTGAAAAGTGCATTTGACTCAATCTCTAGAGAGATTTTATGGAGGAAATTGGAGCTCATGAGGATAGATCCTCAGCTTTTATTCTTGGTAAAGAAACTTCATTCAGGCAATACTTGTCAAGTAAAATACACAATTGAAGGCCACTTAACCACGAAAATATCAATCAATTGGGGGGGGGGGAAGACAAGGCTTTGTTTACCCCCCCTTAACATATTTCTGAATGATCAAGTTCAGTTTCTTAAGCCAATAAATGGTCACCCTCCCAAACTAGGTATCCATGATACTCCTGTACTGTTCTATGCTGATGACTTTACCATTCTGTTGTATACCAGAGTAGATTTACTAAAATATTTGCACATCTTTAATAATTATTGCTTGGAAAATCTGCTATTAACCATTCAAAATCTAAAATAGTATTTTCCAAAAGTTAGAAATTAGAAATGAACGGTGAGGAACAAGACATTAGTCCAAGTCAAAAGCTTTATACATTTTGGTATAACCTTCCAGTACAACTTCAATTGGACCATGCATAGATCCAGAGTTGTCAATTTGGCTAAATATTCTTCTGCACCAATTAAATGATTCTTTTTTCCTTAAAGGGGATCAATATGTCCTGGACTGGCCGCTATTAAAATATTTGAGGCCAAGATCTTGGCATGATTGTTAGAACTGTCTCATATATTCAGAACCATAAAACAGAGATTATTAGAGTTGCAATACCAAAAAAATGTTTCAGACTCAACTATCTATTTGTTCTCTTGCCATATTAAAATTATCAACTTCCTACGGAAGAATGGCTCAATATTTACATAATTTAGATGTCCTCTCTCATCATAGAGCTTTTATGTTAGCACGATTTAATGTCCTTTCCTCAAAAGTACTGGCTGGGAGATATCAGAAGATCCCACAGCAGGAGAGAATTTGTTTATGTCCCCTAAGCTCTTTTGACACAATTCATCACATCATTCTGCATTGCCAGCCACATGTAGTCCCACACAATATATTTATTAGTCCCTTACTCTGTTCTAAAGATTTTGTGAACAAGGATAGCAGTGTTCAATACTTGCTAAATGATTGTACTCCAGAGATTACTGAAATGGTTGCTAAGTTCCTTGCAGAAATTGTCAAAGTCAGAAAGCAGTCTATTGTGAGATTTTTCTAGACCCAGTTACTGTGTGATTGAAATGCCAATAAATGAATGAACTGAACAGTATATTTTAAGATATCAGATTTTTTCTGCAAACCTTGGGGTCCCCCAGGTTTTCAGAAAAAAATGTTTAGTATCAGTGTGGCCCTGAACTACTGATTTAGATATCTGCAGATGGTAGTCACACTTGAGAAATAGTCTTCTAGTCTTTCTTGGGCCGCTTCCTTGGTGGGAAGGGGAGCTTGGAGTCGGCATTACTCCACGCTGACCCTGGCAGCCGCCCCTGGAACTGTCTGCATGGGCCGGATTCCCAGAACTGGCTGGGATAGCCCGGTGCAGCGGAGGCGCTCCTAGCCGTAACCGACCCGACTTGTCGCTGCTTGGCTACGTCGCCTTGGCTTGTCGCTGCTTGAGCGTCGCAGGGCAGGGGGGCGTGTTCCCAGGTCTCAGCGACGCGCCGGAGGGTCGGGGACCAGGTAAGTGCAGGTTGGGAGTGGGAGTGGGAGGGCGCCTTGGAGCTGCTGCCGTTCGCACGGCAGCAGCTCCAAGGCGGCATTTCCCAACAACCTCGCTCCCCGAGCGAGGTTGGGAAATGCTGGCTTCGCGCCGGTCGGGCGACGCGAGGGCGGCGCTGCTGTGCAGCAGCTGCGCCCCCTGTGCGAATGGCTCCCCTAGGGGCCCGGCGTTTTGCTGTCCCAGGGGTATCCTCATCTTTCCGATGTGGAAGCGGCCTTGGATAAAAGTGATGGAACTATCCTATGGCCCTTGGATTGTGGCTGCGGATAGATGCTGGACAGTGCAATTCTAAGGACCCTTTCCTGAGAGTAAGTTCCAGAGGGTTGACTTGAGTAGGATTCTGAATAGGCTTGCCTAGGGTTAGGATTGTTCTGAAAAGTGTCCTTTCCTTTCTCTTCTGGGCAAGTTTCAGGACAATGGGAAGTTGGAGCAGAATGCTTCAATGGTTGATAGCTGCTGCAAAGCTGGTCTTCCTCTAACCTTAACATTATCCCTGGGAGCAAATGTAGTGTTCCAGTGACCTTAGCGTACAAATTATTCACATTAAGGAATTATGTACTGCAGTCTGGAGAAGGAGTACAAATTGGCATTTTACTCAGCTTGGAAATGAATGATCAAAATGCATAAATACCTACTGAGATGAGCCACAGGCAGGAACAGTACATTCTGGACACACAGCAGCTTACGTTTGCTAAGCTTGGAGAAGCAGGGATAATTCTCGTTTTAACCAAAACAGCACTATCAAAATTGGCTTTGCCCTCCATGCTTCTACCCATTTCCTTACCAGATTCAGGTCAAGTTGTTGCAACTCTCCATTCTTTGGTCCTTTCTTATCTAATTTTCTCTTTCTCTTTATTTGCTGTCTCATTGTCTTGGCGATGCTGATACTATCCACTTGGTTAAACCTCAGTTCATTTCTCCTGTGCCTCTGTCCTCTCTCACTTGCAGCCCCTTTGCTCTGGAACTCATAGGTTGCTGACATCTACACTTTTTCCCCTGGCAGCTGTTTAAAGAATATCTATTATCTCTCCTGTCCCAAGCCTTTGACCTCCAATCTCAGCCTCTCCTTCACTATTCCTTTGCGCCTTAAGGTTTTATTTGTTGTTATTTAATTGCAAGACTATAGCCAAGGTCTTTTACCTTGAGCACAAACAATTCTACAGCACTAGTTTTCAAGGTGTATTATAAATGACAATAATATTGCGCCAGGAGTAATATCTCACTAGGTGTCATTACCATACGCATCTCTACAGCCAACACGGCATAGTGGATAAGCATTTTCTTACTCCTACACGTTGTTACATCTTTTGCCATCATATAAGGAAAAACACATTTTCTGACTTGAAAGGACATGTTTCCTGAAGCTGCAACCTTTACTCTTTTCTTTGCCAGCCCTTTGCTCCCCTAAACTAATGGCTCCCCTTCAAATAGCAATTACTTGCTTTTACATTTCAGCCGTGCACAATTATGGGGGCAAACTTCCTGTGCCCAAGTGACAAGCCTTATTTTCCAAATGAAAACTGCTATCCTCGCTGTAGATAAATTATGAAAGGACCAGCGTAACCGTCAGGGCAAAGTCTAACATGCACACACAGCCTTGGTTTTCAGTCTCTGGCACTTAGTGCTGTATTCATAGAGCAAATGGAAAGCAGGTCAGCTGAAGAAACCCTCACTATTGCACCAAAGTACTCACTTTTGACAGACTGCCAGTGCCCAAAAAACCTGTGGAGACAAAAAACGAAAGTAGTTCACAAACTGTGTTTGATGTGGATTCCTGGGTCATTCTCTCTTAGACGGTAAGTGCACCAGGTCCAACATCACAAGGAGGATAAAAGTTGTTCTGCTCTGCTGGAATCTGTCACAGCCGAGGCAGCCAAATGGGAAGCAAGAACCAAGTGTCAGAGCGCCAATGAAGACCATTGTTGCTCAGACAATGCCCCAGTCTCAAGGAGAAGTTCGAAGACTGTAACAACGTAGGGAGTGGAAGTCTTGGGAATGTATTAATTTCACCCTCCCCTTTCAGTCATGTTAGCACTAAAATAAGGCTGCTATTTTATGTATTCTTATCTGTTAGCTCATTTGTCACTGCCACAATCCACAGTAAAATATCCTCTTTGAAACTCTCCTTGGTAGCCTGCTGAATAATATCTTTAATAGGCATAGGATAGTCAGACATAAGACTGCTAGGTCCCTTCAGCCATTGTCAGGGAACTGGGCAGGGGAGAGGGGAGGTAGGTCTGCTGGCTCCAAATTGGGGAACTCCTGGAGATTTGGGGATGGAGCCTGGGGAAGACAGGGACCCCAGTGGGGCAAAATGCCATTGAGTCCCCCCTGGCAGCTGTTTTTTTTTTCAGAGGAACTGATCTGCAGATGAGCTGTAATTTTGAGAGATCCCCTTGTCTCACGTGGAGGCCAGCAACATGCAGACATCAAGCTAGATCGATGAAGAAGCAAACATGAAAATGTTTAATAAAGAACTGAATAGTTAAAGAAGATTGTATGAATATTTAATTTGTTATGCAGATACATCTTCCAGCTGTTATTTTGAGCATTACTGCTATTAAGGGAAATGCAATCCTCTGCTAGTTCACCTTCATGTGTATGTGTGTTGCCAGGTCACAGCTGACTTATGGCACCTCATAGGGTTTTCAAGGCAAGAGATGTTGAGTGGTGGTTTGTCATGGCCTGCCTCTACATGAGTTGAGAGAGTTCTGGTGACTGATCCAAGGTCACCCAGCAGGTTTTGTGTGAAGGAGTGGGGAATCAAACCCAGTTCTCTAGAATTGAGTCTATTACTCTTAACCACTACCCCGTGTTAACTCTCTCTAAAAAGTCTTACAAGTTAACCTCCCCAATGAATTCAAATAGCCAGTTTCTTTAGCCTCCACCTCAAGCTGTCACTCACAGTACTTTGCTTGTGTTGCTCAAAAGTCTTCCTTCAGGTCAGGTTTTCCTTGGCTAGTTTTATCTTTTGAAAACATTGGTATGTGTATGAAATTGGTGATTTTCCTTGGTCAGGACTGTTCACTGGAAATGCTATAACACTGGCACCAAGGCACTGGACTTGGAGGAGGAGGAGGAGGAGGAAGAAGAAGAAGAGGAGGAGGAGGAGGAGGAGGAAGAAGAGAGGAAGAAGAGTTTGGATTTATATCCCCCCTTTCTCTCCTGTAGGAGACTCAAAGGGGCTTACAATCTCCTTGCCCTTCCCCCCTCACAACAAACACCCTGTGAAGTGGGTGGGGCTGAGAGAGCTCCAAAAAGCTGTGACTAGCCCAAGGTCACCCATCTGGCATGTGTGGGAGTGCACAGGCTAATCTGAATTCCCCAGATTCCTCCACAGCTCAGGCAGCAGAGCGGGGAATCAAACCCGGTTCCTCCAGATTAGAATGCACCTGCTCTTAACCACTACGCCACTGCTGCTCCTCTCTTCCTCAATTGATCCTCTTAGGCTCCTGTTTTTCTGGCCTCTACCAACCAAATCACAGGTTCTAGCTAGATAATATGTGATGTTTGTCTATTTGGGTATGTTCCAACCTGGTTTGCAGTCACACATACCATCAAGGACTTACCTGCTGTAGTGTCCATTGCTTGCAGAAATTTGTGACTGCTGCAACAGGAGAGGAGGGACTCCAGAGCATCATCTTAACTTAACCTGGGGATATTTCTGGGGAAAACAGATGGTTAGTTAGGCTCAGTAGGGACCTGAACTTGGGTCTTCCCAGGTCAAATCACGATACATGGTCACTGTTTCTTCTATGGATGTTTTAAACAATGTTCTTTTATTCTGCAATGTATCTGTAGCGATTGCCTTGTTGAAAAGGAAAACAGAGTGGGGAGAAAGGTAGAACATAAATACTTTCCTCTCCGGCTGGTTTCTTAACACAGAAAGTCCCTCTCGAACAATTGTTATCCCGGCTGACAAAAATGTATTGTTACCTGTAGGCATCCCAACTTCACCATCACTGATGCATCTTTGCTTCTTTAGGGAAGTATCTTCTCATCCTAGAAGTATTTCCTGCTGTTTAAGATACCACGGTGTCCTCTGATCTCAAAATACCCCTGACCTTTGATCTGCCATGTTCTGATTCCGTCTGCCTGATATGGTCATGTTAGTGAGTCTACTGAAACTTGACTTGTTAAGGGAAGGATGGCGGATCAGTCTCAGCAGCATTAATCATTGCCTGGGAGCAACTTGAAAAGGGCAGAGAGGAGCTGACATGCCACTGGGAGCATCCTTGTTACAGCTCAATTTCTGTGCTGCTTGCATAGAAGGGAATAGATTGCTGAGATGCACATAGGGTGGAAACTGAGTGCTCCTTTTTTGAGAACCATTATTGGTCTTCCATTCAGACCAGCTAGTACTGGTTTACTGCCAAGGCATCTGGCTAAGGCAAGGCTATGGACACTCTTAAAAAATAAACAGTTAAATTTTGTGCCCAAGAAATGCAGATCCCGCTCAGAGAAAAGTAGACTTCTATAGTTTGCATATATTATGCGAATAGTAAATGCGGCTGTATCACTGAAAATAAATTCTCCGCATGTGCTCAATTTTCATAATATATTCAGGTATTGCTAATCTTGTGGAGGGACAAGGAGCTATGCAGGGCACTGAAATCACATTCCCTGACAACTGAAATCTTATTTAGCCATCCTCGTTTCAGCAAGCATTGCCCACGTAGGGTCAAACTAAACATAGTGGTGTGCTCACGGCTGCCAAAAGGATGTCGCCACCATATTAAAGACACTTTAAAATGCCATTAGGGTCTGATCCTGGTTGGACCTGCCATGCAGCACTCTTCCCCCCCACCCCCTCATGACTTTTCAAGTGCTAAAATAGCTGGGGAGGGTGGGGGAACAGAACGCGAGCTAAAGCGTGAATAAGAGTGCCATTGGCCCAATCGAGTTCAGGGCCTCGTGGCATTTTAAAATGTCAAGTATATATTTGCAGCCAGAATGGCTAGGTCTTGCTACACATACAAAAAAAAGAGAGAGAAAAAGAAAACTGAGATTACAAAGAAGCTTAATTCAGGATCCTGAACTACACTGTATGATTCTAAAGTCCTTTTGTGAAGTCATGATGGCATACAGTAAATCCTGACTGTGTTATACCTGGAAGTAAGTAAGCAAATGGGAGTTCCTTGTGGGGCTGCTTTAGATCAGGGAATATGGCATTGTGGAGAGCCTTAAGCCTGAGCTGCAGTCCTGATCTGAACTAGGCTTGCCCATGCCAGGGAATTTCCCCCCAAGGAACTCTCAGTGATGACAATCCATGAACCTTGTAATATATGAATTGGCTGTTCTTGCTGAGCATCAATTCCTGTGCAACATAGAGTAATAATGCTGACCTACCTTGCAGGGTTTTTCTAAGGTGACAAGATGGCTTGAATCTGGATGTTCTGTATAATTGCTAAATATTTTGTATATATTTATATATTAACAAAATATTGTAAGGAACACCATAAATCTCCAATGAACTTTAATCCATCCAAAACCAGGTAGAGCTGCCCCTAGAATTTTTTGCTCCTTAAAGAAATGGGGACCACACACTTTTTTATGGCATTGCAGTTGTAGAAGTGAAGGTTCTAGTGCAGATGGGTTATGGATGTGGGATGTTTGATTACTAAGAAGGGAACTAAATAGCTTGCAGATGGGATTCTGTAAGGAAAGGGATAGAAACACTGGTGGGATCCAAATATTTTAATAACAGGTTCCGATCGTGGTGGGATTCAAACAGTGGCGCTGCCGCACACACGCACCTCCAGTCCCTATTGGCCAGGGAGGTTGCTTTAGTAACCCCTTCTCGGCACTCAGAAAAAATTAGTAACCACTTCTAGAGAAGTGATGAGAACTGGTTGGATCCCACCTCTTGATAGAAACCAGTTTGAGTGGGGTTGAAACCTCACATGGGGGCACAATGAGATATGGTCTTAGGCAACACTAAAGGGCAGGAGATTCTGTACCAGGGAAGGTTGCAAGTGGGTTTGCCAGCTCCAAATTGGGAAATTGTTGGTGACTTCGGGGAGGATCCTGGGGAGGACAGAATTTGGGGAGAGGAAGGTGCTCAGTGGGGATGTGATGCCATCAAGTCTGCCCACAGAGGTTTTCATTTTCTCCAGGGAAACTGATCTTTCAAAATCATAACTGGTGTCCCAGAATTACAACTGATCTCCAGACTATAGAGGTTCCACCTGAAGGCTGACAAACCTAGTGGCAAGGTTGACAGCTATTGGCCAGGAAACCAAGAACAAAGGCCCCTTCCGCACACGCAAAATAATGCGTTTTCAAACCACTTTCACAACTGTTTGAAAGTGGATTTTGCTATTCCGCACAGCTTCAAAGAGCACTGAAAGTGCATTATTCTGCATGTGCGGAATGAGCCTTAGTGTTGCTTGATGGGAATTCTGGCTAAAGGTGCTGGGTCCCCCAGGTACTGGTTGGGGGTGGGATAGCATTGCTAAATATGGGTTGGGAAACTCTTGGAGATTTGAGGATGGAGCCTGGAGAGGACAAGGAGCACAGTGGGATATAATGTCATAGAGACTACCCTCCCAATAATCTATTTTGTCCAGGGGACGGGACCTGACCTCTGTAGTCTGGAGATGACTTGTAATTCCAGAGAATCCCCAGGTCTCATCTGGAGGCTGGCATCCCTAATTCTGGCAGTTGTTGCTTTTTCTGTCATTGCAGTATTAATACCTGGCCATCCAGTGGTGGGGTTCAAATAATTTAACAACCGGTTCTGGTGGAGGGATTCAAATAATTTAACAACTGGTTGTTTACAAGTACCATTGTAACAACCGGTTCTGCTGAAGTGGTGTGAACCTGCTGGATCCCATCACTGTGGCTATCTTACAGAACTAATAAGAGCAAAGAAGCAGTGGTTGTTTGTGTGTCTGAAACTGAATCTGGCATATTTATCTGAATTAACCGGCTAATCCTCTGGCTTCAGGCTTGTTGGCTTTGAAGGTAGAAAACTTAGATTCAAATCCCTGCCTAGCTGCAGGGGTCCTGTTACGAAAAGAGAGATTGCTTTGATCTCCTTGGAGAAAGGGTGGGATGCAAAGCTGGCACATTCAGTTTGGTTAAGTCTGGTTGTGTGTGTGTGTGTGTGTGTGCGCTTTTGTGCAAGCTAGCTGGGCCTCTAGACCTCCAGAGCTACAGCTGATCTCCAGATAACAGAGATCAGCTTACTTGGGGAAAATGGCTGCTTTCAATAGTGGACTCTTAGGAATTACACCCTGTTGTGGTCCTCCCCAGACTCCAGCACCCCAAATCTGCAGGAATTTCCTGAGCTAGAGTGGGCAACTTTCACTCTTGCTAGTCTCGCAGAAGTACTGCCATGAAGTAGCCTTAGTTAAGACACTTAGGTCGAATCCCCACTACCGCCTTAGCCAGGTTTCAGAACACAAACTAACCAGGCTTGAGGAACGACCTCCCCATTGCTTGCGTGGCAGATTCTGTTTCTGGCGCTCGTTCTCCCCGTTAATCTGCGTTCTGGCAGGACCTGGTTGCAAGTGGCATAGACCCCATTAACATGGTTCAGAGCTGATTCGAGGGGAGGGATGAGGGTTGAAACCCTGACTTGTTTCCCGCCCTGGAGTGTGACGCAGAATTTGGGTAACCAATCAGCACTGCGATGCACACGCAGCCTTTCCTTGATTTCATTTCCACTTTTGCGATCGGCCATCAGAAGGGGATGCAAACATTAAACAGTCAAACGCGTAACTTTGAATCGTTCATGGTTTACACAGGTAACAATTAACTGTTTGCACAGTTAAATGTTAAACTTTTACACGCTGTTTTTTTTATCACACCCCTACAATGTACATTTCCGCAGTGGGAAAAGGTCCCACCCTATCAAGGCACGCCAGCCAATCAGGGGAGACCAGTGAAGAGAGCTCGCCTGGTAGTGGGGATTGCTAAGAGTTCTGCAACCAGGTGTGTCTGCTGTGTGCTCACAGGGGAGGGAGAAACTCTGATGAAGAGGACACAGTTTCACAACGAACAGGTTTGGATCTGCGTGCAAATTTCAAGTGGGGATTCAAATGTTATTTGGGGATTCTTTCAAGTGGGGATTCGAATGTTATTTGGAGGATTCTTCTTGTGAAGGGTAGGATATTGAGAGAAACACATGCACAGAGAACCCCCAAATATATAGTTTAACCAAATGCGTCCATTTTTAATAGAGTGCCAGTGTGATGCAGTGGGCAGGTATCCTCAAGCTTTTAAAGCCTGCAGACATTTTTGGAATTTTGAGAGAGGGTGGTGAGCACTATTTCAAAATGGCTGCTGCAGCAGGTAGAGCCAAACCCAAAGTAGCTTCTGCAGGAGGTGTAGCCAAACACAATACTTCTCTCCCTATTTTCAAAGGAATTGCACAAGTGGAATTTAGAGAAAGGAATGAAAACCTGGTGAGAAGGAAGGAGAAAAAGAATGGGGAATAAAAAAGAAGGCTAATCTGAAATGGAACCACAACTCAAGTGCTTACCAATCTTCCTGGTTCTTCAGTGCTTTTGGCTGCCATTGTGACAGCTGTTTAATTTGAATCAGGGCAGCCAGTAATTAGTATTGTTTTACAGTGCCCCTGCCTACTTTCTGAAAAGCTCAGTGGACACCAAGGGAAGGAGGGGTGGGCACTGTAGTACCCATGGAGAACCCTGGATTAGAGTGTTACTCTAGGACAAGAATGTCAACTCTGGCCCTCCAGATATTCATGGACTACATTTCCCATCCACTCCTGCCAGCATGGCCAATTCGCTGATGGGAATTGCAGTCCATGAACATCTGGAAGGCCAGAGTTGGACATCCCTACTGTAGGACTTGGGAGACCTGAATTCAAATCCCCACTTGGCCATGAAGCTCATGGAGTGATTTTGGAATTGTGGCTCACAGTCTAATCCACAGATCTTTGTGTAGTTAACAATGGTGGAGATGAAAACCTTGTAGGCTGCCTTGAGATCCTTGGAGGAAGAGTGGGATAAAAATGTGGTAGAGTAAAATAAAGTAATATCAAGTTAATGTGTCTAGATTAGACGAGTTTGGGGAAAAAAGATGTTCTGTATAAGGAAACCGTATTTTCGGATGGAAATTCAGACTGATTTATTGTTAACATCCAAACATATTGGTGCAAGGCAGGTGAGGAGGAAAGAACATAAACCATAAACTGTATTCATAAACTGTAATTTGTCTTGCCTTGTCTAGGTACCAAGTTTGTAGAGTTTTAGAAATAATTATTAAAGTTAAATCATTGTGGCTTGCATCCTTTGCATATGAGCCATTCGCAAGAAAACAGTCAAGAAGTTAGACAGGCTTGACTTTTTCCTAAGAATATGTTTCAATCTGGTGTGGACTATTACAAGACAAAAAGCATTCTCTGCAATTGAACCTCACCCTGAGATGATCCTCATGCAGATGATAATGGATAAAGGGCAGTATTTGTTTAAGAGGGAACTGACACATGTCAAAAGCAATGGCAGGCATGTGCATTTTTTGAAAACATAAAATGTACACAGCTTGTGAAGAGACATGACATGTTATAATGAGATTCTGAAATTCCAGCCTTATAAATATTAATAAAAAGGTCTCTCAGCACATTCCATTAAAAAAAAAAACACCTTACACAGTTTCATTCATAGGGGCTGTCTTGCAGGTTTGTTCTGTCTCCCTCGGAGAAGAGAGAAGGGGGACAGGGAGAGACAATTTAGAGATATGTCTGAAACCTTTTTTGTCTATCAGTCTTGTTGTGCCAGTTAGATATCTGATGACATTATTGAAGATCAGTCTCCATTTGGATGTTGCAAGGCAAAGCGAAAGCTTGAAAATGTCTGAAGTCTCTCTTTCCCTGGATAGCTGAAGGACAAGTTTTCTTAAAAAACAACAACACGGGAGGTACACAAAAACAAAAGAGTAAAGCAACCCATGGAGAGTTAGTAGTACACTTTGATGGAGCACATTCTTAACCTAGGGAGCAATCCTAAGCAGATCTACTTGAAAGTAAGCCTCATGTTAGCCCATGGGATTTGCTTCAAGGATAGTGCTTTCAGGATGGCAGGCCTGCTTTCACCCATGCTGGAAAAATGTATTTTCAATCCTCTTTAGACCCACTTTGCAGCTGGATTTACTTGAAATGATTCTGCACAGCATATTTATAATGAGTTGCTTTCAGGAGATCAAGGGGTCAAAAGGGGAAGACAGGCACGTTGTTTCTCTATTAGAAGTGAGTGGAAAACCCTTTCTGCATGAGTCATTTACAGCATAGCTTGCTACCAAATGCTGCATTTTTTTCCTTTGAGTTCTGCTTGGTCCTGGCATTGTTTTCACTTCATTTTTCTCTGTTTTCCTGAGCACTTTTACCACAATTTTTTCTTATCCATTTCCAAGCCAGTTTCCCCTGAGCAAGGATCATGTTGAAACAATCTTTATTTCTCTGTCCCACCAAACACCTTAGCTGCCCAACCTCCCCTTCACCCATTTTCTCCTCCTCCCCCAATTTCAAGAGGAACTGATTTTTTGTCATATTAAATTAGTGATGTAATGTTGAAACTGAGAAACACAGGCAGAGTCGATTGGATCAGCATTGTCAGTTTCTTTTAGAACTTGTAATGGAATGTCCAGGTGGAGATACAAACAAGCAGGGTTGATTTTTTGTGTGTGGGCTACTATGTAACATAGTCCAATTCATTGAGCCCTTCAGGGATATGAATATTTGGTCATTGACTGTAAATAAAGACGACTTCTTCAGGGACAGAGCGGGATATAAATATGATAAAAATAAATACAAATAAATAAATTGTATTAGCTTTGTCAATTTCATCTTGAATTAGTGATATAAGGTTAAGGTGAAGATACAATGTGCAGTTAGGATGAAATTGACAAGAGATGTTGCTCTTGAAGTAGGAAATTGACAAGGAACTGCTGCAATATCAATCATGTGTTATTGCAGCTCTAATTTGGCTGAAAAATATGGTTCTTTGTGTGTGGGTGGGGGGCTAAGTGTTGTTGTTCCTTCAGGTAATGGCACCTGCTCCAGTAGTTTTTTTGGCATCCATTTTGTACAAATGTACAAAATTGTACAAAATTTTGTACGTTTTGTAGAAACAAAATGGCCCTTATCCATACCCTATATAGTTGCGCTTGTGCAACCTCCCCTTCAGCCATTTGGGCTGCTTTCTTTCTTGAGTGTGAAATACTTGAATGGTTCAGTTGTGCGAATGTGCACACCAAAGTGGATAAATGCACCAGGCCTCTGGATTTTTTTTGGGGGGGGGGGAGAGCATGCAGATGTGCATAATTTGAGATTCGGACGCCTCTTTTAAATATGGGTTGCATGTATGATGTTGCTACTGTTTTAATGGATTTTAATGCACTTTTGTCTTTTGTACACTATGTCCTATGTTTGTTATTGGTTTTACTGTACACTGCTCTGAGCCCTTAGGGGATAGGGCGGTCTATTATTATTATTATTATTGGCCTTCATTACAATTCGAGCCTTAATTACAATTGGCCTTCATTACAATTCGAGCCTCACCCAGAGGCCTAGGAAGTTGTAATGTATCGGCGTAGTATTCGTGTGGATCCCAGCAGGGCTGCCTTCTGAATTTGACCAATATTAATAATAATAATAATAATAATAATAATAATAATAATAATTATTATTATTATTATTATTATTATTCAAGATCTTTCAAGATCTTTAGGCACTGCACCCAGTGTGCCGATCACCACTGGGACCACCTTTACTGGTTTGTGCCAGAGTCTTTGTAGTTCAATCCTTAAATCCTCGTATCGTGTAAGTTTTTCCAGCAGGATTGATGAGAAGCAACTGGAAAAACTTACACGATCAGAAGATTAGAGATGAACTACAAACTCCTTTCTGGCAAAATGGTCCCAGTGTGATCCCAGTGCCTAAAAGATCTTGACAACAAAACAATTGGCTGACAAAATCACCATATGTCAGCTGCAAAAGGCCACCCTACCGGCTCTGCACGCATTATTTGTCGATACATCACACAGTCCTAGATGCTTGGGAAGTGTCTGACGTGTGATGTAATACAAAATCCAGCATATTGATCTTGTTTGCTGTGTATAACTGTTTTGTAATAACAACAACAACAACAACAACAACAACAATAACAACAACAACAACAACAATAATAATAATGGTGGACTGCTCCTTAGTTTGTGATATCCATTTTGAGTTTAAATGCAAAGGGGCAGTGCTCCTGAAAAATAGCATTTGGCTGGAAGTCCAAATCAGAGACTTCTAGGGAAAAAAGGAGGCAGATTTTCAAAAAGTTAACTATGGTTGAGGTGACCAATCAGAGCAGACTGAACAGAGACTATGTAGGCTCATTAGTGATAAAGGGATAATGAGTTAATGCACAGGCATGTTCTTCCTTCATCGATTGATTGCATCACTGCTAGAGCACATGGGCAAAAAAGGAGAAAAAAAATAGGGTGAAGCGGGGACATGTCCAGCGCGATCATCCACCATGTCATGAATGATGTGACATTCCCGCACTAAATGAATCACTTCTTATGTGCACAAAATGGGATCGATTGAAGTGAACAAAGACAATGTGTCAAAGGGAGGCTTTCAGACAAACATTGAGGAACCCTGTCCCAAGCCTCTGCGAGTGACAGTGTGAATAATGTGGGGCAAACCTTGCATGTGGAAAAGGCCTTTGTTTGGATCTAACCATAGTGGTGACTGGTAGCTTAGATGGCTTTCAGAAAAGGATTAGAAACATTCACGAGGGAACAGGACACACCACATAGGCTGATGAAACCACCGTGTATAGACACTCTGAATAATAGATACTCCGGAATCAGGACACAACATTCCTGGCTTTTTGCTTCCAGAAGCCTTTAATTGATCACTGCTAAAGTTAACTTTAAGAGGGACCATTCTGCTTAGGATTGCTCTAAGAGTGTGAACCTTCATCTGTGCTAGACAGGCAATTCTTATGTAGCAAGGCACATTTCCAAAGTCTGCAATATGGACCATTGTGCTCATACCACTGCAGAACACACAGGGTGTGGAAGACCCTTACTTACTTGCCTTAGTATTACACTGTCACCACTACAAGGAAAACAGGGAGGGAAATGGCTCCCCTCTTTCAACTGTGAATGCTGTGGCAGAGCTGCTACCAATAAATTGAAAGGAATGAATGTCTGTGATTCATGAATGTCTAGGGATGCCAGTCTCTAGATGGGACCTGGGGACCCCCCAGAATTTTAGCTCATCCCCAGACTACAGAGATCAGTTCTCTTGGTCAAAATCAATGCTTTAGAAAGTGGACTCTGTGGCATTGTAACCCATTGTACCCCTGTCCTCTCCAGGCTCCAAATCTCTGACAGTTTCCCAGCTTCAATCAGGTAACCCTACCCATAACCCCGACTGGTAGCTGGGGGAACCTGGCAACCCTATGAAACGCCCACCCCATAGTTTGGAAATCTTTTCTACTAGTCACAGATGAGTGGGTTTAGTTTGGGTTTATTCAGAGAAGAAGGTTACTCTGTAACTGCTTAGAGACTCTTTTATTTCATCGCTTCTCTAATTCTGATTCTGGGAACCAAGTCCTGGGCTCTAATTAAGCCCTGAAGTTACTTATCCCCCTCTGTAAACGAGCACTTTCATAAATCATTTGAAGTAATGGTTCAGAATGTTTCTGATGCCTCCAGAAAACATGACAAAATGAGTTAGGGTATTTAAAATGCATCTTAAAATATTGGTAATGAACTCTTCCCCTTTAACGGTGAGTTGTCCAGAGCAGGATATGCAATCAAATACTCATTATATTACTTGAGCTTGGAAGGTTGCAAAAATAGAGTTCTCATTAGACTATTGCTACACAGTAGAGAGCAAGGACACTGAATTCATGTTTTCAAAGCATCTTAACGCTGACGTTACAAAGATGGATACACTGAATTGGATATAGAGTGTTTCCTTACAGAAATGGGGCGGAGGGGAGGAGGGAGGGAGGGGAGGAAGAATTACTGAACTGCCACAGGCAAATACAAATACTGCTTTTCTTCCTCAGTTCAGAATTAGAACAGACACATTCTTTGTAATTATGGATAAAAGAAAGTGCAGCTCAATGACTGCTTTTTCTAACAGATTAATGCAATATTCCTAGTAGACATGTATTTGAACACAAATTGTTCTTGGATATTGCTAATAAGAACAGATTTTCCTTGCTGCGGAGGCCATTTTACAAAGGGAAGATTCTTGATGCCATCACTTCCCCTCCCCCAGCACTACTATTACATGTTGCTGTTTCTAGCCTGCATTCCTGTCACCTTATAATGGTTTGCAGACATAACAGTTTTAATTGAGTACTGGTATAACGAGCAATGCAGTTTTTGATGGAGAATTGGGGAAGAGAGAAGTAAGCATCAGATACCAGCTACAAAAATAAATGCCAAATAGAGTTGCTAGTGCCACCTCTTTTTTTTCAGGCAGCACTCTCATGCTTTGAACACTGACAGAGAGCCAGCACGATGTAATGGTTAAGAGTGGCGGATTCTAATTTTGAGAACAAGATTTATTTCCCCGCTCCTCCACATGCAGCCTGCTGGGTGACCTTGGGCTAGTCACAGTTCTCTCAGAACTCTCTCAGTCCCACCTACCTCACAAGGTGCCTATTGTGGTGAGGAGGGGCGGGGAGGCAAGGTGGTTGAAAGCCACTTAGGCCGTTTCCGCACGGCCTCCCTGTCGCCTCCACCCGCGCCTTGAATTCGCCCGGCGTGGAAGCTGGCGCCCGACGCATGCTGCGCATGCGGGCGGCCTCAGCAGGAAACCAGCAAAGCGGCAGGCGGCTCCGCATGGAGCCGCCTCTTCCCGTCCCACTCACCTTGTCCCGTGTCGCCTGCTGGCGTGAAGCCCGCCTTCACGCTGCCCACAGCGTGGGCAGGAACCGGCGACCAACTGGCTTTTAACAGGTGCATGGGAGCCGAGGCAGAAGGCTAGCGTGTTCCAGCCGGCGCTTGGTTCGCGCAGCATCGCCCGAACGGGCGCTTCCCAACAACAACCCTTTAAAGGGTTGTTGTTTAGAAGCGACCTGGACGCCCTGGGGAGAGGGAGGAGGGCAGTCAGGTGGCGCTGCCTGCTGCGTAGTGCGAACGGCGGCCTGGGGGGCGGAGTTTTTACTGCCCCCAGGCCGTCGTTTTTGGCCCATGCGGAAAGGGCCTTAGAGATTCCTTACAGTAGGGTAAAGCTGGGTATAAAAACCAGGTCTTCTTTTTCTCCTCCTCCTCCTCTCTTTGCGTCTACGGTGCATAGCATAAACGAGTGATTCTCAAACTTTTTGAGTCATGGAGCACTTTTCAGGAGAAAAACTTGTCATGGAGCACTATCGTCACCTTATGCCAAACGCATGTATGTGCATTCTTGGCTGTTTTTATTTAACTGTATTTTCCAAGTTGTTAGTCTTTTATTGTATATATTATAGCCCAACACAAATTATTTTAAAAATTTTTAAATAGCTTAAATGTTGATCTAAACTTAATTTGGCCCATTGAAAATAATTAAAAGTGGAATTTTAAATATCGTTTTCTCAAAATATCAATGTTGCACATATGTGTCTTTGGCATAAGGGCAACAATATTTTCACCTTGCATCTACATAGGCACTGAACTGAAACAACAGTATTGACTATGGAAGGTATTCTTATTTAGTCATGTTAAGCGTAAAAAATTATTTTAGTTGAAATGTTATTTTTTTCTACTGGTTTTGGAGAAATAAGGAACTACATAAATAAAAGCAAATAAAAACATGAAGCAAGGCAACACATTTGAGAATAAATTCAGATCAGGTATTGTAAATCTGCAATATCTTACCCCAACAGATTTGGTATTTAAATCAATTATTACAGTTGCAAAACCAAAAAAATCACTTGACATTTATAAAGAACAATAAAGCATAGCCTAAGAACTTAACTTCTAATGAGAGAAACGGGACTGGTTTGATTTGCACAATGTGGCTATATCTGGTTGAATCTGAGACACCTGCAACCAAATATCTGGCTCTGCATTGAGGCGTGGTCTGCATTTTGTTTTAGTAGTCACATATGCAGAGAATCCTGATTTGTATCAGTAAGTTGTTGCAAAGGGAAGAAGGATGATTTTTGCTTTATCCGGCAGAACTTTAAATCTGCCTTTTAGCTGGCACCCAAATTCTGATACTGACTTCTTAGTTGCAAATGTCTCTTTTATTGCAGAATCTGATGTCAAATCAATCAAGCACTCATACTGCTATGATGTCAGATAGGCTGGCTTTTCTGACACAGAGTATGGACTTACAACCCAAAAAGTTTCTTTCATTTTTTTTCATGGAGTTGTTCTGGAAAATAACAGTTGAAACTATCAAGCTAACTTAGCAGGTGAATGTGAAGCTCATTTATCTTCAGGTGTATTGGAATCTAGTTCTTTAAATTTTTTTGCCATTGGGAAGCTGTCTAGATTTCCACGTTTCACTGATTCCACCCAAAGCTTGATTTTCTTTGTAAATGCCTGCCCTTTATTGCTGGCTTCAAAAACAGTTACTGCTTTTCCTTGAAGTGAGGGACTTTAAGTAATTAACTTTTTTTAAAAAAATCTGCTAAATATGCCCATTTTGTGAGCCCATTTTGTGAGCCAACACTCATCACACTACCTGTCTCCCAAACAAAGTTGTCATCCATCAGGAAGGTTCTGACTTCAGCTTTCATTTTGAAGAGCCGAGTCAAAGTTTTGCCATGAGAAACCCACCATACTTCTGTGTGAAGAAGTAAAGACATATGTAGACACCCCATATCATCGGAACATTTTGAATAGCTTTGTATTCTTAGAACATGTTTTGATCAAATAACTTATTTTCTCACTTTCGTCCAGATTTCTTTCAGAGAAAGTGGCATTTTCTTCACAGTAAGGGTATGGTGGTGGACGGTACAGTGGTGACTGATGCACTCTTTTACTTTTTCTTTTAACCTTGAGATAACACCTGATGTCAATCCAGTCATGGTCTTTGCACCATCTGTGAACACATCAACACAGTTATCTCATGGGATGGCACTCACTGTGAAAAAATTTATCTATTGATTAAAAAAATATCAGTGCACTTGTGTTAGTCAGTAATGGCTTGCAGAGAACCAGATCCTCTTGAAAATACACCAAATATTGATAGCAGACAAATGTTTTTAAAATGGCCAACCTGGCCCATCCATTGATTCATCTAGTTGTAGCGAAAATGTAGCGTATTGTATTCATGAAAGTAGCTTTCATATCCTCTGCTAAGTTCACAATTTGTCGTGAGATTGTGTCATTTGGCAAAGGAACTGTGCCTATTAGTCCTGTGGCTTTTCCATCCAGCATACATTCAACTACGTCCTTTATGCAAGGTTTGATTGGATTTTCAGCGATGGTATGGGCTTCACCAGCTTGAGCAACCTGGTAATTGACAAAGTAGGATGCCATCCAAGCCTTTTCGTTAACTGTTTTTGAGCGATAGGATCTAATGTTCGGGGCTTTTGTAAGTTCACCGTACTTTCTTCTGAAGAAATCAGTTGGTTTGCCCTTGCATTCTGGGTGGACCCCCTCAAAATGATGGTGCATTTTTGCTCGGAACATCACACTTTGCTGCAAATTACACGCTTTGGTTTGTTTTCACTGGTCTCAATGAGCCCAATATCCAAGTAGGAATCACGGCATTTTGTTTTTATTGTTCTTTTCCCTGTGGTGCTAGTCTCTGAAGAAATAGGCAGTTGGGTCAACCTTTCAGGAGGTTTTGGTGCCCGCTATCTCTGATTTGTCCCCAAGCCCTTCACCCTGCCCATCAATTCTAGCACTAGCAACTGCTTCATCCTCTTCCACACTACAATTAAAAATTAACATTCATTAACAGCTGGCTAAATAATAAAAATAAGGGTCTGGTAAACAAGAAAAACAAATAAAAATGGCATCTAATGTAATATTTGGAAATATTGCAATTTTCACATCGCTTCAGCATTAAAATTCTTCTCATACATCCTTTCACTCCAACATTGCAACGATCAGTAAATATAACAGTGGAAGATTTTTATTAGTAATATCAATTAAGAATTAACTCTTGAACTGTAACGAAAGAGCAAGTGGTAAATTTGTTAATTATGATTATATCTGGTGTGGGGGAAATTGGGAGTCCTCCCTTTTCTAACGTAGCCTTTTCTGTGTGTTCTCGGTCATTGCTTTTGTCTGCCTTTTAGAAAGTCTTAATAAAAAGTAATAGAAAAAAAGGAAAGTGCCAGCTCCTGCTGCGTTTCTGGCACCTGATCTAGACAGATGCAGGAAAGGTGAGATGGGATCAGTAGTCGCAGATAAGGGCAGCCGATGGAGCTCAAGCAGGGTGAAATGATGATCTTGTTGTCTGACTGTCGGAGGCAGGAATTGGCTGTCAACCAGAGCAGCTTGACAGGTGCACTGTGGAGTCTGCTTTGGAAGTGATTGCTCAGAGATTCATGCGGAGTTAGGATGCTGTGTAATGTCTCTCATATTCGCTGGATATTTACATTACGAACACAAGAGGATGGAGCAGCAGATCATTATTTCCCCCTTTGAATCATGTAGGAATATTGCAGTTTGTTTCAATGGATGTGAATAGAGGCCTTTTCTGACATGGTTGTTCTCCTGAGAGAACAATTAAATGTTGAGTAGATGAGCAGAATGATGCCCTCCACTTGTGCTGCATAGGAAGTACTTGTGCTGCATAGGAATTGCCATTTACGGGGCTACATGAAAAAACAACAACAATAGAATTGCACCCTAAGGTGTAACCTACATTCTGTAGCTTATATACATAATGCAAAACAAGCAGATTAGCATAACATTTATTTACTTGCAAGTTCTGCTTCTGTTTGAAGACTGGGCCAAAGACTGGGCCAAAGAGCAGGGCACCAAACCCTTACCCTTTAATCATTGGAAATGTGCCAATGGACCTCAGATACCTGACAGAATGCATTCGAACACACCAAAGTGGGAGATGCACAGGAAATACATATGTTGCCCCTATTCACACCACATAGTGATTGCCCTGTATTGGACAGATCATGGGTGACATACATTCCTCTGTTTCACATGTTTGGAGTGCCAAAACTGAACATCTGAACAGGCCAAAAGGATTGCTTGGCTGCTGCCTCTCCTCTCTGATGACAGCATTGACGGTAGCTGGAAGCTGGGGGAAGGGGCCATTCAGCTGGAGTTGGTCCATTCCCGGCATGATGGAAGAGTTGCCTGTTTCCTTTTCCTGATAGCTTTGAGTTAGCTAACTTTAGTTTATCTGGAAACTGTTGACAAAGCAGATAATTTAATTTGAAGGGCCATCGATACCACTCGAACATTTTGAACAGCTTGACATCCTGAATAACCCATTGAGACACCACAGCGCTATTACATTGAGAAATTGGGCCTTGGACACATTCTTCAATGAGAAGAGGGTGTCAGAGGGAGGATATTGGAAGTATTAGGGGTTTGTAGGATAATGCGAAAAGCTTGAGGAAGTAAACAAATGACATAGATCATGTAACGTCAAGGATATTGAAAAGTATGGTGAGGAGAAATAGATGAACAATAAAAATGAAGGCTGTGTTCAGCATGAGTGCTCACTCTGAATAATGAAAGTTGGTGTGGCATAGTGCTTAAGAGTGGTGGACTTTAATTTGGAGAACTGAGTTTGTTTCTTTACTCCCCCACATGTTGTTTGCACAGGGATTCCTCAATCTGATCTGATTAGCTGATCTGATCCACCATTTTGCCTGCCTGCCACTTTCTTGGTGTTTTTGTGCAAAATCCATTTGGAGAGGTTGCCCCCTCCCCCCTGGTCTTTGGTCTAGCACAGGGGTAGGGAACCTGCGGCTCTCCAGATGTTCAGGAACTACAATTCCCATCAGCCTCTGTCAGCATGGCCAATTGGCCATGCTGGTAGGGGCTGATGGGAATTGTAGTTCCTGAACATCTGGAGAGCCGCAGGTTCCCTACCCGTGGTCTAGCGTTAGTTTGCTAGACCATGTCAATTTCTTGTCAATTTCACTTGGTCAATCACTCCAGCCATAGACTTTCTGTGTGAAAAAAATCTTTATGAAATGGTGGTCCAAATAGTGGGAGGAACTGTTGTGGAGTGAATGGGAAAGATGGGGAGGAACCAAAAAAAGGCAAGAGAGATAAATGCATGCTGATCTCCTTCGCTTTCCCTGTGAACGGAGAGGAAAACTCACACTTTGAGAGCTTTCAGAAACTGCGTGGATGCTCTGATCTGAAGACTGCTGAAGTGGGAAACATGTGCACAACTAAGAATCAAACCCAAAGGCAACGTACACTTTCAATGCGAACACATTTGTGAACACCTCTGTGAACACATTTGCATTTATATGAAAGCAACATGGGAAAATTGTTGCTGTCTGGATGAGCCATTCATGAAAGTTTCAAGACATTCTGTGGCACTTTCAGTTTTTGTTTTCCTGCATCCTCTTGAACAAGCCCCACAGAGCAAAATGGGCTTTCTTCTGAGTAGAACTGCTTAGGGATGTTCTCTTCCCTCTTCTTGAGACAAAGAGTACTGCAGGCACTATTGCACCCAGTGCTTAGTATTGCTCCCTTAATTTCCTCTGGTAAATCTTGGAGGATATGCTGCTTTTACTATACTGACACAAAATATAATCTGTGCATTTCACATTTTGTAACTGTACAAATTCTTTGTTTGCTGAATGTGAATTGACCAGACATTCCCAAAGCTGCCACTTCTGAGTATACCCTGATTTCAAGTCATAAAAACAAAACATTCTATGCTGCAAATGTAGATATTTGGCTAGGATTTCCTAGAGCAAAAGGAAATTAGGTTTCCTGTTATGTAGCATTGCTCATTGTGCACCGATTTATTAACTGCTTTGATATATTCAGAGGAAAAAGTTGCATGTTTTCACCCTGAGCTGTATTTTGCTTTGTGGTTCATTGTACTTGGCAGCAAGCATCACTGCCAGATGCATTTTATATGTCCCAAAGGCTTAGTTATGAAGCATCTTTCCCCATTCAGTTGTAAATGATGCTGAGATTTTATTTTTCAGAAATAAAGATGTGCTCACATTATTAATGACTGACTAGGTGAGGCAATGCTCTGTTCACACATTTGGGGTCTATTCTCAGATCTTTCCAGTAGACCTCTGCAATCTGTGGAAAGCAATGCATTCATTTCCATGGATTTGGTGGAGTCAGACCATGTCAGAGCAACTTGAGACTTTCTGCTGCTCTGATTGTGTCCAGGCCTTGCATAGCCTTGGATTGTCTGCCAGAAATAGGAATGTGCAATAGTGCCTGCAGCACTCTTTGGCTCATTCCGCACATGCAGAATAATGCACTTTCAAACTGCTTTCAGTGCTCTTTGAAGCTGTGCGGAATAGCAAAATCCACTTGCAAACAGTTGTGAAAGTGGTTTGAAAATGCATTATTTTGCGTGTGCCTTTGTCTCAAGAAAAGAGAAGGTGGATCATGAACTGGAGGTTTGCAGTAATCTGGAAGGGGTGGAGAAAAGAAATAAGCCTAACTGGGCTTCTGACTGCTATCCGCCGGCTCCTGTGTTCTGCCCATTTGTGATAGATGATGGTACCACTGATTCACAAAGATAGGGAGGAGGTGAGGCAAAGATCTCACCTTAAAATGAATTTTCTTTTGCTTGCTCGCTGCAGGAGACTTAGGGTTACCAACTCAGGGTTGAGATATTATTGGGGTTTGGGGGTGGAATTTGAGGAGAGGAGGGAGTCTCAATGGGGATATGATTTTAGGCTTTATGCCACTGTAAGCTGCCCTGAGCCCTTTGGGGGTTAGGGCAGGGTATAAATAAATAAATAAATAAATAAATAAATAAATAAATAAATAAATAAATAAATACATACATACATACATACATACATACATACATACATACATACATACATACATACATACATACATACAATATATTATAGAATCCGATTACTGAATCCATGTAGCTTTTGCACTAGTGAACAATGGAGAGGGATCCCCTTTGACTGTTAAAAGGGCTATGCTCAAGATCATGAGAACTTCATGGACAAAAGCCATGGACATCTGGGGCTGTAGTAAATGAGAATGAGTGAAAAAGCTGGCTGAATCAACCCGTTTGTTGTTACAGGAAGACTCATATTTATGGAGCTTATTTGCAAGTCTAATTCAAAATGATACATTTTAAGGAAATTCTGTTAAATATCAGCTTACCAAATTCAGTACTTTTAAATTCCAGCCAAAGGTAAGCCTTACATTCTATTGATTTTGGTAGAAGACATTTCCCTATTGAAATAAATAGGATTTAAAATAGCTTGATTATTGACCATCTAAAAGCATCCATACCTAGGAAGTGGAAACTAGCAGATCTGAAAGTAAATTCAGTTTTGCGAGCACAATTTGCTCAATACATTTGGTCTTCTGTTTATTTCAGCACCATGGCAACCAAGCCCCAGTTATGTAGGTGGATGTCACGCATATTAAAATACATTTATTTTAAACTGAAATATATTTGCATGAGAGGATCATGAGTTTAAGGCCTCCATTCTTTTCTTAGCACTAGCCCACTGCATCTTAACTTGCCTCTTGAAAATATGTTGTGATAGTCACTTTATGCAATTCAGAGCTGAACACAAAGATAGTGTTGCTCTGACGATGTTCATGACGTCTGTCTGAACAGCAGGTTTCTGCTAGCATTCCCAGCTCTAAATATGTATAATAGAAGCCAAGACAATTATTTGAGGCATTGTTTCTCCTTATATTGCAGCTGGTAGTTCTTCTCAACCATCTCGTTTTAGATAACTCGAGAACTCTGAACTCACTGTGGTATGATTATGTTGCTACAAGTTCCAAGTGCAAGGTTACAGTATTCTCCTGTACCATGGAGTGGTTACCATGCCATAACCTTTCATGGGTATTTGGGGAAGGAAGATCATGGGAATGCTCTGTTTATTATCTTTCTCTTTTGTTGAAGAGGGTTTTTAAGACATAGGATCATGCCACTCACTTTTGTGTAACCAGGGTGATGGATAACATCAAATGCAAAACAGAAAGCAAGACTGTGATTCTGAGATTTAAGACTGAAGTGCTTCCTAGAGTAACTTCTATTTAATTCAAAGGGAGATTTCAAAGAAATATTTTTTCAATTCAAAAGCTGAGGAAGTGAGTTAAGTATGATTCTTAACATTTATGAAAATAATTAGCAGCAAACCTTTATTGGCATAGACAACAGTACAACAATAATAAAAAACGGATTAAAAAGCATATACAATACAAAATGTTAAGTTGAAGGAAATCTACTGGCATTTAGCAATTTCCAGGAGAAAGTCTGCCACTATCATACAGAGAGAAGGATCAGGATTGTCCAACAAGTAGTGTACTCTAATTAAATCAGGGAGATCGGGTCAATGTAAAGGAGTAAGATTCATATACTTGGATCTGATTTCCTTGAATCTGAGACAGTGTAGTAATTGGTGGGCCAGAGATTCAACTGAGCCATCATTACACGGGCACAATCTTTTAGCCTTTTCTTGCTTATTAAATCTGCCATGAAACAAGGCAGAAGGCATAACATTAAACCTGGCGAGCATTATGGCTCTCCTTTGAGCAGGGTTTATTAAGCAATACAGGTAGTGTGCCAAGTGGCCCCGTTCAAATGGGAGAGAAAAATACAGGGAGGAGCACGTTTTCTTGGCTGCAGTGATTAGGGTAGAGAACTCTCTATCCAATAGTTGACCTTTTAATTTTCTATAAGCTTCTGAATAGGACAAAAGGCAAAGTGAATCCACTGACAGTCCAATAGAAGCCATTTTTTCTTCGATTATGGAAAACCAGGGGTTGGAATGGGTGTCAGAGAGCAGATGGTGGACCAGGGAATTACAGTCCGAGAGAAAATGAATTCGCAGCCAGAATCTAAAAGTCCTCAGCCAAGTGCTGATTCCAAGGAGTTTTGACCTAACTCCAGACAAAGGGCTGCATAGGGCATGAAATTTGGGAGTCCAGTTATCTTATGAACATATTTGGATTGAAGAGTATTTTGGTTTATAAAAATAATAAACAAACTTCAAGTTTCTTCTGCTTTTTTATTATATGGAACGATAATTTAAATAGGCATAACCGTTATTTACCTGTTACAATAATTGACACATGTTCAAGAAGATTAGGGTCTCAGTCTTTTCAGACTTCTGTCTAGCTAGACTCTTAAACATGGATTGATTTGCAGCTTGGCTCAGTGCTGGTGCGTCATCTGTTCTTTCTTTTCAGGAGTTTTTTGTAGCCCTAGAATATTAACATGTAGTTTTATAGAAAAGCTAGCAACCCTCTCAGGTAAGCTACCTGCAGCTTCAGGCCTTCCAATCACTCTGGGAAGTTTCATGTAACATGAATTGCAGCTATTCAAAACAACAGTCAAAATAGGAACTAACAGCCAATTAATAAAAACACAATACCCCTTCCAGCAGTCAGTATAAGAAATTCTCATATCTAGAATATTAATGTGTAGTTTTATAGAAAAGCTGGAGTTCTTCTGAGGTAAGTTACCTGCAGCTTTAGGCCCTCCAATAACTCTGGGAAGATTGTGCCCTTTCCCCCCATTATATGGAATATTCCAGTTCTTTACCAACCAAATCCAAATCCAAAACCTTTATTAGGCATAAAACCAGTGCCAAGAATTTCAAATACAATAAAAAGTTCTTTACACCCCCAATGGACTCTCTGAATTACCCAGGCCTTTTGATCATGGGATTGTGGATTCTTAGTGGCACCTGGAGATATCCCACTATTACAATGGACCTCCAGATGATCAAGGTCAGTTCCTTGTTATTTCATTGAATCTTTAATGTCATCGCTGAAATTCTGCCTTTAATAAAAGCAACAACAAAAATCTGCTTGTTTTGGAGGTTTCACAATGTTTCACAGTTTTGGAGGTTTCACAATGTCATATATACATAGTCTTGCCAGTGAACCATTAAGAAAGTCATGTTGGCACTCTTGTGTTGCCATGTATATCCTGTAATCTCTACCTCACTGAAATCAAAAGCAAAATCCTCACCAGTTTTAAAAGCATTGTATTGCACCCCACCCCACCAATGAATGTAAGCTTCTCACCACTGTTAAACGTGGCAACAGATTAAGTAAATTTTGCGGATAAAGAAGATGCATGTAGTTAGAAGGCTGTATGAAAGCAATGTGGCGTTCTCTGGTTGAAATGTGTCTAGCTAAGAGACCTTTCACACAGAGATTTAAAAAGCTTTTAATAACTTTAATAAAATACTTTCCCTACAAATGCCCTAATCATGCATAAACCTTTGCAATGGAAAAGGACTTGCTCAGGAGGGTTTTTGTCATCCTTTAATTAGGCCTCATAATGAGGCCTCATTTTAGAGGAAATCTTAATTTAATGGCCTCAATATTGAATGACCTTGTTGTGGGTAAGGCATTTGTCTGTATGTGTGCAGAAGAAATGCAAATAGGAGAAGTTGCTTTGGCGCAGAGCCAAATAGTTCAAAATGTGCTTGCTTTGCAGGTCATGCTGAAGGATTTCTGAGATTAGTAGATTGTGTTTCTCTGCCACGGGGTTGTTGGAGCCAAAGCCAGAGTAGAGACTATGAGAACTTTATGCAGAGCTCTTGGCTTCATTGACATGAGCAAACACAAGTGATATTAGGAATTTCTGTAGGTATTTGTTTAGAAAGCAGTCTCCTATCTCAGGTCCATTGCTTATCTTCTAGCAAAATGCTCTTCCTGGTATTAAGTAGTGTGTGTTTTGTATACGTGCATTTGTACAGGAATCTTCCTGTATTGCAAGTGTACAAATTTGTCTGTGCATACAACTTATGGCAACTCTCAGTCAGTTAAGGTCAGGCCTCTCTTCCTATCACTGTTGAAGCAGGGCCAGTTTCTGTATTGGTGGTTCTGACAATACCATTTCTTGATCTAAGCAAGTAATCTTAGGTTGCCTTAGGGTTGCCAGCTCCCAATTGCGTAATACCTGGAGCTTTGGGGTGGCATCTTGGAAGGAACTGATCCATATGATCTAGATGTCAATTATAATTCTGGAAGATCTGTAGTCCTCACCTGGAGGTGGCAACCCTACCTTGAGTGAATTAGAATTAGAACAACTCATGGCATTTCTAACATAGAGGTGCTTAACCTTGAATCAACTGCCACTCCCAAAGTATGCAACATTATCATCAGATGAACCCCATGCCATAGGTAGAACATTAGAACATAATACGTGGGGGCTAAATCTTAATAAGTGTGTGTAGTTTGGGAATTATTTGCACAGGACCCTCCAACAAATTTTACTTGAACTTACATGTTTGTCCAGTGTTGGTTGAACCTGATGTGGAATAAACATTCTTTCTGCCTTTGAATTTTCTTTGTGACTATTGGCTTCTTGAATGTATTGCTGGGGACAGCTAAATTGAATGGTAGACTGAAGACTCATTGCAGTTTGTTCATTAAATCCAAATGTGTATTCAGATTATTTAACTAAATCGTTTAGGGACCGGTTCATGTTTCATGCATGACTCTGCATATAGATTTTTCTAGGAACAGGATTTTGTTTTGAAGAGAAAAAAAATCAACTGATTGATTATTTTGGACAGAAAGGAAATTATTAGTATTAGGAGGTAACGACGACATATCATCCCACATTTCACAAGTTAAAAGAGAGATATGCTTGACCTTTATACCAAGGACCATTGCCCCAACCATCCCCCTAATTGCACCTTGTGGAAGGTTCTTTTTTGTGTGCCATCAAGTCACAGCTGACTTATGATGACCTGTAGGGTTTTCAAGGCAAGAGATGTTCTGAAGTGGTTGCCATTGCCTGCCTCCATGTCATGACCCTGGTAGTCCTTGGAGAGTGCTCATCCAAATACCAACAAGGGCTGACCCCGCTTAGCTTCTGACCTCTTACAAGATCAGGCTATCCCGAGGCTCTCCAAGTCAGGGCTGAAGCCCTTTACTGCCTGCAGTGGTGTAGCACCCATGGGACAGGGAGGCATGATGCCCTGGGTGGAGGCATGTGGTGGGGGCATGGTGGGGGGATGGTGGGGGCGTTCTGGGATGGGGGCATGTGGCGCTGTGGCAGGGGCACAGGGCGTGCACATCCCCGGACGCAGTTTTCCCTCGCTCCGCCCCTTACTGCCTGGATATGTCATATTTGCTCTGCATCATCTTGTCATTCCCTGATTCAAAAACAAGGCATTTCTTTTGTTAAAGATTCACTTTACTATATGCTAACAACCTTAACATTTGCCACGTGACAAATGGCAGGCTGAACATTGTGAGGTGTTTTGTAGTTCACGTGCATTGGTTCACTCCTATGTACACTTGAGATAAGATCCATCAACTCACCTCCTCAAAGGCTTAACTTCCAAAGGCTCCAGGGTGGAAGCTGAACTTAATGAACAACAGCTGTAACAACTCCCACAAACAAATTTGAAGAAAGCACCCCTAAAAGTTAGTGCAAAAAAATGGAGTGATTTTTTTTGTGCCGTCAAGTCACAGCTTATGGCAGCAACCATGTAGGGGTTTCAGGGCAAGAAATATTCAGAGGTGGTTTGCCATTGCCTGTCTCTATGTCACAGTCCTGGAATTCCTTAGAGGTCTCTTATCTAAATACTAGTCTGGGTCAGGACTGAGATTGTATGACTGACTCAGGGTCACCCAGTAAGCTATTGTGGCCCGACTGGGGATTTGAACCTGGGTTTCCCAGGCCCAAAACCAACACCTTAACTCTACACTACACTCAGTCTCATGATGTTGCTGTATGTTAGTGTGGGTGGGGCTGAGGGCTAGGGTTGGGTTTTTAACCAATAGATTTATTTAAGGGGATTTTTTTATTGCTGTATCCACCTAGAGATCCTGTATATAGGTGGGGTATAAATGTAAATAGATAAATAAACAAATATAGGTATGAATGTTAGAAAATAGAAGAAGAGTTTGGATTTATGCCCCACCTTTCTCTCCTATAAGGAGACTTAAGGTGGCTTACAAACTCATTTCCCTTCCTAATAACAGATATCTTGTGAGATAAGTGGGGCTGGCAGAGTTCTGAGAGAACTGTGACTAGCCCAAGGCCACTCAGCAGGCTTCATGTGTAGGAGAAGGGAATCAAATCCAGTTCACCAGATAAGAGTTTGTCACTCATGTGGAGGAGTGGGGAATCAAACCCGGTTCTCTAGATTAGAGTCCACTATTCTTAACCACTACACCACAATCATGCCTACCAGCTATGGACAGCTTGCTAGTATTTTGCTGTATTTTGCTAGTATTCCTTGCTAGTATTTTGCTGTTACAAGTATATGGATTATCTTATATTTTGTGGTTTGTATATATTTATAATGTCTGTGAACCTTAAGTAGAGCAAAGGTAATAAAATATTTTAGCTTTTGCCATTATAGTATTAGCTTGAGCCAATGTGTGTTTTTGTTCATTTTCCAAACAAGGTGTGGCTAAAAATGATTCCTTCCTGCCGTGAATTTATGGTACTTAAAGATTCAGACCTCACTTCCCTGCAGCCAAAGATTTATAAACTCATAAAACCCTTTCTGCATTTCCTTATGATTTGTTCCTGACCCTGTTTTTTCTCAAATGCAAAATACAAAGTGAGTTATGCTATGACATCAGCTCTCGGTAAATCTATAAAGTTACTCTTGTGTTTAACTCATTTCATATTCTTGCTGCGTTAACTTAGAATTTCATGAAGATAAATAGGAAATGAACTGTGGTCTCAGTGCAGAGAGCCTGTAGAAAGAGGCATGAAAATGAAAATAAATTACCAAAATATTCAGTTTCCCCCTTTCCTCTTAGTAATAGGAGCAGGTGCAACTGGTTTATTTAAAATAATTTGTGCCCCACCTTTATACTCCCCTGGGTACTCAATATAAAACAACAATGCATCCTGCAACATGATAGGATCAATAAAATATTTTAAACCATAGTACTAAAAAGAGCACAAATACATAAAACCAAAAAACGCAGCAGTGATATAAGAACATCTACTTTAAAGTAGCAGAAGACAGAATATAATACCATAACAGTCATCTAAAAATAACAGTATAAATCAACAAAGGTCCTCTGAAGCATACAGACTTTGAAATTATGCCAGAAGGCCACCTGTGATGAGGAGGGATCAAACTTCCGGAGCTAGGGCATTCCACAACCTAGGGGCAATAGCTGCAAAAGCCATATTCTTAAGTGCCCTGTTCTTTTTTTCATGCTCTTGCAACAAGGCACCACTGACTGATCTTCAGATACATTGGATTTAAATGCTGTAGAACTTTGAAGTATTTTGAATTGAGACATGCACAGTGGTGACCTTAGTGATGTTTGGGGTCCCCAAATCACTAACACCCACTGTCACCTTCCCACCAGTATTGTTTATGGGATAGCCCTAGGTTGCCAAGCTCTGAGTTGGGAAATAGCTGGAGATTTTGGGGTGGAGGCCGAAGAAGAGTGGGGTTTGGGGAAGGAGTGATTTCAGGGAGTTGTAATGCCATAGAGTCCACTCCCCATTTTCTCTAGGAGAACTCATCTCTGGTGTAAATCCAGTAGATCTCCAGCTACCACCTGATGACAAAAACCTGCTCTTCTTCTTCCCTTGCCCTTGGATGGTCTGGGCCAATGGTGGGATTCAGCAGGTTCATACCACTTTGGCAGAAACGGTTGTTAAAATGGTGCTTGTAAACAACCAGCTGTTAGATTATTTGAATCCCACCACTGGTCTGGGCCCCATCCAGCTTGGGACCTAGGGCACCTACATTTGTTGACCACCCCTGTGCAGTAGGTAAACCACAGTTGATAAATATTCTTTCTGGCAGAGGCCTGTCATTATCTTAGTAGTCACATTTGAGTTGTCACTTTTTGGCATTTCCAGAGAGCATTGTCTTAGACATTAGGTGTACAATATTGTGAAATGGTGCAGCTGTTCTACCGGTTCGGAATGTAGCTGTAGGATTCATATATGTCTGTGTGCCACCGCCTCTTTAAAGAAAACCTGTTTGCACATAGAAATCTATTGTGTCCAGAAGGTTTCCAGCTTAGTTTCTTCCCTGGCATGGAAACTTTTCAAGCACAGGGAGTTTTTAAAAAGAGGAAGCGGGAGGGCTCCAAACGTGTCATTTCTCACCAGTAGCTTGGTCTGTCTATATCCAATATACTGTGATACCTGGCTTCTTGTGATGAAGCTTCCATGCTGAAAATGCAGTCAAAGCAATAATGATGAAAGTACTGTACTGATAAGAGCTGCCCCTTGGGGGCAGAACATGGCTAGAGATGAGGAAAGACCAACTGCTCCTTCTCCCATTGGATTGCATTGCTAAATTCACTGATCGTTTCAGGATTCAGGAGTCTTGGTGAGAGATTATCCTTTCTATGTACACTGCCCTGTGAAATGTCAGCAAACATAAATGTGAAAGGAAATCAAATATTTTAATTCTCTTCTTTTGTCTTTCAACTCAGATTGAACTGTACTTAGAAAAACCCCTCATATAACTTTCCATGGATCTGGCCATCTCCCAAAGGTCTCTTCCATTGTATCATTGAAGGCTTTGACAGCTGGAATCAACTGGCTGTTGTGGGTTTTCTAGGCTGCATGGCTGTGGTCTGGTAGTTTTTTTCCCAGTGGTTTACCCGCATGCCAACCATAGATGTGGGTGAAACATTAGCAGCAAAAACTGCCAGACCATGGCCACGCAGCTTGGAAAACCTACAACAGTCAATCTCTCACATTGTTGGCTCCTGCCTACCTTCATTAAGAGGGCAGTGGCAAATTCACATGAATGCATGGCAAATTTTACAGCATTTTTCTAACCTTGTTAGGCAGCAAGGCTGAATGAATCTAGATCAAGCTGACTGTAATAGAACGCTTGATTGGGAGATCAGATAGTTGCATCCAGGAAGCTGGAAGGATTAAGGCGTTCACAGTACATGATACACAAATGTGTAACAGATCAGGGATCACCCAAACTCTGAAGAGCTGGGAAAGGGGGTGGGGCTTCCCAACAGGAACTTAGGTATAGATTTTTTTTATGGGGGTGGGTTTTGGGGGGCGGGGTGGAAAACAATCTTATTCCATTTTTTACTCTACCTATTCACTGAAGTTTTTGTGTCTAAATTTCTTTGTCTTCTTTGAAAGATGGCCCTTGATACCATGCAAGCCTTCAGATCTGGTCACTGGAATTTAAATGTTCAGGTTTTTCCTCTATTATGCAAAGCCCTGTCAGTTTATTGTTATCTGGGTTAATTTATTTTGAAGTGAACACATAACGATGGTTAAGAAGAATCCGGTAGAAACTTTTATTTCCTAAAGGTTTTCATGCTAAGTGACAAATGTTTTGAAGATGGAACTATGCTTAGAGGACTTCTCAAATTTGCAAATCAGTGTTGAGTTTTCATTCCTTTTGATAAATATTGTTGATATGTGCCATTCCAGAACTTAGAATTATTCATTTTGGCAAACATTTAGTGTGCCTGGTGAGCTATCATTTTATTTTGTTCAGAGTGACATCAAAGTAGATATTTTGTTTCCATTACTGTGAAACACACAAGTACAAAATGATGGAAACAGATTATTTAACTCTGAACTCCTTTGAAAGGGCTGTACTTGCGTATTTAAATGGAATGAGTATCCACTGTGAGGGCAGATTCCATGTGATGATGGAGCTGTGTGATTAGAACTACAGATGTGTAATATAAAGCAGTTGTGGAAAACCTGATTGGAATTCAAGCTGCAAAGCTAGGGAAGGGGATTTTAACTATTTTCTCTGGCACTATTTCCCCAATAATGCAATTTCTTCAATTTTATATGTCACCTATCTATAAAAATAGCAGCTTACATGATACACTCAGAAATTCCACCCTCCCCTGGCAGTTTTAAGGCTTAATAGGGGAATAGATATTACTCTATATTGTGCATTTCCTAGCGTCTGGGGCCATTTTTCATCAGAGAACCCACACAGAGGAAAAACGTTAACCCCACTGCTCTCTATATCTGTTTTTAAGAGTCGTTTTATATGTCTAGAGTGCCTGTCACAGAATTCCAGTGTTACCAGTAGTTTAGCTCTGAGATATGACAATGGAATTCTAGGAATAATTTCATGATTGCATTTCACAAAAGGAGTATGTAATAAATTGTCTCATGGCAGGACTTTATATGTGGGACTCATTCAACAAGGCTAGAATCCCAAATGCCTGTAAACCTAAAGCTTGTTACACCTTCCCTGTAACTTAGACTTACATAAGATGACTGTAATACTTCTCATCCTTTCCCTTGGCAAAGTTAGGAGCAGAGATGGGTCAGATGTAGGGAAGGAAGTTTTCCTTGCTTCCTACTGGCCTCCTCCTTTGGTGGGGAGCTATCAAACAAAGGGGGCAAAGGGTGTGTGTGTGGGTGGTTAATGGGTTACAGCATCTTGGGGTTAAATGGGATCTGAAGTGGGACTTGACAAAACTTCACCCCACATGAACCCTCTGTACTAAATCATGGAAGACTCGGTGAGCAATATTTTTCTTATCCAGACTTTTAGGACTATATGTTGCTCCACTTGCAAAGCAAAACAATATAAATCATTCTCATGACAAGCATACGGTAGTGTGTACACGTACTGCAGATTCAATAAAATAACACAAAATATTAGTGAAAATTGCTGACATAACCTGCTGGTGAAAACAGGCATCCTTGTACACTTGGCCAATTTCTGCTTTGCAGTTTCACTGCTTTGTCCTTCTGTGCTTCACTTCGTGAGCCAACTTGCTCTTTTTATGAAAGGCAAGGAATTATATATATGCTCTAAAGTCAATGTGGCATATAGTTGCAGTCTTGGCTTTAAACAGGGCCGGTCAAAGATCAAAGGTTTGCTCATCCACGAAGCTCACTTGTTGGTAGCGGCTAAGCTACTGCAAAGCGATATAGTGTTAAGTTCCAAAACCATCCACAGCCTTGCAAGAATATGCAACAGAGAATAACTTTATTTTACCCAAAGTTCCTTGGAATATGTAGTGAACTCAAAATTAGGCTATGTTCCAGATAGAGCCTCAACTTAGCACTTCTGATACTTAAATGTCATTCTAATTTGCCTGCTTCAAAAAACAGAATCTGAATCATATTATGTACTAGTTACCATAGCTGCTAACAGACTAATCTGGAAGTAATCAATTTGAATCCATCATAATGGCAAACTACCTGGCAAATGAATATGAAATATGAAGGTCATAATATGGAAGTATCTTATAGAGTTGCTGCAATTCTTATAACAAGATAATGTATGTGAAGAGCCCTTCTGCGTCAGACTAACAGTGCAATCCAGATCTTCTGCAGTACCACATCACCACACTGGGCTTTCTGAAGGCATGGGGGGGGGGGGGGGGGAAAAAGCAAAACCTTTCCCTGCTGTTGGAAGCCCTCCATGGGGCCCAGTGGATTTATGCCCCCAAAAGGGTGGCACATCTGGGTGCAAACCCAGGGTGGAAGCCGACTAACCGACTCCACCTCCTGGAAAGCCCCAGTCTGCCCCACCCATGCTGGCATCCATTCCAAATGCTAGCCCAGTTCTACTGCAGGACGAACCTCAGGGTTTACCTGCAATGGAGCTATGGGGAGGTTGAATGCTGGAGCATTTTCTCCCTGTGCTGGTGAGGATGACCCTTACATGCTGCTCCCTCAGCATCTGGATTGGGCTGTCCAGGCTCATCTATTCCCAGCATTCTGTTTCACACAGTGGCAAACCAGAAGCGTCCAGGAAATCCAAAAACTATGATCAAAAGCAAAAGCTGCCCTCTGCTGCTCCCATCCCAACCAGTAACTGGTATTCAGACTAGGGTCGTCAGCCGACCAGTTGTGTCCCTGCTCTGTTACACCTTTATAGTCTCTTGTCCTCACATCTTGAACAGGGTTGTTATTAGCATAGAATGAGATAAGCTGTTTTGAACTCCTTGAAGTAAGGATGGAATACAAGTGTGATTAAAACACACACACACACTATTTGTCCTTGCAGTATGAAAATGTAATCAAAATGTAATCAGCTGGATTAATCAAATAGTCAATTAACTTAAAAAATACTGATAGCATATGAATCTCTTTGGCTTTTCCTTCTGAAGAAACATAATCACATGGTTCTTGTCAAAGAGGCGGCATCTGGTAGTATACTCTGTCTCAACAGAAGAAAAAAAAATTCAGCAGGGCCTGGAAACCGAAGCTGTTCCGCCAGGCATTTTGTTGAGGCTGATCTTTGACCACCAGTCTTCCTTGGGGGCTGTATGACTTCTTAGCCTATAGATGAGTTTTACTTCTCCCGCTTGGTTTTTATAGATTCTAGTGTAGTTGGTTTTATCAAATGCTATTTTATGGATTAGGTGGCTTTATCTTATTATTTTGGGTACTGTTTTCATCTTTTAAATTACGGGTCTTATATGTTGAAACAGGTTTTTATGTAATGTAATTCTGATTAACAAATCCAATACATAAATAATAAAATAAAATAAATAAAATCATAACTTCGTTCACCACATGATGGATCGTCTTTGTTTTAGAATGGTCCATTTGGATCCTACTAGGACCCAAACGGAGCATTCTAAAACAAAGGCGGTCCAGCATGTGACGAATGAAGTTACAATTCTGGTTTTTTTCTGTTGGTGAGACAGGGTATAGCAGTCCTTTTAAAATCAGAAATGGTAGGGGTTGCAGTGGGATCAATGTGCTTGCAGTATTTCTGCTTTGGTCATCTAGGTGTAATGTACCTTAGACCCTTATGGGGCAACTTGGGGACCACTTAGAGAGGCTTTGATGGACATGGAAGAGGTGGAGGCCAGAGGGGCAGCTGGAGAAGAAAGAGGAGTAGAGCTGGCTGCTGTGCCCAGGGAAGGGGGAAGTGGCGGCTGAGCTGTGGGGAGAACTCCCCATGAAGAAAACAGTTGTGGGGTAGGTAGGGTGTGCACATAGGGCTGGAGTTTTTTGCCGCCTAAAAGACTAACACATATTTAAAATATTAGCATCAGCTTTTTTGTGGACTACAGCCTATTTCATGAAATGTATACAGCTAATCCTCATTAAGCAGGCTATGCTACAGGCACCTGATGAAGTGGGCTTGAGTCCCTGAAAGCTTATTACAAAATAAATCTTGTTAGCCTTCAAAGCTTCTGTTTGGTTTCACTGCCCCAGATGTATGTGGCTATTTCTGTGGAATTATTATGGGATGCATGGGATGCTCTGGCAAATCATTCAGAGAAGAAGGGACAAGCAAATTCTCTCATGCTTCTGCTTAGCTTCTTGGGTATTCCAAGGGTCTTCTACAGGCCTGGAAGAAATACTTTGTCCACTTAATGGAGGCATAAAGTACCACCTCTGAACATCTGTTGCCTTGAAAATCCCATGCCAGAAGTCAGCTGTGAATTGATGGCAAAAAACCAAAAGTGGTGAAACTGGGAGCTGAAGTTTTCATGGCACGGAAGTAAATAACACCACTTAGTAACAGCATCCTGCCTCTCATCAATTAAAGAGATGGGGCATTTCCCCCCCTCCAGGCAGTTAGCAACCATGGATGCTAGTATGCACAAAGAATCACAGAACAGTTGAGATGCTGGGTCCGTTACCACTCCTGGCTTTCTAGAACCAGCCCGGGAAATTCTAGGAAGTTGGTGTGGTCATTATATTCTCATCAATACATGATGTTTGATATCTGTTTAGTATATGAGCATTGTATTCCACCATGTCTCAGATTAAGAATATTGACCTCGCTGCAATATTAATGCCTTATATTCACCCAATGCTTCCTTTCCCCTCAGTAATGTTAAGAGTTATAATCAATGCCATATTTCAGGCTTCCAATAAAGCACAAAAGATCTATGAATCATTCCTCTTTCCCTGTGCATTATTATTTTCCAGACATTAGGTGAAGAATGTGAAATGTTAACCTACTGTATTCTCCAATCAGATGCTGCAGCAATAATTGCAAACCTCTTGATCTTCTAGAGGTGTTGAATAGACTTCAGTTGATGAATGAAACAGTGATAATTGGCTAATGGCTTAAATTGCCCCCATTCTACTTTCCCCGGCTTTTTAACTTAATTGTCTGCTGGAGAGCTCTGAGTCTGACTAAGTTGTTTCCCTCCACTTAGCTTATATTTCTTCAATTAACTTTGGAGACTAGCCTTCTCATGTCAAGATCCCAGCCCTCAGACTTCTGGAGCTTAATTCATGATCATCTTCTGCTTGAAGTTTAGCTACAGAATTGTATGGTTAGGGCAGATCCAGGTTTATGGGGTCTGAAATGTGTGTCAGATTGCACACACAGAGTAAGAGAGATTTTCCCCTCCATCACAGGCCTTTGTGTGTTTCTGGGTAAAGTATATAACCCGCAATAAACCAAGGGGAGTACAGTGTACAGAAGAAACATTAAAACCAATCACTATATTCGTGGTGGCGGAAACATACACACAAGGGCAAACAGTGCAATATAATATCATGAAATGCAAAAGAAGTGCAAATAGCAGCACAAACTGACATGTAGAAGTAATCAAAGACAGAACACGTGTAAAAAACAAAGTGGCTTCTATTAGTATCCACTGTTTAAGTGCTGCTGTCCTTCTATTTGTCCAGTAGAGTTTCTAGGGCAGGGGTCTGCAACCTGCGGCTCTCCAGATGTTAATGAACTACAATTCCCATCAGCCCCTGCCAGCATGGCCAATTGGGCATGCTGGCAGGGGCTGATGGGAATTGTAGTCCATGAACATCTGGAGAGCTGCAGGTTGCAGATCCCTGTTCTAGGGCATTATCCTTGTGCCTGTGTTCTCTTGAATGGAGATTCTTGCAGTCATTCTGTGGCAAGAACAGATTATATGGAAACACTTATCCAAATCCACAGTTCCAAATCCAAACCGTGCTCCACGGTACAAGTTTGCCTTTTCAGCTGAAGCCTTCCTCAATGGAATAATAAATAATCACTATTGCGCTTGCCTTGATCCAATCATGGGAAACAGAAGCAGGAAAACCTGTCACACACAATCCTGTTCAGGCTAAGTCATGTGGGACATAGCTGAATGAATCAGTGGCCAAGTTTGGGGAAGGTTCCCTCTTTTGTGCCAGGATTAAAGGTAACAGGAGCCTCATTTTTCCTTTATATGTGCTTGCTGTACCTGACTGATGGAATTCTTATCTTTACAAGTCTTTGAAAACACTTTCTACAACATTTGCTGCTACAAAGTTTATAAACAATGCAGACAGGAGTAGCAAACAAAACATTTTACTTGATCATTGTGGCATTTGTAAAATGGAACCCTGAGTAGCGTTATGACAATTTAGACCCATTGAAATCAGTAGGCTTACAATGGAATAATGCTACATAGGATTAAATTGATAGAATACTATGAAATGGTTGCTTTAGGCACAGCTTTTCTAGCTTAACTAAACACTTTGATTTCTACTGGCTGTTGCGGGTTTTCCGGGCTGCCATGGTCTGGTGGTTTTGGCTCCTAACGTTTCACCCAAATCTGTGGTTGTCATGTCGCGGTAAGATGTGTTTCTCTCTGTGGCATGAATTTCACTCCTACTGTTCAGTAACTGAATTCCATTTCATTTTATAAGCTTGACTTGACTAAAATAATGCCTTTCAGGTTTACTGTTGTAGTATTTGTACTTAAGCACTAACCGCTGTTTTTGTGCGATGCTGGAGCTAGAAACAGTGCTGTTAAATCAAGAGGTATCTTTTCCAGCCACAGGTGGTTCTTGTGCTTTATTGCTGCTGGGAAGGCAAACTCTCAGTATGAGTTCTCTGCATTTGCCCATTTAGTTCTTGTATGGTAACGAGGAGAATACATCAACATTTACTCTTCCTGTCAGTTTGCTTTCCTAAAATGGATTATCATTTCAACAGTACCAGTCTTCTGTGGATTGCTTCTGTCTAGAATTGGTACCATGTTAGGCTTTGATTTATTACCAAATGTATCAAAGACAATTTAATTTAGTTTTAATGACAGGGAAGCAAACAAATTAGTACCAGATGTATTAATTGAACAAAAATAATTTTATCTTAGTACTGGCATTTGCAGTTAGGCTAACAATTAGTATTGATTTGTGTCATAATATTGGTGGCGGTTGTCATTCCGATTTATTGTTACACTGGTATTTGCTTCAGGAGCATGCGTGCACACTACTTTATATAACTAAAGTTGCCTAGAATTATATGATCATATTTTGCTCTTGCTAAGGCAGGTGAACTATTTAACCTGTAAATTCTCTGATCTTCCCTTACCTATGGGCAATGGTAATCCATGATATGGTGTACTCTGTAAGGTGTGCATTCAGATATGCTGAGCTGAAAAAAAACTTGTATGGGGTTTTAATTGGCTTTTTTTGGGCCAAAAAAGGCACCTATTTGATGGAGCTGAAAAATCATAATTTGGAAAAGCTGAAAAAGTTTGGGGTTTTTTTCAGTTTAGCCAAAGGGCTCCTTTACATTTTTAGAGAGCTGCAGAACTTCCCACCACCTGATTTGTACTGGGTGGTGGGTTCAGCAGCTTTTTAAAATGTAAAGGTCACTGTTCTGTTGCACCCTATGGTGAATATTTGCAGGGCGGTTTTTAAGGTAGAGGCACCAAATTTGCAGCAGAGTAAAGATTGGGTTGGGGTCTAACTTTATGGGGCCCATTTTTCTTCCATTGGAAACAATCCGATCTTTGCCAGACGTGTGGGTTTTTCTAAGAGACTAAATAAATGAATAACTATTATGGTAACTCTTTAGCATTTCAGACAGAAGTTCTGTTTAACAGGATACCTTTTAAAATGAAGATATTGTTTAAAAGCATTTTCTTATATACACACAGCTTACCTGTAGTCATGTAGTGAAAATGCTTGGGCAGTGGGAGCAACTGCTGCCAAAGCAACTTAAAAAATGGCATAGTTAACAAGCTCTCAAGTGGCCAATTAGAACGAAATGCCCCATCCACTTTCTAAAAACACTTGGGGGCACCAGAAAGGGTGTTGGTGGGCACCATAGTGTCCATGGGTATCTTTGGGGAATCAGTTTTCTGCAGCAGCCAGCCTCCAGCCTCCAGAAGGACTACATCAGTGGTTCTCAACCTGAGGGTTGGGTTCTCAACCCAGGGGTCGGGTCGAATGACCCTTTCACAGGGTTGCCTAAGACCATCTGAAAATGGTCTTTTTATATTTTATATATACCAATTTTATGGTTAGGGGTCACCACAACATGAGGAACTGTATTAAAGGGTTGCGGCATTAGGAAGGTTGAGAACCACTGGACTACATGGAGGCCAAAGCCATCCACGGTTATTGTCTTCAAGCTTAAATGGCCTGGGACCAGACTATTTGCGGGAGTGCCTTCTGCCATATAGACCAGTGCAGGTGTGGAGGTTGCGGGTGTGTGTGTGCACTGCTGATGGTTCCCTTCTCCTCTGAGGTGAGGGGGTGGGGGCTGCGTGGAGGGCTTTGTCTGCAATAGCTCCCTCCCATTGGAGGTCTGACAGGCGCTGACATTATATCCCTTTAGGCACCTGGTTAAGACCTTCATTTTTGCCCAGACATTTGACTGATTGATGCCATCTACCCTCAGACCATTGGCTTTCTTGGAACTTGCCCTCCACCTGCACCTGGAGGGGGGCTAGGGAGGGTGTGTTTTTTTTGGGTGCTTGGTAATTGTTTTTAGGCATTTTTTTAAAAAGTTTTTAAACATTTGGTATATTATCTTTTTATTGCAATACTGCATTTATTGTAATATTGGATGTATATTTAGATTGTGTAACCCACCCTAGGATGTATTTGAAGGGCAGGATAGAAACCTACTAAATAAACAAATAAAATATTATTCAGGGTCATGCTGCTCTCTGCTAACATCTGCTGTGTTGATAGGCATTCCTCCATGGCAGTGCAACTCCAGAACAAACCTGGGGATGAAATCTTGTCTAATTTCTAGTATTTCTAAATTCTAATATTATGGGGGATGAAGAAAAAGTTCTCTACATTGTGTGCATAATTGTCTACACCTTTGTTGTGCTTTCCCTTTGTTATATCATCTTCTAAATTTAAAAGTCCCAAACTTTAGCCTGCTTGTGTAAGTCTGGCCCTCTAACCCCTTCATCATTTTTAGTTGCCCCTTTCCAGCTCTGCTATGTCCTTCTTGAGTTGGGATGATAACAACTGTGTACAGTATTCCAAATATAACAACACCATAGAATTACAGAAAGACATTATGATACTGCCTTTTTATAGCAAAAGGAAGTAGCTATGATCAGGTTCCAAAGGTAGCATCAGTGCAAGATTCTAGTGCTACTTTAAAGCAAATTCAGCTAGAAGCTAACTATTTTGTTTTGGCATTGAATTACTTGCTTATTTCATTTGCGATCATCCTGAAACGATAATCAAATAAAGTGCATTTCAGCATATGTAGAGTGCCTTTTCATGGCCAATGAATTAGTCTCAACTAATCAACTCTTAGAAGAAGACAGAAGCAAAACATTTTGGTTACAAGCTGCGATTTCGGGCAAGCCTGGACTGCAGTACCTCCCCGTTGTGGACTATGCCAGGCCTGCTACAGTCATTTATATTTCACATACAATCTGGCTTAGTTTCCCTAATCCAGGTTCAAAACATGATAAAGAGCACGGTCATTAGTCAGGGCTGTATCATGCAGCACTCAAGGAAACAGTAAAACAATTAGAATGCAAATATGGAAAGCATTTCATTATGTTCTAGCTGAAGATTCATGCCTGTGTCAACACGATATATTCCAAACTAAAGGGTTTCTCCTATAAAATTGATTCACTGATTCTGAGGAGCCATTTCAGAAGCCTGCTCCCGATGTTGTTGGTAATAGAAAAATAAATGCAGAGTAAATAGAATTTCACAGCAGTGAGACTCACTGGGAAGTCATCTTTAATACATTAGGAGTGTCTTCTTACAGAAGCATTAAGCTGTAAAAAAGGAAAGGGGAAAGAGATCAACTTCAGGCTCTGGTAGCTTGCACATACCTTGGTCTCTTTCTTTTAAACTGTGCTTCGTTTTGACTTGGCTATGGTGGTCTCAGAGGCCTCATTCTTGCACAGAGGTTGAAAAGGCTTGAACTACAGATTAACTCCTTTCTGGTGGCCTAGAATTGCACAGATTGTAGTGTGTTTTATTTTCCATTACTTCTAGACTAGCTGTTGTCTGTATGAATGCATAGACAACATGGGCTTCTGTCATTCTCTTCAGTGGGTACTCCAGTAGAATGCTGTGCGAACTGCCAGCCTTTGGAAGTATTGAATTTGAAGTGATAGGGAGACGCAAGGGAAGCTCTGCCTGTCATGTTTACTCCTCAGATGTGCAAGTCATTGCTTGGCGGTTTCACTGAGCAATCAGCAAGAACGTTTGCTACTTCCTTTACATACACATATAGCACTGGTCATTTTTAAAAATAGAATGACTTCATAAATTATATGTAATTGCTTTATTGCTATATTGAACGTATTGACTCATTTGGTTGGGTTTATAATAATCCTTCCTGGCCCTTTGGCGTTCACCCCTACCCCTGCAATGGTCAGCAAGCAGACAATAGAACCAAGTCAGTTCCAAGGCATGAATATGTGCTGGTTGTGGTTTTATGGTTTTATGGTGTTTTTATCTGGATTTTTATTCTGTATACTGCTCAGAGCCCTTCGAGGGTGGGCAGTATAGTAAGTCTGAACAATAATGAATGAATGAATGAATAAATAAATAAATTGGTGAGGGTGGGGGTGTTGGGAAGGAAACCCATGTCCTCTTCACAGCATCAGAGTAATCCCTGAGTACTGTTGGCAAGCCCCCTTTGTTTGCTTTCCTCAAATGCCTGTTGGCTATCTAGGAACATCAAACCAGGAGAAATAGGTAATGCAAAGAGTGGTCTGACTGTGGATAGGAAAACTAATGCCTTTTTTGTTTCTTAAACAGACTAGAGCTTTACTCTCTACTAGTAGATCAACATACACACCTTAAGAATAATTATGCAAGGTACAAAGTTGGGGTACAGTCTCTAGAAAATAAACAGAACAACAAAGAAAGCTTCCTAATCTAACATCAGAACAGAGCATCCACCCTAAGAGCTGACAGCTGTAGGCATATTAATGAAAAGTTCCAGCTGTTAATGCACACAAACAGCAGACTAATTCTCTCTGTTCTGGAGGTGGCAGGCCAGTTGTTCCCAAGGATTGGCTTTTCTGTTGCCCCCACCCCCCACTCCCCAAGCAAGTAGCAACAAAACCCTGGCCAACCACCTTGAGTCTCACATCAGTGCATCTTGCTGTTTAACACCTAGGATTTTAACATATATAAGTCTGGCCCCTGTACTATCTCCAGACTGGTTGTTTCCAAATGCTGCTATATTTCCAATACTTTATCTTCATAAACTCCCTCCTTTCCTGGGTGACCATGGGGACTGGTTTTATGGCTGCAGATGCCACATCACAGATATATTTTTCTAGGGTGAAGTGGGCCTCATGGTCTCATTTATGACAGGATTAACATTGTATTATTATTGATTAGATTTTTATCCTGCCCTTTCCTGATTAATGGAGCTTAAAATGTATGTATATCAAATAATACATATACAATTTAAAATCACAACAATTAACAATTAAAAATACCCATCAATGCCCAGTTTCAGTTCTAACTAGTGGGCCCGGCCACGCATTGCTGTGGCTCAGTCTGGTGAAGTGGAAAAGAAAGAAAAGGGGAAGCGAACGGTTGAAGCATGTGTCATTGCACAATGCTTGCAAGGGAGGGGAGGGGCAAGGGCCCCCTCCATGAGCTACGTTGTGTTCAAATTTCAGAGCGTTTGGTCCAGCAAACCCCCGGACCCTCCCTCACCTTTCCCTTCCTCCGCTAGGGTGGGTGGGCCATGTCCAGATGGCGGGCCCCATCTTTTTCACTCCAGATGGCAGCGGTTTTCAAGGAAGGCATGGTTGTTTCCCTTGTATCAGAGGGTGTTGTTTTGATGGCCAGCAGATGGCACTGTTGCGGAACAGAACTGTGGTTCCAACTGTCACAGGTGTGGCATGTACACAATAACTGGCACAGTTGTGACATGTACACAACAGGAGGTGTGGAAATAGTATGGAAACCTGGCCGCATGTGAATGCGACATTGTGTGAAAATTTCAAAGCAATCGATCCAGAAGTTTGGGAGATTACCTGTCAGCAGAAAAACATACTGATAGATTTATATATATATAGATGTGTGTGACCAACTGGGTGATCAACCAAAGAGGGGAACAAAGGCAAAAATCAACCACAAAGCCAAACCAATTAGTAAAATAGGCATAAATAGTAGAAATCTGGGGGGAGGGGGGATCACAAAATGGCAGCCAGGAATCATTTCAAGGGAGTGAGTGTGAACAAAAAGAGGTAGTGGTGATTACAAATGTTTTACAAACGTTTTAGGAGATTTATGCAGAAAGGGCCAGTGAAGTGCAGAATTAGCTCTGTATATCCAAGAAGGCTTCCCTTGTACTATTTGGCAAACTATTTTTGTGGTCCTGTGTGAGTTTCAAAAACATACGGACAATATGTTCTTCAGAAGGGACCACTTAGATGCTGGAAAAGTTGTGGTCAGAAGGGTATTTTTTCATTGATAGTGGAGCTGTGGAAAAACGTCTGGCATCTCATTTTGAAAAGAATTACTGCAACTGTGGATTATCATATCCATGAGGACTCAGTGGTATTTTGTTAAATGAATCTGAGAATGTTTCCTTGCCTGTGGGTGTAAAAGATGTTAATGTTTGTTTATTAATGTCAGCAAGACTGTCCTGGCTAGTAAGTGGTGGGCTAATCATGTCTCATCTGAGGCTCAGGGCATAGTGAAGGTTTAGGGGTTTCTTTGTGGAAAGATTTACCCAGCAAAGATTAGTGAATTTAGGTAAGTGAAAGCCACAGGCAGTTAAGAGTTGAGTTCCAGCTTGAGGCTCATTTCAGAGATATACACATTTCAAAAACATTCAAATATTTAGTTTGTAATACTTCTGTAGTTGGGCTGATTACTAGGGATGTGCATTGAGTATATATCGGAAAAATAACTTAGTGGTTATTTTTTACGGGACAAAAAAGGAGCACCATAAAAACTTTGGTAGATTGCACAAACAGAATCTGTGAACCCCACCTCCTTCAAGATGAATTGAACCACCTAAATTGGGCTCTACAGGCTAATGGTTCTTAACAGGACCTTAACAGTCCAGGTGCTCAGGAGCAATGGACCTTAACAGTCCAGGTGCTCAGGAGCAACAGCCGCAGAAGCCCATTGCTTTCACATCCTGCATGTGAGCTCCCAAAGGCACCTGGTGGGCCACTGCGAGTAGCAGAGAGCTGGACTCTGGTCTGATCCAGCTGGCTTGTTCTTATGTTCTTAATGGTTACTCTACTACAGACATCAGAAGAGCTGTAAGACCAAGAACAAGCCACATGAACAAAGATAAAGAGCCATATAGAGGGAAAGTGTTCTTACCATACATAAAGGGAACCACTGACGGCATGGGAAAACTGATGAAGAAGCATAACTTACAAACAATCTACAGACCCATTAAGGAAATTCAGCAAATGCTACATTCAGCAAAGGATAAAAGGGACCCTCTATCTACCGCATATCATGTAGCTATGGACAAGTCTACATAGGAACCACCAAATGCAGCGCTCAGACACGAATCAAAGAACATGAAAGGCACTGCAGACTATTTCAGCCAGAAAAATCAGCAATAGCAGAACACATAATAAACCAACCACGGACACAGGCAGAATAATATTATTTGAAAAGCCACAGAATTTTTGGACCACTCTTGACAACCCTACCGTCAGATTACACAAAGAAGCCATTTAAATCCACAAGCACATGGACCATTTCCAGCAGAAAGGAAAGAAACCATGAAAAAATGAACAGAAGGGGGTGAAACTTGCCAGTTTTGAAAAACACTAGAGTCAAGACAGTGACTAATCAGCTCCACACAGACACAGAATGACTATAGACCAGGGGTAGGGAACCTGCGGCTCCAGATGTTCAGGAACTACAATTCCCATCAGCCTCTGTCAGCATGGCCAATTGGCCATGCTAGTAGGGGCTGATGGGAATTGTAGTTCCTGAACATCTGGAGAGCCGCAGGTTCCCTACCCCTGCTATAGACAATCAAAGGCTCATTCCGCACATGCAGAATAATGCACTGCTTTCAGTGCTCTTTGAAGCTGTGCGGAATAGCAAAATCCACTTGCAAACAGTTGTGAAAGTGGTTTGAAAACGCATTATTTTGCATGTGCGGAAGGGGCCAAAGGGAACAAAGGCCAGACTACTTCTATTCAGATGCCTCACCTATTGACCTTGCTATCTCCATTGTTACTCACATGCTACACTTCATTGTTACTCAGTTGCCAGGCCACTCCTATTCAGATGCCCTCACCTATTGACCTTTGCTCACAGGTATATATATTCCATTTACTTTCCTTTCCAACTATCAGATCCTCTGAAGATGCCAGCCACAGATGCAGGCGAAACATCAGGAGAGAATGCTGCTAGAACACGGCCATACAGCCTGGAAACCACACAGCAACCCAACTTGGTGGTATTTTTAAAATTTGGGTGTCCAGATGATATTTAGGATTTTTTATAATATGGATAAATGATCCCCAAAAAGTATGGGAATATTTGAGATCAGCATGTAAAGGCTCCCAGAACTGTTTTTTTTTAAAGTTTACAGTGTTTCTGTGTCAGAATCTTTTTGACAGATGCTGATCTTGATTTTCCAGGTTGGATTGGCTTGAATTCTCTTGTTCAACATTGGTTCTGTTGGTCTTGTCACATTGGTCTATACTTCTGTTGGGATTCTCTGGTGTGATGTCAGTTCTGTTGGGTTTGTTAGTTCTGTTTACATTGGGAGGCTTCTGGTCAGTGGTTGCTTACTCTTGTCTGTTTGGCCATTGGCTTCTTTTCCCTGGAGAAAGCATGGATTTTTTTCCCTCACACGGAATAATGGAGAGAGGTAAGATGGCTGGGGAACCTTGTTCAGAGGCCTGTAGAGTTGGACCTCTTAATCCAATCTACTTGATACTGGGGGTGGGGGGACACATAACTTAGTGGATGAGCATAACTCAGTTTCCTACAATTTTGGTATCATTTGCTTGAAAAATAGCCACTCCAGCTCTCCATAAAATTTCTGCATAGACAATGATGAACATTTCCACACAGGAAATGATGAAACATTTAAGAATTCAGAAAACCCCCTAAATACTAAATACAAATAACTCAGAATACTGGTTTTATGCCCTTCCCAAAATATGAATCCAAAAAATACTATTTTTTCCAGGTGCACATCCTTAATCTCTTTCCCTTTTCTGCTGTATTAACTTTTTAAACGATTTTTATTAGATTTCCCTGGTACTTACCATATATGGGTGTCTCTGAAGCAGCTCTTAATTTATGGACAATCATAAGCATTTATGAGTCCTTTTGTCAGAGCTTGCTTGGGGATCTATAGATTGTAAGTAGCACTCTAAATTGTCCCTAGAAGCAAACAGGCAGCCAGTATAGATCCTGCAAGATGGGGTGGTGGTTTGTTGTCTGTTCTTGACACCAGCAAGCTAATTAACTTCACCAGCTGAAGCTTCCAGGCAGTCTTCAAAGGCAGCCCATGCTGTTTCAAATCCTGCTAGATGTCCACAGACCAATAGGTTTGCCTGATGTGGCTCTTCTGACACCTTTTCTGGGGAGCTCATGTTCAAGTGTTAGCACATACCTGGAGCAGGCAGTGATCAGGAGGAATAAAGTGGAACATCAGCAACGTTACTTATAGTATAGGAGATCTAGGAGATTTTAGAGCAGATAATTGGTTCTCTGCGACTCCCATATTCCCTTGATCAGGATGATTTCAGACTATAGCATTAGTATCTCAGCATGACCTACCTTCAAATTCCATCTCTAACCACCACCCATGGTGATTCAGGGAATTCGAAATCATGGACTGTCCCTAGAACTCCTGCCATCATGTATGTTAACACTTCTTCCCAGGTGAACACTTCTCATGCTGATATTCATGTTGGATAAGTAAACTGTTAAGAAACACAGATCTGGTGCTGCTCCTTGGTTTTTCTTTGTTACTGAGCAGTTAACCAAGAGACAGATTTGCCTTGGAAAAGAAGCCAATTCAGCTCATTGACCAGGACAACACGGCACATCTAATTCCTCCCTTCTTGTTCTGATCTTCCATTCTGTAGCCATTGCTCAGGTAGAGTTATTTATAGTCTAACTTCTGCAGACACCATATCATCAGAATGATGTAGCTCTTGTGATTTAATAGCCATTTTAAAGAGTCTGGCAGAGTGCATCCCTGAAGAAGGAAATGCATTCCATCAAGCTCTTTGACAATGGAGCTGGGAAGTAACAAATGAATGAAAGCCATTTGGCATGAAACTGACTTGGCTAAAGAAACAAGTCTTCGTCCCTATGATGAGGCAGCACAATCGCCACCATCTTTTGGGTGGTGGAGGAAGGAGAACAGAATGCAAACTAGACTTACAGTGCAATCCAGAAAGAGTTGCTCCAGTCTAAGCCGACTGACTCTGGAGTGTTGTGGATTTTATGGCCCGTATGGCCATGCTCCACTAGCATTTTCTCCTGACATGTTGCTTGCATCTGAGACTGGCATCTTCAGAGACCACTGACTCTGTTCTGGATTGCACTGTAAGTTAAACTTTATAATAAAGGGGGCTGAAGCCTTCCAGTAAAGCCATCAAAAAGCTAGCCTAGGACACTTGATGGATCTTTTTGATTGGCATTGGTACAGGAAGGCATATCCACACCACCAAATGCAACATTTCATAATTCACTAGGGCTGTTATTTTGAATCTCTTTGGTACCACAGATCTGGATAACTTGTCACTTGTAGAATACCATGGTACTGGTTAGACTAGAGATCTCCAGCATGATGGCAGTATGCTCTATGGCACCTGCTAACACCTTTTCTGGTGCCTTTCAAGTGTTTTTTAAGAAGTAGGAAGGGCCAAATAGGCCTTTTGCCCAGCGAGATCTGATTGGTTGTGCAGATTTTTTTGGAATGTTATTTTGGCAGCAGCTACCACCATAGCACAAGGATTTGCATTGTGTTATTCAAATTAAGCTGTGATAATCATTTTGTGGCTTGGTCTACCTCCTATGGCTGCCATTTTGTGGCAGCCATTTTGTTGCTGTGCCTGCCATGCTGTGTCAGAATTCTGAATGTACCCATAGGCTCAAAAAGATTGGAGACTTCTGGGTTAGATCCATTGGTCTGTTCAAATATTTTCAGTTTCACAGTTCTTTGAATGGAGAGAATTTTAAGTATGTAGAAAGGATGTGTAGAGGACCACTTGTTAATAGCCGTATATAAAAAAGGTAAAGATAGTACCTTGTGCAAGCCCCAGGTTATTAGTGACCTATAGGGTGATGCCACATCGTGATGCTTACTAGGCAGACTTTGTCGTTTGCCATGCCTTCCCTAGTCATCAACACTTTACCCCCATCAAGCTGGTTGTACACTATGACTTAATGATAACACACCATAGCAGAACAAATTATAATTTTAAATAACTACTGTTTGATGTGCATAATTTGAGGCAAAGGAAATGTGCATTTGATCTGAAATGGCACCTGTTCAAATATTTTCATTAAAACAAAATGAAATGAAATGAGAGTGGAAAACTGAGGATAATGACAAGAATCATGGCTTTAAAGATCACATGTGGAAACAAAATGCAGGTCAGTTAAACTGGAATGAGGAGGCCACTGAGAAACAAATATAGCTTACAGAAGCACATCGTACTGAATCAACACAGCATTAAATGGAGATGAGTTACGCAATGAGGTATGGAGCTGATTTTGTATCAAAATAAATAAATATTGTATTGAAATAAATATTGACTGGCAATCAGGCAAGGCAGTGGAACGGTGGTTAAAAGGGCATGGCATTTCCCCTGTAGATCCCCAAGCAAGGGGAATAAATATCAATGGCGAGGGGGTTGCTCCTCTCCCAGTTAAGACCCGTGTGGCTTGAATGGTTGCTCACCCCCAGCAGAAGAGCCTTACTAATATACTTCAGATTTACCGGGCTGCGTTCATTAAGCTCCCAATGTGACTTGAGAAAAAGAAGCACAGGAAGGGCTACCTCCTTGAGCTTACAGTGTGTCCTTTTGCATGGTTTTAAGAGTGTGTCAGAGGTTTCCTGTTCCCTTTCTAATATCAGCTTTGAGGTTAGTGCCCCAACCCATTAATTCTTGTACATAGCACCAGTAGGCTGTCTGCATACTTCAGTGAGAAAGGAAGATCTGGGTTCAGAGCTGGATCTTAAATAGGGTTTTGCATTGCCACATGGGAACTGTAGTTCAATCTAGCACATTCGGATCTTAAATTGGGTTTTGCATTGCCACATAGGAACTGTAGTTCAATCTAGCACATTTGGAACATGCGCCGATAGGATAAATGCTGCCAGCTGCACAGTTCCTGCACTGAAACGGTTCATATGCTTAAAATGTAGGGGATTTGAGATGGTGCATGATGTTTCTTCTATTAATCCAGCACATACCCAGCCCAATCATTAAAAGGTTCTGTAATGGAGTGGCTAGCTATCGGAGACAAGAATTATGATGTGCATTTTACTAAGTGTAATACTGCTGTACCAATAAATTACCCAGTTTGACAAAGGAAATTATGCATCTGCCTTTAAAGAACCTTTGTGCAGTCTAGCTGTGCCGGTCCTGTGTATCTTGTCTGCAGTATTTCTTTGAGAAACAGAGTGCTTCCTTCTTTGAAGCCATTCCTCAAGGGAGGCTGACGTGGTAAAAAGAATGCACCATTGCAGGCCTGGGCTCATTTCTAAAGTTGCTTGCACAGTCATCTTATATCCTGTTGCACAGAGAAGACAATGCTGTGGAAATGAAAAATGAGTTTGTGTAAAAAGTTATCTTCTCTCAAAGAGACTACGGAAATAGCATTTCACAGCTGGGTTTATTACTTTCTCCTAAGATATATAGACATGTGTTATCAGTTTAATGCAGCGATTGGGCTCATAGAGCAATAACATCACTTCCAAAGTCAAAGAAAGGGTTTATCAGTCTCTTCTAAAAATTGCTTACAGCCCATGTTTACTCAGATTCAAGTCCCACTGAGTTCAGCGGGTCTGGCTTCCAAGCACGTGTATGTAGGATTGCAGCCTTAACCGCTTGCCTCACATTATGTGAACTTCATGGTTCCGTTGGGACCTCAGGGTAATGATTTTGTTGTTGTTGCTAATCCTGCATTTCTGGACACCATTTCCCCCCCTAACACAGGTGGTCTTCGCCTTTTTGAAAATGTCAACTGCCAATTTCCCCCTCCTATGAAATGCTAAGGTATTCTAAATGCAAATACCAGAAGGAAGATAGAAGATGTGTTGCATCTCCTGTGGTAGGTATTATAAACTAGTCATACCTTGTGTACAGAGAATATTTAAGCAAAAGATAACATTTCTTCCTCTAGCAGGCAGATAATAAAAAAAAAAAACCCAGTCCCAATGGAGAGATTTCATATATTGGAAGAAAAAAAATTGACAGGCAATGGAGAAATGTTAAGACTTCAGAGATGGGTTATTGGATGTAAAACTGGTTTCTCAGGATTTCTTACAATGGCATTTGTCTTTGACATTATGCAGGAAATTAGGTAAGGAGCTGACCTCTCTTCCTGTTTGCCCTTGACAGTAAGTTCTTTGCTTCTCTATCCCATCTCTTTCTCTCCCTATATTATTGAAATTCAAATTGAATACTTCTTGGGGCACACTCCTTTTTTCAAGAGGGCCACCATAATATCAAACATATACGTAGTGCTTTCAGCAGGGCCGCCTACTGACTTGTTAAGAATTCAGAAGAAAATGAGAATTGTTGCTGTTCTCTGTAAAACCTGCAGTGTGATGTTAGGTGTATGTTGCAATGTGTTGTTGTGTGCACTTGATAAGATTAGAGTAAGTTATCCCAGTGCAGGGGCCTCTTAGGTGTGGAGCCCAATTGGGAGCCATTGGTCCAGTTGGCTTAAAGCTGACCCTGACTTTCATTGTTCAAAGCACTGAAATATATTGTTACAATAATCCTTACAACATTTCTGTGAGATAGGCCTATATCATTATTTTTGTTATAATTCACAGCCAGCAAATCTTCTGCCAGTGTTGGCCTTCATATGCACTGGGTTCTTCACAAGAACCTACGATGCCATAATATATTGGTGTAATATATGTGCAGATGCAAGAAATGGGGCCTTTTGTAATTGACAGAGGGAGATTTTATCAATATGTAGATAGTTCAAATGCCATCCAAGGGGTTTTTTTGGTTGTTGTTATTATTCTTCTCAGACCCTTGTGGTTTCAGTGCATATCCCTTCTGCCAGTTGTGAACAGGAAACTGATTTTTTGTGTGTCTTCATCAGTCTCCTTTTGCGGCTGTTTAGCAAGGTGCTCCATTTGCCTAACAATGGCCCCTTCTGCACATGCAAAATAATGCATTTTCAAACCATTTTCACAACTGTTTGCAAGTGGATTTTGCTATTCCGCACAGCTTCAAAGAGCACTGAAAGCAGTTTGAAAGTGCATTATTCTGCATGTGCAGAATGAGCCAATATAATGTAGTGCAATCCCTTATGTGTGTGCTAAGTTGAGGCCTGATCCCCTATCCTTGCTGGACCTCTTGGCAGACAATTGTTTAAAAATTTTAATCAGCCATGAATGAACACTGTGTTTTAAAAATCCTACCATTTGGTGTTTATCTGAGTAATCCATAGCTATACCAGTAGCCTCCGATATGTTTAAACTAGCAGTGTTTTTGTGCATGTGTGTTTTGGAAACTAAAACAAGGCATAGTGCAAACCTGTTTGGCAGGCATTCAGGTTATTTGGCTTCCAACTGAATAGGCTTGGAGATGGTTTATAGCTTGCAGTCAAACACTGTAAGTTTAATATTGAACATTATCACCATGACATTTATGGCATCTCTAATTACTATTCTCTTATTGCACCTGAAGAACTGAGGCTCAGAGAATGGCTTGCCTGATGCAACATAGGGAGTTTGTGGCTAAAATGAGGTTTGAAACCATGACCACTCAAATCACAGCTCATTCTTTTAGCCACTGTACATCACTAGCCGAGTACATTAATGGTACCGCATGAACAAATAATAAATAATAGTCAAGAATAGTTCTAGTCCTGAATGAGAATCACCTTCTGAGAGGCTGAGAAAGTGATAAGAACAGAACAGTTATGTAGAAAAAAAATCAGCAGATGCTTTCAAGCAAAACACATGTCCCAATCAGTCTGGTTCTATTGATGTGTTTTCAGAAGTCAGTCCAACTTTCTGCAGTGGAAAGGATTGCAACTTAAAAACAACAGAAGATAATACTTGGGCCCATTATGCATGGAACACTTACCTTAGGGCTCTTTGCTGCATTGCGGGCTTGTAGTGGGGTCTCTTCACATTTATCTGTTTACGTGCGAGGAGGCACTGACTCCTTGCTGCGCAGCTTGTCTCCTGAGATCTCTCCCAGGCCTGCTTTTCCTGGTTCTCTTAACTCTGCCCATCAACTCAGTCTTAAGGCACAGATCTCACCAAACCTGGTACTTTCAATTTTGCTGGCTTTGTAAAAACCTTTAAATTATTGTGATATCAATATTGCTGTTATCACAGTTATATTGCTATTGTAGCCTTTCCGAAAATATGGTACAAATGCTTGAAATGGAAATAAAGTTTTAAAAAGCCCTGTAGTGTGTGTGTGTGTGCGCGTGCGTGCATGTATGGGGATTCACACCATCCCTGGGAAAGGGGGGCGGGGCTGAGAGCACAGGAATTATTATTATTATTATACTGAGATATTGATATAAGAATTTAGAGGTTGGTGTGCTTTGGCGAAGCCAGTGTGATTGAACTTCTTCTCTTTCACTTCCACTTGCTGGCAGGATAAGTAGGAAGCAGGAAGGAGCTGGCAACATGGGGGTGGGGCGGTGAGGGGGAAGTCATGGACAGCAGTGTGAGACAGTGAGAAGGGTGAAGCTAGGCAGACTGTCCATGAAGGGAGGAAAGGTTTCTGGGGCAAAGTTGTGTTCACTGGCCAATCTGTCCCACAATTAAAGTTGTGCTAGAAGTAGTCTCACTTGCTGCAGAGAGAATGGAAAGTGAAAGCATGGCTTGAGGAAATACATTTATACAAGAAATCTTGCCACAATGGACAGTTGGCCGGGCAGCACTGCAGATACCTTGTGCACAATCTGCCTGTTAGGTATGATGTGGCATGGATCTTTAGAAATATAACCACCCTCTCCCCAATGAAGCCTGAATTAGTATAGGTAAATAATAGGACTGTATCGCATTTGTTCCTGAAACTAACTTTTAGTCCCATAGAGTCAGCAGTTTGCATGCTAGTGTTATGAAACTGCCTAATCGCTATATCCAGGCCTCCCATTTTTATTTGAAAGCGGTGAATCATAAATGTTGACTTCCAGCAAAACATCTGAGGCAAATTGAGCATCTCATTTCAGACCTTGTGGAGGAACAGGGCTGTTTAAATATGCAGATTGATACACACGAAAACAATCTTTCTATGTATACACCTTGAAATTGCTAATCTACTGCTGCAAGGCTGGTGCCTTGGAGAAATCAGAAATTATCCAAGGGTCCACGTTTATCTAATCTGTCTATATTTAGCAAGCACAAGTCCTGTAGGCATTCAACACTTGGCTGAGTACAAATTGCTACAGCTGTGGAAAATATGAATATATATATATATCTATATCTATAGAGCAGCTGAGAAAGAGAATGCATTCAAAGTCAGTCTGACGGCAGAATACATCTTTTTCCGAAGCACAATACTTTGGTTTTGGTTCAAGGATGTTATTGGTGAGGCATGACGTGATGCAATTATTTGAAGTGTACTTGCAAATGGATCTAAGGTCATAATAGTGTGTTCTGGATTACTCTGATCAGGCCTGATTCAGATATAGACATTAACTTATGAAGATCTAGATGTCTGTTTAACTTTCCTGTATCAGATCATTTACTTTCTGGCAAGAGGTACCCCTCAGTAACCTGTTAATTACAGGTGCTGTATACAAGTGATAATCTTTTCATCTTTTATTAAAGCATAACTGTTTTGCATCTTGAACAGCGAGTAACTCAACAGAAAATTATACCATCCATTTCAGCAATGTTGATAATTAAAGGAGAGCAATTACACGAGTTCATAAAGATTAGCAGGTCACAAGTTAGGAGCCGCCTTTAAGAAACAGCTCCAAATCAGTTCAGCTTCCCATATTTATAGATTTTTAAAATGATTTTCTAACAATAGCAAGCTGTCCCAGTTGATAAGGCTGCACATTCTTGTCTGACTAATTATCTTAAAACTTCAAACGCCTTGCAAAATTATCTACACTTGAAATATATAAAAGTTCATTCTTGCTATTTTTATCATAACGAAGGGTACTTTTACACATGCTAAATAATGCACTTCCAGTCCACTTTCAATGCACTGTAGTGATGATTTGCAAGTGGATTTTGAGGTTTCACACAGTAAAATCCAGCTGCAAGGTAGATGGAAAGTCCATTATTCAGCATGTGTGAAAATGTCCAAGGTGTATTTAAAATAATGATTACAAATTTCTCATACGTAAGAATATCTTTTAGCCCTCAAGTAATACTTTGAACTATATACTAATCTGAACTATATTTTCAATTCTGGAAAGTTGGACCTTCTTACCATTCTGTTGATATAGGTTAGATGGCTTTTAATCTATACAGAGGCTTATAATTGTGTTACTTTTTTTTGTTTCTTGCCCTCTCCACAGCTATTCTGGTCTGCGTCTCAACTCCTTTTTTTAGCCTGTTCAGCTGAGAGGCTTGGCTAGTTCTGTTTCTGTGGGTAGAAACATCTTTCATAATCTTTGTGATCAAGTCCAGCAACTGTTCCCCTAAAAAAATGGGCATACCCATTACAGGTTTTTGTTTTAGAAATAGAAATAATTGTACAACACTGGCACTGAAAGGCGCAGATTCAGCAACAGATATCGATGTAGGGCAACAAATTTTTGCATGAGCATCTTATGTGGATTTAGATATACATCAATCCTTCATTTGCTATTCAAATCCAGATCCTAGGGATTCCACTTTAAACTCAAGTTATATCAGTTGTAGCAAAAACACACTAGACAGTTCAGAATATTTGGGACTTTCTTCTCTATATGCTGGTGTCCTTTGTGGCGAGTCAGTGAAGGATGAAGAGTGGGGAGCCCAAGAGGCAATATAATATTTAGTCAGGTTGTAGCACAATTGTTCCCAAACTGTTGATTGATTCTCTCAGACAGTTGTTTGTTTGACCAATTGTTAAGGTCTCATGAATCTAGCTTACTGCCTTTCTATGCCCTCTTCTTGTCTGCCTGCTGCCTCTCAGCATCCTACTGCCCTTGGATAGATCTCTCAGGTTCAAACCTGGTCAGTGAACAGCCCCTTTCTCCACAACACCTTGAACCAATGCCTTCCGGAGCTTCTTAGAGAAACCAGTGTGGTGGAGGGGCCAGCATAGTGTGGTTGGGCCTGGGAGGAGAAGGCTCCCATGAAAGCTCTTTTGGTGACAAGCCACTTTCCTTATCCTAACTCATCTTTCAGGACAGTTGTGAGGGGGAAAGGAAAGAAGGCTATTGGATTGTGCCACCATGGATCTTAGGAGGAACCGGGGGAGGGGGGTAATAAGTATCAGGAGTGAATGAATGGCCATGCCAGATATAATCCTGCAGCTATTCTGCCTTCGTTTCCTCTCACTCAGGGCTGACAAAATGTTATCATTGTAGTTTGTTCCTTCTGCCCAAGAGGTTTCCCTGCTTTTCTGCCTCATTTGCTATAGGCATTAATTGCCAACATTTTAATTGCATACCTTAAGCTATCCTGCAGAATGAGAAGGAAATGAGTGATACAGCTAAAGAAAACAACTACAACATGATAAAAATTCAAGAATACTGTCCATATAGATCAGATCTGAGCAATCCTCCTCTGCAAAAGTAAATTACATTCAGGCTAATAAACGCACCCCTTAGGGGGAAAACAGAAGAAGCCTACTGCAAAATGTCTGCATGAACGATAAGCTCCATATGGCTCCCTTACTCTGAAATCCAATCTATAAAAGTACATTTAGACCTCTAGATAGTTGAAAATAGAATGGAAACTGAGAGGGGGAGAATGAATAGCATATTCAACACTTTGCAGTGAATTTACATTAATAAGTTGTATCCCATATTTTTTACTGCTAGTATTTAGTTTTGAATATGCAGTCCAGATTTATTACCGAAGACAGTGTTGGGACCCCCTACCCTCCACTATGTTCCATCACAGTAACATAGTCCTGGCAAACCTTATGCAATATGGGGATGGAAAGTCTTGCATTCCAGCTGCAACGCGACCAGTTGCAGAAGCTTCCAAATGGGAAAGCAGATTGTCCACTGTTTTATGATTCTTCCCTGGGATTGCTGCAGCTGCTTCTACAAGTTGCAGCCTTGATGTCATCTGACTGCAGCTGGGATGCTCCCTCTCCCCTTTACTGAGTGTGAGTTTGGGGACTGAGAGGGCTAGGAGTTTGTGTATGTGTGTGAGATGCATAGGATTGCCTACTCTGGACTCCACCTCCCAAAGAAGCGATTTTCTTCAGGGGAACTGGACATTGTCATCTGGAGTCCACTTGTAGTAGTGGGAGATCTCTATGCTCCACTTGGTGGTTGGCAACCCCAGAGATGCAGCATAGGAAATTTATGAACTTTTTATATGAAATGTATGATTTTTTTAAATGAAGGGCCAGATCTGTTACATTATCTCTGACATGAGCTTCAATGGAAACAAAACATCTTCAGTTCATTTGCTTGTTACTTAATGTGAAGCATCAGGAAGAACGTACTGAGGAAATGTAGACTCCGGCAAACAGCCAGGACCCTCCCCCCGCATTAAATTCAAAAGTGCCATTTTGAAGACACGCTCTCATTATCCTTTAGTGAAAAATGATCAATTTATTGCTTTTAAAAAAAGCTTTTCAAAAACTTTGCCAAATCAGATGAGGACTTTTGTGGGGGGTGGGGGGTGAGGTAACATGCTGCTCTTGTCATTAAAAACTGTGCTAATTGGCATCTTTGCATTGATGCGTTGCCGACACAGTTGATTGGATTCAGGAAGGTATAACTGTTGGTGTCCATGAGGCAGACTGTGGTGCTAGAGAGACGTCTGTATTCTCTAAGCCACAACAACATTCCTGATACCTTTTGCTTAACACTTTGTGTAAAAGCCTCTATAGAGCAGCATAGAGCTCATTCACACATTCATGTGCATTGCTCCTTTCCTCATCGCTTGAAAATTTGGACCTTCTGCATGTTGACTGCAGATGCTCACACTGCCCCCATGCCTTTGAAACATTACCTGCTTGTGAGCATGGCACCTACATGCAAAAGAAGTATCTACACATATGCTTCCCACTTGTGTGCGGACACTGCATTATGGACATTCCTGATCATCAGGAGGGAGTATAGGTGGACAGGGTTGACAGGTCCCTCCTGGCCATTGGCAGGGAATGTGAGGGTAGGATTGCTCGGTCCAAGTTGGGAAACACCTGGAGATTTGGGGATGTCACCTGGGGAGGAGAGGCACTTCAGGGGGGTAAAATGTCAGTAGATTTCCCCCTCCAAAGGATATATTTTCTCCAGGGGAACTGATCTCTGTAGTTTGGAGATAAGCTGCAGTTCCAGGGGATCCCTAGGGCTGGATGCTGGTATCTCTAGAGCTGAAACTTTGGCACATTGCAGAGTGTTTCTCCATAACAAGTAAAAATGGAATAAATGATGCTAAACAAAATTGTAGAGGAAGCGTCCATATCTCAGTCAAGTTGCTTATGTTTTGCATACAGAAATGCCACAGGTTCTGCCATCTCCTCCTTAAAAAGATAATTGGTATAGGATTAAAAACAGCTGCCAGTCACAGTACCAGACTGGATGGACCAATGATCTTGCTCATTATAGCACAGTCTTATATGCTGACAACAACTACTAAAACTGATACATGGATTGCAGAATATAAGTTTCTTGGTGCAGCATTTGGATGGGAACAGCAAACAATTTTCTTCATGCAGAGAGCATGGTACAGTGAGTGCAATCTTCAGCTTGTTCTGCCAACCACCTGTTGTACCTCAAGACCTCATCTTAAATGCCAAACTAGTGACCTGGGCTTATTAACAGCTTTCAGCCAATGCAGGACCTCTGGAATCTGAGCATTTGTGTCAGGAATTTAGTGGGTTTTGTACATATTTCTCTCTCCCACCCTAATAAAGTTAAGAGGAGATATAATTACTTGTCTGACATGCAGCTTTATAATAAAGCAGATTTAGTGGGAAGAGATTCAGTTCCATTTCATGATCTTACATTGATTACATTTTCAGAAAGGCGATATGTAAATTAAAGACATTAACCTTCAGACAGTCCTTTTCCGGTCATTTGCTGTTAAGGGCTTTTGAAAGCTGGAACCCCGCATGAAAAATAAACTGTGTGCAAGTAATGGAAGTCAAAGGAAGAGCACAGCTTTTAGTTAGTTACAGATTGATCAAGGTTAGGGAAACAGAACAGACCAAAAGATACAAAATTATAAAATTGTCGTTATGGCTTGTAGTGATTTACACCTCAATTGACATCCTTACAATTTACATGATTCATAGATTTCAGCATTTTGAAGACACGAACAGTACAATCCTAAGAATTTCTTTTCTAGGAGTAAGCCCCCCGTTGAATGGACCTGTGTAAGATTCTGAGCAAACATGACTGTAAATGGCCTTAACCAAATCCTGTCCTGCACCTTCCTTACAGCATGGTGTAGTGGTTAAGAGCAGGTGGATTCTACTCTGGAGAACTGGGTTTGATTCCTCAGTCCTCCACCTGAGTGGCAGAGGTTTATCTGGTGAACCAGATGTGTTTCTGCACTTCTTCATTACTGCTGGATGATCTTGAGCTAGTCACAGTTCTTTGAAACTCTCTCAGCCCTACTGACCTCACAAGGTGTCTGTTTTGGGGAGAGGATGGGAAAGGAGCTTGTAGGCCATCTTGAGTCTTCTTACAGAAGAGAAAGATGGGATATAAATCCAAACTCTTCTTCTTATCTGATTCAGTGACCCTCTACCTGCTGTATGGGAATAGTTTCAGGTGGGGTAGCCATGTTGGTCTGCAGTAGAAATGCAAGATTTGAGTCTAGTAACACCTCAAAGACCAACAACATTTCCAGGATATATAGTTTTAAAAGTATTCAATTTGTCTTTAAAAACTTAGACAATAATGCTGAATTTAGTAAACTTACAGTTTTCAAACTAATCAGACATAAGAACATAAGAACATAAGAACAAGCCAGCTGGATCAGACCAGAGTCCATCTAGTCCAGCTCTCTGCTACTCGCAGTGGCCCACCAGGTGCCTTTGGGAGCTCACATGCAGGATGTGAACACAATGGCCTTCTGCGGCTGTTGCTCCCGAGCACCTGGTCTGCTAAGGCATTTGCAATCTCAGATCAAAGAGGATCAAGATTGGTAGCCATAAATCGACTTCTCCTCCATAAATCTGTCCAAGCCCCTTTTAAAGCTATCCAGGTTAGTGGCCATCACCACCTCCTGTGGTAGCATATTCCAAACACCAATCACACGTTGCGTGAAGAAGTGTTTCCTTTTATTAGTCCTAATTCTTCCCCCCAGCATTTTCAATGTATGCCCCCTGGTTCTAGTATTGTGAGAAAGAGAGAAAAATTTCTCTCTGTCAACATTTTCTACCCCATGCATAATTTTATAGACTTCAATCATATCTCCCCTCAGACGTCTCCTCTCCAAGCTAAAGAGTCCCAAACGCTGCAGCCTCTCCTCATAAGGAAGGTGCTCCAGTCCCTCAATCATCCTTGTTGCCCTTCTCTGCACTTTTTCTATCTCTTCAATATCCTTTTTGAGATGTGGCGACCAGAACTGAACACAGTACTCCAAGTGCGGTCGCACCACGGCTTTATATAAGGGCATGACAATCTTTGCAGTTTTATTCTCAATTCCTTTCCTAATTATCCCCAACATAGAGTTTGCCTTTTTCACAGCTGCCATGCATTGAGTTGACATTCCCATGGAACTATCAACTAAGACGCCCAAATCCCTTTCCTGGTCTGTGACTGATAGCACTGACCCCTGTAGCGTGTATGTGAAGTTTGGATTTTTTGCCCCTGTGTGCATCACTTTACATTTTGCTACATTGAACTGCATGAGACTTATGGCCTTACGTATTTTCTATTTGTGTATGCATATTCTGCGTCTCCTGAGACCTGTTCAAGGTAGGTCATGAAGTAATTAAAAATTACAATAAAATCATAAAAACCATTTAAGAATTATCAGTACTAAAATGAGCTATAGAAACCAACCTGAAAGTAGCATAAAACAACCTTCAGCACTCTAAAACGATATCCATAAAACAGGTCAGAGGCAAGAACAGCTAATGAAAAGCTTTTAATGAAAAGTTAGGGTAAAAAGCAGTGATTTGAATTTGCACCTTAATGACTGTAAAGTAGGTACCAAGTGAACCAGAAGAGAAGGGGGCATTCCAAAGGTGAGGTACCACTACTGAGAAAGCCTTGTTTATGGTCACCACCTGTCTTCCTACTATATGGAAACCCTTTTTGGAACAAAATTTTAACTGCTGTTTCTCTCTCGAGGGCCCAAAGAAGAATCTTTAATTTAATACCTTCTTAAGCTTGGATGGTGCAGGGAGTTTGCTATTTTGTGTCTATGCTATGATGTTTGTTTGTTTTTTAAATTAAATATGAATGCAATGTTGCCATAGGAGGGAAAAGAGCTAAATTAGAGTAAATATGTTGAACTTTACATAATTATGCATTGCAAATAACATATAATTAATCAAGTAATCTTCAGTGTGGTATGAGGAACACTCACATAACTAAAAATCTGCTTTTTCAGTGTAGAGAGTCTGTTAAAAAGCCTATTGGTAATAATGTCTTTATTATTAACAAATCTATCCAGATCAAGTACACCTTTTGCCATATAGCTGACTTACAATGACCCTACAAGATTTGTAAGGCAAGAGACATTCAGAGGTATTTTGCCATTGCCTTTTTCTGTATCACAACCCTGGTATTCCTTGGAGGCTTCCAATCCAAATACTAGCCAAGGGCAGGGTTGAGAATGTGTAAATGGCTCAAGGTCACCCAGCAAGCTTCCATGGTGCGAATGGGAATTTCAACCTAGTTCAACATCTTAAGCTGTCAGGCCTGGCAGTTTGCACGTCCACACTCCAGCCACAGATGGCCCAGCCATTATCATCGCTCAAGGCTACGGAGGCCTCCCCCTGCTTGCAAAGTAACTAGTTCAGTAGAACTTAGCTGTTCAGCCTTATCTGCCTTCCTGAAGGAGTGAACTGTCTGCCCAAACAATGCCGTTCTTCCCACTGTCCTTTCACATGCTGATATTATGGGAATGCGGGGGTGGGGGAAAATCCAGGGGTTGAACTAAACTGTAAAGGCAGAGGTGGGATCCAGCAGGTTCTCACAGGTTCCCGAGAGTAGGTTACTAATTATGTGTATGTGCCGAGAGGGGGTTACTAATTGGCGATTTTGCCACGTGATTTTTGCCTTAGTTACGCCCCTCCTCTCAGCAGTAGCACGCAGAACTTGAAGCAGTCTAGCAGGCAGCCTGTGCCTGTGTGCATTCATTTTCAGGCCAAGGACTGGCGCAGCGGCTGCGTCCTTGCCACAGCCCCACCCAGGAATGTCCCGCCCCGGCCATGCCCGGCCATGCCCCCGTTGTGCCCCGCCCAGCCCCATTGGCGCTACGCCACAGTTTGAATCCCACCACCATGGGAACCTGTTACTAAATTTTTTGGATCCCACCACTGTGTAAAGGTATATACCAGGGGTCAGAGAGCCAAACCCCCAGTTTCAGCTATCTGAGCCTGGGATGACACAGTTCCAATAAAGCTCTTGAAATCTTCCTAAGTCTTGTTGATAACTCGGGTAACAGACCCTTACATTAGTACTGCACCAATGCTGGCTCTCACCTAACTATTGACTGTAAATCAGAAACTACTTTGAACTCTGGATAGATTTATACAACTCCTCTCCCAAGCTTTTGTATTGGCACAGGTGCTACTTTTTGGTTTAAAAGTCACCTCTTGTTACAGAAATGTATTTTGTGTCTCCCTTATAAATGGGAAAAACACACACATATTCCTGGTCGTCTTGCCAGGAATAATTGGGAGTGTGGTGGTAAAACTAAAAGTCTGCCCAGAAAACCATGTGTCTATTAAAATATCCCTCCATCAGTTTACTGGGAGCATGAGAAGAGCACTGGGCCTTGAAGTTTGTTTTCTGAAAGTGAATTTGGATGGGCTTTGCTTTCATTTACTCCCCAGCAACGTGTTTATTAGAGACAGAGCAGCTGGAGTCTGGTTGAGGCTGTCCTGACAAATTTATTTCTTTGAGCAGAAAGACTGTCTTGCTGGATTAGATCAAGGGCTGCTCCAGTCTAGTTAGGTACATCCAACAACCCACTCCTCAGAGCCGGGCACAGGGAGCTGATGTGCCCAGCAATGTCGAGTGGTCTTCAGTTGGCTATCCAGTGTTACACACATCCTTGTCTGGTCTGCTGTTTACTCTGCTAAGCATATTGACTTGCAGGAATTGTTTTTTAAAATGCGTGAGTGAAGATTGTGCTCTCTTCATACCCCCCCTCCCACATTGTCTTCTGAAGTGGTACAGTCTGTTGTGCCATCTCCAAACCCTTCCGTCTCATTCATGCTTTATTGTGTTCCCTGTGTAGAGCAGGTCACAGAAAGAGCCAGATGTGGGTTTGAAAACTCTTATGCCCAAAAGAGCCAGTGTGGGTGCAGTGATTAGAATATTAGAGTAGGATCTGGGACATCCAGGTTCAAATCCCCACCCTTCCCTGAAAGCTTGCAAGGTGATCTCAGGCCAGCCACAGTCTTCCAGCCTAACTTATCCACAAGGTTGTTGTGGGGATCAAATGGAGGACAGGAGGATCAGGTAAGCCATTCTGGATCTACACTGCAGAGAAAGGCAGGGTATAAATGGAGCAAACAGATAAAATAAATAAATAAAGGAAGATGGTAAACATTTGCACTGGGAGAACGAATATAGGATGTCTTAGAAGTCAAAATGCCTGCACTGGAACGCTATTCTGTGTCATGTTTGTCATCATGCTTTATTCTGCTTTGTTATGTAGAATAGAGGTAGGGACTGCAAAATGAGGCAATAATCATGTGACTTTACAGTCTATGGCAGACCGCCACAAGATGCATTAGAAGCAGCCTAACATACCCAACGATGGAATAATATAAGATGAGGGTATAAATTAATGATTATCTTACATCTTTTTGTCCTAGATGAAGTTCTCATTCCACTGTTTGGCTGCATCTACACTTACCGGTAAAAAAAATGATGTTGAAATAATGACCTTCCATCTGAACAATAATGAGCTTGCCCCTTTGCTGCATTAACATTTGGGGATGGATTATTCAAACTCTTCTGGCAACAGTGTTTTGGGCTTATTGAAAGTGCTTTGCCCCTGCAACCTGGAGGTGGAGTACGCAAACGCTCTCACATTGCTTCTAATCTTTTGGGATTATCTGAGAATAGGTGTGCTGTTAAGTCACTGGGTTTCCTGGCAAATGCCTCTCCACTCCATTCTTTCGAGTGAGTCACCTCCTCAAGATTGTGGCCAATTATGCATTCACTGCTTACTCTGTGGCTGTTTGCTTTGCAGTAGGGCTTTCCCATGGCTTTCTGTTTGTTTGGGGATTCTCCTCCTGCAAAGTGTCCTTAGTTAAGCTGATCCACCATTTTGTCTGCCTGCTGCTTGCGATTGTTTCTGTACAACCTCCATTTGGGAAAATAGCCTGTTGCCGTTTTTCCTATCTTTTTTGTTTTAGTATTAGCATTTAGTATTAGTATTTTAGTATTAGTATTTAGTATTAGTATTGCTAGACATGCCAATTTCTCATCAATTTTATGGGGTGATAAACCTTTAGTTTGAAAAAATATAAAATAAAAAGCCCTTCTGATCCTTCTGAAATGGTGGTCTGAAGAGTGGAAGAAACTGCTATGTGTGGACAGGGAAAAATAGGGAGCAGTGTGAAAACACAAAGAAAGCTCAACACATGCTGATCTCGTTCACTTTTCCTGCCAAGGGAGAAGAAAAGCTGTACTTTCAGAGCTTTTGGAAACCATAGGATTCTCTGATCTGAAGTTGGGATGACTGCTGAAGGGGGGGAAACATATGCATAACTGAGAATCAACACTGCAGGAAATGTGCACTCAATGTGAAAGAGACCACAAGTGCACAAATAGCCTATGATAATCAGACGCCCAAAGCGTACTCCAAGCCAGTGCTGTCAGTAGTCTTGGAGCAGGAATCCTTTTTATGCATTCTGATTCTTTTTTCAACTTCTTTGAAGGTTATTTTCTTGATGTTGCTCAGTGGTCAGATGTGCACTGAGCTGATTTTCTGAGCATTGTTGGTTAGTTCTGCATTAGCAAATGTGATGACTGATCTATTCCTTACAAGGTAAAACAACTTGCTGTTGCCCAGGAGGAAGTGACTGATCTGAGAAAGCACATTTCAGAAATATGTGACACTGCAGAGAAGTGTTAGAAGTACATGCAGTGTTTGTTGTAATTCTGAGTTATTTTGTGAGTGAGCAAAAAGGGGGATTTTTAACAAACTGTAAAGATTCTGGCATCAAAGGGCATAAAGATTCTGGCATAAAGATTCTGGCATCATGTACTTCTTACATGATTGGTGAATGAAAGTGGAATATTTCTGGAAACTGAACAGGTATCAGAAAAGTAGAACAAGAGGAAGATAATGTCATTGGGGTTTGAGAAAGATGTAGCTGGTGTAGGCTGGTTGCTAACATGGGCTGAGAGCTACACACTTAAACTCAGACAGCAGGATTGAGGCTTAGGAAGTTACTGGAGATTTGGGAAGGCGGGTTTTGGGGGAGGACAGAATTCAGAGTGAATGTGATGCTGTAAAGAGTCTGTTATTAATATTTTTATTCCCTTAAAGTTTAGTGGTTTTTAGATACCATTCAGAAAACAAGGAAGTGGTTCTTTTATAATATTTAATTACATCTTTATTGAGAGCTATTATATATTATAGTGAGTATTTACTTCCTTATAAATGAAGCCCATATTTCCTCATTTTTTATTTTTTATTTAAGTTAACTGCTTATATATTTTAATATTGTGCATTATTATTCTTGCCAGTTGCAAGATGCATATGCAAACCTCCTGGCCTGTATAAGTAGTTCTAGTTTATGAATTAATGTTAATAAACCCCTTGCTTGTGTGTGTAATATGCTGACTTCTGAAGAAGACCCTTGTTGGGTTGAAATGCATCAGGTCTTTTTTTGGTAATGGATATGTGTAACCATTCTTGACTGTTTAAGAGAGTAACAGGCCAATCCAAAGGGGGGGGGGGATGGTAGCGTGGCAGTTGGGGACACCGTGGCACAGCCTCCAAAGAGACAGTCGAGGGTGTGGTTGCCAGGAGAGTTCCTTTTTGGTGGCGAAAGTCTGCACTGCAAAAAAGAGGCATTTCCAGGCCAAAACTATACTGACAGCTGCATAAAGGTTTAACTCTCATGTTAGGTCTATGGTGGCTGCTTCTCCCAGTTATGGCATGGTGCTGTAGGCTTTGTGAAGAAAATGTGGATGTGAGTCTTCAGCCATGGGCTTGCTAGGTGGCTGCAGGCCAGTCTTTCTTTACCTTTCCCAGCCTCTTGTCTTCAAATGGGCATAATAACACTAGCCTACATTATAAGGCCATTACTGACTGCTTGTCGATGCTCAAAGACTGAGAATGTCACAGATGTCACAATGCCCTTTAGCTCCACCCTTCCCTTGGATGCAGATTTGTATCAGTTGTATCAAACATGCAGTTGTATCGAACATTTCATTGTTTGTAAAAACTAGATGTTGTGATGTCAACAAAGGGCAAATAATGAAATTATTACTTTGCTTAGGTATTTATATGCCATATTTCTCCCCAATGGGGACAGTCAAAGCACCTTACATTACAACATCATTCCCCCTATTTATATTTTTCCTCCCAGCAACCCTGTGCAGTGGGTTCAGCTGAGAGAGAGTGACTGCCCCAAGGCAGAGGCGGGACTACTAGGAGGTAGGGGGTGCGCCATGCACCGGGTGCATGGTTTTGGGTCACATGGGGGTGCAAAATTCCCCCTCCCCCTTCCCCCCACGGCGCCCCCCACGACATCCCCCACCCCCTTCTCACACTTATCTTTGTTCCTTTCCTTTTCCTAGAACTTTTTCAGGCTGAAAAAAAGGCCTGTTCACAGTACAGGCTAAAAAGAGCCTGAGAAACTACAGTTCCCAGGAGACCTTGGGGCTCACAAGATCTCCTGGGAAGTATAGTTTCCATCAGGCCATTTTTAAGCCTGAACTGTGAATAGGCCTTACTTCAGCCTGAAAAAGGTCTAGGAAAAGGAAAGGAACAAAGAAAAGTGTGAGAAGGGGTGTGGGGGATGTCACGGGGGTGCCGTGGGGGGAAGGGGGAGGGACTTGGGGGAGGGGGATTCAGGGGTCCTAGCCTCGCAGCAACAGCTTGTACTTCAGATTCTGACCAAGGGATCCTTTCCAAAACTTCCTTGCGCACCACAGTATTCCTAGGACCAGTGATTTCTACCTGCCTAACTCTGACGGGGTTCAAAGGAGCTGCTTTCTTCCATTCAGAGTTAAAAGGGGAGGTCGCCATGGCATCCTCAGGAACTTCAGGTTCTATTGGGGACTCATAATCAGAAAAATTCAAGAGGCCTTCGGGGTGGATAGAGGCTACAACGGCTTTCTGTATACAAATTGTCGCTTTAAGGTGGCAATCTCCTGGAGGCAGGCAGAATGATCGGCCTCCTGTATCTTAGTTCTGTTTTCCTTAGCCATGAAACGGGCTGCGGATTGGGTATCGTTCAATTGTCCAGTGAGATTGGAGATCTCCTGGTCACGTTTGTTTAGAAGTTGCTGGGTCTCTCTTAACTCGTCTGCTGCGGCCTGGTGGGTTCGGGAGGTGACAAGGAGGGTCAGATTATCTCTGTTAAGGCCTGCTATCTCATGAGCTTGAGTTTGAATCTCCTTTCTATGCTCCTTTTTAAGAGTTTCAATTTGCACATCTTTTTCCCTGATTTTCTGGTCATGGTCTTTATTAAGATTCTGAATCTCTATATCTTTTGTCTCTTTGAGGGCAGCCAGCTCTTTGTCATGGGCCTTATTAAGGTTCTGAATATCTCTATCTTTGGTTTCTGTGAGTGCAGAAACCTCCTCCTCATGGGCTTTTCTAAGGTCCTGAATCTCTATATTTTTCGTCTCTCTAAGTACGGAATGCTCTTTAGCGTGGGCCTCCTGCATTGCTCTGATTTCAGTAGCATGTTGCTCATTTAATTTCTGCTGGGCAGCAGTCATAGTCTGGATGGTATTGCAAACATGGTTATAATTGCTGGTGGATGCTTGCAGGGCATTGAACAAGCCCCAGGCTGCTGTGGCTGCCTTGTTTGATCGTCCCCATTTCTTGGCTTTGCATAAGACAGCGAAATTCTCAAGAAAAGTTGTGAGGGGGTCAGGGCAATCGAATGCGTCTGCTGCCCAAGGGTCAGGTCCTTGTTGAGCGATCCATTTATGGGCTTTAGTGCCAAAATGAAGCTCCTCTTTTAAAATGCTTTTGCCACTGTTAGAGACTGTAGTTGCAGACATAGTAAAAGAGAAACGGTTTTTTTTCCTGCTAATTTTTTTTCCTTACACAAACTGTGATATTATGCCTGCTGCAGGGAAGGACTTAGCTCCTTATTTTAAGAGAGTCCGGTATAAACAAAGAAAATAGGACTTTGCTCTTTATTTGAAGAGGTGTCCTTTACTATGCAGGCCAATAACACAGGTGGCTTTTAGGTCACACTCCTTATTTTAGAAGGGTTACCTTCTAGATGGACTCACACAGATAGGAAGTGAAAAACTGCCTCTTCATGTGAGAGGGGTTCACTACCAGAATGTCCTGTTGCCTGAGTTACTGCCAACAGCGACACCCCTTGATGCTAGCCACACAATCAAGGATCTGTGCACTAAAATGTGGATGCTTGTGCAAAACACTTGAAATAAACTTTCTAATGGGAATGATTTTTTTTTCCTATCGTGGGTCTCTTTCAAGAGGCTGGCCGCTTTACTGCTGGCTTTTAAGTTGCAGAGAATGTTTTAAAATATCCTAAAAGTAGTCTCCAAGCTTCCCTTGGGCTGGATAGAAGTTGCTGACGTCACTTTAACGCAGACAGCAGTGAACGGGCAAAGCAGACAGACAGCTATTAGGCACAAATCTGAGTGAGAATGCCCCTTCCTGGAGGAACAGACGCACAAAACAAGGGCTGCCTGTATGTCTCTTATGGTCAGACAGCTCAAAGAACACTTTAAACACAAATGGTTGGAGTCTTAGCTAAAGACCACAGCGCAGGAGCACATGGGCCAGAGCACAGGAGCAAATGTCCTGGCTAGTCAACCACAGTCAAAACACTAGAACTTAGACAAATGCTGGGACTGCCTTTTGCAAGCCACAGCGGAGATTCTCAGATTTCTGAGGTTTCAAGTTTTAAAGTCTCTATCTGACTCTCTGATTGCGTAGCCTTTCAGGCTGAACTGAACTCTCTTATTTAGTACCTCACTAGTCAAGTGGAATTTTAAACCTTAGATTAGTACTTCGCCTTTCGGGCGGAATTCAACTATTTCTGACCTGAGTACTTCGCCTTTCGAGCGGAATTTAACTATTTCAGACCTGAGTACTTCGCCTTTCGGGCGGAATTTAACTATTTCTGAGGTCTGCCTGACTCTCAGAACTAAGCAAAGCTCGTGGGTGCCTCTCTCTATTGCGTACTTCGCCTTTCGGCCGGAATTTACAGGCAACCACGAAATAAACAAGCACTATGGATGCTTTCTCAAAAGGGGAGGGGAAGGGGGGAACAAGCTAGCTTTAACACACAAAGGGGTCCTTAACAGTATGATTGTCCCTGTCAAGCAAGATCCCCCTAAGCAAAATTATGATTTTCTTCCTCCCAACGGCAGAGACTGCCAGGTTACGACCTTAACCTCACCCACTTGCAATACAGACTGGCTCACTGCCGGAGCTAGTGGCCAGCTGTGGGCGTCTTGATGAGGCAGATCAGGAGATGAAGGAAAAACCACCCAAAATTTCCCTCTTTTTTTTTTCGTCTCTAGACGCACACACACACACAGTTTAAATAAAGCTCTTGCGGAATTCCAATGCCAGAAACTTCCCTACGTCTGCTCACCAGCAAAGCTGGAAAAGCAGGTCCTGCCCCAGCACTTCTCCACCAAACCTGTTACGGCCTTAACAGGGGTAAGGATTTTATTAAAGGGATTCTCCACCAGCTGCTAAAAATATAACAGCACAAAAGTAGCAAAGGGGAATGAGCTCTCACGTTGGCAGCGAGAGGGGCCGAGAGGGGATCTTTTTAGACTGTATCTACGGGGAAGGAATTCTAGCAATGAATATTCCACAGAGAAGCAAGAGTCCAAATTGAATTTAAATGTTTATATAAATTTGTTTAAAAATACACACACACAGTGAGACATAAGAGCACATACATTCAAGTTCCTAAGATATAAAAAAGGTTTTAAATGATAGATTGGATTATAGAAATGGAGGGGGGGTTTTCAGGGAAATACTTTACCTAAGTTCAGCTGAAGAAGATCTTGTAGAAGGCAAGGATTCAAATGACCAGCATCTGAATCCAGGCGAAGGACGATATCGTGTCTCAACCCAACCAGACCAAGAGAGGCACAGGCCAGAATTGAGCACATGTGTTGGGGTGAACTGACCTCTTATACTCTTTTGCCCAGGAAGAGGCGGAACTAGTGAGTTTTAAGTTTCCTTTTTTCTAAATTCTCTGGAATTTCCCATGCTGGGCTTGGGGGTGCTGAGGTAATTAGTCAGCTCTTCTATTGTTCTACACCTTGGGACAATAGGGAGTCAATTGGTCCTAGATTATATCAGGAAGCACAGACTGGCTTTAGGCAAAGTAACTCTTACAGTCTCTGCCTTCAGTATTCAGATTTGAATGAGGCTTGATTGATTCAGGATGAGGTAAGTGGTTTTAGGACAGTCATGACAAAAGGGAGGGAAATGCAGAGAAGCAACCCTTTGTTGCTTACTTGGCTTCCAGAAGAGATAGGGAAATGCAGAATCTGATACTGAGGTGGCTTTCCATATTCTTTGTCTTAACAGTATCTTTGCAAGGTGTGGTAATCAAGATCATGCCCACAAACAAAATGAGACCTCCAGGTATGCTGGAGTAACTCATTCTCTTGATTAGATTTTGTAAAGCAGACCTGTGACCTTTGGACATGCTGCTACCTACACCCATAGGAGTGCTTTTGGCAACTGGCTTTTGCCAATATGATTTTAAAGCAGAAATATATATAAATAATATTCTGGGGGTCCTTTGGGTCATTACAAATATGTCATTTTGTTTGATTTGAATGTCAAAACAAGTTAGGGAGGGGGGGAGTGTGTGAATCCAAGGACTTGCAAGCCTCATTCTCATTTATTTGGTAAACTAAATGCAGCCATTGTCAGAATAAATTATAATGCTTAATTCATAGACAATAATTATCTGTCTTATAATGTTTCCTATCATCCACTCCTAGACAATATGCAAGCGTTTGTTGAACTAACATTGCAGTTCTTGTTTTGATCATGAGCTGGAATTTTTTTTTGTGGTGAAATTCGGATTTCTTCATCGTCTTCTTCTGTTCAATTCTCACTTTGGGTTTTGTTTCATTCTTTTGTTTTTAACCTGTTATAAAGAAAATTATAAAAACCTACATGTGACAGTACAAGTGAAAAAGTGTGTTCCTTTTAAAAAACACTTTGTTTTACTTTCCTTATCTGGCTTTGGCTGGCAAATATATATTTTGAGTATTTGTTGTGTGAGCAGGTTTGATTGCATTAAATGAGAAATGGTTTATTTGGTAAACAGTGTTTTGATTACTTCAAGCTTGGCAATTGTCTTCCTATTCAATTTCCTCCGGCAGCAGTGGAATAACAGAGAAGAATCGCCATGTTGGTTGATTTCTTGGCTGTGCCCCCCCCCTCCACTCCCCACACAAAGGGAAACGAAGTGTGATGCGAGAATGGTAGAGCCTGAAGATCCTTCTTTGTCAATGGAAAGGAGAGCTTTGGGGATTTTGTTTACAGCTGGCAGGAGCCGGTTTGAAAGCTGAAGTTACATGATAAAATAACAGAGAGCCAAGTTAGGCAGCTTTCATGCCCAATGCATACAAATTGGTGTGAAAATGTCAGCGTGCAGATGTGTCGGTGTCAGTCTGTAAGCAACAACATGCATCTAGAGTGAGTATATGCAGGATTGACACTTAATCTTAGCCAGCTGCACGATCAGAAGGCAGTGCCCAAGAGGGCTTCAGGGGCTGCTGGCTAGACATCAAAAGCATCTTGCAGAAGGAGCAGTCCCAAACATGCTGTATTTATTTATTTAGATATTTTTACCATGCCATTTTTACCATTTTCTCTCCACTGGGGATCCAACGTGGTTTATGATGTCATTCTCCTCTTTTTAAAAAAATCCTCATGTCAAATTTGTGTGGTATGTTAAGCTGAGGGACTGTAATTGGCCCAAGGACACCCATTGAGCTTATATAGCAGAGCAGGGGTTCAAACTTTGGTTTCCCAGGAGAGTGACTTTTCCCCCCATCAAGTCAATGCTGACTTATGGTGGCTCGGTAGGATTTTCAAGGCAAAAGACATTTGGAGGTGGTTTGCCATTGCCTCCCTCTGCATCACAACTGGTATTCCTTGGAGGTCTCCCATCCAAACACCAGTCAGGGTCAGGGCTGAGAGTGTGTGTGTGATCCAAGGTCACTTGGCAAACTTCCATAGTGCAAGTGGGAATTTGAACCTGAGTTTCCCAGGTCCTAGTCCGACACCTTAACCACTACATCACTATGGCTCTCTAGAGTGATTTATAGGCAGTTATTATTGGTGGCATTACATTTAAAAACTCCTCCTATCTTCCTTCATGGAACTGAAGGCATAGTGCATGAAGATCCCTAGAGGTCACCCTAGAACAGGGGTCTGCAACCTGTGGCTCTAGAGCCGCATGCGGCTCTTTCAGCCTTATACTGCGGCTGCACATGGCCTGGAGGTCGGAGAGCAGCACCCTGCCTGGTGCCACTACCTTCTACAGCGCGAGAGGTGGCGGCACCAGGCAGGCCGCAGATGCCATTTCCCACTCTGTCCCATGGAGCAGGCTGCTGCCTGCTCCATCGGGCAGGGGGGGTTTCCCTGACCAGCGCCCGTGCCTCCCGGGCAGGCTGCAGCCGCCATCCCCCCTCTGCCCCATGGAGCAGGTGGCTGCCTGCTCCGTCAGGCAGAGGGGGTTTCCCTGTCTGGCGCCTCCACCTCCCAGCGCTGGAAGGAAAGGTGAGCGGAGGGGCCGAACCAAAGGAGCTGCCTCTCTGGCTCAGTAGATCTTTGGGGCCATGGAAAATGGGTCGAAATGGCTCTTTGTGTGGTAAAGGTTGCTGACCCCTGCCCTAGAAGATACTGACTCAGTCTTGGCAAGACTATTTCACCGTGATGAGCCATGCAAGTCATTGCCAGTAAGTTCTTACCCAGCCCTGACCAGTCAGATAGGGGAGATTCAATGGACTGATTTGCGGTGGAATCATGTTGGGCCTGTAGAGAATAACATTGCCTCATTCCCCTCCCATCAATCATGAAGTATCAATACACAGTCCATGAAGTTCTGTCTGTGAAGTCCCACTTGATCCTGATGCAATAATGTCATTGTCCTCTGAACCATATAATTAGGCAAAGAAGGCTAGAACGTTGCCTGATAAATATTCATTTAGATTTCTTTCTTTGCTGTGTAAAAGGGGACTCAATCCTCTCCCTCACCCCGGCACCATTTACAAGTCCCAGGCAAATGACCCCCAGGGACTGCTATGTTTCCTATTGGGGAGATTTACTTGCAATACACAGGCGGTACATAGACAGAGACTTATTTCTAAGTAAGTATGAACGATTCAGCTTCATGTCTACATGACTGCATTTGCTTGCATTTATTCTTCTCTTTTCCATGCCCATCTCTTCTTTCGACAGATTCCCCCACTACATCAAAATTGTATTATAAGCTGGGTTGAGGCAGAAAGATTTTCTGTGCTCATACTTCTCTATGAAGTATCATACACATTGGTAACAAATGACATCTTAAAAGCTAACATTTATTGTATACGCTTTCGTGAGCCCACTTCTTGAAATGCATCAGTGGGCAGAAATAAATAGATGGATACAAGCGAAAGAAAGGGAATTGGGAGAGTAAAGCCAGAAGGTTCGGTCTCGGTGAGAAGAGTATATGTCATTACTATGCAGAAAACAATCTTTTTAAAAATCCTGAGAGAGTAATAGAACCAATTTGGGTGTGTCTCTGTGTGTGCATCCCTCCCAAAAGGTGATGAACTGGCAAAGAAAGATAAATGTTTTACTTGAAACTGGGGGCACTTTCACACATGCAGACTAATGCACTTTGAATCCCCTTTCAATGCACTTTGCAGCTGTGCGAAATAGCAAAATCCACTTGCAAACAATTGTGAAAGTGGATTGAAAGTGCATGTGTGAAAATGTCTAGTGTTGGGCAATGTTTAGAGTGTTCGATTAGGATCTGGGAGTCTCAGGTTTGAATCTTCACTCTGCTGTTGAAGCTGGGTGACCTTGGGCTAGTCCCAGTTCTCTCAGAACTCTCTCAGCCCCACTTACCTTACATGGGGTCTATTGTGGGGAAAGAAATGGAAAAGTGTTTGTAAACTGCATTCAGTCTCCTCAGAGGAGAGAAAGATGGGGTATAAATCCAAACTCTTCTGCTTTTGAAACTCTACTGCTGAAGAATGGCAAAATTTAAGTATGAAATGATCTCCTAGTGATTCCTCACTGATGCCATTTAAATGATTGATTCATGCCCATTTATTCAGTTGCATAGAGATAGCCCCTTTTGACCAATGAAAATGGTAGAAGAAAATCAGTAGTGCCTGATAGCTTAGGATATGACTAGGATACGCAGATAATTGGCTAGGATTTACAGATAATTGAGGCATTGATTAGTGGTCTGATATTGACAGTGTTGTTCAGGTACACCAAGGAATATTTACACATAATGATGGTGCTATGTCTATAAGCACATTTATTTATTTGTCTAAAACTTTTTAAATGCTGCCTTTCCACCCAGACATGGTCCATAAGGCAGAAATCATAGAAACATTACAATGTTAAAAAATTAAAATACAGTTAAAATATAAAATGCACTTAAAAACACAAATGCATAAAATGTACAATTCAAAAACACATAAATAAACAACCCTAGAAGGGCAAATACTGTTCTTGGGAGTATACCAGACATAACAAAACAGTCTTTGCTGGTGAAAGACACTGATAGAGGGAGACAGATGAATTTCCTTGGGGAGGGAGTTCCAAAGTTTTCGTGCTATGAGAGAGAAAGCACTTTCTTGGATTACCACTTGACTAGCATCAGATGGCAGGGGCAACCAAAGCAGGGCCATTAAGGATTACTGGAGTGAATGGATAGGCTCATATGAAATAATTCTTGTGCACCATTTAATCTGCAACAAGCTATCCTTCTGGAATGAAGTGTGCAACCAAAACAGACTACACAAGTGGGGACCAGCAAGAAGGAGGGTGTATCCCACCCCCATTAGCTTTCTTCCCTTTCCTCCCTTCTCTAACAAACTTCTTCCTCTTTCTCATCCCCTACCCTCTGTCACTCTTCTCCTCTTTTTCCCTCTCTTCCCTTCTCTGACAACCTACCCCTTTTCTCTTTTGCCAGCTTCCCTTCCCTTCTCTGTCAGTCTACTTCATCCTGTTCTGTCAGTCTTCCCCCTCTGTTCTTGTTAATATCTTCCCCATTTCTCTTTCTCCCCCCTCCTTGATTTCCCCTGTTAATGGGGACTTCCTGTCCATCACAGAGTCCAATGTGACTCCAGACCTCAGCAGATGCTTCCTGGCCTGGCTGTGGCAGTGCCTGAGAACTGTTCTGCGCCTGAAGCAGCAGACCCTGTTCCTGAGCCAGGTACAGTTCCAGGTTTCTAGGCTCCTAGAAATACACACTTGGAAACATTTAAATATTTTTGTGTGGCTTTGTCAACATAATTGCATTTCATGTAAAGCTTGATGTTGCAACAGAACAAAAAATTAAAAATAGCTCTGTGACAGACTGTAGAGGAGAAGTTAATTTTAAGTGCAGATCTGTCAAGTGCGATTATTGTTTACATGCAGAGTGAGGCATAGAGGCCTAGAAACAGGGAAGCCTCCTGACTGGCTGAGGCAACCCTGCAAATGGTTGGGTGAAAGATCTGATTATATTGAGAGGGAGGAGGATATCTCCTTATGTAAAACAATCTGAGAGGCTTTTGGAGTTTGACGTTCCTGAAGTAAAGAGGTATTTTGCCTTTGCTGTGACAAAACATGTCTGAGGAAAGTAGTGGCAGTCAATGGGATTTTGATGTGTCCTACTATGTGACAGCCCTGTGTGCTGTGGTTGAAAGCAAATAATACACATACTAGGAGATCTGGGGGTTAGGGTATTGGGAGATCTGGGGGTTAGGTTATTGGGAGTTCAGGCTGAAGAGCTATATAATAACCACTACGGGCTATTATCTTCCTGGAAGAGGGGAGGAGAATCCCAAAGACCAGTTAGTCTGCTGTGTTGGGTTTCACTTTATTTTCCTCTAAGAGGCTTATGTTTTAATTTTGGAGTTTTCTACCTATGAGGATTGAGTGAGGACTGAGTGAGGTAAATGTGCCAAGCCTGATAGAACCCAGATTGCATGTGTAATTCATTAGCCAGAGTACCATCTGAAGGATAAGGAACTGTATGATATTATTACCATCTAAGCTTACTGAAACAGAACAAACTTATTTAAGCCTGTGCTTATAAACAAATACTGCTGATTCTGTGTTGTAAATATATATTTCTACTTCCTCCTCCATTCCTTCAACCAAGTTATTCATCTTTGATTCCCATCTCCTCTCTCTGTTAAATAAATCATTTATTCTGTTTAAGTCATCTCTGCCTTGGTATTACTGTTATTATTATTTGTGTCTTATATACAAGGGTTTGCCAAAAATGGTTCTAAAATAACAGGGATTCTTCATCTTCTGGGAGTATAACAGGGCTGTGGAAAAGTGCTTTTTTTACCTTATGCTAGCAAAACCAGAAGCAGCTCAGCCTCTGAAGTGAAAAAGGTGGGAAAATCTGACAAGCCAGGTCAGAGAGTGGTTTCTCTGCCTTGGTGATTTGAGGAAAGTGTGGGGGTCTGTTGCATGCTCAGCTAGGAAAACATCCACATGGAATGGGTGGGGAAGGGGTGCCACGTCGTGTGGGGCGGTCAGGGGCCATGCCATGGGTGGGTGGGGGCTCAGAGGAGGGTTTGCCTCTGGGCACAGTCTGGGCCCCATATGCTTCTGCCTCCACCCCTGAGGGCTTCTGAGACATTATAACAGCACATAGTGGAAGCCCCACCAATCACACATACTGGGTGCATGTGCTATATGCAGTTAGGATTGCCAGGCAGCAACTGCTGAGAGAGTTGGGGGGAAGAGTTCCAGGAGCAACTGCTGAGAGGGCTGTGGGGAAGAGTTCCGGGAGAAATATTAAAAAGAGAAGCACTGCTTGTCTACTTATAAGAAGTTCTTACCATAGAGTTCTACTAGAGCAGCCCAGAAGTGCTGAGGGGTAGCTTTAGGAATTGCTGGAAGCTCTATGGTAAAACCAGAAGTTTCTGATGATTCATAGAGCTACCTATGTCACTTCTAGGTAGCTCTAAGAGTCTCCATGAACTCTATGGTAAGAAGTTGCTTGTAAGTAGACAAAGCCTTATTTTTCTACTGGAGGAGAGCAACAGAACTTTGGGGTGGTGAATTCCCCACCCCCACCAGAGTTGGCAGCCCTAGCTGCAGACCTCTCAATATTTGGGACCACCACATTGTGTGGACAGATGTAACACATCTATTTATTACGAATGTGCAGTCTCAGTATCTATGAACTTTAAAAACCCAGTGGTCAGTTTGTGTATAGCAAAGCTATATGTGCATGGCAAATATTTGCATTACCCCTATTCATACAACATGGTGACCACATGTATAGGAAGGATTACTGGTAATGTGTGCTCCCATTATGCATGGTTGGTGGACTCCCCGTATCCATTACTTGTCATGGTTGGCTGAGCACACAGGAGTCTCTGTTTACAGTTGTTTGCTGAGAACAGACAGAGAGCAGGCGCTGCAGAAACTAACAAGAATCCTGGCTGGCTACTGGGTAGCCCACGACATGACTGATTTTACATTTGAAAAGTTCTTCTGTTTCTCCATGAAATATTCCAGATAGAAATATCACTACTGATACATTTTAAACATAGGCACACATTTTGTAATGTGTGAAGAGAATTAGTTTATTTCTGCAGGGGTAATAAGTTGTTTTGAGCCCCCAAGGAGCTATCCAATTATAAAACTTCCAAACTCCAGCCCTGCTTTAATATTTTTTCCCTGCACCATGTGGTATTGGGGTGGGGGAAGAGGGGGAGAGCAGGGATGAGGAACACATAAACATATATTAATATCATGACAACTGTTGTTCCCCAAACAAGTTCAATTTGTGAAGTCCCCTGAGGCTTGTGTTGAAATCAGAATGGACAGAAACAGCAGGCAGATGTTTTCTGAATCTTAGAAATAATTGCTTGCCATTCTGGTGAGGAAATAGTAGTGATTGGTTGACAATTAGGAAATTAGATTTTTTTGTAGTGTACTTTTTGGCACTACTTAGCAAAGTAAGATGTAAACTAATGCAGCTTGGAAATTCAAGTAAATGCAAAATATGTTGACAGCAGTCTTCATTTTTTTTTCAGATTCAGAATTCACTTCTAACTTCAACCTTGAAACTTGCTTCATGTTTACATCTGCTAATTTTTCCTATCCTTTTCACAGGTTCTGTTTCAGATTCCAGTAATGGAGGTGTTCTCAATGGCTTCTCATATTTCAGGTAGGCATATAGAAGCACCTTCTACTTTTTGTTTGCTGGTAGGGTTTATATCACTTAAGAACATTTGGGTTATTGGATAGCTATTTCAGGGGACAGGCACAAAATATACATTCAAAATATATCATAAAGTGCTTAAGCAAAACTCCATCTTGACTGCAGTGAAAGACTGGTGGGGGTGAGGGGAGATATCAGCACATCCTAGGGAGCAGAACATTTTTAATTAAAAATGCCTGGCTAATTTGTTTCGCTCCCTGAGCCACTGATAGTTTGCTGTTGGGCTGCTGTGGAGACTTGTCTGCCATTTGTCTGAATAAAAATAAACTGTAATTTTCACACTTCTCTTTTCCCGAAATTTGTTAGAATGGTTAGTTATGATATCATATTAATTCTGTATCCCGGGAGCAGCTTCTTACTTTCCGCTTTTATTAATAGGGTGCATTTGCAATAACAAATTGTCTTCAAAGCAATCAAAATAATCCCCCTCAATGTTACCAAACAACCTCTTTTTTTAAAGAAAAAAAACCCAAATCTGGTGATCCGTATTGCAAAAATATTAATGGCAGGCAGGCCCTTTGTTAACTCTGGAAATAATTCAGAGAACTTGGACTGTTTTCTTGCATGCCTTCCAGGCTTGCAGCAACATAACACAGAACCCAAATTTGGTCTCCTGATAGATTACCTACTCATGGAAAGAAGGGATAGATGGATGCATGGATGGATTGCCATGCTGCTCTGTGCACTCCAGTCTGATACAGGGGTGGGAAGTGGGCACATTTTACCTGCTCTGTAATATAGTCTTCAAGCACAGCACTTCATTTACTCCATAGTTTTGAATGGTGGCCCATTAATAAAATAGTGGACCTGTAGATTCTTGAAGGATGGGACTAAACTCAGAGTTGCCAACCTCCAGGTGGGCTTTTGTACTGTTTAACATAAACAATATCTACGCAGGCTTATTACAAGGAAACATAAATCCAATAGGTTGTTGTGGGCTTTCCAGGCTGTGTGGCTGTGGTCTGTTAGATCTTGTTGCTAATGTTTCGCCTGCATTTGTGGCTGGCATCTTCAGAGGTGTATCACAGAGAGAAATGTGTTACACACTGTGTCCAGTGAGAAGGGACACTTCTCTCTGTGATACACCTCTGAAGATGCCAGCCACAGATGCAGGCAAAACATTAGCAACAAGGTCTACCAGACCATGGCCACACAGCCCAGAAAGCCCACAACAACCAGTTGAGTCCAGCTGTGAAAGCCTTTGACAATACATAAATCCAATAGTCCCTCTACAAAGGGCTTACCACAAAATTAATATTAAACAATATCCACATGGACTGTCATTCCCCGGTTGCTGAATGACTTTGTATACTTTCACAATGGCCCATTATCTTGTAATCTTCCAAAGAAATCCTTTTCAAAAAAGGCTACGCAAAATCCTTTTCTTGCTTATTTTGCTTAGCTGTATAAGAGCTGGCTCTCCAGGGTAAAGACTCTGGCCTGTTACTCCACTCTGGTCTCAATGCCTTCTAGTCCTTATGTAGCTCTTCAGGCTTCAATCCTGGGCACCTTTTCAGCCTGAAAAAGTACATAGCTATACTCAGCTTGTCCTACCAATCCAGCAATGTGCTTTTCAAAGGGCAGTAGATCAGTCCTCCGAGTGGCTAAGATTCTCATAGCATGTATGTGTTGCTTCTCAGACACGTTATCAAAAAAAATTAAAAATAGGAAAACTATATATTGCCGGAATCAACAGGATGAGCTGAGTGCAACTATATACTTTTTGGACTGAAAAGGCGCCCAGGAGTAGAGCCTGCAGGGCAAATGACCTGGGGCAACCTTCAGCAAATGGAGGCAGGAAGAATCCCTTCAGGAGCACACAAAATGTTGGGTGCAGCTGACAGGAAAACTGACCAAAGAGCTTAATGGTCGGGCGGGAAAAATAAGATGCTTCCTGAGCTCCACACAGCCAGGCAGGAGATGTCTTGCAGACGACTTGGGAGAAAAAAGTCCACCTTTTAGCGTCTTCAAAATTTCAGCTTGGGCTGAAATAAGACATCCTGAGGATGCCTTGGGGGAAAAGCTGTGTGAAGTTCCTCCCCAAGACATCTTTTATTTGTGTTCTCAGGATGAATTATTTGTGCTGTGTAGAATGGACCAATGTCACAGAGGCCCTTTCCGCACGGGCCATTTACGGTGCCCTGGGGATGGCAAAAACGCCGTCCCCAGGGAGCCGTTCGCACAGGCGGCGCTGCTAAAATGCAGCAGCGTCGACCTGGCTCCCCTCCCCCACCCCCAGGGCGGTGTCAGGCCGCCTCCAAAAACCTCCCTCCTGGAGGGAGGTTTTTGGAAAACAGCGCATTCCCGGCAGCGCGGTGCGAATGGCACCGCCGGGAACACGCTGTTTTCCCCGTCCCTCTCCCACTCACCTTGTCGCCTTCATCGCCCTGCTGGCCTCCTAAGACCCTCCCTCGCTGTCCTCCGACCCCTGGAGGTTGGAGGGCAGCGTGGGCGGGTCTTAGGAGGCCAGCAGGGCAACGAAGGCGACGAGGTGAGTGGGAGAGGGACGGGGAAGAGGCGGCTCCATGCAGAGCTGCCTCTCCCGCGCCGGCCTCACCAGGGGCTGCTCACACGCTGCTGTGCGAATGGCCCCCACCCCTCCACCGGCAGAATTCCTGCCGGTGCACGGGCGCTGGGCCAGAGTGTGATCAGCTCAATTTGGGGAGAATTAGAACTCATTTAGTCCCTATCTGCATTGCCCCATCTTGTCATACATACATCTTGGGCTCCGATTGCTGCTGTAATGCTAGAGTGGGATACACTATTGGACTGATAATGGTGTGACAAAGAGTGAATGCTGGAACTGACTATTTTGAATATAGATTCTATATTTTGTCTCAAAATTGATGCCACATTTAAAGTCCGCTAAGCTGTAGAGCCAGCATGGTGAAGTGGGTTAAGGTGTTGGACTAAGATCAGGGACACCCAGGTTTGAATCCCTACTCTGTCATGAAAACTTGCTGGGTGACTTTGGGCCAGTCACACACTCTCAGCCTCAACCCTGGATGGGAGACACCTCCAAGGAATACCAAGGTTGTAATTCAGAGACAGGCAATGGCAAACCACCTTTGAACATCTTTTGCCTTGAAAATCCCTTCAGGGGTCACTATAAATCAGTGGTGACTTGACGGAAAAAGAGGCATTTATTTAATGATTTTTCATGGTTGTGGGACGCCCAGAATGTCAGTAATAGAATTGTTTCCCATGTAGAATGTTCCTGAGATATCTAGTAAGAGTTAGCAGGTGGTGGGAGGTTGTATAGGATATAGTCACTGTAGCAGTACTAAGTCTGATGGACAAATTATCAGAGTCAGTTTCGCACTTTCAAAGTTATTGAATATATTCTTGGATCAAAACAGTATGTCAAGTTGGAATTACCCAGAGTCACTTCATTAATTTTCATATTGATGCTGCTATTAGTACATCAATTCTATTTCTTACAACCTGTCCTAAGTTACAAAAGTTTAACAAAATGGTGATATAGACTGACCTTAGAAAATATAGTTCTTGTCATTAGAGAAAAACCATGATTTTTCTCAGCTGTTTAAAATTGTGGTTTTTAAGCTGGTAGGTTAATAGTGTCATTCAAATACACCGTAGTCAAATATTCCCATTTTGAAGAATTCCTAAGATTCCTTCAGGAGGGAAGGGAGGATGGTATAGCTCCATCTCATCAGATCTCAGAAGTTAAGCTGGGTCAGAACTTGGATGGGAGACCACCAAGAACGACTGTGCAAAGGAAAGCAAGGCAAACCTCCTCAGTTCTCAGGTGTATCTCAGTTGCCTTGAAAGATCATTTTTGGGGTTGCCAAAGGTTGGCTGCGACTTGATGGCACATTGCACACACAAGGTTCTTTCAGCAGTTTCTAAATTATTTTTGAAACTTGCTTAAACACACTGAATATGCTGAGGTCTTCCATAACAATAGAAAACCCTGTTTCTGCATAATAAAAGCCAGTGTTGTAGTGGTTAAGAGGAGCAGACTCTTAGCGGGAACACTGGATTTGATTCCCAATTCCTCCACATGAGTGGTTGGCTCCAACCTGGTTAGATTCCCCACTGCTCCACATGAAGCCTGTTGGGGGACCTTGAACTAGTCACAGTTCTCTCAGAACTCACTTAACCCCTTCTACATCACAAGATGCCTGTTGTGTGTGTATGTGGGGCGGGAAAGGGAAGGCGGCTATAAGCTGATTTGAGATGCCTTACGATAGAGAAAAGTGAGGTATAAAAACCAGCTCTTCATTCCTACACATCCATTGTGTAAAATGTAAACCCCTGGCAGGAAGTAAGGATATTTGTGGCCATTATTTTCTTATTCTTCAGATCTATTAAAACAGTTGCACTCTCCATTGTCAATGAACTCTACACAATACACATTCAAGATTGTTCACCACCAGCAGCAAAAATAATTGTTTCCCAGGGAGAGAGACTGAATAAGTATTCATTTTTTGACGAATCGAGTAAAGACTGTAACGTTTGGTGCAATACATTCAATATCTATCTCTTAAATAGCCATTCACAGGTTGTTGTAAATATCTCATTACTTACAGGAACAAATGTTCTCATCTCTGATTTCCTATAGCACTGTCTGTTCACGAAAAATAACCCATGTAACCTTTTCCTCAGCTCTTTCAGAATATTGGTTATTATTGCTATCGTCTTTTTGTATTAATACAGTACTGTCTGATTATAAATCAGAAGATTTTTGTCCTTGACTCCATTTAAAAAAAAATCCCATCCATCAGTGCAAACAACAGCCATTACTTGATAAGTATCTGGAATGTTCTTCTTGTCAAATATGTTCTATTGCCAACCTTTTTTCCCCCCAAAGAGTTCAGTAGCTTCCAACTTTAAAGTCATATATCCTTTCCAACCATGTGACTTATATCAGCAAAAAAAACCTAACAAGGCTAATCTTTACTCATTTCTTTCCTGTGAAGGAATACAGTGAAATATATAGTTCTGAATGGACAGGACCATGCTGTACAAAGAACACAGAGCTACCGCCAAAAAAGGCAGCCCCAAGTTGTATTCCCCTTGTTCCTCAAAGTCAAGCTGCTCTGTATCTGGATATTACTGCCCGCCAGCATCCATCAACTATGTGGGCAGTGAGCACAAAAATATGTAATATCCTTTTATGGAATAATATAATATAATGTTCTTATACAGAAAAAGTGGGTTATAAAACACTAATCTTCTTGTACTTCCTCTTCATCCTCTTCATCCTCTTCATCCTCTTCTTCTTCTTCTTCTTCTTCTTCTTCTTCTACTACTACTACTACTACTACTACTACTACTACTACTACTACTGCACTTCACTTGGATTCCAGAGTCAACACAATTGTACTGTTCACGCTTTTCCATCTATATAAATAGAAGCGTCTCCTATATTTCCTCATTAATAAATGCTGTTCCCTGTTCCACATTTCCATAGCACAGATGTAGGTAGTAAATCTTGATTCCTTTAACTTTTTCTGCTGTAGTAGGGTATCTCTTTGCCTTATGTCTGAATTTATTTATGTCCAAATGTTTGTCACTCTTTGAGCCAGGAATTAGCATTTTGTCACTTGGCATTAGCATGCTGTTCTTTTCCAGACAGATCACTGTAGCTATTCCCACAAATCATGTGCTGCTAAAGAAATTTCTTCTGCCAGTATCTGGCCATTTACTGAAGACATTTATCAGCAACGTGAACCGTGCATTTGTAATTCTCACTGCTGTTTCTATATGATTTTGTCACCAGCAGTTTTCTTTTATTCTGTTGCTTTATTATGATGCCTACCTGTATTTCTGCAAAAGTACTGCATAATGTGTAATGGGATACATTCACGTAGACCTACACACACTGCAGAAGAACAGCATAATAAAATACAGAATTGCACATCTATATTAGTGCTATATATACTGTAGTTATGGTGTATAGATGGATCTTCTGGAAAAAAAGATTTGCAGTTGAACTAACCCTTCCTTTTCTGAACTGCTTTGAAATATATGTATTCCAGAGCTGTATAAATTCAAAAAATTAATCTGTAGAAACTTGTGTAGCAGTTAGTAACACAGAAAAACAATGTTGTCTTCAGTATTGCCAAATTCAATATATAACTGGATTCCTGCACAGGCGGAGCGAGGGGAAACTGCGCCTGAGGTGCGCGTGCCCTGCCCGCCTGCCCCAGCCCTGGAATGCCCTGGAATGCCCCGGGACACCCCGGAATGCCCCGGACATGCCCCTACCATGCCCCTACCATGCCCCCTTGACGGCCCTGCCATGCCTCTGCTGCTGCTCCACCTGGGGTGTTGCGCCTCCCCATCCTGTGGGTGCAACGCCACTGGGACCCTGTCAATTTAAAGGGGGGGCATGGATTATTAGGCGAAAGTAGGTGAGCGTCCCTTGGTGATAACTCATATACTTTCTAATATTTCCATCTCTAATGTTTGGTTTGGCTCTTCGAGAATGTTGCATATGCACTCGTGTCAGTTTTGGGTATCTTTCAGTGAAGATTTGAGGCTAACAAATAGCTTATATCCTTGACTTGAATAGTCCCAGGCTAGCTTCATCTCAACAGATCTCAGAAGCTAAGCAGAGTTGGCCCTGGCTAGTATTTGGATGGGAGACCTCCAAGAAATACCGGGGTCATGATGCAGAGGCAGGCATTGATAAATCCCCTCTGATATCTCTTGCCTTGAAAATCCCATCAGGGCAGCACATGAGGGGATTCTGTATCAAGAAAGCCATTCATTATTCATATGCATCGAATGGATAGCCATTGTCTGTGTCCATCAATATGATTGATTACGTTGTGTGTACCAAAGAACACTTCAGACTGATATATCTACCGGAGGCTTAGCTGTGAAATCTTCTTTGAAATAATGTAAGATTTAACATCCTCAGCTTCCTGAGGCTACTGAACTACTCTTTTGAAGTCAATGAGACCCAGGAAATATCAAATGGCTAGGTGGACTGGGAGGGAGAAGAAAAATTAGCCTCAAACTTGACATTTAGCAATAAAAGAGTGAAAGCAATCCTACTGGCCTTCTGGGTCTTGACAATCCTATACCTTGGGTGTGTGGATTTTGGTGTTTTGTCAGATAAAAAGTGTATAAAATTTGATATATTTTGCTATACTGTGTGTTGCATGAAACAACATATCTGACTGGGGAATATTTTGTGAATGCTTTTTGAAAAATGCTGTTCCTTTGGGAGAAGGATTTTTTAAAAACATGAACTGCCTTGCTGGACCAGATCAAAAGCCCACGTAGAGTAACGTTGTGTTTCCAACTGCATCCAGTCAGCTTTTGCTAAGTTCACAAGTTGAACATCCAGGTGTTAACCTTTCTTTGTCATTTATCCCCAGTGTTTAGAGCTTGGGGAGGTGCACAGGAATAAAAATATCATACAAGGACATCTGGCTGAACAAACCTGACAAGAGACTAGAGGTACCTTAAAGACAAACTATATTATTCTGTATGCTGCCCTGAATTGACTGGAGAAAGAGTGGGATAAAAATATCCTAAATAATCATAGCAGTAAAAGTATTTGCAACAGATATGCCACTAGAATATTACAAAAATCCACCATCCAGGGGTGTAACGAGGCAGCCCTGGGCAAACTGTAGCCCTGGGCAAAACCTGAGTTGGATGCCCCCCCACCCCCATGGGCGGCCACTCCACCACGACCAATTTTTTTTGCACCAGGACATTGGTGCCTGCAGGGGGTGCATTTTTAGACATATCATCACCAACATTTCAGCATATCATCAGGATACTGTCCTTATGATACTCCCCAGGTCTGGTGAGGTTTGGTTCAAGGAGTCCAAAGTTATGGACTCCCAAAGGGGGTGCCCCATTCCCCATTGTTTCCAATGGGAGCTAATAGGAGATAAGGGCTACAGTTTTGAGGGTCCATAACTTTGGCCCCCTGAACCAAACTGCACCAAACCTGGGGGGTATCATCAGGGCAGTCTCCTGATGAGACCCTGAAAGTTTTGAGACTGTGCCTTCAGAAATGTCTCCCCCCAGCCTGCAACCCCCATGGACAGCAATACAGAAAACTCAATGCAGAACAAAGATTCTTGGGCAAATTTCTGGGATGTTCCTGCAGGGGTGCATTTTTAGATGTATTGTCTGCACCAAAATTTCCAGGGTATCATCTGGAAACTGTCCTTATGAGTACCCCCCAAGTTTGGAGTGCAGTTTGGTTTAGGAGTCCAAAGTTACATGGGACCCCTCAAAGGGGGTGCCCCATCCCCCATTCTCTTGCTAAAGGAGATGGGGGGCTACCCTTTGAGGGGTCCATATAGCAACTTTGGACCCCTAGGCCCTGAACCAAAGTGGCCCAAACTTGGGGAGTGCCATCATCTCCAAGATGATGAGGCCCCTTGAGGGGTACGAATTTTGGTGCCGATCCATCAAAAATGCACCTGCCCGGACCGGAACATCCTAGAAATTTGCCCAAAAATCTTTGTTCTGGGTACTGAGTTTCTGCATTGCTGTCAATGAAGAGGTTGTGGGGGACACCACGACCTTCTGAAGGGAGCACAGTCTCAAAACTTTCAGGGTCTCATCAAGGAGACTGCCCTAATGATACCCCAAGTTTGGTGCATTTTGGTTCGGGGGGGACCAAGGTATGGACCGTCAAAACTGCTAGCATGGCCCTATCTCCTAATAGCTCTCCATTGGAAACAATGGGGGATAGGGGCACCCATTTTGGGAGTCCATAACTTTGGTCTCCCGGAACCAAACCTCACCAAACGTGGGGGGGTAGCATAAGGACAGTCTCCTGATGATACCCTGAAAGAGTGGTGCCGCTAGCCTAAAAAAACAGTGCCCCCCCTGCAGTCGAAAAATGGAAAACCACTAAAATACCCAAAAGCGAACTCCAGCATTTTTTGGTGCCCCACACAAGGTGATGCCCTGGAGCAGCTGCCGCACCTTGCCCAATGGGCATTACGCATCCAGTGCACCACCAACTCTTTGGATTTTGCAGCCAAAGCTAATGTAAAGAGAATCAGTATAAGAACCTGGTCAGTATTAAAAGTATGAATATGGTACAAAAATAAAAACTAGACATGGAAAACTCAAGCAATGGAATAGGTTAACAAGGAATTCATTTTTGAAAAAGTTATATCTCACTTTTCTGCCCTCATTGGCTAAAAGGTTGTAAACATACATAATGAAATATGTCTCCGAGGGAAAGCCATTAAAACGCCGAACCAAAAAAACACAGGCTGGCAAATCCCCCTGGGGGGAGAGTTCCAAAGTTTTGTTGCCATGATTGAGAAGTCCTTTCCTGAAATGTTACTTGCCTAATCTCAGAATATGGATGCATGATCTTGGAAGTTAGCTATAGTGGTGGGATATGTTTGTAAGGGAGTTTATGGTCCTCCAGGTAATCCTGTCCCAAGCTATGTAGGACTTTCAAGGTCAACAGCAGCACCTTAAATCATGCCTAAAAACAGATTGGGAGCCAGTGTAGATGGCCCAAGACTGGAAGAATATGGTTGTCCCTGGGACCCTACCTTCAGTGAACATCCTGGTTACAGCACTCTGTACCAACTGAAGTTTTCAAACATTTTTCAAGGGTAACCCGACATAGAGTACAATGCAGTTCTCTAGATGCAGCCAGGACCACGGGGTCCAATAGTCCTCATTTTTTCCTCCATTCAGGGGCAAATAAAATTGGATCCCCTGACCCAGACTTTACCCAATTAAGGGGCTTGGGTAAAGAGAGTCACCAGCAACTCAACTGCAAATTTGGTGCCCGTATCTTAAAAATAAAAAAAACCCTTTCACTCCTGAGCTTCACAAATTATTTTCCATAAGTTATAATGGAGCTGTGCTCTTTAAAAAATTGAAGATCTTTAAGAAGCCCTTTAACTGAAGCCAAGAAAGCTGAAAATTTTCAGTGTTTTTTGAATGATGCTTTTTTCAGTCCAAAAAAAAAAAAAATCTGAAAAGGCTTTTTTTTTTTGCCAGGGGCAGGTGGGCTTTTTTGGTTTGGCATATCTGAATGCACACCAACCAACCAGCATTACTACCGTCTTTTCTGGGTTTAGTTTCATTTGTTTACTCTTGGCCAATTTACCACAGCAGCCAGGCAGCTTTTGAAGTCCTTTCCCGCATCATCCAGGGATTTGAATAGACAGAGCTGAATATTGTCAGCATGCTGATGACAGCCAACTCCAAAATTATGAATGATTTGTCCTAAAGGCATAGAAATGTAAACGCATAGGCAACAGAATTGTGCCCTGTGGAACTCCACAGGATAGGCCCCACACTGATGACAACTGGTTTCCAATAGAAACCCGTTGAGTCCGATCTAAAATAAATGATTTGAACCATTTCAAACAGCATGTCCCCATGCAGTAACTACTTCTTCATCACTAGCAAGCACTTCCAGCAAAGATGGCATGATCAATGATATCATCAAGACTGCTGATAAATCCAATAAGAATAAAAGAAGAAGAGAAATAGTCTCAGCAATCCAAAGCATGTCATCAGAGTTAGGCTGCCCAGCCTCCCTAGGGGTTGATGAGTTATTTCATCGCGGCTTCTCATTCTGAGGAGGAGGAAGAGATAATACTTTGGAAGCTTTGGAAGTAAGTTGGACAAAACTTCTTAGATTGTTCCCTTAAGGAACACTGCCCATGGATGATAATACCTCCATAAAGGCACTGTCCTTACTGAAGATGTGAAGATGTATGCCATTGAGCGAGTGTGAATTGTTACCTCATTGGGACTGGATAAACAGAATTCTTCAAAGCTTCAAGCTTTGGTTCTGTAGATGCCAAAGTGTGGGTGCTTCCTATGCCCCCTATATCACTCCATGTGGCAAGGGAATTCTGTGAGAAATCCACTTCTGCACCTTCCACATCAAGAACGTGCATGAGATCCAGCAAGAAGGGCATAATTTTCTATTTGCTCATCGCTCTCCATATTCCATAATGGTGGAATCCAGTGAAAAAGTGAAGAAAATTAGACAGCCAGAAAATTCTACCCTTCAACTGTATTGCCACTGAAACTTTCCTATCTCTTACTTGCATGTCAAGTCACCAGTACTTTCTGTGGGAGGAGATTTCTCCAATTTCCTACTGACACAACTTCTCCAACTTCCTACTGAGATTTTCTTCCAACTTCTTACTGACACAAAAGATTTGCAAAGTAGTCTTCAAGAAGAAGGCCTTTTCCACACAAGTCGTTTGCTATATTTCTTGCCACTGCATGCTATGGTTTTTTTAAAATTCTGCATGTTTTTCTGTGTTTGGTTCTGGAAATATTTTTCCTCTGGTTTTTTCCTAAGCACTTTAATTGCATTTTTTGAACCTTTTCTGAGCCAGTTTCCTTTGAGCATGCAATCATATTGAAACAGTCTTTATTTCTCCACCACACCAAACACCTGGCCCTTATTCATGCCCCTTGCTCAGCTTCCCCTACAACCGTGGTGGCGAACCTTTGGCACTCCAGATGTTATGGACTACAATTCCCACCAGCCCCTTCCAGCATGGCCAATTGGCCATGCTGGCAGGGGCTGATGGGAATTGTAGTTGGGGGGGTGGGGGGGGGGGGGGGCGGGGGGGGGAGGGGGTGGGGGGGGGGGGGGGGGGAGGGGGGGCGGGAGGGGGGGGGGGGGGGGGGGGGGGGGGGGGGGTGGGGGGGGGGGGGGGGGAGTGGCCTCGGGGGGCGGGGGGGGGGGGGGGGGGGGGGGGGGGGGGGCGGGGGGGGGGCGGGGGCGAGGGGCGGGGGGGGGGGGGGGGGGGGCGGGGGGGCGGGGGGGGGGGGGGGGGGGGGGGGGGGGGGGGGGGGGGGGTGGGGGGGCGGGGTGGGGGGGGCGGGGGGGGGAGGGGGGGGGGTGGGGGGGGAGGGGGGGGTGGTAGGTGGAGGGGGGGGGGGGGGTGGGGGGGTGGGGGGGTGGGGGTGGTAGGGGGGGGGGGGGGGGGGGGGGGGGGGGGGGCACATTTCTGGGATGTTCCTGCAGGGGGTGCATTTTTGGATGTATCGGCACCAAAATTTCAGGGTATCATCTGGAAACTGTCCTTATGGTACTCCCCAAGTTTGGTGCAGTTTAGCGAACTGGGTCCAAAGTTATGGACTCCTCAGCTGGGGTGCCCCATCCCCCATTCTTTGCTAAGGAGATGGGGGCTACCCTTTGAGGGTCCATAACTTTGGACCCCCTGAACCAAAGTGCACCAAACTTGGGGGGTGCCATCATCTCCAGATGATACCCTGAAATTTTGGTGCCGATACATCAAAAATGCACCCCCTGCCGGAACATCCTAGAAATTTGCCCAAGAATCTTTGTTCTGCATTGAGTTTTCTGCATTGCTGTCAATGGGGGTTGTGGGGGGCACATTTCTGAAGGCACAGTCTCAAAACTTTCAGGGTCTCATCAGGAGACTGCCCTAATGATACCCCCCCAAGTTTGGTGCATTTTGGTTTGGGGGGACCAAGGTATGGACCGTCAAAACTGTAGCCCCTATCTCCTATTAGCTCCCATTGGAAACAATGGGGGATAGGGGCACCCATTTTGGGGGTCCATAACTTTGGTCTCCCTGAACCAAACCTCACCAAACGTGGGGGGTAGCATAAGGACAGTCTCCTGATGATACCCTGAAATATTGGTGCCGCTAGCCTAAAAACAGTGCCCCCTGCAGTCCGAAAATGGAAAACCACTAAAATACCCAAAAACGAACCCAGCATTTTGGTGCCCCCCACAAGGTGATGCCCTGGGCAGCTGCCCACCTTGCCCAATGGGCATTACGCCAGTGCCACCATCTCTTGATTTGCAGCCAAAAGCTAATGTAAAGAGAATCAGTATAAGACCTGGTCAGCATTAAAAAGTATGAATATGGTACAAAAATAAAAACTAGACATGGAAAACTCAAGCAATGGAATAGGTTAACAAGGAATTCATTTTTGAAAAAGTTATATCTCACTTTTCTGCCCTCATTGGCTAAAAGGTTGTAAACATACATAATGAAATATGTCTCGGAAACCATTAAAACCAACCAAAAACACAGGCTGGCAAATCCCCCTGGGGGGAGAGTTCCAAAGTTTTGTTGCCATGATTGAGAAGTCCTTTCCTGAAATGTTACTTGCCTAATCTCAGAATATGGATGCATGATCTTGGAAGTTAGCTATAGTGGTGGGATGTTTGTAAGGGAGTTTATGGTCCTCCAGGTAATCCTGTCCCAAGCTATGTAGGACTTTCAAGGTCAACAGCAGCACCTTAAATCATGCCTAAAAACAGATTGGGAGCCAGTGTAGATGGCCCAAGACTGGAAGAATATGGTCCCTGTGACCCACTTCAGTGAACATCCTGGTTACAGCACTCTGTACCAACTGAAGTTTTCAAACATTTTTCAAGGGTAACCCAACATAGAGTACAATGCAGTTCTCTAGATGCAGCCAGGACCACGGGGTCCAATAGTCCTCATTTTTTCCTCCATTCAGGGGCAAATAAAATTGGATCCCCTGACCCAGACTTTACCCAATTAAGGGGCTTGGGTAGAGAGAGTCACCAGCAACTCAACTGCAAATTTGGTGCCCGTATCTTAAAAATAAAAAAAACCCTTTCACTCCTGAGCTTCACAAATTATTTTCCATAAGTTATAATGGAGCTGTGCTCTTTAAAAAATTGAAGATCTTTAAGGAGCCCTTTAACTGAAGCCAAGAAAGCTGAAAATTTTCAGTGTTTTTTGAATGATGCTTTTTTCAGTCCAAAAAAAAATAAAATCTGAAAAGGCTTTTTTTTTTTGCCAGGGGCAGGTGGGCTTTTTTGGTTTGGCATATCTGAATGCACACCAACCAACCAGCATTACTACCGTCTTTTCTGGGTTTAGTTTCATTTGTTTACTCTTGGCCAATTTACCACAGCAGCCAGACAGCTTTTGAAGTCCTTTCCCACATCATCCAGGGATTTGAATAGACAGAGCTGAATATTGTCAGCATGCTGATGACAGCCAACTCCAAAATTATGAATGATTTGTCCTAAAGGCATAGAAATGTAAACGCATAGGCAACAGAATTGTGCCCTGTGGAACTCCACAGGATAGGCCCCACACTGATGACAACTGGTTTCCAATAGAAACCCGTTGAGTCCGATCTAAAATAAATGATTTGAACCATTTCAACGCATGTCCCTGGTAACTACTTCTGTCACTAGCACTTCAGCAAGATGGCATGATCAATGATATCAAAGACTGCTGATAAATCCAATAAGAGAATAAAGAAGAAGAGAAATAGTCTCAGCAATCAAAGCATGTCATCAGTTCGGCTGCCCGCCTCCTAGGGGTTGATGAGTTATTTCTGCGGCTTCTCATTCTGAGGAGGAGGAAGATAATACTTTAGGCTTTGAGTAGTTGGACAAAACTTTAGATTGTTCCCTTAGACTGCCCATGATGGATACCAAGGCACTGTCCTTACTGAAGATGTGAAGATGTATGCCATTGAGCTAGTGTGAATTGTTACCTCATTGGGACTGGATAAACAGAATTCTTCAAAGCTTCAAGCTTTGGTTCTGTAGATGCCAAAGTGTGGGTGCTTCCTATGCCCCCTATATCGCTCCATGTGGCAAGGGAATTCTGTGAGAAATCCACTTCTGCACCTTCCACATCAAGAACGTGCATGAGATCCAGCAAGAAGGGCATAATTTTCTATTTGCTCATCGCTCTCCATATTCCATAATGGTGGAATCCAGTGAAAAAGTGAAGAAAATTAGATAGCTAGAAAATTCTACCCTTCAACTGTATTGCCACTGAAACTCTCCTATCTCTTACTTGCATGTCAAGTCACCAGTACTTTCTGTGGGAGGAGATTTCTCCAATTTCCTACTGACACAACTTCTCCAACTTCCTACTGAGATTTTCTTCCAACTTCTTACTGACACAAAAGATTTGCAAAGTAGTCTTCAAGAAGAAGACCTTTTCCACACAAGTCGTTTGCTATATTTCTTGCCACCACATGCTATGGTTTTTTTAAAATTCTGCATGTTTTTCTGTGTTTGGTTCTGGAAATATTTTTCCTCTGGTTTTTTCCTAAGCACTTTAATTGCATTTTTTGAACCTTTTCTGAGCCAGTTTCCTTTGAGCATGCAATCATATTGAAACAGTCTTTATTTCTCCACCACACCAAACACTCATTCTTTTATTCATGCCCCCTCTTGCTCAGTTTCCCCTACAACAGTAGTGGAGAACCTTCCACTCCAGATAAGCAGGACTACACCTCCCACTGAAGTCTCTTCCAGCATGGCCAATTGGCCATGCTGGCAGGGGCTGATGGGAATTGTAGTCCATAACATCTGGAGTGCCAAAGGTTCGCCACCACTGCCCTACAGCCATTTTCTCCTCTCCCTCATCCTCCGTTTTCAAAAGAAATTTAATCCCCCCCCCCACATATCACATGTTAGAGCAAAGTCACAAGCCAACTTGAGTGTATTGGCTTTGTCAATTTCATCTAGCATTAGTGATGTAACTGTAAGGCAAAGATACACTGTGCAGTTAGGGTGAAATTGATGAAGAAAGTTTCTTTTGCAGGAGGAAATTGACAAGGTCTTCTGCAGTAACATCACTCTGTTACTGCAGCCCTACTCTAGCAAAAATCTTGTTCTGTGTGTGTGTGTGTGTGTGGCGCGCATGCACTTCTGTTCCTTCAGGTAATGGCACCTGCTCCAGTTCCTTTTTTGGCTTCCATTTTGTGAAAACACTTGGCCCTTTCCATGCTCTGTGTAGTTGTCCAGCCTCTCCTTCAGCCATTTTCTCCCCCTCCTCTTTTCTTTGTCATATCAAACAAACAATGTAACATAGAGGCAGAAATACAACCTAGCATGGCCGTGTGTTACTGCAGATCAAGTTGGGCTGGAAAATGTGGTTCTTTGTGTGTGCGAGTTGGCTATGTGTTTCTGTTCTTTCAGGTAATGCTACCTGCTCTGGGAGTTGTGTTGGCTACCATGTGGGGTGGGTAGTTCTCAGGATTAGAAATGGAGGATGAGACATTTTTGAATTGTTACACTTCACAATGTAACTGCGCTCTAGAGTTCCTGTGTGATTTCTCCTCCCTACTAGCTATAAGATCAGGGCAAACTTATACCAGCAATGCCTGATTTCTGATCATCATCAAGCTGAGGTACACAACAGAGTTTCCTTTGCTTTCCCCATTCAAAGCATTCAAGCGTACCTGCTCTGATCTTACGCCCCTCCTCTAGAATGGCTCCCTCCTGCTCAAAGGCTATAGAAGAAGTACCACGCTCCCAAAGGGTTTAAGGTTCTATTTTTCTTCCCAAAGAAAGATGTAGGTCTTCATTCTACCCAAAGGGTCAATGTGTTCATCAAAGTCAAGACATTCAGGGTGATAACTGTTGTATCCTTTCTCTTTTAACACTGAGAGCTTGGTTTTGCTTCTGCTCACAGATGCCAACTTCCACATTTCCATGTGGCCACAACCTCTCAAATTCCTCTGTTTTGCAGAGTAGAAAAACCTAGCTAAATTCTGTCATACCAAAAGATCTCAGGAGATTTGTGAATGAATCTGCCACTTCTTCCTGGACCTTCTTTGTGGGGGAATGCTCTGCAGGGGTCCTAGTGCCTACCCTAAGCATGGGCTGATCTAGAAATAGCAATGGAAGAAGCCCTAACCGGGAGGTTGGTTACAGAATCATGCTGAGTTTTTGAAAGCTGTTGAAAGGAAGATGGACTACAGACTCTACCAAGTTGGAATTTCAACACCCAAACAGCTGCTTCAGCAAAAGCCAGTATGCTAGCAGCCCAAACCGCCTGCACAGAATGCCACTGAGCCAAATTCAGATCACTTTCACATGAAGAGCCAGAGATCAGTTTTCAGGAAGGAAAAATAAAGAAGGCGATTCAAGGTGGGGGTGGGGAGGCAAACAGAGTGGAAGCAGGAAGTTGGTTCCTGGGTCAGAGAGGCCAGAGCTTTGCTCAGTGGCTACGCTGCTCGACCAGGACCCCTTGGGCTGCACAGGTCAGGTTCCACTGTCAGACTGAGCCACATGCAAATACTGCCCGGAAGTGGCCATGAGGTCAGCCAGGAAATGCCCCTGGGCAGGCTGCAGGAAAAGGAAGTAGAGCCTTGGGGCACTGGAGTTGGGCTGCCTGCACCCATGCCTCGCAGCTGCTACAGAAAGACTTTGTCTGGCACTAGAGGCTCCCTTTTGTGGGGGAAGTTCTATAACCTAAGTCCCATCACTCTCTCCCACCACCCCAAGAGCAAAAGCAGCAGAGGCAAGTAAACCACTTGGGTTTCCCTGCCCCCTAGGCATGAAGCAGTGGTGGCAGCAGCAGCTAGAGCACCTCAGGCCCCTACCGCAGCTGCCTGGGCTCCCCATCCCACTCCAGCCTTAGGCTGTTCCTCCTGGAATCTCCGAGAACTCCAAGAATCCTGCCTCGAGTGGAACTGCCACTTTGGGATGCTTCTGGTGCAGGGGGTGGGCAGGGAACACAAGTGGCGGACTATTTTCAACAGTGGAAAGATGCTTCCACTGCTGCTGCACTTCCGCTTCTGCTGTACGACCGTACTTAGATCTTTCTGTGAGACAAAGTGCAGAGGGATCAATAAGGCAGTTTCATATACATGTGTGCTGGAGGAATAACAGTGTACAAAGGAGCTGTGGCCTAGAGTTTCCAAACATTATCTGTGATCATTCTGTTATTGGAGTGGTACCCATATAAGACTGGAAAGGGCTTTTAATAACTCTTGGAGTTCCCACAAGATAAAAAATATATTGTTTTATCAAACCATATCTCTTTTGACCATCATATTCTGGCAAAATATTCATGTACAATTTCTCTGCAATCTCTTCTCCTTGCCCTCGCAAACGTTCCGTTTTTACAACCTTGGCTTGCATCAGGCAATAACTGGTCTCCCATGAGCCCTCTGGAGACTCAGATATATTAGAGCATAGTGCAGACTTTATTCAGTGCATCAGCTCTCATGGACTGTCCATCAGTGAACTTAGCCTTTCTGTGAATGCTTTCCCTAATGCTGCATAGATTAACTGGGTCTATCTCTATAAACTTTACTTTTTAAAGTCAGTTTTCTAGATAGGTTTGTGTTTGTGGTTAAAAAGTTCAGAAACACTGGAACCTAATGATTTACGACCAAAATGAAAGTCTATGCCTGTTATCGATTTTGCTTTAATTCCTTGGAAGCAATATTGATCCTTAAAAGATACATTTCAACACTTCGTAACTGGGACATAAAGCATTTTCCATGCCATTGATTAATAGATACTATATATCATTTTAATGAGGCACTTTCTCTTCAATGAAGAACCAGGTTAAGAACAGAAGATCAAATCTAGATTCTTCACCAAAGAAAACAAGCAGAATGATTTTCATTCCCTTCCTAGAACCTTACGAATAATTCTCACATCTAAGCAGCAAAGTTTTTCTGTGGACTGGTGTAGTAACAGCAACTGCTCTTCATACTACAAGTATCAGTTTACAAGATGGACTCTTTACAAGCAGGCCCATGTTTGTCTGTGTTGAATAGTATCATTACTTTGAGCAGTACTTTTAGATCAAGTAGAAAGTCACTGGCGCTTCTCAGCAACCCAGATGGGAAGGAAATTACAGTTACAGACACAATTTGTCAAGATGAGAAAATTAGACTAACAGTCCAATCCACAATGGGGGAAGTGCTATGTAAAAGTCACTTGTGCCATGTAAGGGGCATTTGCTTTGGCATCAGGGCAGTTACGTTGGTGCCAGGGAGTGGTGCAGGAATACAATGCAGGGCACAGGTCCAGCACAGGGGCTTGTGGTGGCAACAAAGTGGGCATTCCGGGGAGCATGGCTGATGTTAATTGGCTCTCTAAGAACAAGGAGAGATAGAGACATGGGCCCCTCCACACCTTAGGAGAAAAATGATGTTTTTGTTCTGTATGCCTTGATATGATAGCTAGAGCTATTTCTTCTGTTGATGCAAATGAGGAGTTTCAGAAAGGAAACACAGGCTGTGGTCCTAAGAACACTTCCTAGGAACGAACTCCGTTAATTAGAATGGATCTTCTGAGGAGTCCTCCTTAGACTTAGCCCACAGTGTGGCAGTTATGCTTTGATGGCAAAAAGAGAGACTATTCCTAGCAGCCTTGCAAAAATAGCAAATATTTTTTGTTGCTTTGGAAGGGCTGACATGCTAGACCAGTGGTGGTGAACCTATGGCACGGGTGCCAGAGGTGGCACTCAGAGCCCTCTCTGTGGGCACTCGCGCACAGAGTTCATCATGTGGGAGGGGGGTGGAAAATCCCCCCCCACACATCTAGGCTGGCCTGGGCATGATCCTTTACCTGGGAGTAAGCTTGGTTGCTGGCAAGGATCGTGATTCACCCATTTGAAGCATTGTGCGGTTGCTTCACTAAGTTTACTCCTGAGTAACACGTGCCTGGGAACCAACTGTTTTTTCTAAACTAAAACCTCAGTATTCAGGTTACATTGCCGTGTTGGCACTTTGTGATAAATAAGTGGGTTTTGGGTTGCAATTTGGGCACTCAGTCTCAAAAAGGTTCGCCATCACTGTGCTAGACTCTCAGTCAGGATTGCCAACTGAGCCCCTAAGGGGAGGGTGGTTTACAAATTTAATAAATAACAACAACAACAACAACAATTTGGAGATTTGTGAGGTGGACCCAGGGGAGGGTAGAGTTTGAGGAGCAGAGGGACCTGAGCAGGGTATGATGTTATAGAGTCCATCTTGTAAACTGATGCTTGTAGTATGAAGAGCAGTTGTTATTCTATGAAATTTCCAGGCCGCAACTGGAGGTTGACAACTCTCACTACTTATCTGTATGTGTATATGTGTGTTTGTGTGTATGTGTTTTCACACTTTTGTTTCAGGGTTTTTAAAAAAACATCTCTGGGTTTCAGGGTCTGGAGGGGGGACCTTTTAGCTTTTTGCATTAACCCCCCCCCCCCATTTTCTGGTTGTGCTGAAGTTTTGTAGTGGTCTGGGCTCTGTTTCCTGTTTTTTCCTTCATTTGTTTAGAAGATTGTTGTTGGGTATATTTTCTGTGTGTGTGTGTGTGCGAGCGAGCGAGCGGGGTGGTGGTGGTGGTCAGTTCTTGCCCCAGGCACCATTTTTTGTAGCTATGCCCCTGAGTACTTCCATATCCACCAAAATGGGGGCACAATCCTATGGTGCCTAGGCAGCGGTGGGGGGATGAGATAGATGTGCAGCTGTCCCCCATCCATTTCAGCAATGCACATTACCAGATGGAAATGGAGTGAGGGTGTGTGTGTGGCAGGGAAACACCCTCCAATGACAACTCCCTTGCTCCTCCTTTCCCTAATAGTCCCTGGACAGGCTTTGACATCTTGCTCCTCCCCTGTTCCTCCACCCCCTGCTGGCTGTCAGCTGACCTTTTAGCCACTGCCCCAGCCCCTCCCACTCTGGATCAGCATTCTTTCCCCTGGTGCTTCTTTTTTCTGTGCTGACCCCCTAAGGAGGTAACTGAGCCACAGCACAGCTGCCCCCCCCCATTGTGCTGCCAAGTGTTATTCTATAAATAAAGATGTTTTTCAAATTTGCATATAACTTGGTGGCCTAGGACAGAACCAGGCAATGTGATGCTAAGAGCTGTAGGCTGTTTTGCTTAATTGCTTCACAACAAACAATGAATGCTGATTAACCTATAATCAAGATCAGGTAGCAGCTCTTCTCACTCCTTCTCAAGATGTGGGCTGGGAAGGCAGTTTGAAGTTAGCTAGGTAAAGATATTTTATTGGTGGCCTTGGTGGTGGTGAGACTCCTGCACAGTTGTCATGGAGATTCTTACACTTCCCAGTACAGTAACCAAGTAGATAACTTGTTAATGTTTACTGTTTAATGGTTCTGTAGTACGGTAGGTGCTGCAAAGAACACAGAAAGTTATGAGGTCTCTGTGTAAAGAGTTTGCAATCTACATTGCTAAACAGCATTGACTCATTTGTACAGCTCCTCAAAGAATTACTTACATCTCAGTCCTTCTGAAATGCTAATCTAAATCATTATGAGCCTCTGAAAAGAAATAGAGATAATTTCCTTTCATTACATTATAGAAATACAGGAGAAGAGATTTTTTCCCCCTTTTATGAGCCATTGTCTCTCAGATCAAAGAGAGTGGGTGTTTTGCAGGTGGCCGCTTATACCTTTTGAAATTTCATTTCGCCCTAAAAAAACATTTTCAGAAGTAGTATTTTGCTTGCAGAAATTTACTGAGCTGCAGCTGGACTTGGTTTAGGAGAATTTAGATGAGGGTGTTGATTCCAAGCAGTAACGTGGACCTAGCATGGTGACATATTAATGGACTAACCAGTAGTTTATAAAGAAGAAGAGTTTGGATTTATATCCCCCCTTTCTCTCCTACAGGAGACTCAAAGGGGCTTACAATCTCCATTCCCCTCCCTCCTCACAATAACACCCTGTGAGGTAGGTGGGACTGAGAGAGTTCTAGCCCAAGCTCATCCAGCTGGCATGAGTTGGAGTGCACAAGCTAATCTAGTTCCCCAGATAAGCCTCCACAGCTCAAGTGGCAGAGCAGAGAATCAAACCTGGTTTTGCAGATTAGAGTGTACCTGCTCTTAACCACTACACCATGTTGGCTCCCACACAAGTAGTTAAATTTCACCGAGCTCCAGTGGAAAAATTAATATTTGAAACAGAAGAAGGTTTGGCAAAAGTGCTTACAACAGGTTTAAGTTATAGCAGGTTCAGTCTGGCATGTCTGATTTCTAGGTTTCCTCTTCTGCAGAAGTAGGTTGCCCATGCTATTGAGTACCACCTTATTCTCCACTCTGGTGTGAGCCAGCATAGTCGTTAGAATATCGAACTACAGCTGGAGAAAGCTCTATTTAACCAATCAGGTTTCTATTAAAGGGAAAAGTCTTTCCTCCTAGTTCTAGTCTGACATGCTAAGCACTACTATACCACAGTCTCCTCCCATTTAATATATATCAGTGCATATTTCTGGGTTTTAAATGGTTGTGTAGCAGCTCAAAAATTCAAAAGAATGGGTTAAGATTTTTTATATTGCTATTTTATAACTTCTGAATAGAAAACCTCTGTGCTTCTGATCATATTATGATCTCCAGGGCATAAGTAACATTTTTTTAAGTGTTGGTCATGTTTTGCCACAGCTGCTGGTTCAAGTCAATTTCCCTCAAATGCTTTCAGCTTGTGTCCTCCCCCCAACTCCCCCCCCCCACTTTATCAACCTTCAGGGGTCATAACACAATACCTACATCCAGTGGTGGGATTCAGCAGGTTCACACCACTTTGGCAGAACCCGTTGTTAAAATGGTGCTTGTAAACAACCAGGTGTTAAATTATTTGAATCCCACCACCGGAACCGGTTGTTAAATTATTTGAATCCCACCACTGCTTCCATCTGTGTAGAGCTCTTTGCACATAGCATGCATAGAGAAATAGCATGCCCAGGGAAAAACTAAGCTGGAACTCTTCTCCCTGACATCTAAGTCTATATGAAGAAGAGCTTTTCTTCCTTTATTTATTTGCTTTATTTATGCACCACTTTTCTCCAGAATGAGGACCCAAAGCAACTTAGGTCACCCTGTACCCCTCCATTTTATCCTTATAACAATCATGGGAGGTAGTCTAGGCTGAGTGTGTGTGATTGGCCCTAAAGCTTAACAAATCTAAGATATCCAGCAAGCTTCCATGGTAGAACGGAGATTTGAACTTACATCTCCCAGATCCTAGTCTGACACTTTAACTACTACACCTCACAGGCTCTTTCTATTGTTTTCTTTATGAATATGAAAATGTTCCGTTTTGAATCTAAAAGTGGTCCATTCCAGACCCAAGTTTACCATCTCTGTAAGGACTAGGCTACAGAGTCCCATGGCACCTTAAAGCCTAACAAATCTATTGTAACTTTGTAGTTACACATTTCTAAATTTTAAAACTCTAATATTTCCACCATCATGATTATATTAACCTACATTCTGTCTGGTCGTGCAGACTAGTGCCATCAAGTCACAACTGATTTATGAGAGTTCCAGTGGTGGGATTCCAGTGGTGGGCTAAGAGAGTTCTGAGAGAATTGTGACTTGTCCAAGATCATTCAGCAGGCTTCATATGGAGGAATGGGGAATTGAACCCAGTTCTGCAGATCAGAGTCTGCTGCTCTTAACCACTATACCATGCTGACTCCATTAGACTTTCACTCTATGCCCACTGAAATCAAAGAAATAATTAGGAGGCAATAAATCTGCATAGGATTACGCAGTTCAGCAAATTATATTTTATGCAGTATAAAGGAGGCACAATAAAGAACATAGTTCATCCAAAGCTAAGCATTTTTGAAGTCTCCGTTGTCTTGAAAGGAAAACAACATATGCTTAACTCTGGGAGAATTACCAGGGAAAACTAACCATGCGAGAAGTAACTCTTAATGGTGTTTACTTGTTGGTAAATGTGCATAGTCTTTCAGCCTTAAAGTACTTAACAGCACTGAAGCACCTACAGTTACCGGGGCTGTACACAAGGTAAAAATGCAAGGCAGGCACCCTATATTCTGTCTACATACTGCCCTCCAAGGCTTCCTCCAAACTCTTCAGCCTTTATTCCACCATGACTCCCCTCCCCCCTCAATCTATTTTTCACTTTACATTAGAAGCTTCAATTCCACCATGATCTATCCCCACAGTCAACTGGGCCCAACGTGGGAAGCTGATTGGTTATCCATGAAAGTCTCTCCCTTTCCAGCTTTCTTCAGTCGAGCCAGTAGGATTTTCTAGAGTTATTCTGTCTGGCTGCAGAATGATGAATTTGGATTTTTTAAAATCTTTCTGACAGGAATGAACAACAAATGGGCAGAGGTGTTGCCACTTTACCAAGTATGAGGGGAAGAAAGAGCGCATTTATAGAGCTCTGGTTGTTGCAGTTTATTGCTGGACAGAAAGGAAAAATGCTGAACTGTCCAACTCAAAACTGACAGCCCTACATATGCGATTGGCCCTAAGTCAGCCAGCCACTTCTGGGGGTGCATTTTGCGGCTGCACTGCCCCGCCCTGAGCTGTGCCCCGGTCAGGAGTGCAGTTGAAGGGTGGCGACCAGGGATTGCCCCATTCACAATCTCCACATAGAGGCTGGGTGTGCCACACCCAATCTCCACATAAAGATGGGAGCAGCAAGGGATGCAGCATAAAATTAGATCCAAGCTTGGCCTCAGCTGAGCTCAGATTGAAAATGGCTGCTTTTGATCCGTCTAGCTTTATACTGTTGGCTTTGCCCTGCAAGCTCCACCTGACCAGAGCTGGAGCTTGGAAGGCAGAGCCAACAATATAAAGCTAGAGGCTCCAGAGCATCCGAATTCAGTTTGAGTGTGGCTGGGGCCAAGCTTGGATCCAGCTCTAAATCTGCATTTCCTACAAATGTATACAATGATTGTCCAATGGCCCCTTTCCTGCTTCAACTGTCTCTCCTCCCCACCATTGGTCTTTACCAATGGGACCCCCAGCCAGGCTCAAACAGGCCCCTACGGCTCCCTTTTCCATGTGGAGGTTGGGCATGGGGCCAGCCCCATACCTGACCTCTACATGAAGAGGGAGGTGAGCTGGCTTGCCCTCTTCACAAGCTCCATGTGGAGATTGTGGTGGGGTGAGCCCTGATTTCTTTACCCCTCCACATGGAGATTGGGTGTGGGACTGGCCCCATGATCATCCTCCATGAGGTCGGGGTGCAGAGAAAGCCAGCTTGCCCTGTTGGCAATCTCCATGTGGAAATTGTGAACAGAGGTGAGCCCTGCCCACTGGCCTTCAACTGTGTCCCACCCAGCAGGGATGGGGTGCAGCTGTGTGGGGGGGGGCAGAGGGGGCGGGGTGCGTGACACAGTGGGTGCATGCCCCTGTGGGGGTGTGGCGAGGGTGTTCCAGGGTTGTGGTGAGGGTGTGTTCTGGGGCGGGATGGGGTGGAGGACACACTGGTGCACCGGGTACTTTCCCCCCTTGCTACGCCTGGGGGGGGAGAGACTTTTTAGGTAGGTTACAAAGAGCTTCTAGTTAGTTGTAAATCTATCCACCCATTCATTCTTCCATTAATACTGTTAATTTAGCTGCATATTCCTTAACTTTATCTGCATATTCCTTAACTTTATCTGCATATTTCTTAACTTTATCTAGCCATTCTTTTGTACATTGTGTTTTTGGGTTTTCCCCAATATAGGCCATAAGCAGTCCTTGCTGCTGTAATCATGTAAAGTTTTAATGTTCTTCATTGCTTCTCAATTTCTGGATCCAAGATGTTCAGGAAGTACAATTCTGATTTTAATTTAAAATCAGTTTTCACAATTTTTGTTATATTTTCATGAATCTGTAACCAATATTTCTTTGCTTTCACATACATCCACCACATGTGATAGAAGGTACTTTCTACCATTCTACATTTCCCGCAATTAGTTGACCTATTTTTGTACATTTTAGATAAAACTACAGGAGTTTTGTGATATCTATATACCATTTGTAATAATTTTGTCTCAAATTTATTCCTAATGTAAAATTCAAATCTTTTTTCCATACTCTTTTCCAATCTTGGAATTGAATGGTATGTGAGATATTTCCTGCCCACCTTATCATTGACTCTTTTATTACCTCTCTTTCAGTATCCTTTTTTAATAGCAAAATATAATTGTTTGTAACAATCTTCTCCCATTTCCCAAATATATATGGCTGACATATTCCTCTATATGCAACCTTGATTTTTGTAGGCAATGAGAGTGTATTGGGCTCTCCTCACCCAATTTGTAACACTAATCTGGCCTGAGGAAGTATTCTGTGAGCTCACCCTCAGCATTTTAAATATGATGTTCCATAAAGGAATTTGTGCCTCTTTGTTCCAACCTATAATGATGTCTTCTGAGAATCAGGAAGGAAATTTCATTTAGTGTTCTTCAGCCAGGAAGTGAATTGCTTTAAATTAGTTTTCCTTTGGACTTAAACCTAACATATTTGAATTTAAATGTCTTCCTGCTGGAGAGAGCTTGTGAAACAGTATAGATTTTGGTACATTATCTACTGCAATAAATCTGCTTTTCCTACAAATGTCTATGATGATTGTCCAATGGCCCCTTTCTTGTTTGCCCTTCCGCTTCATCTGTTTCTTCCTCCATGGGTCTTCACCAATGGGACCCCCACTCCTATGCTTAGAAAAAGGAGAATTTGGAGCTGGAACTTTGGAACCGCTTCTCCATTTCCAATTATCCTCTTTCACAGTTGGTTCTCCCATTTAAAACTCAGTTACTGTTGAGAATGGTTACATGTGTCAATGGAGAGTGACAGTTTAAACATGCAGAGGAATAAGTGGGTAGAGTCCTGAGGGGGTAGAATGGAGTGCACCACTTTAGGGTGGCATGGTGGGGTATGACTTCTTTGTATTTTCCCATATCAGATAAATCTCTGCTAGCAGCAAAGAATTACACAAGGAAGAAAGCTTCTAGTAGTCCATATCTGCTATTCTAGTTTTCATATTACAGGGTAGTTAGTAGTAGTTTTAATATGAGGGGATAGTGAAAACTAGTATCCTCCATCTTCTACAGACTGATGATGGTACAGTCGAATATATGTCCCTACTCTGGACTTGTCTTACCCATCTTGTTGCACAGGTAAACCATCCCTTTGTTTTGTGCTTCACCTTGAATTTTTGTTTTTGGTTGTGGAATGTTACAAAGCAGGACTGTTCTAAACAAGATGTAAAATAATGAGGGAAAAGAAAATGGTGATTTTTTTAAAAAAAGCAACTCTGAAATCAAAGTTGATAGGTTGCTACAATTTTCATATTCTGCATCAAGCAGAAAGAAACTGTTCAAAGCATTTATTCATTGTGTCTCCTTTTGGGCCAAGAGGTACTTATTAATGAGGACAGTCTGCCACTTGTGAGTTCTCTTGGCTGTCAATAACTGTCAGATAAGATATATTAGCTCTCTTATAGGCACTTACCAGTAGACTTTTATGCTGCCTCTGTTTCGGCCTTGCATGATTATGAGCAAACATGCCAAGAGTCCCTTATTTAAGACAATGTGCTTTCTATTAAATGCAATCATTATCTTATCCCAGACTGCTGAAGCAAATGAGAAACCAGAAATTAAGTCCTCTTGCATTTAGCAGATGCTAACGACGGATTCACAAAGCCACTGGATATATGATAACCCCTGGGAAATTCTGCCTGAAATTCCTGTCGATACCAGCTTCTCTGCCTGTTGCTGGCTCTTTCTGTGCAGGATTAATCTTTTCTCATGGACAGGCAAGTGGTTCCTGAGCAGAGACTGGGATGTAGCCATATCTGCTGTTGCACTGACCATGGGCAGACAGCTGAGCAAACAGAACATACAGCAATTATTTCAGATGGCAACCATGCACCTAATATCTATGTTGGGTGCATCTTGCTCTTTTGTGTGAAGGGTTTTAACCATCATCTGCTATAAATAAATATGAATCTCACATAGTGGCCACTTTGGAAAAACAAATCAGGAGAGAATTAGGCTCTATGCAGCTCAACCCACCCAATATTACTTACCATAATATACTAACAAACACAGGTTTGTGGAGAGTGGTCCCAAAATTTGAACAGTGATTAATGTGAAGCCAAGAAAACATGGGTAGAGAGTTATAATATGTAGGATAAAATCATGCTAAGAGATTTGTTAATGGTGCAGGTGATATTGATGGTGCCTCTCTCAGTGGAAGTGCTTTAATGTCACATTGGGCGTGGAAAGTCTAGGTTCCATTGTCAGAGCTGTTCAGATTCCAAAAAGGAAAAGAACCGGCTTTTGGAAAGAGGAAAGAATAGGGTGGCAGTAGTAGGGCTGCCAAACTTCAGGTGCGGCCTGGAGTTCTTCCAGAATTATGACTGATCTCCAGGTTACAAAGACCACTTCCTCTGGAGGAAGTGTCAGTTTCAGGGAGCAATTTCTATGGCACCACATTATCACGGTGCTCCCTTCCCTTCTTGAACTCCTCTCCCCAAATCTCTAGGAATTTCCCCCCAACTGAAGTTGGAGACGTTAGGTGACAACCTAAGAAAGTAGAGACCCAGTGAACCCACCAATCACAACGCAGCATGCTGATAATGTACCTGTGACAGTCACAGCTGGTAAAAGCTGGTCAGGACACACCAATGTGGTCTCACACTCCTGATGTCAGCCTATTGCTGATGTCACATAAAACACAATAAGAAAGGGAATCAAGGGAACACAGCAGACCACAGCTATGGGTCCTGGAGGATGCTGGCAAAAAAGGCAATCTTCCAGGCCACTCCTTTGCTGATTTAAGAGTGGCAGTCCTCAAACAGAGAACCTTCAAGGAGAGATTATAACACAAATTTGGTTGGTATTTTTTGAGTTTTTTTCTCTTGAAAAAATGTCGGCAATAAAAGATAGCCAAATAACAGATTTTGGCATTTTTGGACCACTTTGGCCAGCAGCCTTTAAAAAAAAATCTCTCCCTCCCCTGCCAGTGGACTTCAGGGTTGGGTACAGTGCAACACTGGACTCGGCCACACTGGAAACGATGAGGGCAAACCTAGTGTTGAACTGCAGGCTTGATCTGACTGGGTCTAGCTCAGGGGTAGGGAACCTGCGGCTCTCCAGATGTTCAGGAACTACAATTCCAATCAGCCCCTGCCAGCATGGCCAATTGGCCATGCTGACAGAGGCTGATGGGAATTGTAGTTCCTGAACATCTGGAGAGCCGCAGGTTCCCTACCCCTGGTCTAGCTTCAGTCAGATGGAGCTTCAGGGGTAGAGCCAGCAGTCTAAAGCTGGGCCCAGCCAGACCAGGCACAACATTCAACTGGGCCCAGCCTGCCTTTAAAATGCACATGGAGTTTGGAGGTAGGTATATTTTCCAGGTTCAGGTTCGATAATGTGAACATTTTTGGACAACCCAATAAGCTGATACGGAACATTGCATTTTTAACAGGGTTTTTTTTTTGAAAATGTTCAGGTCTATTAAACCTGAACCTGAAAAATAGTGATATTTTTTGCCCACCCCAATTCAGAACAGCAGACTCCCCAGCACTGAGTAAGGGACGTAGGATTCTTATCTGGTGATTTTCTTCCCTCTGCCATTTTCCCTCTTTTCTTATCAAGCTGAATACATTCATACTGCATTTTCAGTGTCTTCTTTGCAACCCCTTGCCCACCCTCTGACTGGGATTTAAGGATTTAGAGATCTCTGTTCTGACTCATATCTGACAAAGGGAGCTTGGACTCTGGAAACCTATACCCTGAAAATCTCTAAGGTGCTACTGAGCGTGAAAATAGCTGCCAAGGCAAGATCTTACTTTATAATCATGATGGTTAAAATGGTGATTTCTTTTATTGTTTCTGTGTAGGTTTATGACCTGAAATCTCTCTCTCTCTCTCTCTCTCTCTCTCTCTCTCTCTCTCTGTGTGTGTGTGTGTGTGTGTGTGAGAGAGAGAGAGAGAGGGGGGGAGATGTTTTCCACCTGGTTTGGACTGTGTAGAGGAGTGTAATTTGGGCTATATAGGGGAAGGTTTTCCATCCTTCTGCCCTTATGATTATGAAAAATGATGCGGCCAATTTTCTCCCAGTCTCTTATCTGCCCTTCCTGGGCAAAGTGATGGAGAGAGTGGTATTAGACAAACTCCAGGTTGTCTTGTATAACCCTTTTTGTTCCAAACTCTTTTCAGTCTGGCTTCAGGCCAGGCTATGGGACAGAGATGGTTCGGGTGGATTTAACTGAAGCATTTGATCTGACTGTAGACAAAAGCCATGTTTCTTTGCTGCTCCCACTGGATTTATCTGTAGCCTTTGATACCATAGATCATGCCATCTTGTTGAGGCATTTGTAGCAGAAGTAGGTATCAGGGGATGTACCTTGGACTGGTTTAAATTGTTCCTCATGCATGAGACTCAAAGGGTTGCCACTGGAGATCTGTTATCTTCAGAATAAGAGCTGTCCTTGTTGGAATTTTCAGCCTTGTTTGCATGCAGCAGCAGGACAAGCAGCAGGGAATTCTGGGAAGCTGCACAAACATTCAAAAGGTGACAGTTAAAAACTGTTGGTAGTTCTGTTGTTCCCTGACTGACTGAGAGCAAAGAGGTTTCTCTGTGTACTGCTAACCAATGCTATGTAAAAAGTGCTTTTGACTAAGATACTGTACAAGCTTACTATCACAACCAAACAGTAACAAACGATGAGCCGTGAATGTAATGATATATATGTGATACTTTGTTGATATGTATGTACTGTTTATTTTTCTCAGTTAAAGTAAAGTTCTCTTCATGTTTATGGACTTCTGAGATAACTATTCTTATTTAACATGCCACACAATCTACATTTCTGCTCATTACTCTGCTTGACAGGATTATATATTGTAAATATACCTGTTGCCCTTCAGTCTTTTGGGTTTCCACAGGATGCAATCTGATCCCCCAAGTTATTTGACCTGTATGTAAAGTCTTTAGGAGAAATCATTTGAAGTTTTGGAGCTGGATGGCATCAATATGCTGGTGATACTTAGTGCTGTATTTCCTTTTTCCAATAACCTGGCAATGGGGTCTTCAGCTACCGCCTGACTGGTTGAATCACTGAAAATGAACAAATTGAAGCCAGACAAAAGTTATGGTAGCTGGAAAGGCTGAAGTCCTAAATGACATTGGGCTTCCCACTTTTGATGGGTTTCAGTTCATCCTTGCTGACTTAGTTAAAAGCCCAGGGAATATACTGGACCTAGCATTTCTGCTAGAGAAGCAAGTTAATGTAGCCACAAAAAATGCTTTTTTACAACTTACTTTAGCCTAAAAATTTTCCCCCTATCTTGACTTGATCAATCTGGATTCATGCCATAAGTAACGAGACTGGACTGTTGTAATGGGCTCTACATAGGGTATCACTTGACATTACCTTGGATACTTTAGCTAGTACAGGATGAAGTAGCCCAGGAGCTATGTGAAGCATACATACCACACCCCATTCTGCATCCACTCCTCTGACTGCCCATAAGTTATCATGCTCAATTTGATGTACTGGCTATTGCATACAAAGCCCATCATGGTTTTGGACCCTCTTCTTTTGCCTCTTCACATATGTCCTGTTTTGCCAGCTTCACTCATCTGAGCAGAAACTTCTGTAGGTTCCACCTGAGAATAGATAAGATCATCATCTACCCATATATGTATCTTCTGTGTAATGGCCCCCACCCTGTGGAATGGCTTGTATGAGGAGGTTAGAAAGACTCCCACGCCCTTTGCATTTCATAAATTATGTAAAACAGAATTGTTTAGGAGGGTATCTTTGTGAATGAAACAGGGCTACATCACGTCAGACTGGTCTATGAAAATGCATGGTGTTTCTACTAATGTAATACCATATTTAGAAATGTTTAACATGTCACTGTTTAATACTTACGTTCTGTTCAGAGAACAGCTGTGTTTCAATTTCTACAATTCCTTATCATATTACATTGCTTATTAGATTATTGTCCTATTGATTACATTGATTTAAATAGTGTAACCCAAATTGAGTGTTAGTGAAAAAGGCACACTGGGAATGATTACTGTATTATACTATACAATGGTACTTCGGTTTTCGTCGATAATTCGTCTGAAAGGAATCGACAAAAACCGAAATCGACGAAAATCGAGGCATCATTTCCCATAGGAATCAATGTAAATCCAGTTAATCCATTTGAGGCACTCCAAAAAGTGCCTCAAATGGATTCATTGGCTTTCTCAAACCCCAGCCGGGAAACAGAGGAAGCTCCTTATTTGAGCGGTGACTCCCCCTGATGTCACTGCCCAAATAAGGAGCTCCCTCTGCCTCTCCTGGCTGGGCTTCCTCAAACCCCAGCCAGGAGGCAGAGGGAGTGAAAGGAAGGAGGGCTTGGGTGACTTCCCGTAAAGACGGGAGGGAGGGATCGACAAAAACCAAGGCAATCAATGAAAACCAAGACAAATTTTGCCCAGAAAAAGTCGACAAAAACCGAAACCGATGAAAACCGAAGTCAACGATAACCGAGGTACCACTGTACTAGAATTTTATTAAGGGGTATGTAAAATGAAATTAAGAGAAATTTTGATAAAAGAAGAATAAACTTGCCAGTTTTTTATTTATAACTGTCAAAAAAATTGAAAAAGAAAAAAATATCATATGTCTTTGAGCAAGCCAAGAGTGAATTTGAAGTAGAATTGCACACAAAGGAGGAACATGTTACTGCTAAAATGTGTAAAGTGTTGTTGAAATTTGTGATAGGGGAAGAATGAGTGAAAAAAACAATGATAAAAGGGGCTAAATTTTTTTGGATATAATATACCAACGGAACAGCTTCAAGATTTGGCCTTCACTGGCAAGTTGTAATGCTGCCTTAGCTGCAGTAGCACAGATTCAGTCCTGCATTCTGCTCACAGCAGCAACCACTGAGATAGTTTTGGAAACTTGCAAGAAAAGCATGATGGAAATGGCCAGCTCTTCTTTGGTGGTGTGATCTGGTTCTGTGAGATATGCTGCTGCAGAACATGAAGGTTTGGTTTTAGGCATAGGTGTGAACCGATAAACTCTCCATGAAACTCTCCATGAATCTCCTCCCCCACCCCCGCTTTCCTTTTTTTGGATGCAGTAAGTGTTGTCCCGTGGAGACTCCTGCCACAATAAATCTGTTAGCTTTTAAGGTAGGACAAGACTCTTTTTGCTCTTGCTATGACAAACTAACATGGCTGTTCCTCTGGCATTTATCTCTTTTTGTGGTACAGAGTTCTGAAATGTCATTATGCGCCGTGTGAGGAACGACTTCTCTTTGTCAGTCCTTAACCCATTGGCAGTCAACTCAACTGGGAGTGCAACTCTGAGGTGATTTTCAGGTAGTATTTTTATTGCTCTTTTTAAAGCAAAGTGCTTTACATTGCCTTATTGACCATGACCTGAAATGTAGCCATGCTTAAATACAAAGCCGTTCAGAGAAATACGAGAGAACTTAACATCTGGATGCCATTCCACAGCATTAATTCAGATACAAATCAAATACTTTGGAACAAAAACCCAGGTTACTGTCTCTCTCTCTCTCTCTCTCTCTCTCTCTCTCTCTCTCTCTCTCTCTTTTTTTCTCTCTCTCTCTCTCCCTCCCCCCCCCCATTTTCCACTGGGCAAACAATTTGCTGTGATCACATTTTCATGGCATCTTTACAGGGAACACTTTAAACCTGACTAATTAGCCGCAGTGCTTCATGTTAATGGCAATTAATTTCCATCCACCAGTAAGGGTTCATCTTCCACCACTGTAATTAATTATTCTGTTGTGGCTAATTGACTTGCAAATCATTAAAAGATTCCTTCGCTGAAAAATTTAACAGACAAAGAATGTGCCAACCAAGGCCAGATCTTCATTTTTTTTGAAGGGGGACAAAAATACAAAATGCCCCCCCCTATACTATATACACATTTTTTTCTGTACATATATGTGTATGATCAATGTATATAATCAACAACTGTTTTAAATGATAAATAAATTTATGTTGACCTCTATAAACTGTTAATGAATAATTACACTTTTCCTTTATTTTCAGTCCCATCCAAAGGGGTGTGTGTGTGTGTGTGTGTGTGTGTGTTTGTGTGTGTGAATCCACTGGTGTCAGGCTGTGCTGGTGGATTTGCTCTCCCCAGGGCACTTGCCCTGGCAGAGGGGTGAATTCACCGACACGCTGCTGCTGAGGCCCTTCCTGGCCATGCAATGTGATGCTGGATGCCGCACCAGTGTCTCTGTGCCCCCGCTGTCCCCTGGCATTGCAAGATGGTCTGGGGCTGTGACTGGGAGAGGAGCCAGTGCTAGTTGGCTTCCACCCCTGCTTTGCTGCCTGACTCCTGGACTCATGCCACCTTTTTGGTGGCATAAATCCATGGGAGCCTATGGAGAGCTTTCTGGTGGCAGGTTTGGGTTTGGTTTTTTTTTTTTGCCTTTTGGGGTCCCTGAACCACCAGAAAGCCCTCCTGGGAATGCCAGGGTGGTGCAACTGCAGTGATGAGGCCAGATGCCCCGTTTGGATGGGGATGCCCATCTATCTATAATGTTTGAATATTCCCTCAACCTCTCTGCACACATAAAAACCCAACCCAATCAGAAAGGTTTTCAGCCTAGCCTTTTCCTGGACATTTTTTAAAATAAAGCATGCATCATTTTAACATAGGAAACACCAAACACACCTCACACTCCTTCACAGCCTGATAGGGTTCAGCCTAAGAAAAGCTTTATCTGGTAATCATGCTATTAGAAGCTAAAATAACTAAACTGCAGCTACTGTACATTTGTCACTGGAAAAAACTCATTGGAAATGACAATAATGCTAGGAAACATTGAAAGCAGTAGGAAAAGAGGAAGACTGGCAATGAGAAGGATTGGCTCAGTAAAGAAAGCCACGGCTCTCAGTTTGCATGATCTGAGTATGACTGTTAATGAGAAGACATTTTGGAGGTCATTGAGTCGTGTGTCAGAAGCAATTTAATGGCACATCATGCAAATGCTCAGACCCTTCATTCTTGTCCCCCCTCTTTCTCAAAGTGTAACATCAGGCTGTTTGGGGGAAGGGAATGCCTATCAGATGAACAGGCAGGTCTATTCGTGACCTTTGTCAAAGCCAAGCATTATACAGCTCCCAGTTTAAAAGAGGTGGGGGGAGCAAGACAAGAATCCCAGCAGGAAGCTCTATTATCATCAATCATAGGTAAAGCATCTCCCAAAGTTTGCATGGTAAAACTATTTAATAGTAATGATCCTCTGATTTTAGGGAAAACAGCTTACTGCTTGTTGCAGGTCATGTTGCTAAGAGGGAATTAATAGCAAACGTTATACCTGTTTTTGTTGTAATTTTACATAGCATACTATGCCTAATAAAGGTCTTTGTACTTGTGACAAGAACCCACCCTCTCTTCCTCTACCGCATTTGACTCCAGGCTACTCCAGGGTTTGCAGCATCTCAGCAGAGCACAAAGAGGGGGTGCGAGAAAGAGGGACACATCAGGCATTGGCCCTTTGGGCACAGACACTTGAAAATATTGTGAGGCAGGAAATAAAATGTTTCCTCCATAGAATTTTGCATGTTCTTTCCCCCTTTCATCCTCAAAACATTTTATTGCCAGCTTGGAAACATTTTAAATGAATCCTTTTTAAAAAACGATTCTTCAATCTGAAACGTTTTGAAAGTGGATTCTCTGCTGTGTGAACACTTTAAAACACTTTCCCCACTTCCTGCCTTCCCTGAACTTCCACCTTGGCAATATTTTCTGAGCTCACTCTCCTGTTCCCCTTTGCCTTTTTTGGGAACATTTCAGAGTGTTTTTGTGATTGATTGAGGTGGGGGTGGGGGCTTAATCTTTACAGCAACAATGATAGAAGACTTAGGGAATTGCAGCACGAGGCTGTGAAGCATAAAAATATCGATTTGTCAACACAGTAGGGAAAACACAGTGAAAAACAGAAAATGGCAGTCAGGAATCATTTCAAGGAGGTGAGTGTGAACAAAAATGGTGTTATTTTGGGGGAGCGATCTAAAACATTTTAATATTTTAGGTGACTTGTGTGGAAACAGCAATTGTAACCCACTCATGGTTACTAGATCCCCAAATTCTTCTCCCCTTTGACAGTTTAGAACATGCGCTGAGTTTCACCACCCCAGAAGTCTCAGGTGGCCAAAGCCTACCACAACCACTGTCAACATGCAGTCCTTGAAGGGTTGGTGGGAAGACAAGGAATTGGAAGTTCCTGCCGGTAGAACAGAGGGTACCTTGGCTGGGGGAAGGAGGGAGATTAGCAAGGCCAAGGAAGGTTAGCTGGGGTTGGTGTCTCCTACTGCATAGAACTTGACATCTTTGAACATCTCTTCAGGAACCTTTAGCTCCCCCTCCTCTTTGCTTGTCATAGTCTCACCCATCTAACGACAGCAGCTTCTCCTTTACCAGGGGCAGGAGTCTAAGGCCTGGGTTCCCTCTCTCCCTCCCCCTACCTCCTAGCAGCAGCCTAATCAGGAGAAGGGGACATACATTGCAGAATGAGCCATCTCTTCCATGCAATTCAGCCTCCCCTATGACCAGCAGCAGCCTAATTGGGGGAATAGGGCATGTGCACACGCTGCAGAATGAACTATCTCTGCTGGGCAATTCAGCCCCCCTCCCAATAGCTGCAGCCTAATCAGGGAAGGGGGCGCACACACACTGCAGAATGAGCCAGCTCTTCCATGTAATTAAGCCTCCCCCACCTCTTGCCACCTCCCCCTCTTGGCCGGCTGCCTGGGGCACCCCCCTCCCCCCCCTCGGCCCTGGTGCCAGGCCCTAGCATCACCAGTTCATCAAAAAGAACTTCTAGGGCTGAGGAGAAGACCAATGTACGTCACAATGAGGTTGTTGGTAGAAAATAGACTAAAAACAAACAAACAAATGCACAGATATTCGGAGATGTGATATTGGTTTATAAAATTAAGATGGAGTGGGGAAAATGGATAGTAGAATAGACACAGGCAATCTTTGTGGGCTAAGTGCTGAAATCATGCTGTGTGTACTTGAGAAGATTTAAGAGTGCCAGCAAACAAAAAGGAGGGAAACAAAGAGAAGATGAGGGTTGCACTTGGTCTGACACACTGCATGTTGTATATAGATCTATTTTTGTTTGTTTGCATGGGAGTTTAGTATTAGAACAAGACTGCTTTAGAAATGTCTTATCTGGGCTCTACTGCATCCCTGTTCTTGGGATTTATCAAGGGAGCTGCTGTGCCAAACAAAATAGTATTTTGTGCCTTTTTCAGTATATATGCGGGGGGTTGCCTGCCCCTGTACTAATTCATAGCAGTCCCTCATTCTTATGTGACACCTAATGCGCACCAAAGGAACTTGATGCTCCATAGATTCAGGACAGACAAAAAGGAGTACTTCTCATAATGCATAAGTGGTTAAAGAAATCCAGTGCCACAAGATCCTGTGATGGTTTATGGTTTAGATGGATTTAAAAGAGGGCTGCAGAAAATCATAGAAGATATATGTCTCATCAATGGCTGTTATAAGATGTGACTTCCATCTGTGTTGGAACTCAGGTTTGTAAAAATATTGTTGCAGTTTGTTCTTTATTTCCTTTGTGTTTTACTGTAGCAGTAAAATGTATTACAATTTTCAACTACTAATGGAATTATTATTGCATTTTAAAGCCATAGCAACAAAATTCACTACTGTTAATACTACTGTAATTTTTAGTGTCCTTAAAACTTACCATAAAAGATAAATAACAGAAATGCCTGCAAACATATAAATGCAATTTTCAGAAAAAGATACTTCTTATTTCTATTATGGTTGAGAGAATGATTGGCAGGAAGTCAAATAAGAATGGTTAAGAGCTACTGGAATTAAGGATGTGGACTTAGATGTGGACAGTGCAATCAACCATTTCCTCCTATCATGCTGGGTTATGACATTTTGGACGGAAGGTTGGGAATCAATTGTTTGAATGTTCTCTCACGTTGATTAGTAATTTTGAACACCTGTGTGCTTATAAAATTTCATTTCAGCAGGAATGGTAGTCTGGTTTTCTGGATGATTTTTATATGTATACACACATTGTCCTTTGCCACTGACTCTGGCTTTTTCCTTCATAGCTTCTGGCTTCATCTCCCTATCCTCCCTGCCTGCCACCTTTCCTTCTCATTGCCTCCTTCTTGTAGTCGTTTGCACCTCTGTCTCCACCTGCAGGCTGGTATCCATTTTCTAGCACTGTTTGGAGCTACTGTCTCTGTTTGTAAAATACCATCAAGTTGCAGCTGACGTGATGGCTTTCAAGGGAAGTGAGAAGCAGAGGTGGTTTGCCATTGCCTTCCTCTGCAGAGTTTTACTCAGTAATCTCCCTTCAAAGTATTTAGCTCCCCTTCCAAGTGCTTAGCTTCTGAGATCTTATGAGATCTACTGTCTTCCCTTGGGGTTGCTATGTGTGCCCAAAAATGTTGGCAAGTTTTTATTTTGGAGGAGGGATAATGTTGACACATGAACAAATATAGCTATTGATTTTTTTAGATATTAGGTACATTTTAGGTATTTAATTAATTTAGGTACATTTACCACAAAATAAAATGCTAGCTTCTGTTGGTGCTAGCTTCCTTGTTACATAAGTATACCTCTTATCTGGTGAACTGGATTTGTTCTCCTGCTCCTACGCATGACATCTGCTGGGTCACTGTGGGCCACCAGTATATACCATCCGCATTGAAGGTGTTCAATGCTAAATGCGGCTCTCAGCTCCTCTATGGAGCACCTATTTGGATCGGAGCTATAAACAAAAATATAAACACAGCCCAGTCCCGTTTCTTCCACAAAATTATGGGCTTACCAAATATGCAGCCCTATGTTTAGAACTCGGGCAAATATCATATGCCACGATGGCCTGGCTGAGAACTGTCAGATACTGGCTACGTATCCACTATTTGCAGGATCACTCCAGTTTGTTACACCTCATGCTTTCCGACTATGCAAATTCTGGGTGGCTGAAACTAGTTGAGCGAAAATCAACACTCTTGGCTTTTCATTAGAGTCGTTAGTCCCTCTTTCCCTATCAGAAGCATATAGCTGCTTGAAAACGAAGCTATTAGAACAAGAGTATCGGATATGATAACAGCTGCGAGGAAAACGTGTACTGACCCTGCTTATTCCAATTGAACAAGGACACATGGCCAATTATTTACAGTGGATCACCAACCCTAAATTAAGAAGAGCTTTAACACTGGCCAGATTCAATCTAATGCCTTCTATGCTGCTCTATGGCAGATATCAACAAATTGATAAACAGAGGAGGCTATGTCCATGCAATATGGGTCAGGTGGAGACACTCGATCATACCCTCTTTCATTGTGTAAGGTTTGCAAAAATCAGAATGTCACAATCTGCACTTATCCCATTTCTCTATAACAATCTAACTGATGCTCTTAAGATACCTATGCTTTTGAACAACATGGATCCCACAGTGTGTGAGAATGTAGCAAAATTTCTGCTAACAATAATAGACGTAAGTCTAGATGAATACCAACCAATGTCTATGTATTATGACCACATATAGCCAGCAGTAATTTTTCTAGCTTCTGTCAGTATCCGATGACGTTTAAGTGAGTTAACTTAGCTGAAGGAATGTCCTATAGTTACAGAAGGACCATGTATATATTTTAGTATTTAGTATTTTAGTACCAGTGTCTATAATTGTGAGCAATAATGGGCAAATTTTGTATGCTGATTTTGTATGTTTATTTTATGCCAATAAAGGCTTGTGACCACTGGACATCTGCTGGGTGACCTTGGGCTAGTTCTTCAGAACTCTCTCAGCCCTGTCTACCTCACAAGGGTGGGGAGAGGAAGGGAAAGGAGTTTGCAAGCCTCTTTGAGACTCCTTACAAGAGAGCAAGGCAGGATATAAATCCAAACTCCTCTTCTTCAGTGAAAAAAATCCCCTACCGATTCAAAGCTTGGTATGTCAGACAGAAGGGATGTAGCAGAGCCTTCTCCTAAACATGCCAATTTGTTATCTGCTGGAAATATCTTTGTATGAACATTACATAGATGTACCATCTCAGTGAGAATTAAGCTGTATATGAAGTTATATATAAACTAGACACTGAGGCATTTATATATTGCTGTGAAATAAAACACCTGGAGATTTTGGGGATGGAGACTGATAAGGGTGGGTTTTGGAGAGGGACTTCAGTGGGTGTGATGCCACAGAGTCCATCTTCCAAAGGGGCTATTTTCTCCAGGGGAACTGATCTGTATTGACTGGAGATCAGTTGTAATTCCAGGAGAACGCCAGCTTGGGAATCCTATTTGGAGCTATCCTCTTTTTCCTTAACTTTGTTACTGATTGCTTTGTTTTCTGGTCAGCAGCAATGAGTCACTAATGACCCCATCCACAGGGCATTCCCACCAGGAGAGGAGCCGAGGTAGTTTGCCATTGCCTTCCTCTGCATAGCAACCCCAGTCTTCCTTGGTGATCTCCCATCCAAGCATCAACCGTGGCTGACCATGTTTAGCTTCCAAGCTCTGACAATCTTGGGCTAAGCTGGGCTATTCAAAACCTATTAAATTATATGATTGCAATTTGACAAAGCCTTAATTTATTTGAGTGGTGTAAACATTGTCTGCCTAGTAAATGTGATGTGATGTCACCCCATGGGTCAGTAATGACCTGGTATTTGTGCAGGGGACTACCTTTACCTTTTTATTTGTCTCTGCTGACTGGCCTCCAACCCATCTTTAAAACTACAAGGTCTGAAGGGTGTATTTGTGATGTGTTTCTATCTATGTGAAAACAAAAACTCAAGGTCTTGTACAACACTTAGTCCAAAAGGGACTGACCTGAGGCCATCAGAAGAAGAACAAACCTTTCAGTATATAATTTTATTTTTAGTAGTCATCTGCAGGTATACTCTTTGTTGTACATTTCCCACTGATGACCAGACTAGTCAGGATGTGTAGCTCTGTATAGGCTCTGTATGAAAAGAGAAAACTCTTGATATAAAACCTTCATACAGAAGGAATCCCTGCACTAGATGACCTTTCTGCTGTGCTGCTTACCCACTTTTCTGGTATAACCAAAGTAAAATAAATGGGGAGAGGTTGTTATTTCTACTCTGGACATGGAAAAGATGTAAAGGGAAACAGAAGCCAGTAAACTGTGATTTAATGAACCTTCAAGGATTTTACAGAAGCAACAGCTGAACTCCTCAAGTATACATGTTGCAACTAAGATGTTAAAATAGTTCTTCATTATGGGTTGGATCTAGCTGCTTTTTGCTCCAATTTGTCCAGTTTCCTCTCTTTATTACTACCCTTATCACACATGGCTTTGTCGATACAGGTTTCCTGGTCTGCAGCATAGCCACATTGGGTGGCCAAAGGAATTCCTCTTCGCATTTTCACCGACAGAAAAGTTGGTTGGAATGAGTGGATGTTTTTAATCCAAATGTGATAGTGAATTGAAGCTGTAACAAAAGTACATCCAAATAAATGCCTTTTCCTTTATGATGAGCACTGTTTTCAAGTCTTTTGACAAGCACTCTCGCATGGCTACTACAGATCTCTTATAAATTACAGAGGCCTATTTTAGAGTTCATACTAAACTCATAAACAGGCATGTTAGGCTAGCTACCTCACATTAATTAAGACTGCATCCTAGAAAGCATCCAACCCTCCCCTGCAGACAGATGCATAGCAAGGGGGGAAATGCCCGGTGCACTGGTGCGTCCTTTGCCCCCACCCTGCCCTGCCCCAGAATACCCCCTTGGAGCTACGCCTCTGCCTGCAGATACACATTCACACATCCAAGGTACTGGATTGGTAGTTATGTGGTGGATATGCTTGTGTGAGACTCTGATCACAGAATTTGCATGTCAGACCAAACATGGTGCTTTTTTCAATATTACATAATTAAGTCTGATTCAAGTTACTGAGAGCTGAGTAATCAATGCCTGAACTTGTTTTAAAGGTCATACTGGCCATTGGGACCAATTTTTGGTGACAATCCTTTGCCTTTTGCCAAGACTTTCTTTCTCCTTATTATTCCTTTGCCTTTTATGTTGATTTATATTTATTTAATAAAATATTTATATCCTGCTTTCATTTTTTTGTAAAATCTCCAGGGTGGATGCCAACAGCCAATAAAAATAAACAGTACCAATTAAAATCCAAGCAGAAACAGTAAACTGTAGCATGCATATTAATAAACCCATAGAGGAGAACAGAAGCTAATGATAAAATCTGAAACAGTAGAAGCAAGAGAGTATCCCTAGCGCTGTTACAGGCTATTTTGAAAAGCAGTGTATTTATCTGCCACTGATACACAGGGGTGCATCTACAGTAAATAGCACCTGAGGCAAGCAGTGAAATTGTACTTCACCCAACATTAAGGCATGGCAGGAAGGTCTTGGGGGGTGGGGGGTGGATGAGGTGAGGCTGGCCCAGTAGCAGGCAGGTGATTGTAGCTGCATAGCCAGCAATGCAGGGGTGAAATAACTTTTTAGACCTGCCCCAAGAAGCCCAGCAGCAGCAGCAGCCCAGATCACTGCAGTCTCCAATACCCCAGCAGGGTACCATCAAGCCTTCTTGGGTGGCAGAAGCTGAGAGAGCAGGCCACCAGTGGTACCAGAGACCAGGGGAGGCTCCAAATCTGCCACTCCCCTAACCTGCTGTGTAAGATGGGCCAGAAGGCCCCCCGGCCCAGAGGAGCAGAGGTAGGGGCATCACCAGTTACCTCCCAGCTCCCAGGACAGGCAGCTCCACTCAGCTCTTCGCACCCAGTCTAACAGATGGAGCTGAGCCAGCAATGCCATACCCATCTGACATTGGAGGAATTGGGCAGCCCATGCCTGCCCCACACTCTGGGGGCCTGGCTGGGGGGGTTGTGGCTCACCCGCCTGCATACTCTCTCCTGTGGCCCACCTGCCTGCTCTCTTGGCAGGTGGGCAGGTGGGTACTATAAGGGGGGCGGGGGGCCAAACATGCCCCTCACATGATCCAGACTAGTGGCACCTAGGGAGAGACTCCCCTCTCGCCCTCCAAGATCTGCCTCTGCTGAAACAGCTATAGGGAAGGAGGGAGGCAAATTTATAGTGAGTGGGCTTTCCAGAATCTTGATTGTAGAGAATATATAGCCACCCCCTGTACTTTCGATGGTGACAGAAGGATGTTTCTTCTGCCATTTTTCTCCTTTTGTGTCCCTCTAATCTTTCTTCCAATCATTTTTCTGCCTACTCTTCCACTTTTCTTAATGAGTTCCCGTACCTCTTTAAAAAGACCTGCCTTGCATTTGGAGAAGTGTAAATTCTGAAAAGCAACAAATTCAGAGCCCTGGTGGAGTAGCAGTGCAATAAAGTGCTTTCATTACTGAGAAATCATGTCTATTTTGCTTTGTACTTTATGATGTATGAGCTTTTAAATTCATTTCTAATTCCTGTCCCTTTTATCTTTTCTTCCCTTGTTACACTTGTGGAATACCAATCGGTTATAGCTACAGTACTATAAGGAAACCTCAGCCTTTGCTCATAAACAGAAGATACTTGCAAATATTTGTTAAATGACTCTGGGCTCATATTTCAGGATAACTACATCCTTTTAAAAATTAATGTACATTTGGCATAATCACAGTGAATCCTGAGAATTTGTGTGTGAATCACAGCAACCCTATAGAGCGCTAATCATTGCTACAATCAAAATTTTTTCACAAACGTAATACTGACATGAAGGGAAGGACATCCCCCATCAATAAAAGATTGCAGAGCAGATGGTACCAGGCAAGGATATGTTGAATCTATTTCTAGTAAAATCAGTGGAAGTTTTGCCATTGACTTCAATTTGAATACACTGTGCTCTTATTCAGTTATCATATCCACTCCGGAAATAATGCAGAGAGACAATAACACATCTTATTTATGCTGAGGAACTTCACTGGGTTTGAATGGAGCCTCCAAATCCGGGCATCGTCAGCCAATCAAACTCTTTTGTATTCTGCCTGGAAGGTGGTGCAAGAGTTTTGTCAATTGCTATCAAGCATGAACGAAGAACAGTGCAAAGAGACCTCTGAATTGCTGACTGCTTTCTGTCGGGTATTGATTAAATAGGTTGGTGTTACATTATCTAAGAGTAAATACGGTATCAGGGTTTTTGTACTTCCTCCCCCTCCCCCTCCCCCTCCCCCTGAAGCTGGGAGATTTTTGTGCTCCTTCTAATTGTAGAAGGAAGGTCAGCACAGAGTGTACCTTCTGGCATGATAATCTCAGGCCAAAATGTCCTCCACAAATTGAAAAGTGTGCATCAGCAATACTGGCTCTTTGCTGAAAGCCACGTGTTTTGTGTTTCTGATGACATAAGCTTTGACCTTGATGTGAATCCTTTGAAGGAATTGCTAAATTTGCTCCCTGCAGTCTAATCAGCAATATGTGGCACTGATGTGGAGATCTACCAGTTTTATGTTAGCTCTGGAGGCTTTTGATGTGTGATAGTTCTGAAGAGGAGGCTGGAAGATTTTTTTTATTGAGGGTTGAATCCATGCTTCCCCTCTTCCCCACTTTCAGTAAATAATTGCAGTTTAAAGCCAAAGTAGCTGGATAGGTATTGCTTGCAGTTAGTGAACAGGCCAAATTAATTGATCTCTTTCAGCACTGCAGGGAATCAATTAATTAATTAATCACAAATTTAAAATGCAGATTTTTCAGTCTCAGTTGTTTCCTGTGACAGACTGTTGAGCTGTGTGATTCTGAATGCTCTATATACAGCCTGGGATGTATTTTAAAGTGTTCGGGCAGTGACTAAGATAAATGAGTATGTCTAGCATTCCATGAGTATTCCAGTAGTATTCTCAGGTTGAATCTCACCTCCACCATGATTTTCCTCAGAAGCTTTTGGCAAGGTGTTCTATCTTAATGTCACTCTCCACTGTAAATATTATAATGGGTGTAATCCATTTTATCTTAAAAGGGTTAGGTTAGTGGTCATTGAATTGTTGATTCCTTATCCAAAAACCTGCACTCACTTGAACAAAAAACATTTATTGAAAGGTGAAGGAAATAATAGGTTCAGACTGAGAGCTTTAGCAAATGTTGTGAATAAAAATTATACTGAGCAGTCCCAAACCTAGGGTGAAAAGAAAAGAAAGTCTCCAGTCGATTTTCATCACAGCCATTGAGAAGTTACACTCTCTTAGGATCAAAGTCTCACTCCAGAAGACTGTCACTCCTCTACTCCATTCTCCTTGATAACTTCTTCAGAAATTCTCCACATCCTCAGGGGGGAAATTCCTCAGCTTCTTCTCTCTTTCTGCTTCTCACTCTTGGAGTACACCCTCTCTTTCCCCTGCCCTGTTGCCAAGCAACCACTCATCCAGTCCCTCTGTAGGAAGCATCTCCCTCTAGAGGGGCAGTTTCCAAGTTTCCCACTTATGCAGGTCAAAACATGTACCACACTTAAAAATGATAAATAAATATTTTTACAAGGCTTACATAGGAAGATCCTCCGGATTCTCTAAAGAACTGGTACCTCTGTGTGAAAGAACAAAGAAGTTTTAATTACATATAATGCAATTTGTGCCTATAGCCAGAGGTGGGATCCAACCAGTTCTCACCACTTCTCTAGAAGTGGTTACTAATTTTTTCTGAGTGCCAAGAAGGGGTTACTAAAGCAACCTTCCTGCCCAATAGGGACTGGAGGTGCGTGTGTGCAGTGGCACCACTATTTGAATCCCACCACCATCAGAACCTGTTATTAAAATTTTTGGATCCCACCACTGCCTATAGCCCAGCAGTCATCTTAACTAGGGCAATGACTCTTTCTTCCTCCCATACAGCACTAGGAGACAGATGGCCTGCCCTCTCCTGCAAACATTAACATTATCACTCTTTGTAACTTATCACTCTTTGTAACAACCTGGCAACTGGCAAGAGCCCTTCAGAGGTGGCCGGTATATTAAATGTAACAAATAAAAAATAAATAAGGGAGGGGGAGGTTGGGACATGGTTGGGAGAAGGGTAACCCCAGTGCAATGACATCACTTCCAGCACGACCAAGAAGTGCCATCATCATACCAAGGGTGACACTAGGATTGCTAGCTCCAGATTAGGAAATACCTGGTGATTTTAGGGTCACAGCCTGAAGAGGGCGGAGTTTGGAAAGGGAAGGGACTTCCATGGGATATAATGCCATGGAGTCCACCTACCAAAGCAGCCATTTTATGATCTCTGTAGCCTGGAGATCAGTTGTGACAGCAGGAGATCTTCAGCTACCACCTGGAGGTTGGCAACTCTATGTAACATTCTAGCATTTGCCCAGAACTTCTATGGTTAGCCACAGATTCTGGGGGAAATGGTAGAGTAACACTGATGTGATGGCATCACTTCTGGGTTCTGCCAGAAACAACATAATTATGCAGGGGGTGCTGCTTGCTCCCCCTATTCTGCGAAAGAATTTCCTCCAGCTGTCTAGTTGAGCAGAAGCAGGCATGGCAGCAGGTATGGCAGGAGGAAGAGGAAGGTCTCCCACTGCCAGTGGACTGCTGGCAACCTTACCAACGTTGAGAAAAATGCTAGCCTCCAGGATTGGTGGAAGGGTTACAAAGATGATGTACATGAAGCTATTTGCCCATATTGACACATATAAATGTTAATTGTTACTGTTGTTTATAGCATACTTCCTGCTAACTTCTTTTCATTCCAATTATATCTCAGTATATCCTGAGAGCTCAGAAAACAGTGAAACACAACCCTATTCTCTTTACAAAAGCACAAGCTTGTTAGGAGAGAAGCCCTGACCTTGGGGTGGGCATGCAGATGTTGCTGTTACATACTTTGCACTTTCCTGAGCAGTTATAACGTCCAAGGTTAGTGCTGCCAAGCTAAGTTCGGGAAAAGCAAACAGTGCTTTCAAGTGTTCTTGCAAAGAAAATATGAAGCAGCACATAATCGGTCTCAATTCTCTTTTAAAGGCTCTTTCTATTTCACCTTTAAAATCTGTTTGTCTGCATTCCCACATCCTTTCCAAACTTCATTAATAGATACCTCTTTTTCACATTTATTTTCTCCCTCTTTGTGGTTTTGTATACTTCTTCTCATCAAGTTTGGCAGCTTGGGATGTTTTAAAAAATGGCTAACCCCCCTCCCACCCCCCAATTTCTAATTATTTTGATAGTCAAAAGCCAGTGCTTGCTGTTAACAGGGAAAAGTGTGCACGACATACAAAACCCAGAGAAACTGGAAGAAGTGTGTGAAAAAACACAAGACAAGGGATTGAGACAAGCAGGTACAGATAGGCCCTCTATTTGACTGAGAACCAACTAGAGACAGGTACAATTGTTGCTGCTCTGCCCCATCTGGTCATGAGAGGGAAAAGCGACAGCAGCAGTGACCAACTCATGAAGACAGCCTCCAAGATCTCTGGCTGGGCCTCTTCTTGCAAGGAAGAAGAGGCAGCTGTTGCTGCATCCTTCTCATGAGGAAGATGACCCAGGCACAGGTATGAAAGCTACTTCAGGACTCATACCTGGGCCACCATCTTCAAGCAATGTGGCAGGAATAGCTATCAGCTCTTCACCTTATCTGCCACCAGACCAGCACCACTTGGATTAAAAACCAGACCAGAAATGCCATCACATGATGTGAAAGCAAGGTTACGAGGCCTGTGCCCTAACCCGTGGGAGCTTTTGGTAATAGGGCCTGAGGAAGGGAAGGGTCATTCTCTAGGAATTTCCCAGAACTCTATGGTAAAACCGTGATGTGACATTTATCAATGTTTATTTGCTCTGCGTTTTCCCCTTGTCACTCTACTGTGCTAATATGGAGGACATGAGAACATCAGCAGGAATTCTATTACAGGCAGTTATGTGACAATGCTATGTGGGAGGGTAGTGACACAGATCTTTTTCCAAAGCTGGTTTAATTTCTTCCTCTGCCCCTGGAGAGAAGGGTGCTCTAAAGCCTACTTGGAACTGAGTGATGAGAACGCATCATACATTCAGTAATATTATGCTCTTCTAAAACCAGTCAAATTCATGGAGGAATGGTAAACCATCAACTACTATATGAGATAGCTTGAGTGGGATCTGTATATTTAAAGAAGGCATGCTTTTGATTACATGGTCAAACAACAGGGGATGACCACCAACTTCAAGCCCTTCTTTTATACTTCCCAGAGATATCTGGCTGGCAGATGGAGACACAGGAGAAGCAGGATTAAATTGATGCTTGGTCTAATCTAAGAAAGCAGTTCTCATGTTGTGCATGACAGTTATCGATACAAGCCCTATTGGTATGACTGCTGGTTTTAATGTGTAATGGATCATCATTAAATATCCTTGAAACGTTGCCCATGCTGACATATTGTAATATTCATTTTGATTGATACATGAACTGTCTTTGCTTTTTGCCAGTTAATCAATTAACTTGAATAAGATGATGTCCCTAGCAAATAAATTGTTCCTTTCCTACCAAAGTACTTGATAAGGCTTCAAAACAGAGGTTGATGAAGATTTCAACTTATGTGCTTGGAACAAGAAGGAGGAATTTGCAGCCCTAATGAATAATAGGTATCTTCCTACTGTGTGACAGCTGATGAGAGGTCAAAATCATGACTTACATGACTAGGACAAGAAGATTTTTCTTCCCAGTACTGATGAAAGAGTATATGGAAGACATTTATCAGTGAAATAATATAGTCCACAAAGAGACAATGAGCCATTTGTTTACACCCAATGGAGAGTGTTCACCTGCTGCTCTTTTCTGGAGGGAGAAAGTTCCCCACAGTCATGATATTCCTCATTGGAAGGAAGAACAAGATCTGTGCCTCAAAGCCATTTGATAAACTCTGGGCCCTTCCCCACTCACCTTATACCGCGCGTTTATCCACTGAAGTACCGCGGGGTACCACGGCGCTCCCCACTACTTGGGCGACGACTACGCAGCCGCCCCGACGCAGCCGCTCTCTCGGCCCTTTGGCGCGCGGCATTTCTGCCCCTCTTCGGAACTGAGTTTTTCAAAGAACCCCGTGCAGAGCGCGGGGTTGTGGGGAAGCCTGGGTGGTCACTCCGGGGTTGCGGACTTCCCGCCACTCGGAGTGACGTGGACCCTCTGGTCCAATCAGGCGAAGGCGAGGCGTCGCGTAAGGCCCTTTCTTTGCGATCGCGCATCCCGGTTTCTTCCCCCATTTCTTTCCCATTTCTAACTACGGGTGAGCGGCGCCTCGCTCATCGGCTCCTCGAGTGCGCACGCTTTGCCATTTGTGCATCGTTTGCATCAAGTTACTCATTTCTTCCCTTTATTCACAGGCTTTATTCCAACGGGCATCATAACTTCGTTTCTTCCTTTATTCACGGGCTCGAGTGCACGCTGCCATTTGCATCGTTACTTTCGTTTCTTCCTTTGTTCACGGGCTTGAGTGCAGCGGCCATTTGCATAGTTTATATCGTGTCTTCATTTTATTCAGGGAGACCGAAGCGCCCCAGGCCACCCCTCCCCTACCAAACAGTTGGACCCCCCAAGACGCATTATCCAGCCAAAGAAGGCTGCCGTTTCGCCCGCCCTGCCCCGGCTGCTCTGGAGGGCGTTTGGCCTGCTTTCGGCGGTGGTGGCATGCTTCTGCAACCAGCCTTCCCTCCATGGCATGTAGGCTGAGGAAGTTCCCCAGCTCTGCCATGGCGCAGGAAAGAGGCTGCAGAAGCCGCCGCTGCCCCTCGGGCGGGACCAAACGCCATGGAAAGCAGCAACGAAGGGTTACAGGGGCTGAGGGAGACTCAGCGCCAGGTCACCCCCCCTCCCTCCCGCCCAGGTCGCCCCCCCCCCACCGCGAATGATCGCAGCCATGAAGGCTGCTTTGTACCTGCTCCACCTGCCCGGCTGCTCTGGGGGGGGCGTTTGGCCTGCTTCGATACGGGCGCGCGGCGGCTTCTGCAGCCTCTTTTCCCCACCATGGCCTGGAGGGAAGGCCGGGCTGCAGAAGCCCGCCGCCGCCTTCGGCTGAAAGCAGCCAAATGCTCCTCTCAGAGCAACTTAATGACAGGGCAGGGAGACTGGCGCCCAGGCCACCCCCTCCCTTTCTCCCAAACGACCGGACGGACACCGCCAGCCGCCCGGCTTTTTTCTTGGCAAAAAGCCAGAAGTAGAGAGGCGATTAAGTAGTTACAAATAGTTACAAATGTGCATTGCTTGACATCTGTACGCTTTTCCCCGTCCACCGTTAGAAACGAAGCTGTTACGACCCCCCCAAACTAACAGACCAATCGGAGATCAGACCTGTCCTGCTCCATCCAGCGCCGCGACGCGGACTAAATCAAATTGGAGACCAGCCTGACCACGCCCCTGACCATCGACGATTGGCGCGCAGTCGTGGGGAAATGTAAACATCCTGACGTCGCACCAGGTGCGCGCCTTTCAGAGAGTGAGCCGATGGAGCCTCTGAAGTGGGGAACACGACTGCGCGCTCAAAAACTCCAGCGTTTTTCGGATTCGGTACGCCTGCACGTTATTCTATAAAGTGGGGAAGGGCCCACAGTCATAAAGTCTTCATCTGAATGATTTCAAAATACTTGCATTAATGTAATAGAAAATAGAAAAGGCTGGCAAAATCAGCTGGAAAAAAGCAAGGTTGGAGTCACTGAGAGTGCTTATATCATGTTTAGTATTTTTTTTTCTCCTGCTCCCACTGCATCTCAATCTCTCTCCACCCCCTCAAAGCATCAGCATACATTATTGAAAAATTCTCCACTCAGGTTTTTCCCCCTGCACATCTTCTGGTTGATACAGGAGATTCATAAGTAGCAAAATAGCTGCCCATCTGCTAGAATAGCAAAGAAGAAATACATCTGGTCTACTAATTTCCCCCCTCCCTGTGGAGTTCTATATATCCCAAGAAGCTACAAAGCTCCACTTGCCTTAATTCACCCGTAACCCAGTAGAGGTCTGGAATTAACTAGCAGAAAAAGCAGACTAAAGAATTTTCCAACTATCTCCTGCCCAAAATATCTCCCCCCGTATTACACCAGCCTGGAAACCCAGGACATCCTATTATCACAGGCAAAGGCACTGTCACTATTGGGGTGTCTGGATACATAGACCCTATTCTCAGAACCTATGCCATTCAAGTCCTCAGTTATGTGTGAGACACTGCAGACTTCCTGGGAAAAATACAATCTTTTAATCTTCCAGGAAACACCATACTGGCCACCATGGATGTTTAGTCTTTGTACACCAACATCCCCCACAAAGATAGATTAAAAGCTATTAGCAACAGCATCTCTGACAACATCATTGCCAACCTTGGCCCAATCCTCACAACACAAATAAAACATCTTGCAGACATTTCAGAAGAACCATTTTGGCTTTTTTTGTCCGCATACGGCAGACAAAAAAAAGTGTTTCCAAGGAAGGTGGTTCTTTTGTCCACTCCCCCCTCCCCCCGCTCTCACTTTCAGTGGCACCCACCATTTTCTGTTGCTTCAGGCTTCTCCATGCAACCAGGCATTTGCAGATTTCCATGGACATTTGCTCTGCTTGCAGGTCATCTGCCAGTCATTTCTGTGTGTAAAGTACATGAAAAAAGTCAGTGTTTACTGCCAATTCCATGCACAGGTACTTTTTCCTTTTTTTGTTTGTTATCAGTGAGGTGTATTCAAATCCACAAAGGCACAATATGAGAATCTTACCTGGGGTAGGTTCCCCCCCCCCCCATCTTTCAGCACTATATCTTTTTCATTTTTTATTGTCTCATCATAGGGTTTCAAGGCAAGGACTGGTCAGAAGTGGTTTACCATTGCCTTCATCTGCACAGTACTAATCCAGGGTTATCTAAAGTGGCACTGCCATTGTTTACAAAAGATCTGCCACCAGTGTCACCTTCCACTACTGCTGCTGCTGCTCAGTAGCTAGCCTTTAAGGATTCCTCTGTCCCCATCACCATCGGATTGGAACTATCTGTTCTCTTCTGCTGATGTGGCCATTGATTCCTGAAGGGTGTGGGCGCATCTTGGTATGGTGTCTCAGCTGTGACCATTCTGCCTTTAGTGACTTTGCTCAGAGTTTAGCCTCTTGAGAGAGCCTAGACCCTTTACGTTATTTCTCCCAGATTTGCGGGCAAACACAAACCCCCTTACCACATTAAGATGTGTGTCCAATAGGGGGAGCCTATCTCATCCCATCCCAGATTCCACAGGAAAAGCTTTTCAAAGGGCCAAATGGAAGATTCATATTTCCTCCCCATATTTTTCCTTCTTCTGCTCAATACAACATCATTTTCCTTTGTCTCCTTTTCTTATCCAAAGTTCACTAGTCTTTAGCTCTTGTGTTTCATCAGCTCTACATTCCAAATACTACTTCCTTTCTGCATGCTCACCTCACATATTATATTTTCCAGGGAAGGGCTTACATCCAAAATGATATGCCAGAGAAATGTTAAATGTGAATACAAGTAAATGCTGGCAGACAGGGATACCTTAAAAGTACAGTCTGCAGCTCACTGCTGACTGTACAGCCATGTTGTTGTGTATGAAATAGTAGGGATGTGCATTCAGATAGCAACAAATCCAAATCCAAAGAGAAGAGGAGTTTTATACCCTGCTTTTCTCAACCTTTAAGGAGTTTAAGTGGCTTACAATTACGTGGCTTCCCTCCCCCTCTTCATAATTGACACCTTGTAGGTGGGGCTGAAAGAGTTCAGAGAAAACCATGACTAGCCCAAGATCACCCAGCAGGCTTCATGTGAAGGAGCAGGGACTCAAACCTGGTTCACCAGATTAGAGTCCACCACTCATGTGGAGAAGTGGGGAATCGAACTGCCGGTTTCAACCACTACACCATGCTGCCTCGCTAAATGGTATAGCTGTATTGGAACTAATCCAGATTGGAACACTAATAAATTTGATCATAATTTTACATTTTGGTGCCTAGCTGACATTGTTGCAGTTTAATGAAGGCACTGGGGATGGGCAGAGAAACGAGAGAAGAGGTGGCGAAAGAAGAAACAGAAAGCCAAAATGGACGTGACAAAAGGGCACAGTGTATTAACCAATCTTGTCTCTAAACATATTTCTCTGTATTTACCTGAAGTATTTTAAAGACTGTTTTTCTCCCAACACAGTGGGGAGCATTGCACTGGTAGATTTCTGGGAACAATGTTTCCATCAATCGTTTCTCAGTTCAGGAGTTTATGTTAGATGCCATATAAAACAGAGTGTAACCTTTTCCTTTCTCCACTGAGTAATTTTCTCATTGACACACTGTGCGTGGACAATGCTTGTTCTGCACTGCCATTGATTTGTTGTCACTAACTGTGTGTGTGTGTCACAGTGTGATTTAGTGCATGCCTTCTTGGGGAACCAAATGCAAGTTGCTGTGCCCACTTCATAACTCGAGGTGCCAAATGCTGCCTATGCCCACCTTGCTCTTCGCTCTTTTTTGTGGAGATGTCCATCACTTCCATGAGCCTGCTGTGCAAGAGAGAGTTGTAGCCAGTGGTGAGATTCAGCAGGTTCGCTGACAGTGGTGGGATCCAAAAATTTTAGTAACAGGTTCCCTCTCCAGCCCCCCCCCCCAGCAAAGGGGGCAGAGGCGTACCTAGGCAAACCTGAGCCTTGGGCAAAACCTGAGTTGGATGCCCCCCCATGGGCAGCCACCCCACCACGACCCCCCCCAATTTTTTTTGCACCAGGTCATTTCTAAATCATCATCACATTATAGAAAAAAAATGCCCACAACTCATACCAAATCTGGAACGACAGCAATGGTGAAAACACTACAGGTTCTAACTTTGATAGAGACTGGTGAGATAAAAGGTACGAAAGGCTGAGAATCAATGAATTGCAGTACCTGAAAGGGATTAACCCAGTTCAGGGAGTTACATTATTAGTCGCAATTGCTATATGGAACCTTCACGTTCAAAGGCAGGATGCCTCTCGGGGAGGCGAGAACGTGGAGAAGGAAAAGCGGACGCAATTAGTAACCCCCTCTCGGCACACACACATAATTAGTAACCCACTCTCGGGAACTGGTGAGAACCTGCTGGATCCCACCTCTGGGTTCGCACCACTTTGGCAGAACCGGTTGTTAAAATGGTGCTTGTAAACAACCAGTTGTTAAATTGAATCCCACCACCAGAACCGGTTGTTAAATTATTTGAATCCCACCACTGGTTGTAACTGACTGTGAAATGGAGTTGGCTGGGAGCATCCTCTGGATTAAGAATATAATATTTGTGGGTTTCATCCCAATCAGAAAACAACCAGTCAACCAAGCTTACTACTAAAACTGTGACTTCCATTTAAATAACTGAAAATGAATAGAGAACATGGCATAGTGAAAAGAGCCCTGACCTGACAGGCCGAAGCTAGCCTGATCTTGTCAGATCTCCAAAGCTAAGCATAGTCAGCCCGAGTACTTGAGTAGGAGACCTGCAGGGAATACCAGGGGTGCTATGAAGAGGAAGGCAATGGCAAACCACCTCTGCAAGTCTCTTGCCTTAAAAACCCGATGGCACTTTATGCACACACACAGTAAAAAAAAATTAGTAGAACTGTTAAAGTACAAAACTTGGAACAAATAAATTCTGACACACATTTCCAGAGAGAAGTTGGGAGTGTGTGAAATTGAAGATCCAGTGCAGAAAGCTGAAAAATCTAAACAGGGGACCCTAGCTGAGCTTCAGCCTCCTCCCTTCTTCTGCCTTTGGCAACATCCTAGATTGGCTTCATTTTGAGCCTCGTTTGTCGCAGGAATTGGACCTCTGGAGGGACAGAGTAACAGAGTTCTAATGAAAGAGTAATGTAGTGAAAAAAGCAAACACCTTATTTTTGCCATAAATCTGAGAGTCCCTCACTTCATTTATCTGATATGATTATTTCCAGTGGGGCCTTTTAGCTCTACAAACAGAATGTGGCACACATTTTATAATGGTATACTGAAAAGCTTGAAAATGACTTACTCAGGAAAAAACAAACAAAGTAAGGATGGGCTTCTAGAGAAAGATGTGAAAAGGATGGGAAGCTTTTATTGATGAGGAAGCCCAAGGGCACACTAAGGAAAGAAAGTACAAGTTGAAAATGGCAACCCTTTATTCTCTGTGGAAAACACAAAAACATCTCTTGGCTAAGTCAAAAGGATGGGAATTTCTTCTGCTCTCCTTCTGTGCCTTTGAGAATGTTGACCCAGATGCTGGACAGCCCTTTACCATCTCTGTCTTTCATAACATCAAATGAACTGTTTCTACTGATATGGGGATAGAGTCAGTTTAAGGGGACTCTAAATTACAATGTGGTGGCCAGAGGGTAATTCTGTTGCGTGTTATTTTAACTGAATATTTTTACTTTGTGTTCTTCCTTTAGCTTGTTAAATATTTTAAGCTTTCAACAAGAATAAAAAGATCATGTAAATGATGAGCAAAGATGCTGCTGGTTTTGGAGAAATGTCTCTAGTCTTTTCCATGGTCAATGCCCAGGGATCAGTGAGTGGTGCCCAATTTTGGGAGCAGAGGTGTGGGCAGTAATTTAAGTCCTAGCAAAAGGTGGTTTCTAGTACTGGCGGACAGGGGATAATGGTTAGGGAAGCGCATGGGTTAGGTGCCTGGGATAACAACATGGACCCTGGACCTTGGAGAGACGAATGTGGGATTAAAGCTAACAAGCTTGTAGTTTAATATTATTCTGTGAAATGTGATAACTGAGGATGCCCCCCTTCATTTCGGAAACCATTCTCTTTGTCACCCTTTTCTCCTATTTAGAGCAATCATTCCATGCCTCTTGGGGTTTAAACCAGAGGTGGGATCCAACCAGTTCTCACCACTTCTCTAGAAGTGGTTACTAATTTTTTCTGAGTGCCGAGAAGGGGTTACCAAAGCAACCTCCCTGCCCAATAGGGACTGGAGGTACGTGTGTGCGGCAGTGCCACTGTTTGAATCCCACCATCATCGGAACCTGTTATTAAAATTTTTGGATCCCACCACTGGTTTAAACCCAAACTCTCTGTGTTAAAACCTTGTTTTCGTCTACTGGTGGTCTTCTCAGCCAGTTCCTCTTCTTTGCTCTTGAAGCCTACTGTTTTCAGTGGTCTGTTTCAATGTATCTGGTTTAGGGCCAAACACGCTCTTGCAGTTTGATACCTGAAGCTGCTTTTCCAGTGGATTTGGATTGGTTGAAATGGTTTAAGAATGGCATCCTGGGCACCCAGCTTGCAGTGGAACACTTCCTTCTCCAGCCATCTGATGTGTTGCAGAAGGGTCTGATCAAAACATGAAACTGTTTTAGGGTAAGCGACAGAAGTGCCTGAGAGAAAGAAATCCATGGTTCACATGTTGCCACAGCCATACATTCACTTGGCCGTAGGGAAAGCACTCTGAGGAAGGCACTCTCAGCATCCCCTGTCCCTTCTGCAATATGTATCTTATTATGGCAATACAAGGCTGTTGTAAGGATTACAAGATAATGTGTATGAAGTACTTTGAATGCTTTAGGCACTATATGAATGCTAACTGTTGTTACATTAGCTTGCCATGTTTATTCTCTGAAGAAAGCTTTATCCTCTCAGAGCCATCCAGTTGTTCCCACTCACACAATGAAAAAAATGGAGTCCTCCTTGTTATACTCTGGAGGAGGTGTTTTTTCCCCCCGAAAAAGACACCCATGCACACACAGAGGGAGATGTGAGATAGGGAAATGAGGCCTTTTCTTAGAAGAAGCAGCGTTTGGATTTGCACCTCACCTTTCACTCTTGTCTTATCAATTTTTTGGAGCAAAAATGGTGATGGCGTAGCAGCACTCTGCGAGACTGTCTCAATTTTAACTTCTTTCCTTTAGTTTTAGTTCTACTTATCAAATTTTATCAAACTCGAAGGACTTCTTCTAGAATGTTTATAGTCCATTTGCTGATTATTCTGTTTAATCTGCTTACAGAGAGTAAAGTGTAGAAAGACTGCAGTTGGGAGTGTCTGTTGGTGGTTGCAAAGCAGTCTTGCCGCTTCCGATTACAGCTGTACTTCCAATTAGCTCTGACCTTGTCTGCTTGATAAGGATTCTATATTCAACCAAGTTTGGTTTCTGAAAATATTATTGAAGTGTGTTGCTAACATTAACGAGTCAAAGAAAATTACGCTGTTCAACAAATGCCATGACTCTTCCTACCCTGAAAGCACGTACACAAACCAAAATGGATCAATTCTGTGCTGACTCTCTTTTGTTTGGAATAGCTTTAAACATGCAAACAAGTTTGCCATTCTAGATCCTGACATAGATCCACCTGCAGGTTTACATTCCACTTCCTCAACCCTCCCAGTCTCTTTCAGCTTACCTGCTTGTAATGCTGACTTTGTTTGTTGCCGGGGCAAGATCTAGAATTCAAACTCACAGAACCATCAACCTTGCAGTGCTACTACTCAGACAGGAACATCTGCCATTTCCTCAGTATTACTTGATCTTTTATAAAAACAGGCTATTCTGATTTCAAAGACCTTTGAACGGCTATCAATGAATTTTTTAAATTTGACTGGCAAAATTGATGACCTCAGCAAATGGTGCCAGCTCCAATACTCTCCCCCCCCCCCCCATTTACATAAGGGAGGCAAACGTTGCAAAATCTTTTGTTTGCACAGATCAGGGGTCTTAACTCTTTAGAAATCTCAGCTGGCTATTTTTGTGGGGGACACTAGACTAAACTATAAAAAATGGACTAGTTACAATTCCATCAAGAGCTCAATTAGTAAACTATTGAAATGTAACTAGGATAAGACTGAACGTATGTCCTATGAACTACTTCTGCCAATAAAGAAATATAGAAATCTTGGTTTTGACATTAATGACACCATCATTCCCGAGCCACCTGCTGAAACATAGCAAACTTTTTCATTCACAATACGATATCATAATAAGAGTTTTCAAAAAACAACAACAACCCCAACCACTACAAGATTGCTGCCTCTGCAACCCTGCCCTTAAAGGAAGAACTGAAGCCTCTGTTGAAAATACTATAAATATGGAGGATCCTAATACTAAAAATCCTTCAAGGAGCAGCAAAGAGGTAAATTCAACCTGCACTCTCATTAAAAAACAACTTAATTGTATTACAAAGCAATTGAAGCATCTATACAAAACTCTGCAAGACCTGGTGGATGCCACATGTCACAAGGCTAAAAGGAATGTAAATCCATCTGACCTCACATTTCTCTCCTGTAAGGAGACTGAAAGCAGCTTACAAACTCCTTCCCTTCCTCTCCCCACAACAGACATCTTGTGAAGTAGGTGGGGCTGAGAGAGTTCTGTGAGAACTGTGACTAGCCCAAGGTCACCCAGTAGCCTTCATGTATAGGAGCAGGAAAAAAAAATCCAGTGCACCTGATAGGAATCTGCCGCTCATGAGCAGGAATGGGGAATCAAACCCAGTTCTCTAGAGTCCACCTGCTCTTAACCACTATACCAGGTTTGCTCTATACCACACTCTGGCCCTTTCCACAAATGAAGAATAATGCACTTTCAATCAACTTTCACAATTGCTTGCAGGTGGATTTTGCTCTTCCGCACAGCTGCAAAGTGCATTGAAAGTAGATTGAAAGTGCATTATTCTGCATGTTGACAGAGAGAAATGTTTCTCTCTTTCTCACAATACTAGAACCAGGGGGCATTCATTGAAAATGCTGGGGGGAAGAATTAGGACTAATAAAAGGAAACACTTCTTCACGCAACGTGTGATTGGTGTTTGGAATATGCTGCCACAGGAGGTGGTGATGGCCACTAACCTGGATAGCTTTTAAAAGGGCTTGGACAGATTTATGGAGGAGAAGTCAATCTATGGCTACCAATCTTGATCCTCCTAGATCTCAGATTGCAAATGCCTTAGCAGACCAGGTGCTCAGGAGCAGCAGCAGCAGCAGGCCATTGCTTTCACATCCTGCATGTGAGCTCCCAAAGGCACCTGGTGGGCCACTGCGAGTAGCAGAGTGCTGGACTAGATGGACTCTGGTCTGATCCAGCAGGCTAGTTCTTATGTTCTTATGTTCTTATGTGCAGAAGGGACCTTAGAGTGTTTTTGTGAGGCAACTCCTCTTTGTGGCTTTATGGTAATCCTAGACCTGTGACCCTGCATCCCCTCTTGGCCCAGTGTAGCTGCCTGCAAATCTTTCAGTAGTGCAAGGGCACATGGTCTGTGGGGAAGGACTTGCTGGGGAAGATTTATGCCACAGGCTCTTTGGGGATATTTGCGCAAACAAGGATTTTCATCGCTTAGATGAGAAACACATTTAGTGATTTCTTGCCGTGATGATTACGGGTCACACTGCACCCTGCTATTTGTTCATGCCCACCTGCTGTTTTGAGCTTCAGAAGCATCCCGGAAAGTGTACTTCCCCAAATCAATGTGGAAAGTGCTGAACACTGGCATTTGTAAAGGCAAGACCTCTGAGAAGTAGGTAAGAGGCTTTCTAGTTGATGCAAAAGATCAAGCTGTGCCCCTTAATTTCCCCCCTCGGTGGTTTGTCATTTGCACTGTATCGCGTCAACATGGTCCCTGCAGTTGCAGCCTCCTCTATTCAAAAGTTAAGGAGTCAAGGGCATGTACATAGTAGGAAGGAAAGCGGCAGGCAACTAGGATTGTTTTTGCTAAGACAACAGAGAACGCTTGTGCTGCTAACGTACCTGATGAAATTTAATCGGAGACTCTTGGCTTTGCAGCTGTTCAAATAATCACTGTATGTCATGCTAAAACGGGAGTTACTGCTTTCAAGTCAATTACTTGATCAGCAAAAACGAGGCAGACGCTTCTAATTCGTTGTCATCTGAGCCCCAGAAACCCACCATTACTCCAGGCAGGCAGATTTACCATACTTCTGAGCATCTGTCACATCTCTAAAAGCAAACTTTTAATGTGGATATATCCATTTCAAGGGGAGCCTGTTTAATAACAAGCATGTGGTATTTTCTCCATTCACATAAGTTTGAGCTGCAAAAATTCACAAACACTTTTGATGTATGGATTAATAATCCAGAAGGACATTAATTGGCCTGGTGGGTGGAAAGGAAGATCTATTTGCTTGCTTTGATTAAATATTACCAAGGGGAGGCTTCGTTGGTACCATTCCTGGGTTTAGCCTACAAGAAAACACTAATAACTAATGTATTTGTCTCTACCAGAGTTGTTTAAATTTGTTTGCTAGTGAATAAGTCTTGTAGATGTGGAAGGAATCCTTTTGTTGAATGGATACACAGTCCCCATCATGTATGGCAACAATGGTGCGCCAGACTGTCTTGCTTGGCATCCCCACGGACCAGGACCGGATCTCTTCCCAAGCAATTAAGGCAGTGGTGGCACTGCTGGGCCCAGCAGTGTAGCAGAAGGCATCATACATGGCTTGCACCTGTCATCATCCCCCAGACCTGTAGAAACACCAGCCAATTCCAAGGTGAATCCCTCAGACTCTGGTAGTGCCAGTGGGACTTGGCTTGCTGTATCTGTGTTTGGCCAAATACAGCTCTCTCTCTCTCCCCCTGCCCCCCCCCCCCCATTATTTGCTGGCACACAAACATTTTCACAGGTAGATGTTACCTTTTTTTCTGTACTTGGGTCAAAAAGGATGTCTATATCTGATTATAGAGCCTGCTCACAGGATTGGCCTTCCACAAATCATCAGTGTGAAGGGGATAATAATTAGGCATTAAATATGTAAATAATTTCAGATCTCACAATACTGATGCAGGTATTCTGTAAGATATTGAATCTGGAACAAGGTCTGAAATGCCTCCATGCAAAGGTAAGCATTTTAAGGCCCATTGATATCAACAGGAGAGATGTAGGCACATGCTGCAGACAAATGGCTCCTCCTGTGGTCAAACTGGACCTGATCTGTATCATTTCAGGTTGCTGACAGAAGAACTGCATGGGTAGATGTTCCTCATGTTTAAACAAAATCCCTGCACATGGAAAACTAGATGCCAGGTACAATCTGGTTTTCTGTCTCTCAGATATAGTTTGATAGAGTTCCACTTAATCTTGTACCTCCTCGCTGCCAGTCTGAAGTCCAGGAACCATTTTACCACGCGATTAACAGTTTGTTTCTCTCAGTGAAATCAATGGAGGCTCTTAACAGACTGTGAGTACCTTTTTTCAGACATCTGCTTCTAAAGTAGTTAATGAGTTCCTCAACAGTAGGCTTATACATTCCTATTTTAATTCCTTCCCGTTGCTGTTTGTTTTTTTTAAAAAAAACTGGTTTGGGTATTCTTGACCAAATGTACTGCCAGCATGAAGTCTTCCTGTTGTGCCCTTGTGTGTGTGTGTGTTTTTCTGCAGCAGCATAAGTTAAATTATTCAAGAGGTAGAGGAAATCTGATCGTTCTTGTTCGCTCTAATTTCCCTGAACGAGCAATTGCAGCAACTGCCAATGCCGAGCCTCCCTCTGCTCTGAACATTTTTTTTAAAAAAGGACAGCACTTTGAAAATTATATGGAATTTTATATTTATAAGACAGCGAGGGTGTGCTTGCAGCAATAACTCTTGGAGATCTATTTGCTGTGTGGCTTGCAGAAGCCTATATTCATTCATTTCCCCGTTCCTTCCAGCCAGCTACAAAGAACCCAACAGCAAAATCATGTTTGGGGGCTGTTCAGACTGTAGTTTCCAAAATATGCTCCAGGAAACAGAAGTTCCTAAGCAAAAAGATCAGAAGGAAAGCTTTCCTAAATGATATCTTTCGTACACAGCTTCTCTACCTTCTCAGTTCATGTAGGGTGATGGGAAGCTCCTGTGGGTTGCATGTGCCCTTGGCCAGTGTGGAGCCAGCATAGTGTAGTGATTAAGAACAGGTGGATTCTAATCTGGAGTGATTCCCCACTTCCCCACCTGAGTGGCAGAGGCTTATCTGGTGAACCAGATGTGTTTCCGCACTCCTTCATTCCTGTAGGTGACCTTGGGTTAGTCACAGTTCTTCAGAACTCTCTCAGCCCCACCTACCTCACAAGGTGTCTGTTGTGGGGAGAGGAGGGGGAAGGAGCGTGTAAGCCCCCTTGAGTCTCCTTACAGGAGAGAAAGGTGGGATATAAATCCAAACTCTTCTTCTTCTTGGATATCCTCATAGTTTTCTTCAGTGCAGTTGGTTTCTGTGGTAGTCACAGGAGTTCCTCAGCAGGAGCATCAGTGTCAAAAGGGCTACTGTTATTAGCTACTAAGAAATAACCCAGTGTTAAATTGTGAACAGGAACCAATCTACATAATTCACAAGTTTAGTTTCAGAGCATAGCAAGTCAAGAGTACTATCCTTTAAAGAATGCTTTGTGCTCAGTCCTCACTATTTTGCAACACAGAAATAGCATTTTTAAAAGAAACGACAATGATGAGGAGAATCCTATTTTTTCTTGCTACATCCATACATGAATTAATGGCAAATGGTATCAGGCATCACAAAACTTTCACATTTTGATGTGGTATAGGTTCCTTCCAGCCCAAATCGACACATTATAGTACTTGGACAAGGTTTTTTCAGTCCTGAACATAAGCCTCCACCTGAGTCAGATTGTTGGTCCATCAAGCTCAGTATTTCCAGCTCTGAAAGGAGGCTCCATTCAATCTCCGGGGTGTGTGTGTGTGTGTGTGTGTGTGTGTGTGTGTGTGTGTGTGTGTGTGTGTGTGTGTGACCCTTATTACTAGCAATCGCCCTAAAACTTTGCAGAGGCATGTAGAACTTGGTATGCACAAATAATGTCATTGACAAGTGATAGAGCTGCAGATCCCTGTGCAAGTGTTGGTCTGCTTAGGTAAGATAGAATTCTCTCTGCCATCCTCACCATGAAGTCAACTGGGGAAGCAGTAAGGGAGGACCAAATGCTGTTGTGATGAACCTAGCAGCAGGCAGAGATAGGAAAGCCAGAATGTAAAGTGTTAAACCCTCACAGAACCAAATAGTGTGAGTGACAGGCTGTGAGTGGGAGAAGTTTTAGATGAACGTAGAGTTTCAGATAGGATTTGACAGGACTTCAACTGTGAGTTCCAGAGAGAGCAGATGTGTTTTAGTGTCTGAGAGAGACCTGTGGTTTCATCAGGAAGAGACTGTATTGGGAAAGAAAGAGTCCCTATCTCTATCCAGCAAAGGAATTTACTTCTAGGTAGAAGAGAATTCCAAGCCCAGGTTCTTGGAATAGAGCTAATCAGTCTTCTGGATACAGTGCGTAGAACTGAGGGAGATCATGGGGAAAGAGTCTGTGTCAGAGGTGTTTTCTCCACGGCCAGTATATCCTGGGGTAAGGAGGTGAATCATCCCGGTTTGGCCATGATTTTCGCATAGTTTCTGGGTCTAACTCGGGCCCACCATGCGAGATTTCCCTTATCCTGTGCCTTTAAAAAACAATGAAATTGGGGGTTCTTTTTTAAAAAAAAACTGCGCCAATTGCACTCCCATGCAAACACCGCGGGAGATGGACTGGTTTATTTTTCCTGTCTCACTGGCTGCAGCCAATCAAAACGGTGGAAAACGGGACAGTTCACGCATGTGCAGCATGCACAATTTGGTCTATCATATACTCACGTAAATATTCATGATGAAGTAAGGCATGACAAGCCAGTTCAAAGTTTTTCTGCCCTTGGGCTCCGATTGGCCTTGGGTTCCTCAATGGCATTTCCCTTCCTCCCACTGTAAATGGGGAGGAAGGTCAAAAAGGCTCGAGATCAGCAGCCAAAAGGCCTGTGAGACTAAGGTGACATGTGTGACCAAGTCATATATATTGATCCAAAATATCCCAAATTCCAGCATTCAAAGACTTTACTTTGAAGGTTTCTGTGTAAACATAACAGGACAGCATATGACTTCCTGGCATAGAATAATTTAACTTCACAAGGACATTAATAAAATGTCTATTTTACTATGCAAATTAATACATTTAATACATATATTTTGAATAGCAACATTAGTTTCCCCACTGAGTCTACTTTTCCCTTCAAAGTGATTTGTCGCGGTACTAATGAACCAAAAGAAGTAAAAAACAGGGCCAAACCTATTTTAATTTGAATTTAGTGTAATGGTGTTAACTTTCTCTTGCTTTCATTTTGAATACCGTGTAATTACCAGCAAATGGCTTCTCCAAAAGTGCTGAGTAATCAAGGACTGTTTATTACTTTATAAAATCTCAGATGATGGAAATTATTTCTTTTAATAAAAAAGAAAAATGGAAATGCATAATAGGCTATAAAGAACAAGCATAATATGTGCTGTGGTTGAACGGTAAGTTTGCTCTATTTATAACTGAGAATCATGGATTTAGTTTTGAGAAAATGGCTGAGGGCAAATGCTATATGGAAAGAGAGTGTTGAAACTCAGTTCTATTGGTGTTCATTTATTGGTGGATATAGAATGCATCTACTGAGTGGTCATTTACTCAAATTCCAGCACTCCATGGCTACTAGTCAAAATGGCTACTAGTCATGATGCCTACCTATTCTCTCCAGTATCAGAGGGGCATGCCTATTATATTAAGTGGCGTGGAACCCAGGCCGGATAGTGTTGCTGCAGTCTTCTTGTTTATGGGGTTTCTAGAGGCACCTGGTTGGTCACTGTGTGAACAGACTGCTGGACTTGATGGGCCTTGATCTGCTCCAGCATGTTCTTATATATTCTTAAGAGTGGGAAACCACTCACTAATTTGGTTGTCAGAAACCAAACTACAGTATTGACTTCTCTCACATTAAGAGGGCTTGGTCATTAATGAAATTCTGTTGAGTAGTAAGGACAGTTTTGCCACTTAGGTGTAGTAAAATGTAATATAGAATGTGTGGCAAAAAGACTTTTTCCATACACTGAGTAATGGGCATTCCCATTAACAGAGATTTCTCAGTGGTGTGTGGAGGCTACATACCCCCCCCCCCATTGGACTTAGTGGACTTTTGCCACCAAAAATGTGGCGTAAGTCAAAAGCCCTAGCCACCAGCAACTGGTGCAATGGAGGCAATGGCCTGGAGGAAGTTGACTAGAATCAGCTCCTCCCCTGCTCATCCCCCTGGCCCGCCCCAGCTATGCTGATGATGGCACAGGGATGCTGGTTGGTGTTCAGCACCGCATCCCACTGCCAGGAAGGGCTGTGGCGGTGGCTGAGCACATGTGGATTCATCACTCCAGTGTGCCTTAGGGAGGGCAAATCCACCAGCGCAGTCCCCACCGCTCCCAACAGAGAACCCCCCCTTTTGGATGGGGCCAAACATATGTTAAAAGTAATATGTGCTTAGAAATGTGTAATTGGCTTAGAAGTATGAAATTCTGTTTAGGATGGCACTGACTATATATTTATTTGTGTAAAATATTTGTATCAAAATAAAACACAACACACATATTTTGTGTTTGTATTATTGTATCATATACTAAAATGCTTTGTACAAAACTTTTAAAAACTTAAAAGCAATCATCATGTCAAGTGATAGAATATACCAAAAAGCAAATGCCAATAAAATTCAACACAGTGATAAAGTTCAAGGATTAAGAGGAAATACATGTGTTTAACTAAAACATTGTTAAAGCCCCAACTTCAGTTTGGATAAAGCAACCAAAAACTCCATAACAGCTCTAGTAGATAATATCTTCATAATTAAGAGTAGCTAGAACGATCTCTATTTTTTCTTTTTCATCTGCCTCATAAAAATATTTTATGGATACAAAATCGCTGACCAAATGACTATAAACTACTACTTCTAAGCAAGATCAAGTTTGGGAATCTGTTTGCTGTCTTGTTTCATTATATTTGGAACAGATAGCTAGAAATAATTTAAATTAATCAGGTTTTCTGCTTACAGACTTGGAGGTCTTTCTAAAACCAGAGGACCAATGAGTAATTCATTCCCATGTTTCTGTATTCCAGACAAGGTTTCTTTTCAACCAGCCTAGCTAGGGCTCATTCCGCACACGCAAAATAATGCACTTTCAAGCTGCTTTCACAACTGTTTTTGCCATTCCGCACAGCTTCAAAGAGCCCTGAAAGCAGCTTGAAAGTGCATTATTCTGCGTGTGCGGAATGAGCCTAGGTTTTTTTAAAAGCCGTTTTGATTTTTAATGGCCAACTCCTAAATACTCCTCTGCTTCAAATCATTGCTTTTAACAGCTTTACTCTTCTTTTTCACAGCTACAATAAAAAGCATGTTCGTTGTTGGCCATGCAACAGACAGCAGAGAGACAACTGAAATGTGTATAGGAATTCGAAAACCACAAAAAAGGCTTTCCCACCCCTTCCAATCACTCAGGAGCCCCTGGTGAAGTAGTCTTGTGACAGCACCCTTCTTTTGTAGTAGCCATGGTAGGTACCACTTTGTGACTTTCTAAAAACTGTTATACACTAACTAGAAATAACATTGTGGTCCAGGTGGGTTGGACCTCACTGCTGTAAAGGAGAGGGCAGAGTGCAGGAGTGGGTGACTGTATACCATCTGACACTTATTGTTTTAACCTCTGAGCTACCACTGCTTATCTGCACTTTTCCAATAGGGCTTTGAGTTTTGGAACTTGAAAGAAAGCAGTTTGGGAATGTGGGAAAGGGCTATGAAAGGCAATGGTGGCATGTAAGAAAGAGTTATGTGACCTGCTCTCATCCACCACATCTCTGCTTTAAATAGCTTCCCACTCTCTTTACCACACATTCATCTTTAATGCATGGCTTTATTGCAATCCCATCTGGTTAGGCCATTCGATTAATCTCAAAAATGGTCCTTTTGGGTCAGCCCTTAGAGAGCGGTAGAAGAGTTTTCCAAGATTTTGCTTGAGGGTCTTTCATCAGCAGGAGTCTTAGAAACAAATATGAATTACAGTACATAAAGATGTAGGAGGACTCTGTAACATGACCACTGATAAGTGAGTCTACAGAATGGTTGTAGCCACAGATGAGAAAATTCTCACCTAGCTATAGACCATTAACACACTCCACACCTTACAAAGTGATATTGAATGGAGCTAGGTGGTAGGGCCATTGAAGGCAAATTCTGCATTAAAGTTGTTTGAAATCTGTGTGATGTTTGTCCTCGGGGTCTCCCAGAGTTACAACTAATCTGCCAACAACAGAGCTCAGTGCCCTTGGAGGAAATGTTGGTTCTGGATGGTAGGGTTTGTGTTATACCATACGAGAAAAATGGAAGTCCTAGAATATCATCCCCTACTGAGTTCCCTTCCCCTCTACAAACTGAGCTCTGTCCAGATAAACCCCCAAATTTAACTACGCTCCTTGTTCCTTCTCCTGTCATGCCTTCACAAAAGTGCAGATACCATAACCATTTTGCCAGTCCAGAAACCCCCTTTCTCCCTCATTTTGCATTTTCTTACTAAACCACACTGAAATGCTACGGTATGCTTCTGCAGGCGAAAGGGAGAAAGCCCTTTAGAAGGATTGAAAACAAGGAGAAATGCAGAACTTAGCTCTTCCCTGCTAGTGTAACTACAGAGAGGGTTCACTTGGACAGTCACAGTGGCCCTGACAATTCCGCCCCCCTACTCCAGAGAATATAAGGTTTATATTTTCTCCAGAATAAAATGGATGACATAGGATCCAGACAAGACATGCACAGATTGGACACAATATTGTCTGGATGGTTCTGTTTATTGAAAGGGTTTCCTGTTATCCCCTGCAGGGAAAAATCCCCCTGTGGAAGTAGACATTGTCTTAATTGGAAGCCCTTGGAGTTTTCATCGCTTCTGTGGGGTTCTTATTGGGTTGCTGTCTCACTTTGCTGCCGGGATCCTGACATCCCGATTGCTAGTTTCTTCTACAGTTGTGCAAATTGATGTACCCATCTCAAATCCTTAAACCAGGGCTTTTCAAACTGAGTCATGACCACTCTCACTGGTACTTTGCTCCTTCCCTCTCCCTTCTGTAGGGATACCAATCTCCAGGTGGAACCTGGGGATCTCCCGGAATAACAACTCATTTTCAGACAACAGAGATCAATTCCTTTGGAGAAAAATAATGCTTGGGAAGGTGGACTCTATGTCATTGTACCCCACTGTGGTCTCTGTCCTCCACAGGATCCATTCCCAACTATCCAGAAGTTTCCCTACCTGGATCTAGTAATCCAACCCTACTTTCCCAACCCCTGCTGCTGGCCAAGAGGACCTGGCAACTCCATCCATCTCTGAGGAACTGGTGCAGAAGTGTTTAACTTGCGACCTGCTGACATATACTATGTGCCCTGTAGACTTTCTGTCACCTGAGCCAGATTGGGTCTGACACCCTCCCAACCACCCCCAGTCTTGTGGTCTCCAGCTTAATCCATCTCATGTTGGGCTTTCTTTTTCCTGCTGCTGTCAACCTTTACTGGCATTATTGTCTCTTCCTGTGAGTCTTGTCTTCTCGTAATGTGACCAAAATATGACCTTTTAGTTGTTTTAGCTTCTAGGGGGAGTTCAGATTTGAATTCACTCATCTGCAAAATGGATACACCAAGAAAAGCAAATGCCAATGCAGTGGTCTGCTGGCATGAGATAATACCCAAATATGGACACGTGTTTATCTTCCATGTCTAAGCACTGGGCCAAGTCTGAACCCATGTTGATCTCTGAAGTCTGTATTATGACTTACTGAATCTGGAACTGTTTTGTTAATTTTATAAAGATTAAAACTGGAAAATAAAACACAAGCCTGTTCAGTATGAACGGATGTGAGATTCTTGTGTTTTACATACAGGAGGAAACCACTTTACAAGTAAGTCCTGAAAGGTAATGTAATTTTAGAAATGGGCCTTGTCACAAACCTGTTTTGGCTCTCGGCATCCCTAAGGCACTCTTTCTGTTTGCTGCCTCTTGGGGCTCTTTGCCCTCTGGGAAGCAAGGGATTATGGTGTGTAAAAACCTATTGTTCAACCCCCCTCTCCCCAGTATTCTTCTTTGGTAGGGTCTGTTTGCGCCTATTGTTCAACCCCCCTCTCCCCAGTATTTTTCCTTGGTAGGGTCTGTTATCAGCAAAATGAAATCTTTTGATTCCATCTCTTTTTTGCAAGCCAGAAATCTATATGTGTATGTATATTTTCAGGAGAGGGAAACAGAAAGCAGCGGGCTTCTCTTCTTCCGTTTCACCCTTCTTTCTCTCTGTGCCAGTGTGGTTATTTTCAGAACTGCTGAAGCCAGTCAGTGAAATCTAGTTGTTTTAAATATTATGTGTAGGATTCTCCCCAAGCAGTCCTTGATAAACCGCTGACCTCCTCAGCGTAAAAGAATTTTAATAACTGAACATAAATCCTAGGCGAATAGATCCTTGGGAACAACCCATTGAAAAATATAAAAAAGGAGGACCCTTAGAAACAAATCAAAAGGTAAATTGCTAGCTAATCCTGAGCATACAAAGAGCCTCTGCATTACTGTGCTTGAGAATGGGTCCAAGCATCTTGGAATAGCCTCACAGGATCTGTCCTTGATACCAGAGCCTTGACGCCAGTCTTGACACAGAATTGCTACCCAGGCTAATGTATTTATGGATTTTCCTGCACTTTCAGACTTCTTTCTCAGACCCAAGCAAAATTCAGGGTGAAGGCTCAAAGTTCCTCTCTAAGCCTACTCTTGAACAATCATTGCAAAACCCTAGATTAAAGGAGCTTGCCCTTCACCCAAGGGAAACCACTGTGGTACTTTGGCAACTTGGCCAAATGCTAAAAATCGGCACAGAAATTCAATTTCATTTCCCATTTCACATGTACCATGTACCTTCCTCCCCCCCCCCCGGATGTTACTTAATTATCTAATTGCTCCATTGCCATAGATAAGCCTGTGCTATTGTTCGAGTATATTTATGAATTCATAGCAGGCCCCAGTTCTACATTTGAAAATGAGTGTCATAAACCATCTGCTCAAACTATCATTTTATTAGTCTAAATGGAAATGGAAGTCTTGGTGGAAACCTCTTGGACTCTGCCATGGCCCATTGTTGACCTGACCAAGATGATACAGACAAGGGCACAGGTCAGGAATACAACACTGTTTCCTTGAAGTTTGTTCTGAGCTTCTGGCTGTATGTAAGGTTGAGAGTTGCAATGTAAAGCAGAGTGACTTCGAGATTCCCCTCCTATTATTATTCTGCTTTTATTAGTACAAGCAGCTTTCAGCTTCTTTAGAGTCAGGTAGGAGGTCACATAACAATCAGCATTCCCAGCTGCTGTTTCTAACAGAATAACTTGAAAACTTGTCTTGGAGATACTAAAAACTTACCCTAAAAGTGCCAGCAGCAGATGGCCCTGATTCCAGAGAATCAAAGGATAAAAGATAAACAAGCTCAGCTTTGCAACTGGTGGTGAGATGCTCTTTTTTGTGGAACCAGGCAGGCACCATATCTGCAGTTGCTTGTGCTTATATTTTGTTATCCCTCGGTGAATTAAAAAGCACAGAAATGTTGCAAGTTTAAGTAGTTTTATTGGAGGAAAAGAGGGTAGCAGTGGATCTAGAAGTCCAGCAAATAAAAAAAATGTTGTCAAAGAAATGCTCCAGAGAACTTACTCAACACTCCAAGCTATTTCAGTAACTAAAAATCAGTCTGCAACATTTAAAATCTGTACAAAACCCACCTTACAAATATAACAAATATAACAAACACCATACAAATATAACACACATCAAATATAAGATCAACCCAGTATGTATGCTAAGTAGAAGTGTGTTTTTAAAAGCAATGAGTTGGACCCTGTGCTGCCAGCAGGCAGGGGCGTCGCCAGGTCTGACCCCATAGGGCAAAGTGGGTGGCAAGCACAATGGTCAGGTCACAGTCCAATAGGTCAAGGCACAGGAGAACCAAGGATCAGGCTAGGAATCAATGAAGAACCAGGCACACAGTGGCAACACAAAACACACTTGTTGCACCCAGGCAGAAGCAAGCTCACAGTAAGGCTTATATATAGAGCCTTGTTCAGGGAGCTGGGATTCTGCAAGGAGTTAATTGTCATCAGATGCACAGACTTCTAATCTCCCATACCTTGCTGTCAAACGAGCACTCCTTCTGTGCTTCTGCATTGGAAGTCTCTGCTTCTCCTATGCACAGCTGGCTCATCACTGGGTTCCCTAGGAGGAACTACAGGCTCCTCCACCTGTATGTCATCATGGGTGTTGGCTCTGCTGTTTGGTCTTCCTCAGGAGCAGCCAAATCTGGCTGCACTGTGTCTTCAGGTTCTGCCTCAGAGTCCTCTGTGACCTGGTAAGTACCCAGGGCTGGCTCATGTCAACTACGAGGTCTGATCCAAAGGTGTCCACTTACAAAAGGCAGTCTTCTGCTTATGGGAGCATCTTCTTGTGAGCAGGAGGGCACCTCTATGTCCAGCTTAGTGGTTTGGATCCAATTTGTTGCATTAAAAAAATAGACCCAGTGGTTTATTGTGCATATTCCCAAGCTCAAAACCTTTCTCTTTTCTTATGGATTCATTTAAAGTTGTTGTTGACTTCCTTATTACAATATTCAACACTATTATATTGTAAATGGTAGATAGTTTCTATAGAGTCAGGTAGGAGGTTAGCTTTTAACATTTACAACACATTATTTTAGTGTCAGTTTGGCGTCAGAGAAAGACACGTAAAATGTTGAAAATAATACTTTTTTGTTTTGCAAGGTGTCCGTTCTCCTGACACGGCCCTTTCCTTTAGTCAGAGTTCCTTAATGGAAAACACTGGATCAGGAAAATGCACAATTTAAAAGGGAACAAAATATTATTTCTCCTCATTTTGTGTTTCTAATTTTCTAGGCCCGTTGTGCCACAAATATTCGATGGTGATCTGTATTTACAGTTGCTAGGATACACTTTGCCCCTGCCCCCGCCAAGGGAAATAATTCTCTTATATAATGTGTATTGGCGGTTCGGACTTCTCTCTTACCTTTGTGTAGGTGGGTATCTTCTGAAACCTCTGAATAGATTCTCTGACCCAATATTCCTTTCATTGAATACAGATTACCAGCCGTGAACTGTGAAAATGTTTTTGACCTCAATTAATGAAGGTTATGAGGGCACATTTGTTTCTGCCTTCTCATTAAGAGCCATAATATATTTTCAAGAAAGTTCTCCTCTTAATGCTCAGTTCGCCCAGTTTTAAAATGTTCTTGCTGTCATTCTGCTGACTTCTCTAAAACACTGGCAGTAATCAATTTTGCTGTATGGTTTTAGAATTCTACCCACATATATCCCAATATCAGAAGTCATGCTACCCATTCACCCAGCCTGCTGTGCTGTGTTGACTTTGATGTTTTTCTTTAAAATTATGCTAATGTTAATTAGACATAAGAGTTCACAGTGGCAGAATGTGTTTGCAGCCTAAAGTGTTTGATTTCCAGATATAGTTGAATTATAGCTAATAAGCTCAGAAACCAGTGGTTTATGAACTAGGTTGAGAAGGCATAATGTATTTTGCAAAAAATGTTAAGACTGCCACATCGAAAATACAGAGAAAGCATGATTAATTGAGCAATAAGCCAGACTGTATTTAGCTATATTTGGGCACTCAAAGGTAAACATGAGAGCCATTATTTTTGGTTTTATGTTACTGACTGTACAAACTGCTGTAGCTGTTAGAAGTCAAGCTTATACAAGAATGTCTGGGATCTTCTATGACTGTATAACCAACTGCACCTAGATTTTGTTCTTAACCTCTCATTTCTTTGCCTATTAAATACAAGATTTACTCCAGACTGCCATGTTCAGCTCTTAAGTAAAAAAGGGGGCAAAAACTAGTACTTGTTATTCAGGTGGCAAAAACTTGTGCATGATTTTCATTTAGTAGGACTATCTTTCTTTGGCCGTTTCCACAAGGCCGTCGAGGCGCCTCCATGCCGGCAAGAATTCTGCCGGCGTGGAGGCGGAGGCCGTTCGCATGCAAGCATGCGGACGGCCTCTGGAGAGACCGGCAGACGGCAGGCGGCTCTGCATGGAGCTGCCTCTTCCCCCTTCCCCGTTTCACTCACCTTGTCCCCGTCGTCGGCCTGCTGGCCGTCGAAGTCCCGCCCCCTCCAGGGGTCGGAGGACAGTGTGGGCGGGGCTTCTACGGCCAGCAGGCCGACGACGGGGACAAGGAGAGTGGGATGGGGAAGGGAAACAGCGTGTTCCCGGCGGTGCTGTTCGCACCGCGCCGCCGGGAACACGCTGTCTGGGGAAAAACAACCCTTTAAAGGGTTGTTTTTCAGGGCGGCCTGATGCCGCCCTGGGGGAGGGGGAGCGACGCCAGGTCGGCGCTGCTGCTTAGCAGCAGCGCCGCCTGTGCGAATGGCTCCCTGGGGACGGCGTTTATCCCGTCCCCAGGGCGCCATTTAAGGGCCGTGCGGAAACGGCCTCTGAAAGACCCTCCCCATATGAGCCCAAGCAGACCTCACAACCTTTCTGATAAGGCCTGTTTTCTGTTACCTCATTAATAAGGGACAATTATTAGGATAACTATAGCTAAGGTGGCCAACTTGGGGTTGGGAAATTCCTGGATATTGGGGATGCAGCCTGTGACGGGACAGGGAGGGGAAGAACCTCAGTAAGGTATAATATCTTCAGCCATTTATGCATGTGTGGTTTTATTTGAATTTAGCATACATTCCCTTTGGGTTTGATTATCGGTTGCACTGGTGGGATTCAGCAGATTCGCACCACTTCAGCAGAACCAGTTGTTAAAATGATGCTTGTAAACAACCAGTTGTTAAATTATTTAAATACCACCACTGGTTGCACACATGTTATCCCCTCATCAGAACTCACATGCTCTCAGAACAGAGAATCCCTGTGGTTTCCGAAACCTTTTAAAGTGTGACTTTTCCTCTGCCTTTGCAGGGAAAGTGAAGGAGGTCACGGTGTGTTAAGCTTTCTTCAGGTTTTCTCCCTCCTCCCTGTCTTCCCTAGCCTACACAGCAGTAGTCCCACCCTTCAGGCCACCATTCAAACAACCAGAAGGGCTTTCTTTTTTTTAAAAAATAATAATGCCAAAGGTCTATCGATGGAATGATACACACTTGAAATTGACATAAAATTTATATCGTCTAGCAAATTAATTCTAGACCCAAAACAGCTTTAAAAAAGGCAGCAGGCAACCTCCACAAGTGGAGGCTGCACAGAAAGAACAAGGAAGCAGAGGGTGGGCACAATGGTGGATCACTGTGCTAGGCCCCTTCGCAGAGGGATAATTCCTGTGTGAACAAAAAAACCATGGGAAACCCCCACTATGAAGCAAACAAGCCATGGGGCAAGTAGTGCCATAGAGTCTACTCTCCAAAGCAGCTATTGTCTTCAGGGGAACCGATCTTTGCTGTCTAGAAAGCAGTCCTAATTCTAGATCTCCTTGCTTCCTCTGGAGGTTGGCAATCTTAAAATATTTTCTGTTGCAGCTTTATAGGCTGCCACATGATGTGAGAGCTGTATCGTTTTGCAATCTAGAAAGAAAAAAAAAGCAAACTGTTTATGAAGGCCTTTGGTTGTTTTTATCTGTTAGTGATCTTTCAGATGGTGGTTTTAACTTATGGTAATTTAGATTGTTGTGAACGAAAACTGCTTTCTTTGGGGAAAGTGCTATATGGATGGATGGATGGATGCAAGTAGGTGCAGAGGAGAGTGATGAGGATGATTAGAGGCCTGGAGACCAAGCCTATGAGGAAAGGCTGAGGGACTTGGGAATGTCTTGTCAAGAGAAGAAGAGATTGAAGGGGAATGTGATTGCTGTGTTTTAAGTATTTGAAAGTCTGTCATTTAGAGGAGGGGAGGGAGCAGATCCTGTTGGCAGCAGAGAACAGGACTCTCTATAATGGGTTTAAATTATGGGCAGAATGGTACTGGCTGAATATTAGGATTTTTTTTGCAATAAAAGTTGTTCAACAGTGGAATTGGCTGCCTAGAGAGGGGATGGTAGTCTTTAAACAGCAGTGGACAAACACTTACAATAATGGGTATAAATTATGAACAGAAAGGCACCAGCTGGCAGTTAGGATTTATTATTATTTTTAACAGTAAGAATAGTTCACAAGTGGAATTGGCTGCCTAGGTAGGTAGTGAACTCCCCCTTACTGGCAGCCTTCAAGCTGTGGTTGGATGAATGCTGGTCAGGGATGCTCTGTTGTTAAACAAAACAGCCCCACTCTATGTTAATGCTGCTTTTGCCTTTTAAATGTGCTGCTGGTTGCTGTTGTTTTAGACAATGTTGTTCTATGTTTTGCAATTTTATCCAGTTTGTTTTAATTCTTATATTTTATGGTGTAAGTCAGTTTGAGGACTGTTTTAACAGCAGCAAGGCATTCTCAATAGAATAGATAATGAAACAATCCCATTTTGAAGTTCTTTGACTGGCATTCAAAGCCCAAGGGTGCCTAACTAATTGCCTCCAGCTCTGGGATGGGAAATACTTGGAGATTTTGGGGTGGGCCCTGAGGTGGGGAAGGTTTAGGGAAAAGATGGCCTTCAACAGGATGCAATGCTGTAGAGTCCACCTTACAAAGTGGCCATTTCTCCAGGTGAGCTGATCTCTGTTGCCTGGATGTCAGTTGTAATAGCCGGAGATCTCCAGGCACCACCTGGAGGTTGGCAGCCCTATTGATGAGCTTTGCTGAGCCTTAAGATCACTGGTACTCTGCTCTATGTGCTTTGAGGCAAGATCAACAGGCGTGTATGACAGGGCCTTTTCTGCCATACATGACAGACCACCTTAGGACTGTTTACCTCAGCCATTCCCTTGCTCCCGACCTTCCAGACTTCTGTTTTATTCTGAAGGTCATTTAGTATTAGTTAAACTGAGCTGGCTTTCAGACAGGGTGCTGGCTGATCTTTTTTTCCTGTTGATTCTTGTTGATTTTTGCTGGTTTTATTACTTCTAGTAGCATATTGTTATCTATTGCTGTTTTTATTGTCTTTCTATGTTAGGTTGTACTTCTGCTTTCTATCACTAGAAATTTAGTCTTTTATTTATTTCAACTGTGATAAAATTATCAGTCACTTTAGGTGTGGTGCTTGCTTGTATAACTAAATAAAATGCATTTTAAACATTTACAGCTTATGGGGGGGGGAAGTAAAGGGTTGAACTTAGGGTCAACACTCATCCTGCTCCTTGTCCTGGAGACCCCAGCCCTTGGAAATCAACCTACATTCTGGGTTCTGTTGCTAGATCATGTGGAGGAAAATTTGTAAGTAGGCATTTATTTATATATTTATTTTAAAAGAAGTTTCTAACCGAATTATCTAGTTATTTATTTAGTTATTACAGGGCTTCTAGGTGGTTTTTCAATTACTGCTCCCAAAGAGCATTTCCATAAAACATATTAAAATCACACATTAAAATTGACATAAAAATTAATGCAGCCAAAAATGTATACCAGTTAAAACAGCAGGAAAAGCACAAAGTGATTCATTTGGGGCCAATTCCAAATACACAATGAAATAAGATTTTTACCCTCCTCTTAGAATGCCATGAACAAAGGAGACAAAGATGCAACAAAAAATCATTGTGATGCAGCCAATACAGTGGTGGGCTAGGTATGGAACAAGGTTCGAATCTCCATTCACCACAAAACTCGCTTGGAAGGCTTTGAGCCAGCCATTCCCTCTCTTTACCTATCCTCCCCCCTCTCTTTTTCTTTGAGGATGAAATAACAGAGAGAAAAATTATGTTCAGGCCTTCACTGCCTATGTATACAAGACTCAGCTTTCACAAGAAACTCTCAGATGAACAAATAAACTTCAACATTTTTATTAAGGAATAATGGGGGTACCCCAGCAAACAATAAAAGCAATAGAACACATACAGTCCTGGAATATAGACAGTTTTGAAGGATAGGTCGGGAATAGATGGGGAGGGGCAATAAAAGTTATAGTCACCTGATCTTGAAGGGAATGGTTCAATGAACAGAACTGAGTGACTTGTGCTTAGCTCTTGAGAAATAGCACTGTGGAACAATATTACAGACAGATACATGTCCAGAGATATTGAACACTGGCTATTGGGAGAGTGGGTTTCTTATACAGAAAATGGGCCCTCAGGGTTATGCAGAGTGATCCTTAATCTCTCTAGACAAAAAAGTTCCTGCCTTTCTGAGGAAAGACAAGAGACAGACATCAATCTTAATGGTAGGCACATTGATCTAATGGTTTGAGACATTCGCCTGATGTTCCAAGCTTGGGAGTGTCTCCAAGGGGAAAGTTAGCTGATGAAATTACAGCTGTAAAACAATGACAACGTAAATGAAGTGGTTGTTAAAGGTATTAGTTAGAGGAAGAAACATTAGTTAGAACAACACTGGGCAGATAAGTACATAAACACATCCATTGTCTTCACCAGGGTGTATGGTCCAAGGCTGGAGATGGGATCTCACTCCACAGCAAGATCTTTGTGTTAACTAAATCTTGTAAGGAAGGATGTGAGAGAAGCATTGTACAAGCTGATTTGGAGGGAGACAAATCCAGACATACGGTAGTTCTTTTTTCTTGTGGGTATACTGAGCTCAAAATAGGCTTCCCCATTTTGGCAATGCACTGCTAGGTATCCCAAGGGTTGGCAGAGGTGGGTAGAGATGCCAAAGTCTTCCGAACAGGGCTCCTTTGTTCCAACATAGTTCAGTCTGGCAGTATTCATGTATGAATGAGCTATCAGCAATAGATGGCACACCACAGATATTTTTATTTAAACTGAATAAATAAACTGAACACCACAGATATTTTTTATTTAAACTGAATAAACTGAACACCACAGATATTTTTTATTTAAAATGAGAAGTAGAATCCCAGTTCAAACATAGTCCCACATTTGTGTGTGTGTATGCAAACTGATCCAAAGGGATAATAAACCTACAGGACTGGCTTTTATAGCAATATATCCAATTTTCAACATGGCCATATCTGTGAATTCTTAAATCTAGAATTTGGAGGAATCAACAGACACCAGATCTTTCTACAAACCTGAAAAAATGCCTAAGAACTGCAGAGAAAAAAACCCTAGATCTTAAAAAGCAGCCACAAAACACCATTGGGTATTTAATTCCCCCCAAATGCTAGTAGTAGCTCATATAGCTTTAAGAAACAAATGCCATCAGTAGCCTCTGTTAGGCAACCACACAGCCTTCAAACGTTGGTTTCTGTTAAGTAAAAGGCAGGGAGTATGGCTAGGATTATTTCCAGGCCTGTTTTCTCCTTTGAGGGAGAACTGAGGGAGTCAAGCTCAGCAGACAGCATCGGCAGGCCTGGCTGCTTGTTACTGTTCAACAGCAGCCATTGCACCAAAGCAAGTATGACATAGTGGTTAGAGTTTTAGACCAGGGTTTGGGAGAGCTATGTTGGACTCCATACCCTTCTGTGGGAGATCACTGGATGATCTTTGAGCAGTTACCCATTGTCAGCCTAACTTGCCTCACAAGGTTATTGTGAGCATAAATTGAGAAGATGAAAATAATGTAAGCTGCTTTGTGCCTCTGATGTAGAAAAGGGTGGGAATAGATGAAAGAATAAATAGGGCAAAAAAGGTAGGCTAGCTGGTAGGTGGGAAGAATAGAAGGAAGGATGGAAAGGTTGCCAGGAGGAGGGAAAGAGGAAATAATGTGGGGAAGGAGATGCAGATGAAAATTGAGGTCTCCCCCACAAGTCCCTTGCAGGCTGCACACCATGCAATAGACATTAACCAGACTCCGATATTGATAATGGAAGTTTTTATTAAAGTATTGTGCAAGGCAATTAACTGTACTATTTCATAGCTAGATCTGAGGAATGTGGGAAAGCCTAGGGGAGATATAACTTGAACAACCCCTGCCCTTCCCCCCTTACAGCTGAGAAAGGCAAGGAGGATCAGAATGTTTATGCTTTGCTAGGTGATTTACACAGCCGGGATTCATTATCACTGTTTACCCAGCATTACTGGGTTTAGGAATACAGGGGCCATGTGAGCACGAAGCCTGAAAACCTGAGAAGAGCAGCAAGGCACAGATTAGAGCCAGATGCTGGGAACCAGAGTGATGTAACGCTGACGTGATCATGCCCTCCTGACAGGAGGCAGCAAGAAACAGCCAGAAGCTGTTACAGGGGTCAGGCGATTAGTAGCTGAAGCAGTCAGAAGCTGTAGAAGGGATTAGGTGATTAGTAGCTGAGCAGGATCCTGACACCCAGCCCGGTGGCCAGCACTGTCCAAATTATTAATCATTTTCCTGGCTAAAGGCTGCCAAGGGGAGGGAGGGAGAAAAAGCTGGCAACAGGGGGTGAGATAAAGGTATGTTTGGTGGGAACAAGAGAAAGAAGCAAGAAAAGGGGAGAAGCTTTGGTGATTTTCAGGGAAAGAGGATATAATGATGGAGGAGAAAATGAGATCCCCACCTCATAAGTGACTGTGGTTTTCCTGTTTACCTGTCTATAAGAGGTCAACATTTTCTATCACAAGTTGTTTCCTTCCTATCCTGTCTATCCCCAATTCCAGTGCTAACTTTACCATTGTTCGGCCTGCATTTTTCTCCTTCGCTCCCATGTGATTCTTTTCTGATCAGCCTGTTTATGACATCTTTACTTTGGGATGAATGTTGTGAAGCCGCCAAACAAAACTGTCAGATTGTTCTGTGCCTGATAGTTAGAGGATGATTAGTGTCGCTACTGTTAGCAGAATTACAGTATGAAAGGCTCTTTTTGTGCAGTGCATGCTGCTTGCTTGTACAAACGTCAATTGGCGGGAAGCACAACAGCGGCTAAGAGAAAAAATACTATCACCACTCATCATATTTGCAAACCATTCTTAGTTTAATTGCTGAATTTGAAAAAAAGAGCTATTTCTACTGTATGCAGATTTTTGTTGCTCAATCTAATCTGAAAGACAATGCAGCTAGCGACTGAATTCTAAAGATTTGCATCACAGCACTTGGCATGTCTGTGAAACATTCTTGCATATAAAAACTGTGTTTATTTTCCCCCTACTGCAGTGATGGCAAACCTTTTCGAGACCGAGTGCCCAAATTGCAACCCAAAACCCACTTATTTATTGCAAAGTGCCAACACGGCAATTTAACCTGAATACTGAGGTTTCAGTTTAGAAAAAAATGGTTGGCTTTGAGGTGCACATTACTCGGGAATAAGCTTGGTGAAGCAACCATGCAATGCTTTGAATGGGTGGATCACGACCCTAGGAGGGTTTACTCAGAAGCAAGCCCCATTGCCAGCAACTGAGCTTACTCCCAGGTAGAGGATCATGCCCAGGCTAGTCTAGATGTGTGTATGATGGAGTGATTTTCCGCCCCCCCCACATGATGAACTCTGTGCATGTGTGCCCACAGAAAGGGCTTTGAGTGCCACCTCTGGCACCCGTGCCATAGATTCGCCACCACTGCCCTACTGAGTACTTGGCTTGATTTCTGTGTGACTAGTAGCTAGGCTAAGTAAAAATATTGACCACTGTCCATACAGTAGCATGACTCTTAAACCTTCCAAAATCAATCAAGTGCAAATGGGTGATCCATCTTGAGTTCAGCTCTCAATCAGCAGCAGATGTTGAGGTTTACACAGACCTTTAACGTCCTAGGCAGTATAAGAAAAATCAGATCAACTGGGGTGAGACTCAGAGAGCTGTGAGACAGAACCCTGAAATCCCTAACTTAACGGTTTTGTAACAATTTATATTGACAGAGATGGCATCTGGGTGATGGAGGTGTTCTTTCACTTCAGTGAAATTGTTATAAGATATATGTAACCAGCTGGGTATTATGTAATGGAACTTTCCTTTCTCCTTTCTCTTGATTATATGGCTTCACACATTTGTAGATAAGTAGGCTGACCCTGGCAGGTTACTCCCAGGGGAAAACAGAATGTGTCTGTTACCCTGTGGGGGTAAACAAGCCAGGTGTCTGTATCAGCCTTGTTGCTGACCTTAGGGTGCCTAAATTCCAAAATAACTCTTTTCATGCATTCTTTAGGAAAATAGGAGGGGAGACTCTCTGGGAATAAAGGGACTAATGAAAGCCAGGTCCGGCAGAACTGGCTTTCTCAAGTTGGGTACTTCGTTGTCTTTCAATAACACTACTGATCAAGAATCCAGAGTCTGTTTGTTGGCTCAAGGTCTGAGACATAACAGCAGTGAAGAAAACAGCCTTTCCCTATGGATTGTCCACAGCTTGTTGCCTGTCTGTGAATGCGGGCAGTCCTTTTAGCTACCTTGGCCTAATGGATCACTTAATGTTTGTATTGTAAGGTCAGGGGAAAAAAACTTTGTTTCATTTTAAGACTAGTTTCACTGGTGTTTCCAATTGCTGCTCATATGGGAAGAATTACCAGATAAACTAAAAGCATTACTGGTTGTGTGAAAAAGATGACATTCCCAAGGTGAACAAAGGTGACATATTTTTTTTTAAACTGTTTTGGCACTTTCCTAAAGTGCATATGTGTGTTCTGTGAATACACAGGGGAGAGACATTTCTTAGTTGTCCTTTCCCCCCCTTGCTAGTGAAATACCCCCTCCCCATTACTTAACCAATCCCAAGAAGCAGGTGTTTTGGTTTATTGCTAGATTCAAGTTTTTGCTCCTTTTCAGATTTAACACTCTATCATGACTCTCCAGATCAGGATGGAGAAGAATTCCAAGAACTTTGTAAGGTTAGTCAGAATTATTAATAACCAGCAGGGCACCCGTGCTTCACTACGCATACTTCATCACAGGCTCTCTATGAATTTCGGGGTGACATTCAACATACTTCTTTACAGCCTGTTTGTGAACTTTGGGGTGACATGCAGCATATTTTCTCACAGCCTATCTGTGGACTGATGGGTTTTGCATATTTTGCAGCAGCTTCCTGTAGTTGTCTTTTTATAACGCAATGTGTTAATTCTCTCTTTCACCTGGTGGGCTCCAAAAGACGTCATGTGGAAGCAGCTGTTGTATTTTCGGGATGCAGAAAGGAAGTGTTCTGCCATTGGATGCTGATGAGTGAGAAGGCTGTGAAGAGGTTCAGGGTAGGGTTGAAGGGCAGAGAGCTGGACTGTACCACTGCAGCACATTCCTGGGGACTCATTCCGCCCCTTCAGAGCACAACACCAAGCACAGGGTGATCGGAGGCCGATAGCAGTAATCTTGTCCCCACAGTAATAAATCTGGTGTCCATATGCAAAACCCGACAAATGTTTAGTAGTCCAAGGTGATAGTGTGTTTTGTAATATATGTTGTTAGTATTTGGCTGTAGTGGTGTTGTTAACGTGAAGGTGGGTGGAGGAGTGCTTTTTTACAGCCTGTCTGTTAATGTTGCAGCCTGTTTGTGAACTTTGGGGTGACATGCAGCATATTTCCTCACAGCCTGTTTGTCAGTGGCATAACTAGGCAAACTGGAGCCCTGGGCAAAACCTGAGTTTGATGCCCCCCAGGCGCGTGCCCAATGCAACGCGCACCCCCCCTTGTAGCTACACCCAGTGGCGTATCTAGGCAAACTGGAGTTTGGCGCCCCCCATGGGCAGCCACCCTCCCCCACCGTGATTTTTACACCAGGTTGTTTCAAAGTCACCATCACATTATAGAACATGCCCCAACTCACAAATCTGAGCACAGCAATAAGCCATGCCACACAGCAGAAATATTTTTTTGAAAACATTTTCAAAATGTTTTCAAAATGTTTTATTACTGCTATGAAAACATTTTATGGTGTTGTATCCAGTACCCCCAGTTGGGGGAAACAGCATCACTTTCAATGTTTCAAAGGAGAATCTGGGCTCCCTAGTTGAAACAAGTGATGCTGGAATCCACCCCCAAACAGCATCATTTTCAATGGTGTTTAAACTAGGGAGCCCAGATTCTCCTTTTAAATCTACCTTAAAGGGAGAATCTGGGGTTCCCAGTTTAAACAACATTGGAAGTGATGCTATTTTGGGGTTGATTCTCCCCCACCATGAAACAGCATCACTTGCAATGTTTAAACTGGGGACCTCAGATTCTCCCTTTAAATCCATGTCAAAGGTGGGGGGATTTAAAAGGAAAATCTGGGGAAATTTGGGAGGTGCCTGCTGGCAGGGGTGCAATTGCTAAGCTAGCAGCACCAAACTTTCAGGGTATCTTTAGGAGTCTCCCCTAATGATACCACCCAGGTTTGGTGAAGTTTGGTTCAGGGGGTCCAAAGTTATGGACCCTCAAAGGTGTAGCCTTCATCTTCTGTTAGCTCCCATTGGAAACAATGGATGATGGGGCACCCCCTTTGGGAGTCCATAGCTTTGGACCCCCTGGACCAAACTTCACAAAACCTGGAAGGTATCAGTAAAAGATTCTCCTGATGATATCTCCCAGGTTTGGTGAAGTTTGGTTCAGGGAGTCCAAAGTTATGGACCCTCAAAAGTGTAGCCTCATCTCCTATTAGCTCCCATTGGAAACAATGGGGGATGGGGCACCCCCTTTGGGAGTCCATAACTTTGGACTCCCTGAACCAAACCTCACCAAACCTGGGTGATAGCATCAGGAGAGTCTCCCAAAACATCCCTGAAATTTTGGTGCTGCTAGCCTAAAACTGCGCCCTCTGCAGGCCAAAAATGGAAAAAACACTGAAAATACAAAAAATCCCACAAACAAACCTGTGCCCCCCACAGGGCTGCGCCCAGGGCAACTGCCCACTTTGCCCAATGGGAGGAACGCCTCTGCTGTTTGTGGACTGATGTTTTCGCATATTTTGCAGCAGCTTCCTGTAGTTGTCTTTTTATAATGCAATGTGTAAAGCGCTTTCTGCATTTAATTCCTCTTCTCCCTGTAGTGGTTTCAGCAGAAGGGATAGGTTTGCATGCATTGTGGAGGGCATTTGTGAACTTTGGAGTGACATGCAGCATATTTCCTCACAGCCTGTTTGTGGACTGATGGGTTTGTTTTCGCATATTTTGCAGCAGCTTCCTGTAGTTGTCTTTTTATAATGCAGTGTGTAAAGCGCTTTCTGTGTTTAATTCCTTTTCTCCCTGTAGTGGTTTCAGCAGAAGGGATAGGTTTGCATGTGTTGTGGAGGGCAGTGTTAGAATACATTTGGTGCACCTTGGTGAAAGACATGAAGCTGGTAGTGTTTAACTGTCACCCTTAGAATGTTCGTGCAGCATGTCTGTGGACTGAGCGGTTGGTTTGCCCTTAGAATGTTCGTGCAGATGACCAGAGATGAGCAGTGAAAACAGTAAATGTGTAATAAATCAAGTAAAACTCAATATTTTGAAAAATCCTTTCTTAGTGAGCACTTGGAGTACGTAATGAATCGGTGTGTAGGTTCGGTGGTTTTTGAGTTCTGTTGATGAGTCAGTGAGTCAGTCAATGGTATTTCGCATTTATAGATATACATTTATCGTTGAGTGAACTGGAGGAGAGTGACCAGGATGTGTCCATAGCTCTATCCACTGAGACTTGACTCAGTGAGATGGGCAATGGCTCAGTGGTACTGCATCCGCTTTGCATGCAGAAAGTTCCAGGTTCAACCCCTGGCAGCTTAGGTTCAATTATCCTACTCAAAGGATGAGGCAGAAGATGTCCCTTTCAGGCACACACCTTAATATGGTGAAGGGGTTTGTGTGTTCAGCTAAGCTAAGAGCAATACTATAAGAAGCTTAGACTCTACCAATAAAACCTACATGCAGTCTCCAAACTATAAGGAAATCTTGATTAGATTTCAATGAAGGTGGAATGAAAATTGATGGCAGGAACGTTAACAGTTGAATCTGTGCAGATGATACCACATTTCCAGCAGAAGACAGTGAAGACCTGGAATAACGACTGATGAAGGTTAAAGCCAAAGCAGGACTACAGCTGAACTTCAAGAAGACCAAATTAATGACTACTGAGGGATTTCAAAAGTTTAAGGTTGTTGATGAAGACACTGAAATTATTCAAGATTTTCTATTCCATCATCAAGGAAAAGGGTCACTGCAACCAAGAAATTCAAAGGAGATTTAGACAAGGAAGAGCAGCCACAAAGGGGCAATAAAAGGTTTTTAAGTATAAGGCTGTGTTGCTAGCGACGGAGATCAAGATAATTCATATTGTGGTATTCCCCTTTGCAATGCATGCGGGTGAAAATTGGTTGATGGAGAAGGCTGACAGGAAGCAAATTGATTCATTTGAAATGTGGTGTTGAAGAAAGGTTTATGGATGCCATAAAGACAAATAAGTGAGTTGTATATCTAATCAAGCCTGAACTCTCCCTATCAGCTAAGAAGATCAAATTGAGGCTATCGTACTTGGATCACATGTTGAGAAGATAAAACTCTCTGGGAAGGACAGTAATGCTAGGAAAATTTGAACACAGTATGAAAAATGGAAAACCCATCACAAGATGGATTGAATTAATCAAGGAAACCACAGCCCTGAGTTTGCAAGACATGAGCAAGGTTGTTAACAATAGGACATTTTGAAGGTCATTAATTCATAGGGTCACTGTAACTCAGAAGTGACATGAGAGCACTTAACCTACACAGAAGCTGACGGAAAAGACATCTGCCAAAGATCATAGAGAGCTGTTGCCATTCTGAGTAAACTGTGCTGACCTTGGTGGATGTTCTGATTTAGCATAAGGCACTTTGTATGTTCCTGCATAACTCTGATGCAAAAAGAACTGAACTGAGCTCTCTGAGGCCACTTTGACCAGATAACAATGGCACTTTTAATGAATTTCCAGCTTCTATCATTTTGATATGTTTTACATAAAAGCTTGGTCAAATCCAATCTAAATAGAAGTGTCAGGGAGATCCTATTCTGCTTTCTCAGCTGTATTATTTTAACCTCACTGGGAAAAGAACAACTATCTGCAAGTGTTTGATTTTGCCCTTTTATTTGCTCAATGTTGGCATTAGAATAGATTTGAGCCAAAAATTATGATTGTTGTAGTGTAAGGGAAAATAAATCCTCTTGCACTTGGGTCTGAAAAAACTGACAAATGTTGGAGTATATTCCAAGAGGATTGTCACTTTAGTTTTGCGGCAAAACCAAAAAGTTGCCTTGTGGCACGTTATAAACAGAAGGTTTTGTGAACAGGCGAAACACCCGAGGAAAGATAATCTATTCCACAAAAGCCTGTGCCAGGATAAACAATCTTTAACTGCCAAAAAATTCATTTTGATGTTTGGAGTACTACTCTTTGTGAGATGGTGCTGGAAGGCTATATTAGAAGACAAGGGATGTTTGTTTATAAATGACATTGGTGAACAGGTTGTGAGGTATGGAACAAGCCTTGAATTTGGGTGTATGTAGATCTTTTTAGGGTATAAGTTGCTTTATACCAAATTAGACCATTGATCTTCCTAGTTCACCGTTGTCTCCTCTGACTGGCAGTGGTCACCCAGGGTCCCAGACTAAGGTTGCCAACTCTGGTTTGGGAGATATCTGTAGATTTTTGGGGTGAAACCTGAGGAGGATGGAGTTTGGGAAGGGGTGGAACTTCAGTGAAGTGTACTGCCATAGAGCCCATCTTCCAAAGTGGCCATTTTCTCCAGCTGAACTAATCTATGTTGCTTGGAGAACAGTTGTAATAGTGGGATATCTCCAGCCACCACCTGGCAGCTGGCAACCCTATCCCAGACATATCCTACTCTACTACTGAGCCATGATCACTTCCGATCACGGCAGCTCCTTGATAACCTGAAATTCAACTATGTGGGACTGTCTCCCCATCCCTTTTCTATCCATCAATCAATCAACCAACCACTCCAGTCTCTCTAACTCACATGCATCCTTCCCCAACTTAGCATTCATTAATGTCACCAGTGTGCTGGGCATTGAATTAACTGGTAATAATTGGATCCTGTTGTGTTTCTAGATATAATAAATGTTTACCCTTTTATCAGAGTCTAATTTATGCATGCCCTCTCCACCTCAGCCTCTTTTGAAGCTTATACATCTAGCTGTTGGGTTAGCACACATTCTGCAGAAATGCATAAATCTTTGGGACATATGCCACTGGAGAGTGAGAATACCCATCAATTTAATGTCATTTCATTTCTCTGTGCAACCTTCTGTCACAAAAGGATTTAACGGTGCATTTAAAAGTCTACATGGACTTTTCATTCTTATAGCTTCCTATATAGTTCTCTAGGCAAATATTATAAAAAGGAGTTGAAATCATCACAAAAAATAGATTCATTTTGTGACTCCAATAAGAGCTCAAAACATCATAAAGCAAGCACAATCTCTCTTGACAGCGAGAACATGAATGGGTGCAGAACAACCCCATTCTCATAAACTGGAATCTCTGATGGATGCTATTTTCCTGTTGCACCATTTCTGCACTTGGGATGTATATTGGGATAAGTCTATTGTCTAATGAAGTTAACAGGATTTCTGTAAACAGATGCAGTACAGTTAAGGCTGATGAAAACTGTTGATTTCATGATGCTCAAAACTGTCAGCAATGCTTTAAAGTTTAAACTTTAATATATGTATACGTGCAGTAGGCTTGTGGAAAATTTTAGCAAGCAGCTATAGCACATTTTTCATCTCTACTACATTTTTCCACACCTAGTGCCTCTGGCTGGGATTCAGATAAACTGCAGCAGTGGTGACTGAAATGGTGAAATTGTATTTTTCAGGAGAGTCTTCATTCTGCTCTTGTTTGCCTTGAGTAAAAGGCTGTGTGTTTTTTATGTGTAGGTTTTCTGGATTCCATGGAGTAAGTTCTTCAAGTCCAGGATCAGCAATAAAAATATACCAGGTTGTTTCCCAATATCTGGAAAATAGTTTGCTTTTAATTGGCTTGCTTTAAAAGCAGTAGTGTAGTAGTGGTTAAGAGCAGATGTACTCTAATCTGGGGGAACCGGGTTTGATTCCCCTCTCTGCTGCTTGAGCTGTGGAGGCTTATCTGGGGAATTCAGATTAGCCTGTGCACTCCCACACACGCCAGCTGGGTAACCTTGGGCTAGTCACAGTTCTTCTGAGTTCTCTCAGCCCCACCTACCTTACAGGGTGTTTGTTGTGAGGGGAGAAGGGAAAGGAGTTTGTAAGCCCCTTTGAGTCTCCTTACAGGAGAGAAAGGAGGGATATAAATCCAACTCTCTTCCTCCTCCTCCTCCTCCTCCTCCTCCTCTTGTCTTAATATTGACAATGTATGTTGTTGTCACATCTGGAACCTGGAGAGGCAACATAAAATTTTGCTAGTAGTCAATCTGATAGTCATTTGAGATTATCTGTCTCTAAACTGATACTGGCAGAAATGCACCCAACTCAGTAACCAATTATGATGAGTTAAATCCTAGTTTCATCTTAGTTCAATCCAAGTTGTGCATGTTAGTGCAAGTAAACGGATACTATGCAACACAGGAAATCTTTGTAGTCATTAAATTTTGGAGCATCCACCACACATGCTGGGAACATGTGCTATCCTCAATCCTCCAAACTGAGCAGGTTTTCCCTTTCACCTGAAAAAGGTACAGAATACAAAGATGGGTAACTGTGGAGTTCAGCGGAGGGTAAGCCCCACTAGCCGATGTTCAACTGCACTGCTGCCCTGAACTCCATGATGAGCTCTGGGGTGGGGTGCAGCCTTGGGGTGGGGGGTAGCACCCAGGTTTTTGTTCTGTTAAGTAAAACACTATCCTACCTCTGTTAGGTAGGCACTGGGACCCAAGTGGAGCATCCCAAAACAAAGATGGTCCAGCCCATGGCGGATGAAGTTACTATTCTACTTTGTTTTGTTGAAAAGGGTAAACAGAGTAACTTTTTGGAACTCACCTTGCAACTTGCAAGTGTTTAGACATGGTAGGACTGGAGACTTACAGCCCCAACAAGAAGCAGCAGGCTGCTGTGCCAATGCAGTGCCACCCTGCTGCTCCTATGGAGGCTTCCTGGCAGTTTAGGAAGGCTCACAAAGTGCAAAAGTCTTCTCACTGCTGAGTAGCCCTAATGGGCCACAATGGACTTACCCTTTCCAAAAGGGTAGCTAAAGTCCAGACTGCATCCTGCCATCTTAATGCTGGTGCAAGTTCAGGAAAGAGCTGACTGAGGTCAGCTCTTCCCCTGGCCAAGGCCCTGGCTTGCCCCAGCTATGCCGGCAGTGGCAGAGGCTCTGGGACTCTGGTGTGGCAACCAGGGCTGCGTTTCAGCATCAGGAAAGAGGGGCAGTGGTGGTCACATGCTGAAGGGATTGCCCCTACACAGAGGTAAGTGCCCTGGGGAGGACGAATCCACTGGCAAGGCCATGTGCCACTCCCAAGAGCGGATTCAACTCCCTCCCTTTGGATGGGGATCTTAGTCCCTTGTGCTCAGGTTAGTGGTTTACTTAGAAGACTGGAAGGGCTGTGAGAAGTTGTTACTCTGGGGTAGCGAGGAATCACAATCCAGCACTTTGTGGTTTTGTTTTAACCAATCTGTCAGCCTAAATAACAAACACAACTTTGACAATGAGCTCATCAGTTTGGGATCACAGCTAGAGGTGGGCACCATTTATTTCATTGTTTTTCAGATTTAGATTTTTAAAATCTGGAAAATTTCAAAAAAGCTGAAAAAAAGCAGATTATTTTTCAGGTTTTAAATCTGATCCTGAAAAATTTCAGTTCTTCCCACTGCTGCTTCCAACAAGTCCATGTGGATTTGGGAAGGGGTGGTGAAGGAGAACTGAACTCTGGGCTCAGTGTGATCAAGCCCAGCATTCAGTTCTTCTCAACACTACTTTTTTTTCATTTGGGTTTACTGGAATGCACAGCCCTGATCACAGTAACTCTTACTCTGAGAACAAGCAGGTGAAAAGTCTGACAGGTTTTTAACATTTGCTAGAGTTTCTTTACAGTATCCCTGAAGTTGGCTGAATGTATGGTCTTTTCAGTTTGATTCAGTTCTCTGTCTCTTTTTTGACATCGTATCTAGACCTAGCTGAAATATTAATAATGTTTTCTCCCTGTGTAACAATTTGCTACTTCCTGTGTGTGCACATAGCCTTTCTTCTCACGGATGTATTCTCCAGGTCACAAAATTCTAAACTTTTGGCTACTGAAGACTGACAAGGAAGAGATAATATTCCTTTATGGGTCTGTGTGGTTGTACTCTTGTGAAAAACCATGCTGCTTAGAAGTATAACTGAAACATGGTTTCAATATAACCTGGCATTCTGACACATTTGTTTTTGAGACAAAGAATGTTTCTTCAGACAAATTCTGTCTTCAGTTTGTTTGTCTTTACTCGTTCCTAGCCTCTTGACTCACCCACCCATGTCATGCGATGCTACTAGTTGAAATGGTAGATTTCAAATGATAAATATTGTGTTGTAACTTTGGTGCCGTGAACAGACCCTTTCAATTGCCTGCTAAGAGAGGTGTGTATGATTTATTAAACTTTTTTTGGTTTTTGCCATTGTTTTTGCTGTTATAGAAAAATACTACAGTTTTCTCGGTTTTCCAGCTCCAGCCATCATGTCTGTAAAGACAGGCACATTTGGTGGTCTTTAAAGTGCTCATGACACTGAAAATATTTAATCTCTGAAATATTCAGTTCATCTTAACTATGGGAATATGGATATGTGTGGTGTTCTTATTAATGATCATATTTATACCCCATCACTGCATATGGAGCTCAGAACATTTTGCATGAGGTTTTCCTTATTTTATTTCTCCCATTTTATTGTGCCTGTACATGTTTTGTGTATAAGAAATGTGATGGTCAGCCAGGAACAACCAGTATAGTTGTGTCTGGCAGGTTGTTAGCATTGGAAACTGTGGCAGTGAGAAAGGAGAAGAACCCTACAGACTTGAGGAGCCACATAATCCTACCAATCACATTTTTGTCTGATCCTTCCTGCAAGAGCTCAGGGTAATGGACATGGTTCATCCAGTGCCTTCCTCCCTTTCATCCTCAAAATATCCCCAGGAGGTTTCTTAGACTGAAAGAGCATGACTGGCTGAGAGTCATCAGTTTCATGGCTGAGTGGGGATTCAAACCCGGATCTTTGCAGTCCTAGCCCAACATTCTAACTGTTTGATTACACTGTATCCTCCACATTTTAGGCTGGCATGTATGAACAGGGTGGAGTGAACTGGCTCTCCGGAGTCTTTTAAAGTGAGGATGGAGGGGAAAAAATTGAGTTATTCCATTCTATACATTATAAAGAAATCAATGTTGATACTAAAAATGGCAGCCACGTTTCAAGTTCCTCTCTGTAACATCTAGTTCACTTTCATTCCTGTCCTGACAAAGTCAAGATTCATGTTTTCTTTTCCTGAACTCTTAATCTGTAGCAGCTGATGGTTGTGGTGGCAAGAAATGCCTTTCACAATGTCATCATGGCATGGAAAAGATTAAATTGGACTGTAGAGCCAGGTTGACACTTGACTGCCATTTCAGTGGTAGCCCTATGCTTTTTGTATTGTATAATTCTGCCAGCACTGAGTGGCATTTCAAAAAAAAAAAAAAGAACATGGTGGGTATGAGGCTGTACTCATAAGAATGTAGAATGCCTGTGACTCACTTGAATGTCTCTTATTATGGGTGACAGGAGTCTTTGGCGTGCTATTTTCCCACTTTTTTCTGCCCGCTTCAATTAACTCACTGCTGAGTTTGTGTATGATATGTAAATGTCTTGTCTGTCTCCCTGTCTTTACACAGCACACCACAACAGTGATTGGCTGTGCATAGTTGTCATCCCATTTCTGAAATGGCAGAGCTATTCCTGTGGGCTGGAGAACAGATGGTCACTGGCCTCTGTACTGATGTTCTATAGAGCCTCAACAGAAGCCTAATTGTTGAGCTTTTCCAAGAGGGTTTTGGCAAATCTGTGTTCTCTGCTACTGGGATCACCATGGACAAGCTCATGAGAAAGAAGGAAAGAGTCTTTCTATCTCAAATCTAGGACTGCCCGCCCAATTAGTTTTGCTTAAGGCTCAGACTAATACTATTCCCATATTTGTCCCTCCAGAAGTGAAGTAGACCACTGTTCTCTGAAGTTTAAAGATAGGTCTGGAACTGAGGGCCTGTTCATGGATAACAAAGTATTCTTAGCTAACATGCATTCAGATCTAGCAGCTAGTCCAGTAATAAGAAATTCAGCTAACAAGTCAAAAGTAATTCAATTAGTCAAAATAGCACAGGGACATCTCTGATGAATGCAAAAACCAGGTTGGCTCAGAGGACGACTTTATAAAAAGGAACCTTGGGGGATTTTTTTAATGAAGAAGTATATAATGTATTTATGGTCATTGAACAAAAAGATTCAAAATTTAAAAAATTACAAAAAATACAGATAAAATCAAGATAAAATACATTACTAATTCAAAATATATAAAACAAATGTAGTAATATCCATCTAAAAGTAAAACGGAATTAGCTACCACACCCAATAGAGTTCTATTGCAGCTTCCTAAGAAATCTTTGTTTAAAAATATCTATTAAATCTATCTATGAGCAGTAGATCCAGCAGTAGATCCAAATTACAAGGTACACAATGGGATGTGGGGGGTTTTTTGGCATAAAGAAAGCATCAGATTCATATGCATGTATCTGAAGTAATGGGTGGGACAATATGGATAAACACAGTGTGCAAACTCTTCAGAAATGCTCTCTAGTTTTATGCTAAATTCAGGGTTTTTTAGAAAGGGTATCAAGTGCAGGAAACAAATGTGAAGAACTTTTTGGAGATACCCCAAATTTCAGTTCTTTCTTTCTTTCTTTCTTTCTTTCTTTCTTTCTTTCTTTCTTTCTTTCTTTCTTTCTTTCTTTCTTTCTTTCTTTCTTTCTTTCTTTCTTTCTTTCTTTCTTTCTTTCTTTCTTTCTTTCTTTCTTTCTTTCTTTCTTTCTTTCTTTCTTTCTTTCTTTCTTTCTCTCTCTCTCTCTCTCTCTCTTTCTCTCTTTCTTTCTCTCTCTCTCTCTCTTTCTCTCTTTCTCTCTTTCTTTCTCTCTCTCTCTTTCTCTTTTTCTCTCTCTCTCTCTCTTTCTCTCTTTCTCTCTGATATATCTTTCATACCTTGCTTCTATCCATCTGGAAACATCCGTCTGTGGCCAAAGTAATCCTATCAGTGGTTCAGGTGATCTAGACAGTGGAACTGTGGTATCATGTTAGATTTCATTAATATATGAATCTATAAGTCTGTCTAACTCTTTGAGATGGAAGTACTAGTAGTTGATGGCGAATGTCATTTAAAAATGTCGAGTCTTCCTGCCTAGTTATCAAAAACCTTTCCTGTTCAATAAAGTCTGTTTGCCTCTTCTGTTCAGCTGCTTTTCCAATTGCATTGTACGATGGATAAATTATATGTGATTCAATGAGAAACAAATTGCACAGTCATGCAAGTTACAATGCCAAAATAATTCAGGGGTTGTACCACCATATGCCTTCTTCCATAAGTTGTCAGAGAGGGGAAAGGCAGCAGCCTCCTGAAAATACAGACATACATACCGGTAGCAGTAGAGTTGAACCAGCTTATATTCCTTAAGGGTGTTATCACCAGCTGCAGCTGTGCTGTGGTTGGTGTCTAAAGCTAGTTCACATTTTCAAAATCTGCTCTGTGTGATGTGTTGTGGGACTGTTGTTTCCATGGGAAATGTAATGTGTCAACTGTTTTGCCTGCGAATGAGCCCATGGGTGGGTCGGTGAGAGGAAATGATTGCTGTCATTGCTGCTGGGTTGCTGCAGCTGTATCCATGGCTGAGATTGTTGGAAATGTGTTTCCTTCAAACTTTAGCAGATGCAAATACTCAAATGACCTTGCTTTTTGCTATTGTACACCAGGGATGACAACCTGAATGTCTTCTGCCAGTTGGACATTACTGAAGGTTCTTCTTTTGATATATATCTTTTGATTATTATGAACATAAAAATGTTCACAACGATTTCGTATATGAGAATACTGAAACGTAGTTACAGATAAAATGTTGGTACTGCATTAGATCTTGGCTACAGCTGGATAGGATAGCCCAGGTTAGCCTGATTTTATTAGATTGCTTAAACTAAGTAGGGTTGACTCTGGCAAGTAGTTAAATGGGAGACCTCCAAGGAAGACCAGGGGCATGACACAGAAATGGCCAGCAGCCTCAGCATGTCTCTTTCCTTCAAAACGTTGCAGGTCACTATCAGATGTGACTTGATAGTTGAAAAAAATAAAATAAATGGGTGCCATGTAATTTACTCAGTGGTTGCAATCCTTAGAGCACTTGTCTGAAAATAAGTGCCACTGAATAAAATGGAATTTCAAGTAGATCTACTTAAGATTAATCCAATAGCTTCTGAGCTTTCTGATGAATGGATCCTCTGTTGTTTCTTTTGAATTAGTATCCATGTAGAACTCTGCTTTAGACCAAGACTGGAGTGCAGGGTGAGCTTTCCCCTTTTGACCCTGATATTGATTTATATCAGTTCTTTTTCTTTGTGGTATGTATTTGGGAGGCACACACATACAGGGTATGGAATATGCATGCTTTCTTCTATGAGACCAATATCAAGGAAGATGTTCTCTGCTCACACACAGTATGCAGCAGAAGTGAGGAATGAGGAAAGTTCAGTGAAAGGGAAGCTGCGTTAACAGGCATGTTCTATTCTATGCTGCAGAAAGAAACCATGCACCACCAGAAATGAATGAGTAGCCTACACTTCTGAGAGTTGGAAAGTTTATTGGTGTATGTTGTAGGGATGCACTGCTGACCCAGCAGCACCGTAAGTAGAGCGCCGGCACACCGGCGCTCCTGTGGCCTTCTGGTCGCACCGCTCCCCCACCCCTCATCCCCCGATGAGTCACAGGTCATGAACTACCTGGCTCACAACCACCGGGTGTCCCGGACAAAGGGACAATGGCCTTGCCCCCAGGTGAGGATTAGGCCCAGACGCCGATGCTCCTCTCCGCACGTAGCAACCAGGTGACATCATGCATCACATGATGATCACTCAGTCCCCCGGTCTCCCGGAATTCCCCCCGTTCCGCCCTTCTACACGCCCCCGCTAGAATCATAATAAAAGGTGCCAGGAACCAGCATACGAGAGAGTCGCTAGGAACACGGAAACCCGCGCTCCCGTTGCTGGCGCTCTCCACCGGATGAAATCACCGCGTCTCGTCTCGTTCTTACGCTGACCTCGCGGCACGACTACAGTATGTTCATCTGTATTATCTGCAGGTGACATATAAGGACGTATGACCAGTCAGACAAATAGTTAATCTAATCTTGTATCCCATTTCCCTCAGTGTCCCAGAAGGCCACAAGCAAAGGTACAAAGGTCAGAGTTTCTCTTTGTTGCCCTTCAGCAACTGGTATTCTGAGTTATACTACCCCCACATATGAAGGTTCCATTTTGGTCTTGTGATTAATCCTTATTTAAAAAGGCTGGCTGTAGCAGAACCATCAGTCTGACCATGACAACTCTTTCATAGGCTCCTGTGTGGATTCATTCCAAAATTCCCTTCTTCTATGTGGGAAGAAACTGTCTGCTCATTTGAGGATCTGCAATTGCATAACTAACTGCTGATGAAAGAGGAACCTGGTACTGCTCCTCAAGTGACTGCTTTAGCACACAGGCCCAAGTACCCTCTCTAAATGGCAATTGGATCTGCTCAAGAGGAAATGGGAATTGGCATTTACACCCACATATGCATTTTACATGAGCCTTTTCATGCTGGAAGCCTTGACCTGCATTCATAGCCAATTTCCATCTGCCTGGGAAGATTAATGAAATATTCCTATCCACAAAATCACAAACTTGCCTTACTTCATCAGCTGCTGCAGTTGGCACGAGCAGGTGCTCTCCTTAATGTTGTCTCTCTTTTTAAAGTCTTGATTATGCCACATAACAAATTATTCTCCTTTGGCTTCGCAAATGACTGCTTTTTCTCTCATTACCATATGGCCAATCCTGGAGTGACTCATAGAACTTCCCAATATTGTCTGTATACCAATTTTCTGATATTTTTGTTTACCATTGGTGCGTAGCTGTTTGCACCATTGGGGGACATTTCTAGCAGAAAATCTGACAGGGAAAAATGAACTTTCTGTTATGTCTTTCCTTTGCTCAAATGAGCACCCTCTCTCTGCTTGTAAACTATCCTTTTATACTCACTTCATTGTCCTCTGCATCTCTTTCTCTTTTGGGTTGCTCAGCAAAACAGAGCTGGAACAGTAGAAGGTTTACACATACAGACATACCACCCCCACCCCCCACCCCCCGGTGTTGTTTCAGTTATGAGATGCTGGTGGGATTTGCTAAGTTTGTGAACTTCAGTAGGTGTCTGTATCAAATGGCAACATTTCCCTGGATTGGCTTCTTCATCCTTCTTTTTCTTGTGATAATCTCCACCCAAGCAAGAAGCCTGGGAGTGAACAGGAACTCAAATATGGGGCAGTTCCAGTGGACATGCCATTTGTGGCTAACATGGATTCTTTAATTCATAATGTTAATGTCCTACCCTTATTCCAAGGAGCTTGGGGAGGCTTTTATGGGTTCCATTATTTCCTTCACAGCAATCCTCTGTGGTGGGTTATTTATTTCTCTTCGTTTATAGCCTGCTTTTCTTGCTGAGACTCAAGACAGATTACAAAATATAAAAATAGTGAAATCAGACAGCAGACACAAAACATAATGTGAACAATTCAATAGGATTAGGGCTGCAAAATTCAAGGACCAAAACACACACACATTAACCTATGACATACCACAAACAGTGCAGAAATTGGATCACAAAGATAGAAGACAAGGCAGTAAAAAGTGCTATTTGATGGAAGAGAAGGACTTTATGTTGTTTCCTGCCTCAACCCACAGAGGGGTTTTTACTAGATAGCCAGAGGCTAGATAGGGACCTAGGGATTGACACCTTTATCATGCTGGCTCTATCCCTTTGAAACTGATACTCTCAGGGATTTCCTTCTGTCTTCTTCTCGCACTCTTCTCCATCTTACTCCAACATGCCTAGAGGGAGGATGGGTGCTCCTCGCATCCATTTCCATCCAGATAGATTAGACTAGATTAGTGAACCCATCTACCTACCTTTCTATCCAGAATGGAGTTCACTTATAAATACTCTTTTTATTAGATTAGAAAATGCAATTGACTCTGACTTTTCTTTGTGCTGAAAGCTTGCACGAATGTTGGGATTCGCACACGTGCACATGTATGCTAAGGCTTCGCTGTGCTCTAGCCTCCAGTTGCACTCTGCTTGATGTGAACTGGCATAATCTCACAGGGGAGACTAGGCAACACTATTCACTGAGATAGTCTGAGATAGTCTGAGTGACATCTTGAACAGGGTTGGAGTTTAATAGGATACCTCCCCAGTTTGTCCAACACTCTAACCCTGGGTTTCTCAACTGGAGTTCTGCAGAGCCCTAAGATTTCACCAGAAGTCACTAGAGGTTCCCTGGGAGATTGTGATTTATGTAAAAAAATTATTACAAATTTGGACAATGTTGTGTTGGCAGGGAGGAACAGAGACCAAACTAAAATCTAGTCACAACTCTTTCTGAGTTCTCTGGCAATGTGTTTTGGACTGTGTTTATTTGGTTGAATTCAGTCTTAATTTTTGACGGGAGGTAGGGGAGGCTGTTAATGCTGAGTTGCAGGAAGGAGAGGGTGAAGTGCTTTTTTCAAGACATTAATGGACTCATCCAACTTGGTGTTAGTTTCTCCTCCTGTGTCTTTTCTCTAAGGCTTTCATGTAGTTATTTAACCAGTTACTTTAAATAAATTTCATAAATGTTTATCAAGTCCTGTTTGAGTGTCCCATATGGTGTCCCATGTGGTGATTTTTGAAGAGGTGGGAGACAGAAGGATTCTAGAACAGACAATACTGATAAGTTTAATGATGATAACAATAGTGAGGAATTTAAATCTTATATATTTCCGTTCACCAGTACATCAACCAACTCAAAAACGGTCTGTCTTTAAAATGAAAGCTGTTTATCGGTGAGTTTTACATGGACTGGTGATCCAAGTTGTCTTATTCCTCTGTGCCTTATCTGCGGCAATTTACAAATGCAGCGGTGACTCCAGCAAAATTAAAAAGAGAAATCACAGTCATATGACAGGCGAAAGTTCTGATAATTTAAAATGGCTCTTGGAATCACAGAATAAAACTTTTATTGATAAAAGTGGGGCTCCCTTTGAAGATAATCTCGAACCCGGAACTGGTGCAGCACGCTGCAACTCAGCTGCTAACTAACATCCCAGGCCATGTGCATATTATGCTGGTATGGAAGGATCTGCACAGTTTTCTACTGGGTTCAATTTAAGGTGTTGGTTATGACCCATAAAGCGATAAATGGCCTGGGATCAAATTACTTGTGGGAGTGCCTTCTGCCATATAGGCTGATCTGGGTACTGACATCACAGGGCAAGGGGTGCTGCTGGTGGTGGTCCCTTCCCCTTCTGAGGTGATGGGGGTGGGGGCTGCACAGAGGGATTTCTCTGTGATAACTCCCACTTTATGGAATGCCCTCCCATTAGAGGTTCAACAGGCACTGACGTGATACACCTTTTGGCATCTGGTGAAGACCATCATTTTCACCTGGGCATTTGAGTGATCAATGCCATCTACCCTGAGACCATTGGGCTTTTTCAGAACTTTCCCTCCATCTGCACCTGGGGTGGTGGTGGTGAGGGGTGCGTTTTGTTTTTATTTGTTTGAGTATTGGTTAATTGTTTTGTGGGTAATTGTTTTTCGGTGTACTTTCAGGAACTTTTATCTGGATTTTAGGAATTTTTACATGGACGTGATGCTTTTTCTACTGTAATGCAGATAGCCTTTTTAGATTGTTGTAACCTGCCCTGGGATTTATTTGAATTGTGGGATAGAAATCAGTCAATCAATCAGTCATTTTACAAGTCAGTAAAAAGGCCCAAGAAGCAAGTTATTCAGTAGCAGAACTTATTATACAGCAAAGGAAAAGTCACACTTTGGGTTAGAAATTTAATCATGCAGGCATGTAAAATAATAGTGGGAAAAATGCTAAGACTGAGAAGGTTCCACTGTCAAATAGTGTAACAAGTTAGCATATTAATGTTGTGCAACATGATGCTGAAGAGGTTTTGTGTGATTAATTGAAGAACAACAGCTTTTCTATCCAAGTTGATGAGTCAACAGATTTCACAATAAATGTCATGTTATAGATTTCTAAACAATAGTGAAACTCAAGAAAACATTTTTCTGCTGCGAAGAGCTACAGGAAACATGTAAAGGCCAAGATGTATTTAATGTTTTTCTTCATATTTGGAGCCAAATGTCTGTCTTAGAGGAACTCTGCTGGCATCTGTACTGATGCTACTCCATCAGTGATTGGCTCCATGAGGGTTTCGTTTCTCTTGTAAGAAAAGAAAATCCTGATGCTGGCACAGACTTCTTCACAGAGAGGTGTTGGTGTCAAAAACCTTTTAGCAGTGAAATGAAAACAAGTTCTGGATGCTGCTGCAAAAATGGTTAACTTTATTAAACAAAGACCAGTTCTGCAACCCATTGTACATTTGCTGTGCGGAAGGGGCCTGAGTTGAAGTCAGAATTGCAAGATGCCAGCCACAGATGCAGGCGAAACGCTAGGAACAAGATCCACCAGACCACGGCCACACAGCTCGGAAAACCCACCACAACCAGTTGCAAGATTATGTTCAAGAAAATAGTATTCCACGTTTTACTGAATGCTCTAAAGATGCAAAATGGTTGCAGAAACTAGCATACTTAGTAGACATCTTTCACCACCTGAACCAGCTAAACAAGTCTCTGCAAAGGACTGGAGAAAATGTTTTGATTTCAAGCGGCAAGATTCTTGGATTTAAAAGAAAACTGAATGTTTGGGAAGATCATGTTGCAAACGGAAATGCTGAAATGTTTCCACTTCTGCTTGGACTTGAGACTGAGGAAGAATACCAGAACGTCTCAAGTCTAACTGAAAACCACCTGGAAATACTGCAGAATGAAATGGATCAGTGCTTTCCTTCCCTTTCAACACAAATGTATGACTAGGTGAGGGATCCTTTCTTGGCATCTTCTGCTCAGCCTGAGAACTTCACTTTGAAGGAAGAGGAAGAACTTCATGACCTGCAGTTCAATTGCACATTCAATGTGAGATTCACTGACTTGCCCACGGACAAGTTCTGAATGTCTGTGAAAGAAGAGTATCCTGTCATTCATAGGGAGGCACTGAACATTTTACTGCAGGTTTTCACTTTCGTCCATATGTGGGAAAGCTTTTTATTGTTCAACAAGCATCAAAAGCATTATTGTTCAACAAGCATCAAAAGCATTATTGTTCAACAAGCATCAAAAGCATTATTGTTCAACAAGCATCAAAAGCATTATGCAACTTATCCCTGAAATCAGGCTCCATCCCTGAAGACTGGAAGATGGCTAATGTCACACCAATCTTTAAGAAAGGATCTAGGGGGGACTTGGGAAATTACAGGCCAGCCAGTTTGACATCTGTTTCTGGTAAATTAGTAGAATCTATCATTAAAGATAAAATTATAAAACATGTAGAAAAGCAAGACCTGCTGAGAAAGAGTCAGCATGGCTTTTGCAGAGGCAAATCCTGTCTTACAAACTTACTAGAGTTCTTTGAGGGTGTAAACAGGCATGTGGACAGGGGTGAACCGGTGGACATTGTCTACTTGGATTTCCAAAAGGCTTTTGACAAAGTTCATCACCAGAGACTGTTGAGAAAACTCAGCAATGAAGGAATAAGAGGGGAAGTCCTCCTATGGATTAAAAACTGGTTGAGAAACAGGAAACAAAGAGTGGGTGTAAATGGGAAGTTCTCACAATGGAGAGATGTCGGGAGTGGTGTCCCCCAAGGATCCGTATTGGGACCAGTGCTCTTTAACCTATTCATAAATGACCTGGAAGTAGGGGTGGGTAGCGTGGTGGCCAAGTTTGCAGATGATACCAAATTATGTAGGGTGGTGAGAACCACAAAGGATTGCGAAGAGCTCCAAGCGGACCTTGATAAATTAGGTGAGTGGGCTCAGAAATGGCAAATGCAGTTCAATGTAGCAAAACGTAAAGTGATGCACATAGGGGCAAAAAATCCAAACTTCACATACACGCTACAGGGGTCAGTGCTATCAGTCACAGACCAGGAAAGGGATTTAGGCGTCTTAGTTGATAGTTCCATGGGAATGTCAACTCAATGCATGGCAGCTGTAAAAAAGGCAAACTCTATGCTGGGGATCATGAGAAAAGGAATTGATAATAAAACTGCAAAGATTGTCATGCCCTTATATAAAGCAGTGGTGTGACCGCACTTGGAGTACTGTGTCCAGTTCTGGTCGTCGCATCTCAAAAAGGATATTGAGGAGATAGAAAAAGTGCAGAGAAGGACAACAAGGATGATTGAGGGACTGGAGCACCTTCCCTATGAGGAGAGGCTGCAGCGTTCGGGACTCTTTAGTTTGGAGAGGAGGCGGCTGAGGGGGGATATGATTGAAGTCTACAAAATTATGCATGGGGTAGAAAATGTTGACAGAGAGAAATTTTTCTCTCTTTCTCACAATACTAGAACCAGGGGGCATACATTGAAAATGCTGGGGGGAAGAATTAGGACTAATAAAAGGAAACACTTCTTCACGCAACGTGTGATTGGTGTTTGGAATATGCTACCACAGGAGGTGGTGATGGCCACTAACCTGGATAGCTTTAAAAGGGGCTTGGACAGATTTATGGAGGAGAAGTCGATTTATGGCTACCAATCTTGATCCTCCTTGATCTGAGATTGCAAATGCCTCAACAGACCAGGTGATCGGGAGCAACAGCCGCAGAAGGCCATTGCGTTCACATCCTACATGTGAGCTCCCCAAGGCACCTGGTGGGCCACTGCGAGTAGCAGAGAGCTGGACTAGATGGACTTTGGTCTGATCCAGCTGGCTTGTTCTTATGTTCTTATGTTCTTAAAAGCAAAGGCAGAAATCATCTTATTTCAGTTGAAGATGAAATCCGTGTGTGCTGATCTCAAGTTTGGCCCATTTAGTTGTATATATGGGGGCAGATTGCGATACAAAAACTGTCCTGGAATAAAGCTTCTAAATGACCTCCTTGCCGGCTTTTGGTTAGGTTTAAGGGTGGAGCCTAATAGTTCAAAGGACACAGAAGTAAACAGTGCCCAGTGATACCATGAGAGGGAGAAAGGGGTTGCATCTTGACCTATTTTATTTATTTATTTATTTATTTATTTATTTATTTATTTATTTATTTATTTATTTATTTATTTATTTATTTATTTATTTCATTTTTAAACTGCCCTCCCCCGAAGGGCTCAGGGCGGTGTACATCAACATAATAATACAAATATAAAACAATCTATAACAACTTTAAATTAATAGAATTTAAACAGTTTAAAATTTACAATTTACAGATGGCGACTTATCCCAACCCCATTCCCGCCCACGGGAGACCAAGATGGTATGGGGGTCAGATGGTCATCCCGGCTGGCCAAAAGCCTGGCGGAACAGGTCCGTTTTACAGGCCCTGCGGAAACTCTAAAGGTCCCGCAGGGCCCTGGTCTCCTTAGGGAGCCTGTTCCACCAGGTAGGGGCCAGGGCAGTAAAAGCCCTGGCCCTTGTTGAGGCCAGCCGGATCTTTTTTGGGCCAGGGATTTCCAGCAACCGCTCCTCCGTAGAGCGGAGGGCCCTAGTAGGGCAGTACGGGGAGATGCGATCCCTCAGATATGTAGGCCCAATGCCTTAAAGGTCAAGACCAGCACTTTGAAGATGGCCCGGAACTCGATGGGCAGCCAGTGTAGATGGTATAGGACCGGAGTAATCCGGTCCCAACTAGCTGTTCCTGTAAGTAGTCTGGCTGCCGCATGTTGAACGAGTTTCAATTTCCAGATCACCGACAGAGGCAGGCCAGCGTAGAGCGCGTTACAATAATCCAGCCTAGAGGTGACCGTTGCATGGATCACTGTGGCCAGGTCAGAACGGGACAGATACGGGGCTAATTGTCTCGCCTGTCGCAGATGGTAAAAAGCGATTCAGGCAGTTTGAGTGACCTGGCCCTCCATTGATAATGTCGGGTCCAAAGCCACGCCCAAGCTCTTAACAGTCGAGGTTAGATGTAAGACCTCGCCGTTTAGCGACGGCAAGCAAAAGTCCACCGGTCTCTCCCCTCGTCCCAACCACAGGACCTCCGTCTTTGCAGGGTTTAGCTTCAACCAACTTGCTCTCAACCACCCAGCTACGGCTTCTAAACAGCACTGGAGAGCTCCAGGGGCCACAGACGGGCTGCCCTCCATCGTGAACACGAGCTGGGTGTCATCGGCATACTGATGGCACCGCAGCCCGAAACTCCGGACTAAACTTGCCAGGGGGCGCATGTAGATATTAAAAAGCATTGGGGAGAGGATCATCCCCTGCGGAACCCCACATTCAATGTGGTAGCGCCTGGAGTTCTCACCCCCCGATGTCACCTGCAGTCCCCGGTCTCGGAGAAATGAGGCCAGCCAATCCAAGGCTGACCCGCAGACCCCGATATCAGCGAGGCGGTGGACCAAAAGGTCGTGATCTACCACGTCGAACGCTGCGGTGAGATCCAACAACACCAGCAGCGCTGACCCACCTCTGTCCAAGTGAAGCCGGAGTTCGTCCACAACAGCAACCAGTACCGTCTCGGTCCCATGGCCAGCACGGAAACCGGACTGGAAGGGATCCAACACGTGTGCTTCATCCAGAAATCGCTGGAGCTGCTCCGCCACCGCTCGCTCAATTACCTTGCCCAGGAATGGTAGATTAGAAACTGGGCGGTAATTGGCCGGATCCTCAGGATCTAACAGCGGTCTTTTCAGGAGCGGGCGGACCACTGCCTCTTTAAGCCGACCCGGGAAAGCTCCTTGCTCAAGAGAGCTGTTGATAATATCCAACAGGTGGCTCCGAAGCACCTCCCCGCTGGCTTTCACCAGCCAGGAAGGGCACGGGTCAAAAGAACATGTGGTAGACCGTACAGCTGCCAGTGTTCTGTCAACATCTGATGGGTCAAGTCGGTCGAAGTGGTCCAGACGAGGACCCAAAGACGGCCAAGGGGCCTCTAGTTCACTTATTGTATCAACTGTCGCGGGTAGGGTTTGGCGAAGAGCCAACACTTTGTCCGTGAAGTAGCTCGCAAATGTCTCACAGCTTACAGCCAATTTCTCTAATTTAGGACCCATAGCTGAGGTCGTCAATGACTGGATCACCCTAAACAATTGGGCTGGACGCGAGCTAGCTTCTGCTAAAGAGGAAGCAAAAAATACCCTCTTTGCAGCCTTCACGGCACCCTCGTAGGATCTCATAAACGTCCGATACGAGTGTCTTGTCTCCTCGTCAAGGGTCCGCCGCCACACACGCTCCAGCCGTCTCAGTTCCTGCTTCATCCGTCGCAGCTCCTCAGTATACCAAGGAGCCAGTCTGGTGCGGGAGCGGAGAGGGCGCTTTGGCGCGACAGCCTCAATGGCTTCAGAGAGCCTGTTATCCCAGCCCTCTACCAGCTCATCAAGGGTGCCGCCGGTGGGTGGGGTCTCCCGCAGAGCTTCCTGGAACCTCTCTGGGTCCAGTAGTCTCTGCGGGCGGGCTAAAATATGCCCGTCGCCTCGACAGGGGGGCATGGCAGCATCTATCCGGGCCTTAAGGACGTAGTGGTCAGACCATGGCACTCTATCAATAGAGGATAAGCCCACATGCACACCCGCCACAAAGATCAGGTCTAGAGTGTGGCCTTGCTGATGTGTGGGACCCACGGTGTTTACTAAGGAGAGACCTAGTGTTGCCATGGTTGACACTAGATCAGCGGCTATCAAAGAGGAGGCCGAATCAACATGGACGTTAAAGTCACCCAGCACCAAAAGGCGAGGGTACCGCAACGTCCATTCAGAGACGACCTCCAAAAGCCGCGACAGGCTTTCTGCCGGCGCGCTAGGTGACCGGTACACCAGCAGAACTGCCAGTCTCTCCGGAGAGTCCCAACAAAGGCCCAAACACTCCAATCCCATGATCAGTGGGACGGGGGACGTCCGAAAGGTGATCGAATCCCGGATGAGCATCGCCACACCACCACCCCGGCCCTGTGTCTGAGGCTGCTGAACAAACGTAAATCCCTTTGGGGTGAGATCATTGAGGGCTACCGTTTCCCCCTCCCTCCCTATGCAGAATCTGAGGTTGGATTTTTACCTCACTCTGTCTCTGAGGAGCGTTGGACAGCATACTGACTCCCCATTTTATTCTCACAACAGTCATATTTATCTGATAAAGAAAGAAATGTTATGAAATGGGATTGCCCCCTCCCCCAACTTATCTCCCACTGTCAGATATTTTAGGTGGGGTTTAAGAGAAAATGGTTAATTTAAGGCCACCCAGTGTGTGAGTGTGGTGAGATCAGAACTTGCTTCCTGGCAAAAGACCAGGACGTGAAAGAACAGGCTGTGAGATTCCTATTTAAAATCCATAGATAAATACATGGTGACCATTCATAACAGAAGTAATTAGTGCCCACATTTAAATTTTGCATAATAATAGTCACAGAGTGTGCTGTTGGCATTTCATTAATTCTCTTTTTTTCTCTACAAGCGTGATCATGTGTAGGGATCCACCTTAGCCACAATCGGCTCATAGATTTGGTTCCTGATCTAGACTATCTGCTGTTTTAAAAGCAAGAACTGCTATCTAGTTATCCGAGTTCTGAGTTGGGTTGAAATGAGTTGTGTATGTCTGTTTTTTCTTCTGGATCCTGACGACTTTTTTTTGCATTGCCTCAGAACGGTTAATTCCCTCTTTCTTGTTTAGAAATCTTATGTGTGTGCCCCCCCCAACCCAATGCCATGTTTGAAGCAGCATAACTGCAGTTTGAATATGATTTAACTGAAATTACAGCGAGCATTTCCTTTTCAGCCACCAGCTGAATAGAAACAGCTGCCATCGCCTTAAAAACCTGAGACAAAAGCTGAGAGAAGGAATTTGCCTGGCATGAAATAGCATCAGTATTAGAATCTATAATGTTTTAATTTCTTCCTCTGTACATCTTTTGTACCCTCGGAAGAATGTATTTGCATATGAATGAGAAAAGCTTAAATTATATTCTGAGGTTCTTTGCAAAGGAGCTGCTTTTTACGACCATCTATGCCAGTTCTTTCCTTTTATTGTCCACCCTCTCTTTCAAACCGAATCCTCAGTTCCTGCCTAAACTGTCTTGCCAGCTGAAATTCTAAGTTAGTCTAAATATTTTATAAAGTTCTGTGAATAGAAAGGGCGAAGATTGCTAAACTCTGCCTTCCCAGTTGGTGTAAGGAGTATCTCCTCTATTTTTACCGTTTGCTCTCAGTTGCCGGTCATTTCTTAGCATCCTGCTTGGTTTATGCTGTAGATATTTTTTATGCCTTCTCTTGCAGTTATAAAAGACTGCTTTTTCATCTTGCTTTCCAACCCTCTGTTCAGCATTATTTCCAGAGCTAAATGGTAGAACAGTAAATAGAATTTAATTTTGGTGCCTCTAACTAAAAGGCAGCAATTTCACTTAAATGGTATCATTTATTATTTAGCAAAAAAAAATTGTCTGACACAGTCTCAGATGTTCCCATTTTTTCAAAAAAGATTTGCACATTTCATTTAGCTGAACTGTGAGAAAAATAGAATAATAATATAAAAAGTAGGAGTCGTATCATATTTCTGTCTAGGCTGGTTTTGAGGAATCATATAAACCAGCAGCTATCAGAGGAGCAATCAAAATGCAATCTTGAGCATATATGAAATCAAAGCAATGAGATTTCGCAACAAAACACCCGACATTTTATTTATTGCAAAGAAGCTCCAAAGAGAAAGATAACAGTGACTGGATAAACAAGCAGCTTTTAGGCAGCCGATAATGCTAGGAAATGAAAACATTCGGCTGATGAACAGGGAATGTTACATGTCTGCCATTTGAGTTCTATTAGCCATTTAACAAACATTGAAAAAGCAGCCTGACCTTTTCACCTGCTTCAATGGAATCCTGAGTTAGTGTCATTTTAGATCTATGGAAGCAGCATCTTCAGAAATCACCCAGCAAGGATTATGTTGTTAGTTGAAATGGGAAAATATGACTTATAAGAGCTCACTTACATGTAATGTGTATTTGAGGTTGGTTCCTGCAATGAACGTCCATTAGATGGTCACTTGCGTGTGTGAATGGGCCATTACAGTTCTACCAGCACAGATAGATCATGTTGTCTTAACTTTAATTCTTTCCAGTCTCATTTTCAGTTGTGTTGGGACAGGTGCAGTTTAATATTTATAAATGATTAGTAGTGGGGTTGAGTGAGCAGTGAAAAAGCCAAGTGGGCAAATGGTTTCAAATGGTAAAAGTCCAATCATACTGTAAAGAGATCCAAATGGATCTCTCCAAACTGGCCAAACTGATTGCTACACACTGGGCAAATAAAAGGAAAGGAGTCTTCTGCCCTGATGCCCTGCTTGCGGGCTTCCTGGAGGTTTCTTGCTGGTCATTGTTGGAGAGAGGATACTGGATGGAGGGCTTCTCATGTGTGATGCTCAGTCATCAGCTTTATAGTAATCATGTAAAAAAAAATCAAGTCATACCACAAAATGGACCTTGATGAATATGTGAAATGGATCCATTACAAAGCACCTTGAAGGTGCTGAGGGATGAAAGTTTTGTGGCACCTCTGATGATCCACTGATAAATGTGAGAAATCTCTTAACACAGCAGCCATCAAGTTTAGTTCATTTATTTGACTTCCCTCTCAGTGGGGACCTTGATCTCCTCTCTTCCATTTTATCTTCTTAACAACCCTCTGTGTATGATGATGTATGAACCATCCTTAACTATGATGCAAATAATACTGGATTTAACCTCAGCCAAAGAGCCAATCCACATGGAGGCTTTTTGATAGCTTGAGTAAGCACCAATTCATCACTGTTGAAACCAGCCTATTTGTTATAACTTGGGTACACATGTGTGTGCCTCTGTTCAATAGATCTAAGTTGCAGGAGCCTGTCCCCCAGTGGCTCAAAGTCCCGCTGGCATAGGGTAGATTTTCCTTTCCTTCTCTCTTTCTTTCATCAAGAGTCGTTATACTTGGTAACCCTGAATGAAAATCTTTCCTCATCTTCTTGACTTGTCACGGTAGGGTGCTTAAAGCAAGTAGAGGGCAACATGTGGAAAGTATCCATTACCAGCAGGTAAAAGCTTTTGAAGTGTAAGAATCCCCTGTTCTTACCCAGTGCATAGATTCTCATGCTAACAATCTATAGAAATTAAAATGTTCATACTCATCCTGGGCTTGGCTGCAGAGTTATAGGAAGTTTCTGTCGATTGTGAAGAAATCTGATTTTCCAGTCATCTTTATTACCCTCCTTCAAAAAGTGACCGACCAACCTCGCAAAGAAGGCCCTCCACAAGAACTGGAGATGTGAACCAGTTTAAAGCAAGCCTCAGCACAACCTCACTTGAGGGGACACTGTCTGGCTTACTGTACCAGAACAACTGGAGTCAGGGGATGCCCAGGAGGTGGACCATGTTTATTCTCCTGAATCTCTTGGTTGCTTTTGATACTATTGATCATGGTGTCCTTCTGGACTGCCTTTCAGGATTGGGACTGGGAGGCACTGTTTTGTGATAGTTTCAGTCCAATCTCAAAGGTAGGGTTCAGAATGTGGTGCTGGGGGACTGCTGCTCCCACCCCTTGGCTTCTGGCCTACGTGGTTCCACAAGGCTCTTTCCTGTTCCCCAATCTTTTCAATATCTATGTGAAGCCCCCTGGAGGGGTCATCCAGAGATTTGGGCTGAGTTGCCACCAGTATGCAGATGACACTCAGTTTTCTCTTGCATTTCCAGTAGATCCCAGGGTGGCTGTGGACACATAGGTGGTGCCTGGTGGCAGTTTTTGAGAGAATTAGGGCTAACAAACTGAAACTTAATCCCTACATAACAGAGGTGCTACTGGTAGTGGGACCCAGGGATGAAAATATATCCTGTTCTGCATGGGATTACACTTCCTCTAAAGGAGCCGGTTCTTAGCTTGGGAGTGATGCTGAGCCTGGGCCTTTTGTTGTATTAACAGGTGGCAAAGATGGCCAGGGCTGCTTTTCCCCCAACTCCAGCTGGTGAGCCAGGTATGGCTTTTCCTGGGCAGGAAAAATCTTGTTACTGTGATGCATGTTCTGGCAACATGTAGATTAGGTTACTGTCCAGAAGCTATAGTTGGTGCAGAATACTGCAGCCAGAATGTTGACTGGAGTCAATGTTAAGGACTGCCTTTTCTCATATGAAACTATCAACTCTGGTCATTTTTGGAGGCCTTGCTTTGGGTGGCCCTGCCATGACTAGATGAGCGGCAACCGAAGAATTGGCCTCCTTGGTCATGGTGCCAATACGCTAGAATGTTCTCCCCAAAGTTAGGCTGATTCCGCATGGGCCAAAAACAGCAGTGTGAAAATGGTGTGAAAACGGTGTAAAAGGGTTTTAAATGGTGTAATAGGGTTTATACTGTTTTCACACCGTTTTCACACCGCTGTTTTTGGCCAATGCGGAATCAGCCTTAGTCTGTCTCCTTCCATCATTGTACCCCACCAGCAAGTGAAGGCTTCCCCCCCTTGGTGCACCCCAAGTAAACTCTTATTGGTCATCCTCCCTGGTTGCATTGTGTCTGTATGTCATGTTTTTATTGCATTGTTTTACATATACATTTTAAACATGTTTTTAAAGCTTTAAATGTTTTGAATGCCTTGATGTTTGTCACGTAGGGGACACTATTTGGGCAGAAAGGTGGCATGTTTTTAATAAATCTCCCTTTGACATCCCTCATAATTAAACAGTCTTTAGCAGTTGAAACAAATGGAGGTGGTGTGCATGCTATTGATTTTTGTTAATGAAAAGCTTGTTTCTATCTTTCTTCTCCTTAATGGGGTATGGAGGCCCAGGCAGTTTTTATAATTACGGATACAAATTTGTCTCACCAGTTTCAGGGTGACCAAAGAATCGAGTAACATGGTAGTAAGAAGCAAATAAATCAGGTATTTTATGGAGCCTTTTCTCTGTATATGTATGTGAGCTATTTGCAGGGGATAATTGGTGGGCACGGAAGAGAGAAGCACTTTACCGCAATCTGCTAATTTAGCCCACTAAGTATATACTTAGTTTTGTATCACAAGGAAAACAGAAGGTAGGAAATTTGTCTTTGGAGGCCTAAAGAGCAAATAGCGGCAATATTCTAAACAGGCTCTCGCTTTCCAGTTACCCCTTACTTTGGTCCACTTTGAACAATACTGCCTACCATGTGCAGCTGAACATAAAGTCATGACATCTCTCCCTTACCTGCCTGGCCTCAGATGCCCAGGACATCGATAGAGCAAAGGAGTATAAAATCCAATGTACACAGACCCAGATTGTGCAATTGATTCCTGGGTTTTATTTACAATATCAATCGTACCATGAAAGTCTACCTCTGTTATTTTCCATACTCTTGTCCCAGCCAGAGCTCAGGTGTGCACGTGACTTTGTGTAGACTCAGAGGAGGGAGCGGGGCTGCCACTGCAACCTGAGCACATGCACCTAGTAGTGCTGCCCCAGTTAGGCCAGTCATTTTAGAGGGGAAATGAACATAAATCAAACGGCTAACACAAAAAAAGCACAATTTGCATCAGCACTTTACATTGAAGATGTAATTCAGATCTAATTGAGGACCAGGAAAGTGAAATTTTGCAGAACTGAAGCCTGGCACATAAAGGAGCACTGAGAATAATTAAGCTGCATTTTTAGGAGGCCTTGTCAGCAACCTAATGTGCAGGGTCAGGTAAAGTTTTTGGAAACTGCTTTGCACAGACAAATTGCTAATCTTCCAGTTTACCTGTGTTGTGCTTTTTGAGAAATAAACACAATGTAATATATTGCCTTTCAGTCTTTCGGGACAATTTGGTTTCTTATCTGACTCATTTGATCTTTTGTTTCTGCAGTTAATGAAATTATATTTGATGCCTCAAAACATACAACTCCTCTTTTCTTTTGCATAACATACTAAGTGTCTAAAGTTTCCTTATAGTATTTCATTTTTCACAGTGAGCATTAAAAATCTGGATTATAAATTCTCTCTCTCTCTCTCTCTCTCTTTCTTTATCAAAGATATTGGAAATATATAGGAATGTCCTGGCCTCATTAATTAATTTCTTGTCTTTCATTCCTTCCACAAGCTAACTATTTTGAATGGACTTTAGTTTTCTGAAAGTATTCTGAAGAATTGAAAGATTTCTTGGAGGTCAACTTAGCCTTGCTTCAGTAAAATGAAAAATAATGGCAGGCAATTGTCTCCAAGACACCTTGCCCAGCACTGCCAGTTTCTCCCTTCAAAGTGCAGCTATGATGGCAGTGTTGGGTGTGTTCTAAATGGTACACAACTTCACGCCTACATTTGAATAAGGTGGTAGAATGCAGGTGATTGGATGGGTTTGTGTGGGCCAGTGTCCCACATCTGTTGTTACTTTTTCTCCCCTGTACCCTTTCCATTGTTCTAAGTTTCTCTCAATGTTCCAGCAGTTATTTGGTCAATTTGGTGGTGGAGGACTTTTTTTTCCAAAGTTTACAAATTTCCCTACTTATTTAGGGACTCCACAAAATATGGGGAAAACTTCCAACCTTGTCTGCAAGTTGACCCCTTTCTCAGCCTTTGTGATAACCTTCATTTGTTATTTGAGTTAACAAGCTGGTACACTATGCAGCACTGTGGGTTTGGAGTAAGATTCCCTATGGACACAACTAAAATCTCCCCCTCCAGGGTTTTATAACCTTTTAATATATTGAACTGGACAATTCCTTCATCCCAGTTTATTTCCTGGCCACAGACTATCAATGTTCTGGTCTCCCTGGAGTAAGCCCTTATCCATCAGATCTTTGTTGCTTTCTCCTGTACAAAGCCACATTTTTCTGACCACCTTGGAAATCCTCTAAGTATAAAGAAACCCCACCTACCTGTATTATATTAGAATAGATCATGAGTTTATTTAGCCTTTCAAGATGGGAGAAGCCATCACATAAACTCCTGATTTTTGCAACCATTTCTTTGTAGTATCTGCAGTTTAATAAAAACCCCTCATTTTTAGTACGGATAATCAGAAATGGCTGTCATGGGCCAAGTGATTGCTCACACAGAGTACATTTTGATATTCCAGCTCCCAGTTAGAAGAGGCAAAATAACTGGACTTCTGGAAGTTAAGCTACAGTGATCAAAAAGAATCCGTGAGGAATTTGCTGATCTTTGTGTTTATGAAAATTACAAGTTCAGAAAGGGCAAACAGTGTATGCATGTGTGAGTGTGGGTAGGGGGGATGTAGATCTATTGAAGCCAATTAATGGCAGATAAGTAGGTCGTCAGAAGTCTCAACTCATACTGAGCAATTAGGTCGTCAGAAGTCTCAACTCATACTGAGCAATTAGGTGGGATTCTCCTTTTCTACATCAAATGGAGTAAACTAGTATGCATTATAAGTTGCAGTAGTAAAAAGTATAGGCAGTATCTGGCAAACAGAATGTTCCTAAGGGGAGGAAAAGTGCTTTGGAGCACACTCAAGAGCAGATACAAGTTCATTAATATGAGCAGAGAGATTAATTGAATGTCAGCTCTGAAACAGCTGAGTTGCTCTGCTGCTTTTTAGATTGTGGCATGCCCAAGAAAAATGGGGAAATTTGTTGACAATTAGGAAGTTTACCAATATATCCATGGGTAGAAGGTGAGGGATGAAGCCTGGGAAAATGAACATCTACGCATCAGCAGACCTGGGTTTTATGCTGCAGAAAACTTAATGAGCTTCCTGAGCGGCTGATAATTGCTTTTGAAAAATTAGGGGCTGGAGAAGCAATGGCCAGGATCAAAGTGTTGAGAGATGACTGGCTTGGTAGCTACTGCAGAGAATTGTGCTCAGCTGCTGTAAGTGATGCTGTATCATTCCTTGCAGTTTGGTTCCTGGCCTATGTGACAGCGGATCACATAGTGCAACGTAGTGGATACTGAAGTATCTCCATACATTCCGCAATGCCAGCGTGATCTGTTAGTTTATAAAGTTTTTAAAGGTTCCCCTCCCAACGGTTTACCTTCTAGTTTCTTCCTTCCTTGAGAGAGCTGAAATAGAGAGTCCGCTTCTACATGTCAGATGCCAAGTTGAGGAGTTTCTGTGGAAGTCATGGAAAAAATCTCTAAAATAGACTAATATAATACATAGTAAAACTCAGATGTGTTTTGTGTGTTGAAGAGACAGGCTAGAATTCTCTCTCCTATGGGAAAAAAGCTCTACATCTAAAAAAGTTGGTGTTACTGGGGAGAAGGGCAGTTCTGAACCCTTTCTCTTGATTTCTGGTTATCTGTCCAAGGCCCATTATGCATGGAATGCTTACTTCTGGGCTCTTCGCTGTGCAGTGGGGTTGTAGTGGGATCTCCTCACATTTCTCTATTCACATGCAAGGAGGCATTCACTGCCTACTGCACAGCTTGCTGGCTGAACTCTGATAGGTCTCTGCTTTTCCTGGTTTTCTTAACTCTGCCCATGAACATCCTCTTAAAGGCACACAATTGCAAGATTACTGGTTTTGTTAAAGCCCTTGCTGTTATATCGATAAATCTGTTATTGTTGTTATATAGATATTGTAGTCCCTTTCCAGAAATAATGCCCTCTAAATGAAAGAGGCAAAGCAGTTCCCTGGACCACACTTTGCTAAAGAAGGGGACCATGTCCTAGAACTGATATTCTCTCCTCCACTCCCCTCCCCACTTTCTGTCGTTGCCGCAGGAGGACACAGAGGTTTGTTATTTCAATATTCCTGTATTAGACATATCATTATTTTGATAGATCTAATTTGGTACAAATTAATGAAGTTGAATTTTTTTTTTTAAAAAAATCCTCCTGATCATCAGCGAGGGCGGAAGTAGAGCAGCAAAGGGAAGGTGGAGCCAAAATCCTGAAGCAAAGAAGAATGCAGTGCCATTTCTTGCATCTTGTCTGCAACTCAGGGGGAAAGGTTACTTTTTGCCCACTTTCACAAACAGTGGAGATTGTGAGATCTGCCATGCAATTGGTGGGGGGGGGGGGGGGGGGGGGGGGCATCTGTAATAGAATCTCTGCCTGAAAAAGAATCTCCCTTCAGCACAGGCAGAACACCAGTGGATTATAGGCCTAAGAGAACTGCCTGCAAATATGCTTACAAACAAATATGTGTGTGTGGTGTGAACTTCAAGGGCAGCATGATGAAGATTAATTATCTTTGGATGAAGGAGCACAGGAGATTTATGATGCCTTTGTAATGTCTGCTTTATTTACAAACATACAAGCAAAATATATTTAACTAAACAAAAAGGCTGCAAATCTCCTACCACACAGATCCCAAAGAAAAGGGGGTTTCACCCCAGCTTGCAGATTTTTGGATTCTTCTCCGTCTCCACATATAGGATTTCTGGATCCCCCACATAAGGCCTCATTTCAGGATTTTCCTCCAACCCAACCTGCATTGCATGTATGACTGGTAGGGATGCCAACTTCAGTCTGGGAAATACCTGGAGATTTTGGGCATAGAGCCTAAGGAGAGTGGAATTTGGGGATGGGAGGGACTTCAATGGGATATATTGCCATAGAATTCACCTTCCAAAGCAGCCATTTTCTCTAGGTGAACTGATCTCTGTAACCTGGAGAACAGTTAAAATCCCAGGAAATCTCCAACCTCCACCATATTGGTACTTGCCTATTATCTTCACTAATTTTGCCTGGCATCAAAACTAGCAGACTGGATTGGGGACTAATCTTGCTAGTGTTTGCTATGTGACACTTTGTTCTGCGATATTGGTAAGAGCCTTGGATTCCTCTGGGAAGAAATCTAGCTGCCTATTTTTAACACACCCTAAAGCTTCTTTGTTCTCCCTAAATTTTCGCTGACAATACCAAGATGGAAGAATGCATAGCACAGTCTCATCTGTGAATGCATTTTTTCCCCTGTTTCTGTTGATTTTTGAACATGGTCAGAACAAAACAAACCCTTTTTATCCTGCCTACATTCTTTGGCAGATTTTCTGTTTTTATTTACTCATGCAGTTTTAAGCTCCATTAACACAATTGTTACACATTTTATATGCCATTAACATGGATCAAATTTAATGTCACTATTCATTAGTATAGTTAGGAAGAAGAATGACCAGTTTCATACCAAGTGTGGAGAATACCATAAAAGATGCTTGAACTTTCAACTTAAGCATAAGCATAAGCATAAGCATTTTATTGTCATTGTGCACGCACAACGAAATTTACAGCAGCATTCCTCGATGCACACAAATTTCAGACTCATACATCATCCTCACTTTCCCCTTCCTCCACCCTTTCAACTTCAGCCAGAGTTGTCATGAAATTCAGTAACAACTCTAGTTTCCTCCAAGTCTTTCTCTGAATTATCCTATCATCTGAATAAAGAAATTTCTCAGGGTAGATCTATATGTCATTTATAGTCTTAATATTGCCTTCTTCTGAGGGGATTTCTTTTGACTGATTGCAGCTTCAGGACTGATTTAAAGGGAGAATCTATGGTGAAAGGAGAGTGGTTTTTCATACTTTTCCCATTAAATTTTCACCAGCAAGGAGCAACAAGGAATAAAACCAGCTTGGGGGCAGTTCTGGGCAGCAAAGTACTCTTTCCCTCATGCACAATCTCTGGTGCTTTGAATCACAGTCCTGTAGCAGCAATTGGTAAGGAAGATTATGGCACTATATATAATATGCATTTTTGCCCTCAGAATCTTTTTCAGGTCATGTAAATAAACCATTAAAGGTGCTCTTTGACCCTTTGATAGAGGAAACAGAGCAAAAAGCCTGCCTGTGGTAATGACACATCCTCTTGACAGGCAACAGTTGAACTCTGGCATTCGGAATCGCCCCGTGCAATCCTAATAACACTTCCTTGGAAGTAAAGTCCGTTTAATAGGTCAGAGTAGGATTTTGAATTGACTTGTTTAGGATGACATTGTAAGGCTCTAAAGCAGTGATGGCAAACCTTTTCGAGACCGAGTGCCCAAATTTCAACCCCAAACCCACTTATTTATCGCAAAGTGCCAACATGGCAATTTAACCTGAATACTGAGGTTTTCGTTTAGAAAAAACGGTTGGCTTTGAGGCGCACGTTACTCGGGAGTAAGCTTGGTGAAGCAACCGTGCAATGCTTTGAATGGGTGAATCACGACCTTAGGAGGGTTTATTCAGAAGCAAGCCCCATTGCCAGCAACCGAGCTTACTCCCAGGTAGAGGATCATGCCCAGGCTAGTCTAGATGTGTGTATGATGGAGAGATTTTCTGCCCCCCCACATGATGAACTCTGTGCATGTGTGCCCACAGAAAGGGCTCTGAGTGCCACCTCGGCATCCATGCCATAGGTTTGCCACCACTGCTCTATGTTTTTTTTTCCATTCCTGCTTTATAAGGTATTTCCAAGTGCAGCAGCTGGGATTGCTTTTTAGATGGGGAGAATGGTACGAAGGGAGGGGATTTTAATCCTTTTCCCCACTGAAAAAATATATTCCTGAGCTGCTTATTCCCTGTGAGGAAATGGTGGTGGGGATGCAAGTACTTTTAATAGGTAGTTTTGAGCCTTGGCGTTCTAATGAATAAAAATACAGACTGATCAGGACTGGCATTGGCTGGAAATTAAAATTGCTACATTCGGTTAGGATTTCAGGAAGCCCTTGAGTGCTAGCATGCTATGGTGGCTAGAGTGCTGGATGAAGACAGAGGAGGCTCAGATTTGGCTCCCTGCTTGCCACAAAACTTACTGGATCACTGGGACCAATCATATTCTGTCACACTAACTGACCTCACAGGATGGTGTGATGATAAAATGGAAGTGGAGAGATCTGTATTTGCCTCCCTGAGCTCCTCAGTGGGGTGAAAATGTACCACATGAATAAATTGTCATTTAGTTAGTGGATTTATGGTGTCATTCTCAAGCTACCATGAGGTTTTAATATTAAAGAAAGTGTCTCAGAAGGATACTGAAAGAGTCAGTAGAAAATGGGATTAAAGTTCCATATTTCACTGGGAAATATGTAATATTTCTATATTGTGTGAGTACTTTTCATGCTGGTGCCAGTGGCCCAAACAGAGATGTGATGGTGGTGTGAAAAGCATGCACTTTACCAAAACACCTCCGGTGATTTAGAGGTTTTTTTGGTTCGATGATGCAATGTGTGAGTTAGCCCGAGGAGGATGGAAAACACAACATGAGGGAAGCATAAAATGGCCATTGCGTCTTTAGAACTGCATCCAGATCAGCCTTTGCCAATGCAGAGAGGGAATCGATGAAAAAGGCCACACCTGCTGAATTTCAGCCTGTCACACAGCTGCTGAAGGAAAAGTTTCAACCAGATAGAAAAAAGTGGTGACCCCAAATTCCAGGGTAACCCTAAGATAATTTTTGAGAGGAATTTGGCTCAGGGAAATGCAAAGACTGAATAAAATTTACTTACCTTTGCAGAATCTTTTGTGTTCTGTGTTATTTTAATGACCAGCCAGTGCCATCTGTAGGATTCTGGGAATGGAATGAACAAGAAATTCTCAGCTGACCCCTAACCTGGCCAAGGCAAATTGAGACCCGTGGTGCAGCTGGTGCCATATGTCCCTTTGTGGTCCTGGTGACTATTTAACTTCCCCATCTACTGTGAAGTGAATAAAGGGCATCGGGTCATTACTGACACATGGGGTGACAACTCATCACAACACTTACTAGGCACTGGCAGATTATGTTTATGGGATGGTTTGCCGTTGCCTTCCCCAGTCATCTACACTTTATACCCAGCAAGCTGGATACTCATTTTACTCAGAAGGATGGAAAACTGAGTCAACTTTGGGCCAAATACCTGAAACTGACTTTCACTGGGATTGAACTCAGGTCCTAAACAGAGCTTGGGCTGCAGTACTTCAATTTACCACTCTGTATCATGGTGATCTTATGTGAAGTAAATACCTCATGAGTATATTTGGCAAGGAGAAAATCTAGAAAATATTCTCTACTTAATCTGATCTTTGCATTACTCAACTGTCCCTTTATTTCCATATACCCTTTCATCTGATTGGGGCTTTTGAAATTCTTGAGCAGATACAACAAAGAAGGGGCAGAGGAGGAGAGTTAGAGTTAAGAGCATTTTCCTGGAAGCAAGTCTCTTTTCAAAAACATGGGGTTTACTTCTGAGTAGGCCAGTTGAGGATTGCTCCCTTAATGTTTGAGTTCTAAAGAAAAGGAAAGAAAGGGAGTGTCCTTTGAGTCCAAAAACTCAAGCAGGAATTTAACGATGTGTAGGTATTATAGTCAAGAGAGTGCGACACATTTCCCACCCTGAGTATCAAATTGTGGTTACATCTCTGCAAAGATGAATATAGATGATGCAAAAAACAAATTAACAGGCGCATCTAAGGATAGAAGAGAGAACAGTATATTAGTTTGCTTCTCACGTAGACCACCTCCCGCTTGCAACAGTTTTGATAACGCTCATGTTTAACTCAACACTCCTGATCAATATTGGCTACAAGCGTAGATCCATAGCAATCAGACCACTCTGTGTGGCACGTAGCTGCAGTGCATAATTCCCTTGGCTGTTTAATTTAAGCCATAGCCGAGAGCTCACACCCTTTGTTCAAAGTTTATTAAGTGGCAGGCAAATCACAGATGTATTTGCTTGAAGCTGCTTAATTTATAAGGCCGTATGGTTTTCTAAATCCCTGCAGTATAGCAATTATTTTTTTTTGCTGTTTTCTTTAAAGTATATTTCCTGAGGTAAATGAATATTATAGAAGTCTACTGTGAAGATCCACATTACTTGGTCAGGAGAGATTGTAATAGAGGATAAGAAGGTATTCAGTGACTGTGACATGTGTCATCTTGAAATCATTGAGAGCAATGTTTATATTTCAGCAAGGTAGCATGTCACATGAGATATAACTACCATCTTGGGAAATTATTATGTGCATATACTTAAATGCGAAAATATATAATGAAATAAAAATAAATCATGTCTCTCTGTGTTATGTTTGACAATGGGCGAAGTCCCCAAACTCAATATTTGTACTCTATCAGGGGTTATCAGATCTTTCATATCAAGCCTCTTTTGTGGAATTTTATGGCCTGCCCAACCCCAACCCCCCCCCCAAAAAAACCTTGTATTTTTGCTGTGTTGGCATAATGATTGCCATAATATTGGTGTTATGATTCAATACAGCACCCCACATGGAATGCTGATTTTCTCCACCAACAAATTATCAGCTAGGTATTTTAATCGATGGCATTGCCATTTAAACAGTGAACATTTCTTTATAGAACAGGAAAATGTATGCTCTTTTCTTTAACAAAAAAAGTGGTTGTGCTCCAAATTCTGTCCAGGACACTGGACTACGCCTGGCCCTCTTGAGTTGAGGGTGAATTTCTAAGAGGTTTCTCACACTTCTGCTTAAATCATCCAGAAAACAACAAAAAAGGCCATCTATCAACTGGGACTGTGAGCCTTGTTTAAAAGGGATAACAGGAAACTTCAGAAAGTTCTTCCTTTAAGAAAGGTATTCATTGTAAGTGGGTAAAACAGTGTTGCTTCCTGTAACTGTTGTTCATCTAGTGGTCCTCTGTGCAGGCACATGTGGGACTGCACATGTGCAGGCCCGCCACAGAGCTTTGATGGCAACCCCCCACCGAGTTGAAAGAAAGAACTATAACACAACTAGCCAGCCAAGTAGTCCTAGAACCACCAGTGTAGCCCTTGACCAGCTCTGCTATCGGAGGTGTTTAAAACAAAAAACAAACTCTGCCTCTCACAGCAGCAAAGAAAGATCTACAGACAAGAATATGCCCCTCCTCCTTACCTGGGCAGAGACTGAGCCAGTCCAGGCTGTGACTAGGGCAGAGGTCTGCAACCTGTGGCTCTCCAGATGTTAATAGACTACAATTCCCATCAGCCCCTGCCAGCACAGCCAATTGGAAGGGGAGCACCTGATATTTGACCATATTACTATCAAAGTTCTGCAGGTGGCCTGTGCAAGCTCAGTCCTATATTGGACTGCACAGAGGCCACACAGATGAACAAAAATTTAGTCAGTGTATATAATTTGCTAATTCTAGGAATTCATAGACACTAAGGAACTAAGCTGATGATATATTGGGAGCTCTTACGGTTTTTTTTTTACAGCGGGTGTGTGACACACTGATTTGGTTTAGGGTCATAGTGAGGGGTGACTGGTGATAAAGGGCTTTCATGTACTGGTTTCTTGACCTGAATTGGCTGGGTTGAACTGTTACTTGACAGCACCTGTATGTTTTTTTGAAAATCAATTCCTGTTTATCACAGTACATTGCTGTGCTGGCAGGCTGCATTTGTCTTGATGGGTTACAAGTACAGGTCTGCCAACTTAGAATGCTGGAAAAGAACTCTTGAGTCTCTTGTGCTGTAAAGGAGCTTTAAGCATGTGCTTCTGTAATATTGTCACAGGTACTAAAAGGAAGGGGGTTAATTAAAACAAACATTGCCCTCAGAATTGCTTCTGATCCTTACACAGTTCTTCCCATAAGCAGTCCATTCTCCAATTTCTGGAATGGTCTGGAAAGAAGCTACCAAGTCCAACTAGAGAATTTGCTGCTCTGGGCAGTTGCCACCCAGACCTCACAAGGCATAGCCCACCATCCTCTGTAATGCTGTAAGGAATCCCACACACTTGTTGATGTGGAACAACAGCTGTACTGGTATGATGCCAATACTTAAACTGGAAGGGTATGTTTCAGAGCCAATTTCAAGGTGCTTGTTCTTACTTTTGAAGCCCTCCATAGGCCTGAAAATGGGCTGTAATGTGTGCTGGCTAATTCAGTACAAGTTTTCTGCTCATAGTATTTAAGCCATTATTAGCTTGGGTGGATTCCACACAGCACAAATGCAACATCTTTTGAAAGTTATAAATAGCATTTTGGGAAACACTTCACACAACTCTCTTCCCCAAAACAAGGCCAGCCTGCTATATTCCTCTCAACTTGGGTTTTTCAAAAATTGCTAAACTATTGATCTTTTCCCTCCAACCCAGGTTGAAGACGATTCCTGCCTGCTGAGAAAATGGCAGCAGACCGAAAACACTTTATTCTCCCACTCAAACCTCTTGCTTTCATTTCCGCTCTGTGGAGATTCCTCACTGTTTCCTCTGCTTGAAGCTCATTCATTTGCTATTTTACTGTAAAAAGTAGATGAATAAAGTTTGTCTTGTCTAGCAATCCCAAGTACCATATTTACTCAAGTATAAGCCAACTTTTTAAGCACATTTTTTATGCTGAAAAAGTGCTCCTTGGCTTATACTTGAGCATATATGGTAATTTCAAGATGGCAGCTGGAGCTGGGGCTGCTGTGGGAATCCAGTAAGCATGTTGCTGCTTTTTTTTCTAACTCACCAGAGAGCTGTAAAAACAAGCTGTAAGGACAGCCTCCATAACATTACAACTAGGTTGTGTGTGTGTGTGTTAAAAGAAACAGAGGCATTTCTCTCCTACGGGTTATTGGTGCGTTGCATTCTAGATGAATACAATTCTTCATACAGTAGTTTACTGCCAAATACTGATGTTGCTGAAGACAGACTTTCTTTGGAGCAAAGTTTAGGCTGGCATGGCTATGAATCCCAGAATTATTCTACATTTGGAGGAAAACAGTGGTTCATTTGTGTTCCTAGAGTGCTGGAAAGCTGCTCATCCCTAATGCAAACTCTGTTAAGCAACTCTATCTCATCTTGCTCCCAAATCTTCTGTTTTTAGCTGCTACTGAATCAAGTTCAAAGGCTTATACTCAAGTCAATAAGTTTCCCAGTTTCTTGTGGTAAAATTAGGTGCCTTGGCTTATATTCAGGTTGGCTTATACTCGAATATATATGGTACATATCGTTTTCCTTTTTTGAGGGGAATGTTTGTGAAGCTACAGCAACATGAGTAGATAAGCTGCAATATGCACAGATTTGTGTTTCCTTAGCTTTGCGGACATCCCCCTCAAAACAAACAAAAAGGAAAAATGACATATGCACAGGATTACTAGGCAAGACAAACTTTATTCATGTCCTTTTTATAGCACAATTGCACACAGATGAACTGCAAGCAGAGGAAACCTCCATGGGGAATCTTTATGGATAATCTGCTGCAGCACACAAAATGGTAGGCAGCACTGTGAAACTGACAAGAGCTCTGTGCAGCAGGCAGGAAAAAAGATCCATTTTGGTTAACAGTGCTTGTGTTCATTGTTCTGTGGGAGCACAAAATGCCAAAACGGATCTTTTTATAACATCCTAAAGACATTATATTTATGTGCGGAATTCCCCTTAGATACAAATCCTGTTCAGCAAAAGTGTATGATTTAAATACCACCAAAGCAATATCTTATTATGACCTTTTCTTTACAAGTCACCTAGAACAGTTCCAGAACATTTTTGAACCCCTCTTTACTACAATGTTTGTTCAGACTAACCTCCTCCAAAAGTTTCATGGCTGCCATGATGGTTAAAAAAATTGTATTTGCTGAAATGATGTCGTTCTCATGAAAAGTCAACATGGATTTCTCAAAAACAAGTCATGTCAGACTAATTTTATCTCTTTTTTTTGAGAGAGAGTGACAAGCTTGGTAGATGAGGGGAATGCTGTGGATATAGAATACCTTGATTTCAGTAAGACCTTTGACAAGGTCCCCCATGACATCCTTGCAAGCAAGCTAGTAAAATGTGGGCTAGGCAATGCTACTGTTAGATGGATTTGTAATTGTTTGACTGACTGAACCCAAAAGGTGCTCACCAATAGCTGATCTTCATCCTGGAGAGAAGTGACTAGTGGGATGTGACAGGTTCTGTCCTGGGCCCAGTGCTATTCAATAATTTTATCAATGACTTGGATGATGGAATAGAGGGCATGCTAATCAAATTTGCAGATGACACTAAATTAGGTGGGACAGGGTCAGAATTCAAAATGACCCAGAGGAGAGGGTCAGAATTCAAAATGACCTGGACAGATTAGAGAGCTGGGCCAAAACTAATATAATGAATTTCAACAGCAATAAATGTAAGATACTTTACTTAGGCAGAAAAAAAATGAAATGATCAGATACAGGACGGGTGACACCTGGCTTGACAGCAGCACATGTGAAAAAGATCTGGAAGTCTCAGTTGACCACGAACTGAACATGAGTCATCAGTGTGATGCAGCAGCCAAGAAAGCCAATGCAATTCTGGGCTGCATCAATAGGAATATAGTGTTCAATGAATAGTACAACTCTATTCTGCATTGGTCAGACCTCACCTGGAATACTGTGTCCAGCTCTGGGCACCACAATTCAAGAAGGATATTGACAAGCTGGAATGGGTCCAGAGGAGGGCGACCAAAATGGTAAATTTTGCCCAGCATAGCTGAGCAGGCATGGAAAAATGAACCCCCGCAGCCATGCTGATCATCCCACAATACGATCAGCTGCACCTGCATACTGTAGCTGCGCATGTGCAACACACAAAATAAAGCAAAAAGCAAAATGAACCCAGTGGTGGGATCCAAAAATTTTAGTAACAGGTTCCCATGGTGGTGGGATTCAAACAGTGGCGTAACGCCAATGGGGCTGGGCGGGGCATGACGGGGGGCGTGGCCTGGCATTCCTGGGCTGGGCTGTGGCAAGGACACAGCTGCTGCGCCGGTCTTTGGGCAGGAAACAAATGCACGCAGGTGCAGGCTGCCACGCACGCCGGTGCACCTCCTGCTGGACTGTTTCAAGTTCTGCACACTACTGCTGAGAGGAGGGGCGTAACTAAGGCAAAAATCACGTGGCAAAACCACCAATTAGTAACCCCCTCTCGGCACACACAAATAATTAGTAACCTACTCTCGGGAACCTGTGAGAACCTGCTGGATCCCACCTCTGGATGAACCTCCCGGCAAAGGAAGAGCAATAATGAACGCAATGTGGTGTGATTTCCTTTTTCCTGTAGCCTGAACACTTTCATCACAGTGTGGCAGATGGATTCTCCCTGATTGTGGATGGCATGGTGAAAGGGAGGGGGGGAATGTGGCTCCTGCCTGACTGTTCATGCGGAAGCAGCTCCAACCTGGGATTTTGCAAAAGGATTGCTCGATTAGGGATTTTCAAAACCCTAAGGCCATGGTGGCGAACCTTTGGCACTCCAGATGTTATGGACTACAATTCCCATCAGCCCCTGCCAGCATGGCCAACTGGTTATGCTGGCAGGGGCTGATGGGAATTGTAGTCCATAACATCTGGAGTGCCAAAGGTTCGCCATCACTGCCCTAAGGGGTTGCCAGAAGTTGCCTGGGGGTTGATGGCACCTCCCACCACATTTCCCAGGTGATATTATTTACTTCCATTCCATGAAAAGCTTTAGCTGTCAATTTCCATGCCTTAAGTCTGTGTTAAAGGCGCAGGGATTTTTCTCCAAACTTGTTGGAAACCCTAAATTTATTCCCAGTGCAACACTGTCTATTTTGTTCTTTCTCCTCCTGGGTTTGTATTAAGTTCCCTATTTAATTTCCAAATTATGGCAACATTCAGTTTATTAAACCAAGTAATTATAGGGAGCAACTGTGCTTTATTTTAACGCCATGCTGGAACATAGTTGCAGGCTCTGAAAATGACTTCTGAAAGAGACAAAATGTGCTATGAAAGCTTGTTTTGTACACTTGTAAGTTTCCAAAACAGCAATTTTTTACTGGAATGTTTTGCATAAAGAAGGTTTTTGTATGAATAGTCTTTTGAGGATTTCCATTTTACTGGAAGGTCTGTGGGAAGTCAGTAAAAGGCACAAAATATGGAATGGCAGTGATTTTTTTTTCCTGCAGGGAAATGCAAACTCCACCCTTTTCCTGCCAGAGGATATCACTCTATGTAAGTATGCACTTGCGCCTGCTACTATCGCGAGCCCTGTGAAATGGAGGGACACTATGATCACACAACGAGATGGCCTTTTCAGTTGTCGAACGCTTCTGAATTCAGCTCCTTCTATTGCTGGCACTGCTCTTTTATTTCCTTGCTGTTCATTTATACGGGATGTTTACAAGTCATGTAGCATTGACTTATATGAACTGTAAATGGATTCGCAATTGCTTCTGTCTCAGGGTTCCCTAAAATCTGCCAGTGTGGAATGAGAGCAATTTATAGCTGCACAAAGACAGATATTCTAATGAACTCGACGTATGTCAAATCCTGTCCCATTTTGCAGTCTGTTTTATCTGCATGGCTTTCGAGATTTGAATTACTCAAAACTGCACAGTGCACACAAGTGCTCGGGCAGATTAAATTCTGGTATAGCGTCTGTGCGAGATCCTTTATCATCACAATTTCAAAACTCACAGATGCCTTTGAGATTGTGAGTTTAATTTAATGATTGAAAGGATACGTGGGAATTGGCTCTGAGCAAGGAGAAGGAAAGGAAAAGGGAGGGGGGAAAGAGCCCTGTCCCTTCTGCCGCGGAGCAGTCTTTGCTACTGCATTACCAGACTGACAATCCCCAAAATGGTTTTTGCATTTAATTTGGGAGAAGGGGCTAGTGAGGGGAGATGGGAGGTAATATTTCGCTGTAGTTTAGCTGTTACTAAAGGGAGGAATTACCCCATGGCCTTGCCTGTGGGTAGTAAGAAGTAACTTTGGAATCACAGGGAATCTGGGTTGGTATCCCATAGATCTGCTGAGGTTTGCCATCTGCACCTGTGCTGCTGGCCAGTCAGTAGCTTTGCACATGCCTGCTCTGGGTTGGAAATACCTGGAGATGGGGGGGGTGGGGCGGGGTAGAGCCTCAGGAAGGTCGGATTTGGGAAGGGGAAGAACCTCAGTGGAGTATAATGCCATACAGCCCACTCTCCAAACCAGCTATTTTCTCCTGGAGAACTGATCTTGGTGGCCTGGAAATCAATTGTAATAGCGGGAGATCTCCAAGTGCCACTTGAGGCTGGCAGCCCTGCTGGCACTGTCCCTCCTGCCTGCTGTCTGTAGTGTCCCCTTGTAATGCCTACCAATATGACAGCCAGAGTGTTGTAGCAGTTAGAGCAAGGGTCTTCAAACTATGGCCCTCCAGATGTTCATGGACTACAGTTCCCATCAGCCCCTGCCAGCATGGCCAAGTGGTAGGGCTCATGGGAATTGTAGTCTATGAACATCTGGAGGGCCATAGTTTGAAGACCCCTGAGTTAGAGTGTCAGGGTAGGATCTGACTGACCCTGGTTTGAGTCACCACTCTGCCATGGATGCTTCCTGGCCGATCATGGGCCAGTTACTCTCTCTCAGCCGAACCTACTTCACTAGAGTTGTTGTACAGATGAAATCGAGGTGGGGAGAATGATGTTGTAAGCTGTAAAAGATCCCTGTTAAGGAGAAAAGTGGGGCCTAAATATCTAAAATAAATAAAGAAGATGTGGGGCCCAGGTACTATCTCATGCCTCATTTTACTGACCACATAGCTGCAAATTAAGAGTAAAAATTGTTCAATTTTATTCAGTGCAGGATCTCTGTTAGATTTGACTATGTTGTGATTTGCTCCAGCAACCCAAGGTGCTTCACCCCATCCTGCTTTAATACTCTTTATGAGAGAAATTAGCAGAGCAAGACCTTATTCAGCTGAATAGTAAAGGGTAGGATATGTCACCCTGGTACCTTCTGCACAGACACTTTAAGACATTTTCAGGTAGGAAATAAAACATTTACTCTAAGGAGTTCTGCAATATTTTTTACCTCAAAACGTTTTATTTCCAGCCTCAAAATGTTTTAAATGCATTCTTAATTTTAGCAATTCTTTTTCTGAAAATGTTTTCAAATTGTTTTCGCGCGCCGTGCAATCTTCGTAAGACATTCCCAAAGCCCCTCTCCAGTTCCAAGACTTTTTCCTCATCACCATTTTCTAAACTTCCTCTGTTGTCTCGCCTGTTTATTTTCATCACTTTTTTATTTTGCTAAATCTTTGAAGCTATGAGTACACAATCTAGGGGAGAATCACATCACGAGGCTTTGAAGCTTTGAGAATCCTCCCTTCAAACCACGTAGAATAATCACAAAATAGTGACCAGGCATCGTTTTGAGAGAGTGAGTGCAGACAAATTTGGGGAGGGGGGTGGGGGGTGGGAGGAGGGAATAAAAATGTTTTGCAAACGTTGTGTAAACTTTTTCAGGGATTTGTGTGGTAGAAAAAGCCTCTCTCTTGCCTGTCATGGGAAAAATAACCTGATGCTTTAGTACTTTTTGAATGTTCAAAGCACATCATGCACATTGTCTTAGTGCTTTTTACAGCACTCTGTGAGACAGAATTTCAGTGTTCGCTCAGTATTGCAGAATGGTGGGACCTAAGAGACCACGGCTTTGCCTACAGTCATCTAGATGAGGTCAAAGCAAAGGTGAGATTTGAACAAAAGGTGTCCTGGTTCCTGCTGCCTTGTTGCACAGGCTCTGGTGCATGCTTATACATTGTTTCCCTATAAAGCTGCTTTCTACTGAGTCAGACCATCAGTCTATCAAGGTCAGCGTTGTCTACTCAAACTGGTAGCGCCTCTCCAGGCACCAGCCTTCCACATCATCTGCTATCAGATCCTTTAACTGGAGATGCTGGGAATTGAACCCGGGACCTTTCCCACACCAAGCAGATGCACTACTACTGAGCCATGGCCTCTCTTCCATTTGAAATACCTGGGACTGACTCCATAAAAAGGTATTCTTCTTTCCCTCCCAAACTTTTGTATATTTTAAAGGGACAAATGCAGAAGAATGCTTTAGCATGCACTTCTCACAAACAAATACAAATACAAAACCTTTAATGGCATATAAAGAGTGGTAAAATACAAATTATGTTAAAACCAATTGACTAAATTTACACAAAGGTTTCACCCTTGATCCAAGTGCCTTTGTTAAAAACCTGGCAACTGATTCTGTAGTGTGGGGATGATGGTCACTTAGCAAGTATGAAACTATTTCCTTGTCTGATCTCACTGAAAATTTCTTCAAGATGGCCTCGAGAAAAAGCAACCAATAGACTGCCAAATCTTTACAATGAAGGAGCACAGGTTCAGTTGTTTCAGGTAGGCCCGCTGCACAGGAACAAGTCCTGTTCTCCTGTGGGATGCCATGATATCTGCCTCTTGTTTGGGCAGTCGGTAGCACATTAAGCCCACTTCTCACTTGACTGGTTCAGACACATCATTTGTATTCAGGGATCAGCAAAATATAATCCAAAACTAAAGAACACAATCTGTGTAATTTCATTTATTAGGCCCAGCCAAATAACCCATGGAAGTGCATGAGCTTTCAAGTTCTCCATGCAAGTACAAACAGTGATATAAGAATCAGCCCTAGGAGGCATGCTTTCAGCTTACAGAGTTGAAAATTTCTACCTGAGTTTTGCTTTTGTATTGATTTTTGTGGCAGGTCTGGTTGATAGCACATTGCTTACTAAACAGGAGGAATATGTCCCAGTCTTATAAATAACTCCAGTTGTGAAAGGTGGACGTTGCTTATTAGAAGGAGGGCTGTGTTTTCTCATCCTTGAACTTTCTTTGCAACAGCCACTGCTTAGAAGTTTTCTTTTCTTTAAAGAAGAGCTATTTGTATTCTCCGTTGGTGTGGTCAGCCATACGTGTGGATCTTTGATGCCTGCAGAAGTTTAGAGAGCCACAGAGCAGTGTGAGGAGGCAGGTGAAGTTTGCAGATGTTTTTTCTTCAAACCTGCAGAGAGAAAAGGATGCTATTAATTCTGCACAGCAAAGCTGAAAGAAGCCAGCACTGTTTACTGTTCATATTTTAATTGCAGAATGGGCTAATTGCCCTGCTTTTTCTACTTAGCATTCTAAACAGGTTGTCCCATTTGCCTCATAAATGCTGTTGACTGAGTTCTGCCAAGACGTTTTTCCTTTTAGAAGAAACTGAATTTTTTTAAAAAAAAAATTTCAAGGGCCAGATGTGTTTGAACAAGACCACGCTCTTGATGTGGCTTTCAGTCCCTGATACTTTTCACCTCCAGTGCATTTCCCTTGTGGCATCTCTTCCTTTCACATCAAAGGACTCTTGAAAAAAATTATCTCAAAATATATATATGGCTACTCATCAAGGGAATTTTTAGTAGAGAATAATGAATCTGAAATGGCGGTCTTTTCACTGCCTCCTGTGATTATTGATCTGGGCTTCGTTCTGTTTAATGCAGCATGATTTTCCTTTAATCTTGTAGAACAGCTGTTCGTCTTTGGTGCATTTTCTCTCAGTGAGCTCAAAATCCAACCTCTTCTGCCCTTTGAAGGTCAATAGGAGAGAGAAGAAAACTTTGTGGAAGACAAATATAGTTTGAATTGAGACCTCTTGCATATTTGGCCTAGGTTTCACAGTTTGATTAAATGCTTCAAAGCATTCCCCGGGGTGTGTAAGGGCATCTCCCCTATCTTTCTTTCTCTTAGTCTTCCCTATAACAGCATCTATTTGGGTTTCAGCTTGGATACATAAGGATTAGCACTGCCTTGGGAAACAAGAAGACTATTCTAATTTCTTGAGACATCTTTGGTACCTTTTGACAAATGATTAATTGAGCAGGCAGTTTCTTTGTAGTTATGATTTCAGGGAATGGGAGCACTTGTGAAAAACATTCCTGTGCCAAATAACATGGGCTCTGATCCCATTACAGTTACGTGTAGTTGTTTTGTGTATGAACGTATTCAGAACCAGACCACTGGCCCATTTTACTCAGTATTGTCTATTCTAGCGATCTCCAACATGGTGCCTGTGGATGCCATGGTGTCTGCAAATACTTTTCCTGGTACTCACCAAGTGTTTTTAGTAAATGCACAGGACGAAGTGGAGCTCTTCTCCAGCATTGATTCTGAGTGGCCAATGGTGATTGGCGTGTGCAGAAGGGACCATAGTCAGCATGCCATATGATTAGTGGGCTGTGACAGGGTTGTTACAAACTCCAGTGCAATTGCTGCTCTTTTGGAGCTGTACTTTCTTTAACATTCTTCCTCCCTGGTAAATGAACATAAGATAGGGGCACTGACACCACTGATGATGATGTTCCAGCACCTGGAGTTTAAGGTTGGGGTATCAATAGCATAACAACACTCCTAGGTTCCTTTTATCAGTGTTGACTTCTCTGTCATGTATCTGTTTAAGATGAATTTCTTTTGCACGGCATCAGCTTATAATTTTGTTAATGTTGCTCAATAATTCATAATGACTGGTTTGAGGAATTTGGATAAACACTCATTTAAGATTAATACAATTATAATCCAATGCAATGCAAAATAAATTAATCTAAAAAGGATATTTATCTAACTCCCTAAAACAAATCATTATGAGCAATTGAGAGCCATTAATAATATTCTAATCTGACACCAGGCAAAAAAAGAGAAATGTTTCACAGTGCCATAATGATTTGAATGAGGAATTTCAATAAATATCTTCCATCCATGGTAGATACGATAGTTCAGTTAATTTTATACTGAAATATATGTGGTATTTATATTTTCAGATCTTATTGAAAAGATGATATTTCAGTATATTAGAAGATCATTTCAAGTCTCACAGTACACTTATGAAACGATTAATTTTTCTGTCGAGTCTAGGTCCCAGATCCCATTGAAAAGAGGTGTTCTAATAGGGAAGGTACTAATGCAATTTCACATTTAACTTAACGAAGCATGTAAACTATATCTCCCCTATTAAATACACATAGCATCTTGCTTATCGAGTGTGGAACAAAAATATTTTCTGATCAGTATAAAGATGGAAAGAATTTTCAAGCTTATGCAGATTAACTGTAAAAGGTCAAAAGTTTTGGAGAGGGCAAAAAAGTCACACAGTTGCATTTCCCACCGTGAGCTTTTTCATGGGGATTTTTGGTAAGGTTAAAAAAAATCAAGTAATTTGAAGCTAACAATTTCAGAGGTTCACGCAAAAACAGCCCCCTAAACATGCACACACTTAAACTTTGAGAAAATTTTAGTAGCTAATGTGATAAGTATCCATAACAACAGAGAGCTGATCACGGATTTGGAATTCCTGGCACTCATGTGGGGAGTCTATAGCCTTGAGGTTCTGTGTTAGCAACTGGAGGTGTCCATCAAGGGCAAGGTGGAAAGCTGTAGAAGGCAAGTTGGGGCTTCTTTGGCAGATGGCAAATCTGGAAGTGAAGAAATGATAGACAGGATGGATAGGCAAGAATATCCATAAATGGAAGGAAAGAACAATCCTGTTCCTGTTTTTTTGTGACTTTTTGTTCATCAGGCAACCCAATTTAGAGTCACTAGGCAGAAACTCTGTGCATATCTGATAGCCGTTTTGTACCAGTCGGGGGTTTCCACCAGGATTCCTGTCTCTTGGTGAGAAAATTGTCAATTCTTTGTTAGCACCTCTCTGTGGAATTCATTACCTAGGGTTCCCTGCAGAGCCAGAATGCCTTATTAAACCAGGCCTGCATTTTAAAAATATTCAATCAGTATGCAAGGGAGAGGCAGGATCATGGTAACAATCATGCTTCAATCTTTACGTGCACTTGGTCAAAGACTGGAATTGATCTGCCATGGACAAACAGTACACCAACAGACTTCTCTGACCAGTTAAGGATCCAAGTTACTGCCAACTGCACCATAGTGCCTACATGTAGAAGAACGGTTCCAATATTCAGATGGGGATCACTACCCTCAAGGTGTCTGTTGTGGAGAAGGGAAGAAGATTGTAAGCTACTTTGAGACTCCTGAAAAATTGAGAAAAAGTGGGGTATGAAACTCAACTCTTTTTCCTCTCCTCCTTCTCATTCCATTGTAGAGACATCCTGTGGAGTAGATATGCTTGAAGAAATCCTGAGGATTTTTTCTCTGCAAAGCTAGTGTCAGGAATGGAAACAAGACTCTTATGAAGATCTCAAGTGAAAATGGGATCTACTCAAGATAAATAGACCCAGGGACGTAGGTATAGATTTTTTATGGGGGGAGTTCGGGGGTGGGGCCACACCCCCACCCATCCCTAGGGCATGGCCATGCCTCCCCAAGTCCCTCCCTCGGCCACCACTTATAAAAGCAGCTCTCTGAGGCTGGGGATGGCAGACTCCCCTGCCCTGCCCTTCCCTGCCCTCCACCAGCTGGGCTCCCAGCCAGCAGCCAGCAGTTCCTTCTGCCCTCCCCTCTGGGCAGAGGCATAGAGGGAAAATGGATCCCGGTGCAAAATCTGAGTTTTGCGTGCCCCCCTGCCCTCCAGGCAGCTGCTGCGATGCTGGAATCCACCCCCAAACAGCATCACTGTCAATGGTGTTTAAACTAGAGAGCCCAAATTCTCCTTTTAAATTCACCTTAAAGGGAGAATCTGGGGTCCCCAGTTAAACAACATTGAAAGTGATGCTGTTTTGGGGTGGATTATCCCCCACCCTGAAACAGCATCACTTTCAATGTGGCATAGTGGTTAAGAGCATGTGCATTCTAATCTGGAGGAACCGGATTTGATTCCCTGCTCTGCTGCTTGAGCTGTGGAGGCTTATCTGGGGAATTCAGATTAGCCTGTGCACTCCCACACCTTGGGCTAGTCACAGCTTTTTCAAGGCTCTCCTCAGCCCTACCACACCTCACAGGAATTATTTTGTTTGCTTGTGAGGAGGAAGGGCAAGGAGATTTATAAGCCCCCTTGAGTCTCCTACAGGAGAGAAAGGGGGGTATGGAGATCAAACTCTTCTTCTTCTTAACTACAAACTGGGGACCTCCAGATTCTCCCTTTAAATCCCATGTGAAGGGGGTGGATTTAAAAGGAGAATCTCTAGGGAAATTAAGGAGATGCCTGCTGTCAGGGGATGCAATTGTTAAAAGCTAGAAGCCTGCCAAACTTTCCAGGGTGTTATCTTTAGGAGACTCTCCCTAATGCTACCACCCAGGTTTAGTGAAGTTTGAAGTTCAAAGGTGTCCAAAGTTATGGACTCTCAAAGGTGTGGCCCCCATCTCCCCTATTAGCTCCCATTTAAGGGCAATGGGGGGATGGGGAGGCACCCTCTTTGGGAGGAGTCCATGGCTTTGGACCCCTGAACCAAACTTACAGAAACCTGGAAGTGAGTATCAGAAAAGAGATTCTCCTAATGCTACCACTGAGGGATTTGGTGAAGTTTGAGTTCAAGGAATTGTCCAAAGTTTATGGACCCTCCAGATGCTGCCAAGCCCCCATATTCTAGTAAGAGCTCATATTTGAGCAGGACCCTCAAATGTGTAGCCCCCATGTTCTATTAGCTCCTATTGGAAACAATGGAGGATGGGGGCACCCCCTTTGGGAGTCCATAGCTTTGGACCTCCTGAACCAACCCTCACCAAACCTGGGCAGTATCATAAGGAGAGTGCCCCAAACAATCTCTGAAAGTTTGGTGCTGCTAGCCTAAACAATGCGCCCCCTGCAGGCCAAAAACGGATAAAACACTAAAATGCTTTTAAAACCCACAAATGGGGGGGGGGCGGAGCTTTGCACATGAATGTGGGGGTTGAACCCAAGAACTTCCCCCCTTACCTACATCCTTGAATAGACCTTTGAGTGCTCAAGTCCCTAAGAGAACAAGGCTGTGAAATTAGGCAGGCCATGTGGAATCTCAACCATGGTCTGACCTGGCCTTCTGATCTTGCCTAGCCAGAGGAGCAAAAGTTCCTCCAGCAACTGAGATGGGGAACTTTGTGCATGAGAATTTTGGACTCCTGGTACAGATACTTAAGGCCTTTCCCTTGCTCTGGTACAGAGGATGGAAAAATAGTGGTTTGGGGCAATGGAAGAAAGATATAGAATATAAAAACGGATGCTGGAACCAAACAAGATGTAGGTTTTATGGAATGAGCTGTTCAAAAGGCAAAATTTACAAATCAGTGCCTCTCAGTGGTATCTGTCCTGCAAGGACATCTCTTTAAGCGGGAAAAGATCACGTAAATTTATAAATGTGAAAACTGATGTAAGAGAACAATGGCAGAGGGTTCTTTTTTTTTTTTGGAGGGAAAATAAAGTAGATTGAAGGTTTCACCAATCTTGTTGATATGCTTTAATGCAGTTTCTTTTAGTCAGTCTTAACACAAGAAATCTTGAGTAACTAGTTATCTGCAGCAAAAAATTTCCACTCATAAGAACAGGTCAACAGCCAGCTATTTTTACTGTTTTTGAAATTTTAGTCCCCATTTCTTTGACAAATCAGCCAGGCTATGGGTATTAATGTCTGCGGCAAGCAGCATTTAGAGCCTGCTACGTAATTTGACTTCCTGGGAAGTGGAGGATTCTTTTAACTACAAAAATATCAAACATAGCGCAGTGATTACAGATGAGCCAAGATGTTTGAAGTTTAAAATTATTAAACTAATGTTGGTTTCTAAGCCTAGAAAATAACACCGATTTTTAAGCCTACACAGACTTTCCCCCTGCAGTGTAAATATATTCCTTTTAAAAAATGACTCATCTGTATGGGGGTGGCACAAAATCATTTTCTAAAAGCAAAAGCTAAAGTAAGTTTATAGGCGCTGCCTCTTGCTCAAGGATTTATCCAGTTCCCTGTCCTTAGTTTAGACCGTGACCCTGTACCACTTGCACCCTAAAGTTCTACCTCAAAGGTTGTTGCAGGAATCACTCTGACAATTCTGGCGATAAAGACCATCAATTTCATCCACAAGGAAGCAGCCTTCTCCCCGTGGACATTTAAGGACTTGTGTTCTCCTTTGCATTGAGTGTACATTCACTTTGGGTGTGTTTCTTGGCTACGCACACATTTCCCCTTCTTCAACAATCACTTTGCCTTCAGATTGGAGAATCCCTGTGGTTTCTGAAAGTTCTGAAAATGCAACTTTCCCTCTCCCTTTGCAGGGAAAGTGAAGGAGATCAGCATGTGTTTAGCTTTCTTCAGGTTTTCTCATTCCTCCCTGCCTTCCCTCATTCACACCCCATCAGTTCATCCCACTCTTCTGGCCACAATTTCAGTAGGATCAGAAGGGATTTATTTTCTTTTTTATGCTGAAGGTTTAATCTCAGGAGTGATAAAGTGAAATTGACAAGACATTGACATGTCTAGCAAACTAATGCTAGATCAAAGAGGGCAGGGGGGAAAAAGTGGCAGGCAACCTCCCCAAGTGGAGGTTGCATGGAAACAATGAGGAAGTGGAAGATGGGCAAAATAGTGGATCAGCTCAGCTAGGGACTCTTTACTGAAGCAGAATCCCTGGGCAAACAAAAAAAGTGGGAAAACCCCACTGCAAAACAAACAGCCATGGGATAAGTAATACGTTTATAAGTGGCCCATGTAGCTACTCCCATCCTTGGCTTGTGTGTTTTCACATATGGTTGTGTGTTTTCACATATGTTTGTGTGTTTGATTGCATGCAAAAAGCATATGTTCTTTTTCCCAGCACCATTACAAGTTATAAAACATAGCCTCTTAATAAACCAGGGCCTTGGGGAATCCTAATAAGGCTGCCTCTGAGCATGTGCAAAGATCAAAGCTTTCCTATCTTAACTCTCTTTGTGAGTGCATATCATTTAACATGTAAGAGATTTCCAGATATAGTCTGCTTTCTTAAAAATAAAGAAGCTTTATTACAAAATATTAAGCTAAAGCACAGATACCGGAAATAACCACCATAGCAAAAGGTCCAGATCTAAGGAAATAAAAGTAGAGCCATATATCCCGTAGGTCAACCCTGGTTTTAAGATGCAAGTTGGTAGAAAGTAGCATCTGAAAGAATAGTTACCTCATCACAGGACATCAATGTGAACAGCTGGTAAATAGAACTGCTAAGGGGATGTCTTTCCAGTTGTGGAACAGTTCTTGTACTCCCAGAGGACATCATTATATTCTGGGGGCATCATTCCAGTTCCTGAGCAGTTTTAGGGACACCCATCCATCCTGGGGTCTTTCCAGTCCAGAATGCTTCTCCTACCCCCAGGGGCCATCATTCTACTCTGGGGGCTCTCATTCCAGTCCAGGAGTACTGATTCCAGTCCCAATGGCTGTCATTACAATCTTGGGGCTGTCATCCCTGATACTCCCAGGGATGGTCATTTCACTCTGGGGACTTTCCAGCCCAGAACACTTCTCCTCCTCCCAGATGCCATAATTCCACACTGGGGACTTTCATTCCAGTGCAAGATCACTGGTTCCAGCCACAGTTCAAGAGCATGGATTCACTTTGGGGACTGCCATTACAGTCCCAAGCGGACTGTCTGGGCTCAGAGACCATCATTTTAAATTTTTATTGCAACTTTTGATGGATGTAATGCACTTCAGTAAAGCCCATGCAAGCCAACTGGCAGGAATGCCATCATATTCCATTGTTGCCAATGGGCAATCTTGTCATTTGTTTTAGTACATCCTTCAATGTTGAACCAGAGAATCCAACACAAACCAACTTGAGCCAAGAACACAATGTTGCAAAACCAACAAACCCAATTTCAAAGCACAGTATTCAAACCAAATCAACCTGACAAGAAGATACCAAGCCCTAGCAAGAAGACATGGAGATAGACAAGCAGTAAAATGAAAAAAAAAACAGAGACTAAAAATGCTGGGCCCTGATATTCCAGGTTCCTCCTGAATATGTCTGGAAATTTTTGGAACCTATTCACTGGTATCCCAGAAAATCCCATATAGCATCACTTGAATATATCAGGGCAATATTGATAAGGTATTGTTAGGATATTTATTTGGACTGGAAATATCTGAATACACAGATTCCTACTAGCCATGCACTTCTTCCTTTGGCTTCTCTTGCCTCTTACCTCTGTGAGATCCTTTGTGGTGTGGAGTTTCCTTCCAATCTTTCCTCTTGTCTGGGTCTTGAAAGAAGTGTTTATCCCCTCCCTTAAGAATGCCATTTTTTCCCCCAGCATGTCCTGAGTAGGGGCATGTAATTGCTGGCAGAAGTTCTTATTAGATGAGTCAGCTTACCCTTTCTTGCTGTTTTCTCTGGAGTCCAGCTCTTAATAGTCTTTCTAGGATAATGCCACAAGTAATGTTTGGTGCTGTTCTCTTTTCTTGGTACTATAAAAAAATATGGTAAAACATGTATCTCTCCTGAATGCCAGCAGTTCTGCATCATTAACCATTCTGGAGAACTCATAATTGGTGTTAGTGTTCTGTTTGGTCAGCAAAAAATAATGTTTCCCCCATCAAGTCTATTGTTTCCCATTATTGCTCATGAGATCTCTAGGGAAGGCATACAGCAATAGATTTCAAACTGTGTTCCAGCTTATTATTCATCAGGAAGGTCAGACCAGCTTTTTGGAAGTACATCAGCATGGTGTAGTGGTTAAGAGCAGTGGACTCTAATCTGGAGTTCGGGTTTGATTCCCCTCTCCTCCACATGAGCGGCGGACTCTTATCTGGTGAACTGTATCCCCCCCCCCCCCCCGCCCAATACACTCTTACACGGGAAGCCTGTTGGGTGACCTTGGGCTAGTGACTGTTCTTTTTGAACTTTCTCTTGTATAACTCTCTCACCTACCTCACAAGGTGTTCGTTGTAGAATGAGGAAAGGAAGGAGTTCGTAAGCCGATTTGAGACTTGTTACAGAAGACAAAAGAGGTTTATAAATCCAAAACTCTTCTTCTTCATCGTGCAATGTACTATTCTCTGCAATGTGCAGTCACGGGATGTGTGTCGTAGGGTATACCCTCAGCACACAGTGGATTGATAGCAGAACTTGGGAATTGGTCTGCATTAACCAAGTGTGCACTTTACAACCCCCCAGAATCCTCTACGGAACCCAAGGATATTACTGTCCACATTTCTTTGGCTCATTCCTTTATTGTTCAGGAAGATTCCTCTGTACTGTATTCCCTTCCTCCTGAATTCTCCTTTAACCAAAAGGATTTATTAAATTAATCTTAGAGACTACACAATTTTCTGTTGCAGTGGTAGAATTTATAGCTGTACTTTCTGGAACAAGAAATGTTACAAATTCAGTTTCTGATTCCTTCTATTCATTTGCATTCCTTCTTCATCTGTGTTATTGAACTCAATGAATCCTCCTTACCTGCAAAAGATGGTTTTGATCAACTTGCACATGCACACCTCTGTAATGTAGGATTAGGAAATGAAGGAGCAAAGAAAAGCAATAAAACACATATGTGCAATACACTGTACACTCTCTATTTAGAACATTTGTATTCTGTTTCTCAAAATTTGGAATTTGGGAATGTAAAGAAAAATAAACATAGAGATTTTAATGTATTGATTGCACTTTGGAAACAAAATCAAGTAGTTCAGAGAGAAATTCAGGTGAGAATAATTTCAGAAATGTCCCTAATTGCAGAGGCACTCATGCAGAGGTTTCTTGGCAAACAAGTTGGTGTGGAAAGTATTCCATGAAGGTAGCACATTTGAAGATCACTCCCACAGGGAATTAATTAAAAGAAGCACTCAGTGGTTAATGACAGGCTGTTGTGTTAAATTCCCCTTATTGTGGGACTCCCTGTAATTCCACAGGCAAGTTGCTATCTCATCTCATTGAAAATGGATGCAAAGTTGGCTGACCTAATACAGTTGTTTATATGGATTAATGAGATGTTATTACTCATATCAGGTCTTGGGAATAGGGTGCATTAGAAATGATTACAAGAACAAAAGAGCCATCAGTGACTATGTGAGTAAGCTTAGCAAACAGCGGCATATCATTGATGCCAGAGTTCAGGGCTGTTCAGGCAAGATGACCTCCAAAGGATCTTCCACTGTACACCCTCAATAGCACCAGAACTGAGGGGAGCCAAAAGAACGGGCTGCTTTGCTCTTCCGTCTCCTTTTCACTAGTGATGACAGACAGGAGAAAGAGAAACACCAACTCATTAATTAACTAGCCCATCCTCTTCCTCGGGGCCCAGGTGGGATCAGCCCCTAGTGCTACCCAAAGGGAAAGTTTGCCTGACTGAGGGCAAGCGTCGCCACTCTTCCACCTCATTATCATTGCGGCCCATCTGCTCAATTCCCTCTTCTGTCTTCCTGGGTTAGGGGAGATGGCAGGTGAAGAGTGACAAACAGCAAGGAAGAGCAGCTACGGGGGATCCAGTTGATATTGGATCTCGCACCATGGCATTGGGCCTGGCAGGTTGTCTACAGTTAACAGATCAGCAAATATACATTGCCTCCAGAGGGAGGGATGAACGTCATGGCAACAAACACACAACTTATTGAAATAAACACAGACACTTTATTTGTGGTAATAAAATTGGCCATAGCCATAGCGTTTATTGGCAAGAAGACAGAAGAGCGTGGTGCAGCATGGGGGTCTGATCTGATAGCTGGGCAGCCAGGCAGACTGACCCAAAGCAGCTTTCCTCAAAACCCGCTGTTTGAGGAAAATGAACTCACCCTTGAGTTAAAAGGAGGGCAGCAATGAAAGGGGGAATTCCAGACGGGTGGAGGGCCACATTCTGAAAAATCCCCCATTTGCTGAGGGGGGGGGCGCAAGCTGTCTCAACCCAAGCAGGGCTGCCAGACCCCAGGCTTGCTCCACCCCTACCTCATAGGGAGGTTCCCAAAGGGCAAGCAAGCAGCTTCCCCAGGCAAGGTCAGTCCCCCATGCGCAAACCGACAGATGGCTATGACAAGGATAAGCAGGAACAACGCCTCCGTACCCCTGAAAAGAAAGGGGAGAGGTGGGTGGGACGATCTCGGCAGCGGGGCGAAAGAGGGGCCGCACGTGGCCCCCTCCCAGTTTAAATGGGGAAGAGGCGGTCTGGGCGGCTGACGCCAGGGCTCTGCGACCTGACGTCACCCCCAGCCAATCAACAGGCGAGGCCCCGCTGGCCTCATCACTGAGCGACGGGCCCGCCCCCTCCCAGCCAGAAGAGGCAGGGGAGCATGATGCCGCCCCCCCTCCCCTGGCGGCAAATGGCGGCCGCGGTAAGTCGCGGGCCGCCTCCATATCAGCAAATTTTCTACAGTGCCAGACATGTTACCAGTTCTGAAGGAAACAGTTTAAATAGAATGCACATTTTTAAAGACTTTCCTAATTGTTTAACAAGATAATATACTCAGGAGCAAACTGGAAGGGATTGGATTAGGGCAAAAAAATTGCTTTCATAATTCAGTTGTTGACTTTCTTGTCCCGAGGAAGAACACCTATATATGAAACTTGTTGGGAATCAAGCTTGGCAATAAATCTTCCCTGCACCCATTGGCTTTGCCTTTTTAATCATCATTTGAATGTCTGAGCCTTAATTCCTTCCCCAGGGTGAAGCAAAGATCAATCGTTATTGATTGACTGGGCCCAGAGGCAAATGCACAATTGTGTTGCTCAAGCAAGGGAGGTTTGGCCTTGAAAGCTGTCTAATGGGACATTGCCTGGGAAACTTACACAAGCTGCTCTGATCAAGGAGGTGGGTATAGTGAAAAGAGAGAAAGGGCCCGCCAATAAAGGACACCATAGTTCAAGCATCCCTTTGTTTTGAAAAGTTCAGAGGAGATCATCAGAGTTGATGCAAAATGCAATAAGAGAAAAGACCAAATTCAGAACAAGCCAGAGCTGTTTTATACTGCAACAGGCCAGTGGTCCATCTAACTCAGCAGAGTCTGCTGTGACTGGCAGCATTTTCTGTCTTCTCAGACGTGAAAGATCTTTCTTGACACCTGAGTCCTGTGGCTTCAGGTGCTAAATTCGCAACTATTAGCATTCAGAGCAGTCCGTCTGCTCATAAGCAATAATTCTGGATGGGCAGCTAAAACCTTGTCTCCTGAAATTTTATCTCATAGCAATACATAAAATGTTAGCAAGTATGGAAAAAACAACAACAGGATGAATCTGAGATTAACAGAGAAGCAGGATTTGAAGGGTTCGCATGCATTTAGGGAGGAAATTGCCATAAAAGCTTTTTGTTCTTGGCTTTATTTGCCATCTTTGCTCATTGCTTTCTCAGTTGTGATTCAGGAAAGAAATGGTTCTTGAAGAGATACAAAGCAGCATCAGCAATTGTTTTTCTTTCTTCTCCTCCAACAATTTATATTTCGGTCAGTCCTAGTAAAAGTTTTTGTGGCAGCTCTATAATTCCGACTATTACTTTCCCCTCGTCGTCATATCAGCTGTTGGTTTTCAACTATTCCTGTGTTGCAAATAAAACCAGAGACAGATCATGGAGTCTTGCAAGTGCTTTTAAAGACTTTTGTCTCCCAGTAACTGGTATTTAAAGATACAATGCCTCTGAGCATGGAGGTTCATAGTTAATAGCAGTTGATCTATCCTCCATGAATTGGTTAATACCTTTTTCAAGTTGTCAGAATTAGTGACAGTAAATTCCACAAGTCACTTATCCTCATGTCTGTTTTGACTCACCCCCCCCCCCGTCCATTTCATGGGATGACCCCGGGAGAGGAAGCAGTAGGTATGTCTGTTCTCTGCACTGTCATTTTAAAGCTTCTGTCATGTCTCCCTGTAGCTGGTGACACTGCGGTGGTAAAAGAACCCCCACGTGAGATCCCTGTATCCAAATATTACAAAGATGATGGGCTGAGAACTGGTACCAGAGCTATTTTTATTGAGATTCTTTTTGGTTGGCCCACATATCGCTTGCTGAAGTGTGAGCAAATGGTTTGTTTCCCTTTTTTGCTTTCTCTGTCTTGATTTGTTTTTAAACCCATGACATGGAAGGTTTACCTCTTAGTTGTTGGTTAGCAAGTTCCCATAATAGTCTCCAGTGACTGATGTTCTATTTCTCCTTCTGCTTCCCATTTCTCTAGCTAAGTCAATTGGCTTGTAGATTGCAGACACTGCAGCAAAAAGCTTTTAAATGAGTCTACTCTGTGATTGCTTCCTCAGTGGGAAACTATACCAATACATTAGCTGAAAAGGATTTCATTATTGTTTAAATGTTCACTTGAAAAGTTCTGCACTTTGACACCTGTATTTTTGCTTGTTCATGTGAACAGTATTGGCCATGTTTGTGTATACATTTGTTTTGGGTGGCCCTAGCAATTCTCGATTGTGTGAACCAGACAACACCCAGCCATTGTAGCACTGGTGGGAAAAAAGCATTGTTATGGTCCCATGAACTGCTGCAGGTTTTTTTGGTGTTTATCTGGTTACAGGATAAAGAGTTCATACAGCAATATGTGAACACAGTGATTTTTCTGGCATTTCCCCCTCCCCCACCTAAAGTACTTTCTGATTCTGGGAAAGATATTCCAGTATTCTGGGACTCACACAGATTCACAATGTCACTGCTTTGATGGAAGAATCAGAAAAGTTGATTTTGTCCCTTTTTATTGATCCTGAAAATACACTTTCTTGGGGTTGGAAAGGCCTTTTGGGGTGGGGAGATGGAAAGGAATGGCAATTGGCCACCTTCTTTTTAAAAATTGTTGGATCCAACCCTACCTTTGATTATGTGAGTGTGTTCATGAGAATGGTCAGGGCTGATAGTGTTTACAGAAGCCAGACTACAAGCTTGATAAGGGAATGCTATAAAAATGGTTCCTGTGTTGTAGTTTCAGACTGCAAAGGGGGACTCATGTGGCCTCATTAAAAAGATGCCTCAGTCTTTTTTGAGAGGAGGCTAATTGAGAACTCTTCTTGTTTTCTGTGTACAGGGGATTTTTGTACAGGCAAGAAGGTGTGAGTTGCTTGTAAAGATTTTTAAAGTTGTGCTACAGTGAGGCAGAAGCAAGCGTGGTCACACAGCCATAGCTGCGAGCATCATGAGGCAGTGAGTGATAGATCTGTTCTGATGTCATCATTAGACGACACATTGATTGGCCAAACAGGAATCACAGCCCTTCTGGCCACAATTGGTGTAGCTGTTATAATACCATAGAAAGGCTAGTCAGTTTCTGTTCAGTCTGAATCCAAGGAAGCGTTTCTATGAGACTGTAGCCAGTGAACCTTGTATTAACGGTATCACACAAGTATCACTTACAGGCTTTTTGGAATAAAATTGGTCTAGTGGTTCTAGGTAAGGTTGCCAAATCCAGCTTCAGAAATTCTTGGAAATTTGGGGATGGAATCTGGTTCAGGTAAAGTTTAGAGAGTGAAGAGACCTCTGCAAGGTACAGTGCCATAGAGTCTGCCCTCTGAAGCTGCCCTTTTCCTTAGGGGAACTGATTTCAGTAGTCTGGGGGTCAGTTGTAGCTCCTGGATCTCCAGGCTTCACCTGGATCCTGGCAACCCTAAGCCTTTTCAATTGAGAGGCCCACCAACAGGAAGGGACTAGGGGGACAAAATTCCATGGGGATTGAAAAATATAATTCATTTTTCCATATAACCTGATGCCCTGCTGAAAATTAAGAGTAATTGAAAACAGAAAAAAAATATGACCTTGGTTCTGTGCCTCCACTTGTAAATTGCCAGACCTTTTCCAGACAAAATGTGGGATGATTCACCTATCACTACAGGGTTTTTCTGCAACGGTACCATTTCTGACAGGTGCAGGACCATCTTTTAAAATGTTTTTCCAGCTAAAAAGCCCTGCATATGGAAACTTAGCACACCAGGAAAGAATGGTGTAGCCATGCCATATTTCTTGCTGCCGTTCTCTGTGGTCCCCACCTGCCCCCTAAAGAGGAGCAGTCAAGAAGTCATTTTGGCATCCTAAGAATCTTAGCCTTTAACAGGATTCAATGCGAAGGCGCCATCGTATGGAAAAGCCAAACTCACTGTTTCTTGCACAAAGGAAAACAAGGCCTTAGAAACTTAGAATCAAACCACAGAAGTTGCAATTTGGCTTCTTCAACTTGGCTGGTGTAAATCTGAGCAGTTCTCTGTGCGCTGCGTGGGACTGACAGATTCAAGCCATTGCAATATATGGAAAATGACCTTTTCCCAGAAGCAGATCTCTCAGAACTGGATATTATACGTTACAAATTCTTATTCATAGCAACATGCATTTGAAATGATAAAGTTATATTATGAGGCAGTGTACCGAGGTTGGGAGGGGATGACATCTGACTTGAAAAAGCATATGTGGGCAGTTGAAGAGGAAAAGAACGCATTTGTGAGGTACAGAAATGAGCAATAAAATAAGGCCTTTTTCCCTCTAAGTAATTTTGGTTTTTGAGTGAAGAAAATTCACTCACAGAGTTGCTTAAAAGAAATGCTTTCCCCAAACAGTTCTTATTGCTGCTTCTAGGCCTCTTTTGGTAAAGGCCTACACTTTTTATTCCTTGACATCTACTTATTTGCTGTGCTGTGTACAACAGCATTGCCTTGCAATTTAAAGTTCATTTTTATTATAAAAAAAATTTCCTTGGACGGAGTGTGCTTTTCTACCTCCAGAGTTGAAGATAGCATCTCTTGGTATTGATAGTACTTTTTAAAGAAAAAAACAAACAAGGCAGAAGGGTTGCCAGATCCCCCTTGGCTACTGGTAAGGGATGGGGATTAGGGTTGCCACATCCAGGTTGGGAAACTCCTGAGATTTGGGAACAGAGCTTGAGAGAATAGGGACTCCATTGGGGTGCAATGCTATAAAGTTCACTCTCCAGAGCAGCCATTTTTTCCAGGTGAACTGATCTGTGTAGTCTGGAGATGAACTATATTTCTGGGGGATCCCCACATCCTACCTGGAGGTTGATATCCCTATTTTTCAGCAAGGCTTCCCTTTATTGTTACACGTACTTATCTACCCACTTTCAGAGATAAATTGGGTAGGCTGACCAGACGTCCTACTTTTGGAGGGACAGTCCCACCTTAAAACAATTTGTCCTGCGTCCCGCGGTTTTTTTCAAGTGTCCCGATTTTTGGAAGGCTGCCACACTGCCTTCTGGGGCGCAAGGCAGTGCGGCAGCCTCCCACGCACGTGGCCTCAGGAGCACTGCCTTCTGGGCGGGAAACGGGAGCGCCCCAGAAAACAGTGCACTCCCGCTCACCTGGTCACCTTAAAATTGGGGCTACATGACCAAAAAGAGGTTAGAACTGGGCCAGGACTACTCCTGAAAGTTGTTTGCCCACTCCAGGGTGATAAATTCCTGGAGATTTGGGGGTGAAGCCTAGAGAGACTGGTGTTTGAGAAGAGGAGAAAGATCAGCAGAGATGTGATGCCATGGAGTCCACTGTCTAAAGTTGCCATGTCCTTCAAGGGGAACTGATCTCTGTAGCCTCCAGGCCAGTTATAATTTCAGGCCCCACATGGAAGTGGACAACACTACTTGAAAGGTGAACTCTACCACAGCCCCCCTTGAGTCTCTGGCTGGCACTGAAGCCACTGAAAAGGAAGGAGCTCATACTGACACAGACAATATGGCTCTTGATAAAACAAGAGCAGGAAGCCAGGCTTCCATTATTCATTTTAGGCCTGGTCAATCCAGAGGCTTCATATTGCTTGCCAATAGTGGGATTTGAACAAAAGTGGAGTCAGGGTCATTCACTTCTTGGTGTGAACATTCATTGTGGCCAGGTTCCCAGTTCAAGGTTGAAGGACTTTTCTGAGCATCTTATTTTTGCTGCTTGTGTGCTTCTATTGTTCCAAAAATTGCTTTTCTGTAGGCATTTTGCTCTTTCTAGTGGTTGGCCTGAGCAATCGTGCTTGTAAATAAGATGGAGATACAGCAATGAAATATTGAAGCAACCACTAGAGGGAGCAAACACAAGTGGCAAAGGAAAAAAACAACACCACAGTACAGGTGTGCAAGCAAGGACATAACACTGGTAGAAAAGCCCCAAGCCTGGAGTCTCTTACAAAGAGTTTGATTGGTTTGAAAGAATTACTTATTACGCTGTGTCAAGTGTTTCACTCAGTTTTCCTCTTATGATCTATCCACCCCATATTTCTGAAGTTTGGGAGAATGCACATACAACGTGCATTTCAATGAAGGTTCCTATCTTGTGAAACACCTGGAAATTTGGGGGGTGCAGCCTGAGGAGCATGGGGTTTGGGGAGGGAAGGGACAGCAGTGGAGTATAATGCCATACAGTACGCCTTTCAAAGCAGCTGTTTTCTCCAGGTGAACTAACTCTGTCACCTGAAGATCGGTTGTAATAGTGAGAAACGTCCAGCTTCCATCTGAGACTGGAAATTTTAATTTCAGTGTGAATTAAATATGCCTTTTTTGATGTATTTGGTAAATACATCTATAATGATCATCTGTATCCAATTGCATTATCTCTCTTTCCCCCTAAATCTGGGACATAATGGGGGGGAAAATAAGAAACTACAGCTCTGTTTCACAACCTGAATTGGAATGGCATATTTTTAGGGAGTACTGAGGAGGAATTAGGAGAATTAAAAGAAACATTTAGATTTGAGAGAAAATCACTCTGAAGCTAGGAATGTTTTTTGGCCAAGACACAGTGAATCAACAGGCCATTTGATGAGTCAGTCTTCATCCTGAAGGGTAGTCAGCATTACAACTCAAGAGTGGAATGTTATCTAACTGTCTTTCATATTTATAGAGTGCCTATCACAGCAACACTCTAGTCAATCAATATTCCTGTTATGAAGGTCAATCTTGACAACTAATGGCACAGGAAAGTCCTGAAAATGGAAAATATCTGCAATGTGAGAGGCCCGTCTTTTTCTCTGCAGCCTTCTCGAATGCATTCGTTTCTAGTTTATCCAGCCAGACTAAACTGCTTGCAGTGTTTGCTCAAGTGGTCACAAAGCCAGGGAGAGAGAACCGTCAAGATAATAATTTTGATAAGTGCTTCCCATTTCATACGTGAAAATTAAGAATGCAAATGCAAGATTTATGATTTCACTTCCCACTAGAGTTTCCTGTGCTGTTTGGCATTCCTGATAGGCAGGCATTATAAATGACCCTTTTTGATTTATGATTTAATTATAGGAGAAATCAAGTGCCACCCAGCAATTCCAAGCCCATCTTAAAATTTCACCCAAAATCATCTCCTTTGACTAGCATGGATATTTATGAGTTTACTTGAACACATAAAAAAGATTGCATTGAAATAAACTTTTAAAAAATGAAATGCTGACAAAATATGAAGCTTGCTTGTTATCTTGCTAGATCCACTTTATTTTTCCTGTTGAAATAAGAGACTGAAACCAATAAGAACACTCAGCTAAATATTGAGTAGCGGGAGTTGCTAAAGAGTCCATTAAGATCTATATCCTAGGTCCATTTCACCTTGGTTAAACAGTACAGAGGGAAGGTGGAAGCTCTTCCCCTGCCCCATTTAAGAGATTGGTCACTATGTACCTTTATAAGTGGTACATACTGACTTCCAGCTTTGCAGCTCAATTCAAAGCTGTCGGGTGGGCAGGGATGGCACAGCTTGAGTGCCATTCTGCCTTCTCCAAACCTTTTTTAAAAGGTTTTCAAAAATCCTCCCTGAAACTCCTCCATAGGGGAGAATAGAGATTGTGACATATCTCTGCCGGAAGCCCCACCAGTGTATGGGGCCAAGGGGAGGTTGGCCCTGCCTCTGGAATGTCCCAGGGACGCAGGCACAGCTCTGGGTAATGTGGGCATGCCAATGAAGAGTTGGGTGCTGCTGCTGGGTGCCCCAGAGCCCTGGAGAGGGCAAATCTGCACAGCCTCCAGAGGGGTATTCACCCTCACCCAGATTGCACTGCCCTTGTTCAAGTAAGAGTTGATTTTCATTCATCCATTATGTCCATCCGTTCATTTCTCTCTCTTTTCTTGCTGGCTGCAGAAGTGTAATTTTTTCATGACGCAAGATGTAATCATCCTTCTATTTGTTCTAACAGGTGTTTCTTACAAAGAAATAGCCTTTAAAACCGGCAAAACAAAACAAAAATGCTGTTCTCTCTACCATTCAAAAGACATTTGCAAATGATTGCAGAATGGCTTAGCCCTTCATTCAGATTTCACCGGCTTTTCCACACCCTCACGACTGTCACAAACAGTTTTTCTAAATGTATGTTCTTTTCATATAGCAAATGCCAGGCCAAAAATAAAAAAAGAACGTTCAGTTTAAAATATGACATTTATTGCTGTTAAGTGTTTCTTCTGAGGTAGTGAAAAGTATTTTAGTGGCAACAATTTGATTATTAAAAGCAGAATTGATCCTACAGCAAATGAACTCAGTAGATATTTTTACCAGGGTCTTTTTATTTCTTAGATTTCAACATTAATCATCTTCCTGGGAGTCCAGGGCTGCATACATGGTTTATCCCTCCCTTTGGTTCTTTCCTGAAGCAGACTAGGTTGAAAATGAGGGAATAGTCCCAAGGTCACGTGGCACAGTGACGAACACATTCTGTAACAAGGGCCTTTTCAGATTACCGTTCTGAACTGGATGCTGTCCATTGTTGACTTGAATCAAAGTAAAGCAGTATAGGGACAAGCATTCCATATAGCTTGTTTCAATCCATCTATGAGCCATCTCTGACGTGCTCTGTCCATTCACACAGTGCTGCTATTTTTCCTGCCTTTTTCTATGCTGCCTTCTTTTTCAGCTTTTAAAAAACACTCTAAGGCTCCTTCCGCACATGCAGATTAATGCACTTTCAAACTGCTTTCAGTGCTCTTTGAAGCTGTGCGGAATAGCAAAATCCACTTGCAAACAGTTGTGAAAGTGGTTTGAAAATGCATTATTCTGCGTGTGCGGAAGGTGCCTAAGATTTGTGCTACAGCTCTATAATGCTATAGCAGCACAATTGTGGTACCTGTAAATGTTGAAAAAGAACGCAGTGTGGAAAAAGGTGGAGGAAAAAAGCAATCGTTCCAGAAGCTCTCCAGACAATTCAAGCAGCATGCTGGAGTGATTCAGAAGCTGAAAATGGGAGAAATCAGTTTTCATTTAAAACAACAACAACAACAACAACAGTCGAGCCCGGGGATGCCAATGGGATGCAAGTGGCTTGGCCTGAAAAGGTTTTTTAAAAATCAATTAGCAGCCAGGAGCCACAGGACTTGCTCTTGGTCTTACAGTCCAACCCCCACCCCCCAACCCCTCAATAGAACAGAGTGGGAGATGGGAAATACATTTGACAGGGGCTGAACAAAGAGGTGAGTTGTTAAACAAGAAATGATATCCAATTAAGGCCAGGTAGATCTTGCCTAAGAGGCAGTTAATGGGCGGCATGATCTGCCCTATATGATAGGTGTTAACCTTTTACAGAACTATCTTTATCCCCGTTTATTAGTTGATTACTTCTCCTGGTGTTAGTAGTGGAATATTCAAAGCACAAAGAAGAACCACAAACATATGCGTTGAATTTACATGTTTTTGAGCTCAAATCAATGTCAGAATAGATTCATGTGGCATCTCACTGGAATATAACAAAAAACTAGGCCAGATATATATATATTTTCCTGATCCCCTCTTTTTTGCAAGAAAGGCTGTTTGACTTAACTGGATAAAAGTGTTCTCAATGCTGCTTCTGCATTTGTAGATATCCTCCGAGGACTGTCAAACATTCAAGAGCATTGAGGCAAGCCAGCTTGTTGTGTGTGTCAATTTAAAATTGTGATGGGTCTTAACCCCCCATAAGCATTTTCCAAGCAAGCTTTGTTACAGTAGCCACCCTGGGTCTAATTTCTACATTTTCTGCTTTTCCTACAACCTTTTTTAAAGTAGGTAATTGACTTTTGTGATCGTGGAAGAAGCATTTACTTTAGTTGTCCCTTAACAATCATGAACTAGGATGAAATACGGCAAAAAAAGGGCTGTGCAAAATCATTCTGGCCCACACTGCTTCTTTTTTGATCTCTATAGCAGGAAGCTCTGCTCAATGATGCGGCTAATCTGTTCTCCTCTTTTTACAGTTCAGTATCCACCCCAGTAACTGAGTTCATTACAAACTTGGATTGTGTTTATCTCCCTCATTTTAAGAAGCTTTCCCTTTAAACGAAAACTAAAGGGGATTGCTCTGTTTATTGTTTCAAAGGAATGGCCGTTGTGCAATCCGAAAAATAACAATGATTTCACCACTATAGCTACAGACATGTTGGACAGGTACAAAGGAGCTGCAAAAGTGGGAACGTGATTAGGTCAAGTACCCTGCAAAGCAGTAACTCCCCAAATTCTGGTGAGGCTGGATTGGAACATTGTCAATCAGTTAGGTCTAGGAGCAGTTTAGATGGAAGAGATGGATGGATTAAGGCATCCTATAGTTTATCTAAGCCGGGGTCTGCAACCTGCGGCTCTCCAGATGTTCATGGACTACAAATTCCACCAGCCCCTGCCAGCATGGCCAATTGAAAACTAATAAGTTTTCAGAAAACTAACTAATAAGGAGCAAAAGTATTCATTTGTGCACTTGTGTCTGTCCTGCAGTGAACATGCATTTCCTTCATGGCAGATTTTTGGTTGGGCGCACATTTTCCCCTTTCCCATATCTACCAAGCTGCTGTACAGTTTCTAAAACTGGGCATAGTGCAACTTTTCCCCTGCTTGCACAGTGATGGCATACCAGACCAGTGTGCGTTTGGGTTGCTTTGGGCTCTCCACCCCTCCCCATTTTCCCCTGCCCATGAATATGTGGTCTTGTCCATTCCTTGACTGGCATTCCCTGGACATCAATGGGGCTTCTTCTTCCTTAATTTTTTTTGTTTGAACCCTCGGTCTATTGCCCCTTCCAAAGAAAGAAAGAAAGAAAAAAGAAAGAAAGAAAGAAATTCCTGGAAGCAAGGAGCAGGCAAATGGTAGTTGGGCTTGGAGCAATCAATGGGGTACTTCCTTGCACATAAAATGAGGAATTTGGGGAAACCCCACTGCAGAGAGGAGGAGAGTTTGGATTAATACCCCACTTTTCTCAACCGTGATGAATCTCAAAGTGACTTATGAGCTCCTTCCTTTCCCCTCCTTACAACTGACACAGTTTCGTCGAAATTAATAGCTTGAGTGGCAAGTAAAAATTAGCCTTAATGGCTCAATCTATTTAACAAATGTTAGAGAAACAAGAAAAACTGGACATCTATCTGAAGCCATTATGCTTATTAGCCATACAGAAACTATTATGCTGTTTTACTTATAAATAAGCTCTATTTATGTTTAAGAAATGCAATTGTTTTATTTAAAGGACCTTCCTGTAGGAAAGGAAAGGAATGGGGTGTGGGATCGGAGCTTGGTCCTCGAGAGCTGGCCTGAGCTCCTTGCACAGGATTTGGATGATTTCCCTGTCCCTCATCTTCAGTGAACTTGGAGAGGTGTGACTCTAATATTATACTGTAAATGAAGGACTCTGCAACCACCTCTGGTGTTGTGTTTCCAATTATGTGGGAGTGAGTTAGTGGGCAGAACCAATGTTGCTGGTCGAAGGCTTTCACGGCCAGATTCAACTGGTTGTGGTGGGCATTCTTGGCTGTGTGGCCGTGGTCTGGTGGATCTTGTTCCTAATGTTTCGCCTGCATCTGTGGCTGGCATCTTCAGAGGTGTATCACAGAGAGAAGTCTGTTACACACTGTGTTCCCTTCTCACTAGACACAGTGTGTAACATAATTCTCTCTGTGATATACCTCTGAAGATGCCAGCCACAGATGCAGGCGAAACGTTAGGAATAAGATCCACCAGACCACGGCCACACAGCCCGGAACACCCACCAGAACCAATGTTGCTGGCTTTCCAGATTGCTCTGTTATAGATGTGGCCTCCATTGAAATCTATTTCACGTAACTCATACAGAGATTCCACGTACCTCCAGTGAGGAATAGCTTCCCCCCCCCTTACTCGTAAGCTACTTAGAGACATCTTCTTGCCCCTTTCCTTACCACTTCTCTTTAAATTTACTAATGAAATTGTCTGTAACACAGTAATAATTACAGAATATAAAGCAAATCCCTCAAGATGTAGACTGTCACTTACATGGAGTAATGAATTCATTTTCTTCTTCAGTCTTTCAAAGCATTGTTCTTGTCCCCCATTTGATGACTCCAGATGGACCGTATTAGCTACGCATTATACATACTGGGGCTAAACTTTTGTCACCCTGCATGTACGCCTTTTTTTTAGAATAAAGGCTTGTTAATTAAAATGGGTAGCCAGGCAAAATCTGCTATATTATACATGACTCGATGAAATAAAGTTCTTTGAGGATGTTTGTGTATTTTTTTCCTCTGATTTATATTGGAATTTATCTTGGCATATTATTTTCCTACCACAAAGATAATTTCGTGTGTATTGTTTGCAGTCATCACGATTAATAATAATTAATGACTATGTTGTAATTATGACTAATGGTAGATGGCACATCTGCACTACAAACATTGCATATACTCAGTTTAACTATCAAGCCTTCTCATAAAGATTCCTGGGAATCAAAGTTTGGTGAGGCTACTCTGAAAGAACTAGACCTTTCACAAAACTGCTCTTCCCAAAGTTCTCCAGGGAGAGGGAATGACGAATGAACTACTTCAAGGCTTCATTCCTGTGGTGATTTGCTTAGCAAACTCTTTTGAAAACAGTGGAACTTATTTTTGAGCAAACATACATAAGACTGGCTTCCACATCTGCAGTATTTCAGAATTCTTATGGAACAGACAGTATCGTTCTTCAGATCTGGTAGGCATTAACTTTTGATGTGAGTGGTGTTATAAATCATTTGTATAACCTCTGGTGGGGATTTCAAGGCAAGAGATGCTCAGAGGTGGTTTGCCATCACCTGCCTCTGCATCACGAGTATTCCTTGGAGGTCTCCCATCCAAATACTAACCAAATACAATCCCACTTAGCTTCTGAGATCTGACAAGATCAGGCTAGTGTGGAGCTAGCCAGTTCCGGGCTTGTGTAGTACTTATGCACTGCAACTTGGGTCCTGAGGCTGAGAGACAGGGAAGATGTCTTGCTTTTGAAATGGCAACATCCTGCCTTTTGGCTCTACCTCACTGCCTAAACTACAGCCAGAGTTTGTGCATGTGAGGGAAAGTGAATACATTTTGCTGAGACCTGACAGTCCAGAGTGGTCTAGCTCAGGCTACAGGCCCATTACTATAATCTGGCCATTTGTGACTTGGAAATAAAATAAGAAAATGTCCTGTCTGTCCTGATCCATGAAACAGTATGTGATGGGAGAGGGCCTGTGTCTCAAATTTTTGCTGGCCTCAGAGAAATTATGCTGGACCCTGATTCTACAGCTTTTAATGGGTGGCTGTCTTCACAAAAATAGGGTCCTCTGTCCTCTTGCGTCTATCTCAGTGTTTATTATCAATTATACTTATTCTGCTACCCAGGCACCATCAATTAATATTGACCCCTTTTTGTGGTAACAAAAATGAGGCTAGGAATCTTCACAGGTAGATTGTATTGGAAAGTTTCCCTTGTTCATTGCTCATTTATGCTCCTATTGATCTTTTGAGAGGGGCAGTGGAATGCAACAGTGCAAACATAAAGGGAAGCAAATGCCCATTAATATTTGCACTATCAAGTCAAGGATCATGTGAGATAATAAATACTGTCTTGATGATTCATAGATGCTCCAGGCAAAGGCGGAAGAAAAGAAATCTATTGATGTCATCATTCTTGCCTTCATTAAAGATGTTTCAATTCTGTGGAACCAGCGAGTGCTTGTAGCAACTTTGTGAATATCAAGAAAACAATAGCTTAGCAGGTGGCTTCCATTCCGGTGACATCATGCACTGCTAGAAAGAAGAAAACTGCAGCCAAAATACAAAGAAATTTATGCTTTTGTTGCCACAGCCGTGATAATGGTACCTTATATCAAACAAGGAAGTTGTGGGGTTGGTTGGTTACATTGATTTTGTGGAGGATAAGATCACAGGAAATGACCCCTGAAGGCCTTCATTTTTATTTATTCATTTATTTAAATTTTTTGAATTATATTTATATCCCACCCTATCCTGGCCAAGGCCAGGGTAAAGGTGGCTTACACGCATTAGTGAAAACATTCAACAATCAATTCAGTATTTTAAAACAAACATTAAAACCTAACCAATAACCTAACCAATTTTTGCTCTGATGACTCATATCTTAAGCTCTTAGACCAGGGGTAGGGAACCTGCGGCTCTTCAGATGTTCAGGAACTACAATTCCCATCAGCCCCTACCAGCATGGCCAATTGGCCATGCTGACAGAGGCTGATGGGAATTGTAGTTCCTGAACATCTGGAGAGCCGCAGGTTCCCTACCCCTGTCTTAGACTATAGCGAAGAGATGATATCTTTGGATTTAACAGACTCTTTCCCATCAATAAATAAGATCTACACTCTGCTGCTACCACCAGTCCATGAATAGAATAGCAGTCTGATGCCGACAGTCAGTCTCTATATAAATCAGAACACACTCCTTAATTCAGCCAACAGGGAAATTTTGGAAGTCTCTCATTAGAGATATTTCCAACAAGGCAGGAATCCCTGTTTCTCTCTTTATAAGCCTGAGTCAAAGCTTTGTCTGTTGTTTCGAACACCCCATTACTCTTATTTCAGAAAAAAATTCTAAGTATATAAGCAATCAATGAGGAAAAAAAACAAGTAATAGTGTACCATCTGTCTGATGAAAATATCTTAATGGTTCCAGGTTTGTTGCTCAAGTTCTGTTCATCTCAGGTTTAGCTGATTTCTCCAGCTGGCTGCTCACCTGTCTTCAGGCCCTAGGCCCATGTGTATCTCATTTGGAGTCTCCATGGGTCTCAAGCATGACGGCTCTCTAAAGAATGGCTGCCGCTCCCTAAGAATGGCTGCCTTTCTCTAAAGTATGTCTCCTTCTCTTAGGGATGTTCTGCGTGTGTGGTTTGGTCAGTTTTGTCCTCTAAATACTTCTCCCCTGTTCCTTTTTGCCCCCTAAAGAAATGGCTTTTCTCAAGCTTTTTTGATGAGCACTTTTACTGTTGATTCTGAGTTGGCTTCACTCAACTTGTGGAAATGCTCCATTTGGGTTTTTTCACCGCCCAAACCTCTCTAGCATATCTGTGTAGTAGCACTAGACTCCTTGTACAAAGAAATAAAAAGGTGGTTGGTTCTGTGCCACCGCCAGAGATGATATTGGTGATACCCAGCACCCTTGCTGGATATTCCTGTTTATTTGACCCCGTGCAGAAGAAATACACTGGCTCCACCGCAGAAGGTCTTCAGAGGAAAGTGCATGTGTGCAAAGTGATTTTCCCAAGCCTGTTTAAATGCTTGCTGAGAAAACCAGGAGCAAATTGTTCATGTGGAATACTACACAGAGAATAGCTACTCCTCTTCCAGAATGGCTGCCTTTCTGTCAGAGGAGAACTTCTTCCTCCAAGACCACTCCTACAGTATATTCACTAGGTAGGAAGGAGAAAATGCTAGAATCACCACTCTGATGCTCCCTGTTGGCTGCCTACTGTTTCTGGGGTTGCCTTCATTAACATACTAATGACTTTACAATCTCTAAACTCTGCAGCTTGAATGTAGAAGGATGTCAGGGTCTGTTGACAAAGGATCTGCAAAGGGATAGGGGACAGAACTGGTTCTTTGTTTTAACCAGATTACCTGTAAGGGCAGTTTGAACAATCTTCTTATTTAAGCCCAGCATTCAAAGCAAAGTGGATTTTTTTTTTAAAAAAACACACAAATATCTGGAGTGCGGTATCATTGTCAGATTATGATGTATGCGGTAAATGTATTAAACTTAGACCCTCCTCTGTGTAAAATACTGGTCAAATTCCACTTGATTTCATTGGAAAGAAGGATCAAGGCATTGTCAGATAATTTGCAGTACAGAAGAGCTGCAGGGCATTAATTTACCTGGGAATGCTGAGTGACTGTGCAATGCAATTTTTTAAGTCTGTAAAGGGCTGCTCTAGATGTGCCCAAAAGGAACATGATCTACACCCCGATAGCATTTCTATTAGAGAAAACTGGATAAGGAATTTTTCCCCCCTGTTCAAGTTCTATTGCCATACTAAGGTTAAAAGATCATTTTCTTCCAGGATCAAAAGTGGGCCATAACTTATGCTTAAAATGAAACTCCTTAGCTGACAAAATAGAAAGAAGGTGGTCTCTTGCCTTTAACTTCATGAATCACCCCCAATACTATCTCTCCTTCTTACAGCAAACTTAATAGTTCAGTGCATGTCAGTAGAACTTTGAAATATGGCTAACCCCAGATTAGCAGTATACTCAAAAGAATCCCCAAATGTACACAAAATGATTTGTTTGTGTTTTTTTAAAAAGAATAAGACCACTGCTCCCAAGTAGCCCAAGGAGCGCGAAGCATTATTCACAAGGAACCATGGAATATTGAAAACAGTTGAATATCATTTAGAGAAAATAGCAGGAAGCTAACTTGCCTGCTCCTGTCTGGAAGAGATTGTAATATCCTGGAGAGGGAAGAGGGTGACGGAATGCATTATCTCAGGAGAAAAAGTGCTATCTTCCATCCTAATTAACTCTGCCTTGGAATCTTTAAGCTATGGCTGGGATGTAACACGGCATCCTGGAAAAGGGGTGATATTATGGGTGGGAGGGATATACCAGGAGGTTCCTTTCCCCAACTCAAATGCCCCATTTCCCAAAGCCCAAACTCTTCTGTCCAGTGTTTTAGGTTTTTGAATTTCCTGATCATCCAAGCCCAAAGAAATTGCAGTCGTGCTAGACCGCAAAGATTCTATGTCAGATTAGCTCTTTTGCAGGATGGGAATATGCCCTATTGTTCATTTACCCCTGCAATTCCCTGCAGTCTTGTAACACAGCATTGTAAAGTTTGGCAAGCCACTGTAGAACAGGGTAGTATTTCATGATGGAGCTGTAGGCAGAATAGAAGCCTCTTGTGGTGTTTACAGTCATTTCTTTTTGTCCCCCTGTTGTCTCTGGTCAAACCAGAAGCTGTACTGATCCTGCTGAATAAAGAAGATAACATGCACAGTGGAAGCAATCATGCCTCTATCATGCCACTGGGATATAAAACAAACAACAAAAAAGAAAAAAAAGCAACTGAATTTATCATCTCTCTGATCTTCATTTTAGAGCTATATTTTATTTACTTAATTAAAAGATTTATATCCTTCTTTTCAAAAATTTGTTCAAAGTCACTAACGAAACATGAGATGAAAATTACAGTAATACAGCAAAACATCAACAATCAATCCAAAGTTTGCAGACAAAGAGGTTGAAATAAATGGCTACTGGCAGAAACTCACCTAAACTGGTGGGTGGACAGCTATAGATGATCTAGCGGCTAGCTCAGATTTGTTTATGTAGGTACTGGCAGCTATTAAAAATGATAACAAACAGCAGTTGAAAAACAAATATGGGCACCTGCTAGAATAAAATAAAAGGATATTGGAAGTAGATGGTCATTTAAATAGTTGGAATAAGTGTAGCCTTGCTAATTGTGTCACACAATTTTGTACTAAGCTTATTCAATATTACTGTTTAATTAATAAAAATAGAACGGGAAATTTGGCCTATGCTATCACACCCACTTAGCTTCTGCAAAGATATTTCTGCCAATATTTCTTTTGTCCAGATTTTGACTGTCAACTGGATCATTACCCAATACAAAAGGAACTTAGACGGCATTGGGTGCACAGCAGGTACCCATGATATTGTGAAGTACACTGCAACCTTTTTACTGTGGTCATCTGAGATTAATATTTCTGATGCCCTTTGGAATAACAGAACAAAAGTGGACTGGAGCACGAGCAATGAGCATTTTTAATTTGCTAAGGAAGTGATCATCATTCAGCAGTGCAAAAGAATCTCTTGTGTGCCTTACTTCTTCCTTGCAATCTTAACACAACTCTGACACTCTTTCCCAAAAGGCCAGCTGGCATAATGATCATTTGGGGTAAGGCATTGAACTGGATAAAAATATTCTGATAGCCATTCTTCCCAGACCAGCAAGTTCCTCCTTTTTTAAAAAGTCATATTTCTTTCCCAATCTCTTTTTTTTACCATCCTGCTTCTTGCTGAGATGATAGATAGACTTTTGGTGTACTTAGTCCAGGGTATAACGATTCCATTTTCCCTTCCCATAATGACCGATTCATGCACGATTTGTGGCAGATCATATCGCTCCTGCAGAGTGCTCTAACCTTCAAACATTTTAAACCGCTTTCAAAATGGAACTTAAATCTTGCTAAAAAAATTGATTATTGTCTCATTTTAAACCCTCAGCTGATTGATTGTCGGCTAAGTCCAGAGCTTATCCCCAGGTGTACTGAAAATCTCAAAACTACATTGCACCCCCCCATGGTGTAATGACAGTCTCTTAATAGAGGCCATGTCTAAATCCCACAGTTTTTTCTGCTTTCATTAGTCCCTGGATAAAGGTTATTGGGAGGGATCGATCACAGCCAAGTCTCATTACCCTTTACTACATGGGATACCTTTTAGGGCTCGCGTTAAGGAGATAAATTCTCCTGTTCACTGCTGCTCAGCAAATAACTTCTCCAAGTGGAAAAGTATTCAGGACAGGGCTAAGTGTTCATCAGTTGTGGTGTGTCCTCTATGAAGCTTCTTGTAGGACTCTGCCACATATAGGGAGATACTTATTTGAAAGTACCTAAATTGTTAAAGCAACCCATATCCCTGGAGCACAGTTTTGATCGAGGGTACTTTCAGACCACCAAGAGTTGATGTGAAGACTGAAGAGGTACAAGTCTTTGAAAACAGCTATCTACTTTATTAAGGGAATATTAGCATTGGCTCTGAAGAAGAAGAAGAGTTTGGAATTCTACCCCTCTTTTCTAAAAGGAGTTTCAAAGTGGTTCACAATCACCTTCCCTTCCCCTACTCACAACAGACACTTTGTGAGGTAGGTGGAGCTGAGAGAGTTCTGAGAGAACTGTGACTAGCCCAAGGCTACCCAGCAGACTTCATGTGTAGGAGCAGGGAAATAAGTCCAGTTCACCAGATAAGAGTTTGACACTCATGTGAAGGAGTGGGGAATCAACCCTGGTTCTCCAGACTGGAGTCCAGTGCTCTTAACCACTACACCACACTGGTTCTCTAGACACTCAGTGTTTGGCACTATAAGTTTGAATGTCTCTCAAATATTATACATATGCAAGGCAGCATAACTAGGCAAAAACTTTTGCTCTTGTCATGGGGTCTGTTCTGGTTACAAACAGTTTTCTCACTTTCATTCAAATTACACTTGAATGTATGATCCCCCAAAGTGTCATTCAGTTTTGTATTCATAGTCCTACTGAATTGTTCATTGGATCTCTTATACTGTATGTTTACATTTTTTCCTCTTTCTATAGTCTGCTTTAAATCTCAGTGAGAAGGGTAGACTATAAATCAGCTGAATGAATGAATGAATGAATGAATGAATGGAAGAATCCAGAAAGGCTTGTTGCATGTGCTATTTCTGCTTGTTTGAATTGACTGTAAATCAGCGGGTTAAGATGTCAGAATATAGCCAACAGTGAAAATAAATATGTTTCAAAAAGTGTTTAATGCTGAATGAATACACTGTTGTAATTCAACTCTTGCGACAGAGTGATAGCCAATAGGTTAGAGATGGCTTTAATAAGAGAGCAAATAAATGTATAGAGAGGAACGTCAAGACGATGGGCATATGCCATTCTCTGAAGCAGTGGGCCTCTAAGCATCTGCTTCTGGTTTACAGCATCAGGGGAAGGCTATTGGCTACTTGTGGACTTAGTGCCTGTCCATTGGTGGGTGGGCCAGAGAGGCGAGGTGGGAAAAATGGCCTCCTTTCTGCTATGGAGGAGATTTGCATGGTGGTGAAAGCCTCCGGAGCAACAAAGGGGCATTTCAAAAGAACCTCAACCTTCAGGAAATTTGCAGGTCAAAGCCAGTGCCGTGGGGCGGCTCCAGGGCAGAAATGTGGCAGACACGCTGCAGTGCCAGGGGCAATGCAAAACTCCTGATTGCATCGGGGCATTCCCCATGCCAACACAGGGGTAATTTCAGCATGCAAAATTGGCCACAGAGAGAAAATGAAGCCCTGAATACTGTGCTTGACCAACTGGGAAACATTTTTCAACTCCCTCCAAATTTTCCCTGATGAGTATAGGGACATGTTTGTGAGTCCTCTATTGCTGCTAAAGCCTCACCCCCATCCCACCATTATTGCATATTGCTGTATGCCATGTCCAGTTACTCTTCAACAATCTTCCCTCCATTGATATAAAACAAAATGGTGTTTGTTTTTCTGCTTAAAGGTTTACAATAACATATGATTGCCTAGAAAACTCCCTTCTATGGAGCTACAAGTGAAGTATGTTAGTATATCAGGAAAAGGACTGTCCCAGGTAAACAGGGACACTTGGAATGTAGGTTTTGCTGTCACTTAAAGAGGCTGAACTTCATTTCCCTGATGGGAGAAGAAGGTTTTGATTCCTGAGCAGGTGCAATTTCAGATAAGCCTCCTGATTCAGTTCCAAAGTCCTGGGCAAATATAGGCCCACAAGCCTCACCAAGATAGGCTTGACAACTGCCAGTGTTCCTCTTTCTAGCCTCCAATTCACTCTTGGAATGCTGCTTTGATACAAAAACTCATGTTTAAACTGCATTAATCAAAAAATCTCTGCTACAATTGAATAAGGTCTTTATTAGGTCTTTAGATCTCCTTTGGAAAGATGTGTCAAAGATAGAATCACACCAATATTGGTTAAATGATATACTGAATGTTGGAAGAATCTTCACTGTTCCTAAATTTAGGAGGAGGGGGAGACATTTGATGCTTCTGCTCATCATCTTCATAGTTATGGAGCTCTCTCTATAAATGTCCTTTGGATATATGGCACTAATGAGAAAAATGTGAGTGAAAAGCATGTAATTGAAAGCTAAATTAGTTCATTCTGTGCAACGGGATTGCAGAATTTATTGGCGCCTCTCATTTACAGTTACAAACAAATTAATAATGATGGAGAACTGTGAAAGGTTCTTTCCAGAGCTTGCATTTCCCTTCTGTGACAGTGGGTATAAATTTAATTCTCAGCTAAAGACTCGGTCTTCATAACTCTTGAATCAGTCATAATTTGGATGGTTTATTGGAAGGAAATATAATGAAAAGAAATGTGTTCTCCCAGATCTAAGCAGGAGGTCTATAATACTCTGTAGAAGCAGTTGGAACTTTGCTCTTTCCTCTTTGTTGGTGGGTAGGTGGGGGTTCTTTTTTATTACAGACTCTGAGTGGGGGATTTTGCTCTTGGAGGTCTATCCATTTATCACTGTCCGTTTACCCACCTTGCAGATTTCTGCATAAAGAATAATATAGAGATAGCTCTCGGATGGAAAATAGAAGATAGCTTCTTTACAGCAGTTCCAACCTTTATCCACCCCAGTCTCATTGTTTCCCTCTCCTACAGGGAAGGTCCAAATGATAAAGCACATGCTTTGTAGGTATAAGATCCAGCCTTTAGCTTCTGCTTAAAGAATCTCAGGCAGCAAGGCTGAAAACGGCCTCTACCTTGGAGAGCTGCAGCAAATCACACCAAGAAATACCGGCTCAGATAGAGCAATGGTCTGGCTTGGTGTAAGTCAACTTCATATATTCAATGTTGAAAATTATTAATAGCTCCCTTGAGCAAGGGTTTTTTTCAGGTCAGCTTAAAGAGGCAGTGGTCTGCCCACTCCTGCAAAGACCGCAGTTAGATCCACTGGATCTGGACAATTACCACCTGGTTTCAAATTAACAAAGGTCTGGGACTAGAAGGGAATAAGTGCCTAACATAGGGTTGCCATCCTCCAGGTGAAGCCTGGAGATGTCCCACTATTACAATTGATCTCCAGAAAATAAAGTTCTGTTCCCCTGAAGAAAATGACTGCTTTGGAGGATGGTCTCTATGGAATTGTACTCTGCTGAGGTCCTTCCGCTCCCCAAACCCCGTCCTCTCCAGGTCCCACTGCCAACATCTCCAGGTATTTCCCAACCCAAAGTTGTCAACTGTAGCCAATCAAAATACAGGCTTGGGAATCTATGATTGATTCCCACAAATTAAATATCGCCATCGTTCAATGCCATAGCCACAGTCTATAGTGGCACCCCTTCTTGTGGCTGCCTTTTGAAGAGAAAGTATTTACTAGGGGACCTCCAGCTTTACATGAAAATTATTTTCTCTGTTCAGGAATTCATTCTGATTACCTCTGTTTTAAGAAACTTTTTTTTAAAAAAAGGTTAATCCAGCCACCATAATGTCATGAGATTAGTGATGAGGCTGCCTGCTTTTGTTTCAGAACAGTTTCTAGGCCTTGTCTTTGTGGAGAAATCTGTGGCAATGTGGACACCTAAAATGATCATAATCCAGTTTAATGAGTTAAGTGGCAATGCTCTAATCTATGAAGCCATTTAGCAGCATTCATGGAGCAGTAGAGATTACCTTGCTTGCTGAATAAAAGGCGCCTGTGAATTACCACGAGGCGGAGTTGCTGGAACGAGCCCAGCTGGCACTGCCCAGACAAGGGCGGAAATGGAAAGGGAGCCACTTTGGGAAGGGGCAGTGTCACTGGAGGAAAGGAGGAGCGAGCCAAGGCTTTAAAGGGGCTCGCCCACCTTTGTTCAGGCCATGTGCTTGCCGACCGACGATTTGCCCACCCACCTCACCCTAATGTTATATGTTAATGCATGCTTATTATGTCATACCCTAGTGCACGATGGTTTGGCGTATTGATCTGGAAGGGCAAGGGGAAGGGGGCTAGGGAGCTGTGCCTTCCCCTTGGGAATGGCAACAGCGACAAGAGGCGACCGCCCTGTCGAACCGGTCCGAAGGGGAACATCCCTGGCTAGGAGCGGCTGCCCGGCAGAGCCCCACAGTAGAGCGAAGCTTGGGACCGGGGACCCGCCCTGCTGAGCTGTAGCACGTACCCGCATGACCAGATCCAGACCCATGCTTAGCCTCATGCTTCTGCTCAATAAAATGGCTATGGCCAATTTATTACCCCAGCAATGATGTGATGTGTGTCATTATAAAGGGGCCTCGCACAAGAAGTGATCCACCCTCGGACAGCAACAGTAGTCTTCCCCTAAAGGAGAGACATGGCTTGATATAAGATTGATCTGGAAAATGCGGGGGTGGGTAGACTAAGGAAAAAGAAAAACAGATTAGGCACTGATATTATTTTTAACTGCAGATAGTCACTGGCTGTGTCTCGCCTTGGCCAATATTTTTTATCACTCCCTTACTGGGAATGAGAATGCCACAAGCTGCTCCTTCAGAAATGGCATTTCTGGTGTTCTGTGTGACTCATGCCTCCTACAATGAAAGCAAAAGATGGATTTGGGTAGAGGTGGGGTGGGAGAATGAGAGGCACAAAGAAAAAGGTGAATATGCTGAAGAATCTAAAGACATATAGCAATTAACACTCTCCCTCCCCTTCCTATAGTATTTCAGAGAAGCTGCCAGTGTAGTAGAATTCATTCAAAGTGTCTTTGAGTGGATCACTGGCTGTTTAATACAGGCATCCTCTGTATTGCATGACATATTACCATTATCAAGTTATTATTAGGTTATTATTGGGATATAATAATGGTGGTGTTGGTTGTTTTACCACTTAGTTCTTCCAGTAGTCTATATATCTAATTCCGAACCTGGCCCCAGAATGCAAATCAAAAAATCCAAACAAATGTCAACAGAGAAAGAGAAGACATATATCTCTGTCGGAGAGGCCCCAGCTTTGCTGAAAAATGTTAAATAAAACTGTGGTAACCTCCAAGATCTTGCAAGATTACCTCAGAAGATCTGAACTGCCATCTTGGATTTGCTAGGCAACTGTGGAAGGCTAGATGATCCCAAATGCCTGCCACAGTTTCACTTCAGAAAGTAGAGATGAATTGAGGAGAAAGAAGAAATGAGCAGGCATGAAAAATATGATGAGTTGGAGTGGTGGTGCGGTGAAGCTGGAGTGAAGGACGGGAGGAAAGAAAAGGGGAGTAAAAGGGAAGGAAATGGGGGCCAAAGACAGGGATCTCAGCAGGGAAAGTAGAGACATTGTAGAAGGAAGGCAGAGTTGCCTGCCCTTAATTTGGATTGTACCTGAGAGCATTGAGGGGTTGGGGCTTAGGGACCAAAGAAATCGGTATCTAAAAAGTGAAAAGCTTCATTGCTAAATGACATCAACAAATTTTGGAGAACAGGCATAAGTTATGTTAATTGATCTGGTAAAAAAAAGCAAAGGAAGATCTCCACATTGCAGGAAGTTATTGAACAAATGTACAAATTGGAACAAACTCTTGTCAACATTTTCTACCAGTTTCTTTGATTGTGCTTTTCAGTAGCTATCTAAAAAGAGCCAGTGTAATTTTTTGCTTTAGGAAAATGGTTGCAAAGAAGATATTTATCATCATTGCAATAATTTAGTTGATATCATGAAAGAAGTCTTCTGTCACATAGCTGTGCTAGTCTCCCAGTTCGGGTCCAAGTCATGGCATTCTGTTGGACTACTGAACAAAACACACTGGGATGATGTACAGTTCAAAGACGGTGTTTCTGTCTCAGAGGCTTTGTTTAAATCAGAAAAATGCCTACCCTTTAGCGAAGTCTTTTATTATAACATGCTGCCAGAGAAATGGAATTGCCCCCCACTGGAACTGATATAGCTCATGTAGAAGTGGGAATCTAAATTGAATCTGAGCAATTAAGGTAGTTTAACTTCTCTTTGGCCTATTCAGGTCTGTGCATCAAGGAGAGGACTGCCTCTTTTTTTTGTCTCGATTAATATAGCTGTGAACAAATACTTGTGCTTCTCTGCTACTTCAGAAAATGAAAAACACTCTTGGGATTTTTGCTAATGAACAGCTAGAATGTGAATCAACTGACAACAAACAGAAAGTCACTGAATCAGTATAGAAAAGATGTTCTCAGTTCTGTTCTTTTACTGTTCTAGAATTTCCCTCTGCATTATGTTTCATTCCTCCTTAATTCAGAACTGGAGTCCGTACAGTTTGCTTATAGTTTCTTTAACTTAATTTGTGTTGTCCCTCTGTATCCGTGATGGCAAACCTATGGCACTCCAGAAGTTCATGGACTACAATTCCCATCAGCCCCTGCCAATTGGCCATGCTGCCAGGGGCTGATGGGAATTGTAGTCCATGAACTTCTGGAGTGCCATAGGTTCGCCACCACTGCTCTATATTAATTAAAAGTCTCCTTCTTTGGAGGTTTTTAAACAGAGGCTGGATGAACATATGTCGGGAGCACTTTGATTGCATGTTCCTGCATGGCAGGGGGCTGGACTTGATGGCCCTTGTGGTCTCTTCCAACTCTATGATTCTATTATTATAGACGTGTACATGTGCATTGATAAAACACTGGAAAAAAAGCATTCTTGATGTAATGGTGCACATGGTTGCATCACATTGCATCACAAGTCCCTGCTGCCCATGTGCAGTGCTAAATGCAGTGATGCATTTCTGTTGTCAATGGGAGTCGCCTTTATACCTTTGTTTGCTAAACCCGGTTGTGTTTCTTCTTAATTAATCAATCGTGGTTGTGTTTCTTCTTAAATAAACAACCTGCAGGATGGTGCCAAAAAAAAATCAGCATCTCAGCTGGGCTCTGTGTCTAGCAAGAAATGCTGCATTCTTACTCTCTGATAACTGTGTCATGCTCTTGACTCATTAAATGAAAAGATTCCCTGATGCTTGCGGAGTAAGTAGAATTACTTTTAATTATTTCTGCAGGCTTCATAAATTAAGCTAAGTACATTGCCATGTTCTCACTGCCATTTAATAGGTTCCTGAGCACTACAGGTGCAAAGTATTTTCCCTACCTCGCTGTTTCTTTTGACATTTCCACTTTATGAACAGAAGTCTGACTTCTTTGCTTGCTCTGTTGTACTGATTTACCTTGAAACAGCAGTTCATGGTTGTTTGAAGCCATTGGAGGAAGTTATATTTTGAATCAAACAATGCAGATGCAGCAGCCCTCAGATTTACATCACTGAGGTGATGTGAAAGAATGCTTCAATTAGCCGATTCAAAGTGATTTGAAACCAAAGACCCATATTCATTTGTCTTCCTGAAGGATTGAACACACCCTAAGAACCTAATCACTGCTTTGTTGAATTCAGACCAAAGTTCCCTATGTGCCTGCCTATTCGTTAAGACTATTTTTGGAGGCAGCATCATTCATCTCTAAATTGAGATAGATGGGGACAAGGCACAGGGCCTTCTTGGATGTGGTGCCCTGGTTGTGAAATACCTTCTCTGTATTCTTTCACCTGGCACTTTTACAGTTTTGGCACTCAGTTACAATTTTTCCACGTTTAATGATTTTTTAACAATATATCCCCATTGATTTTTTTTCCTGTTGTTCTTACCACATTGATGCTGATACTCCCTGATTTAATTACATATAATGGATGTTGCTTGGCTTACTGGTTTTAAGATGCTTTTCTAGATTGACACTTTTTAGACTTACTGGGTTTTGCCATTTTAAGATTCTGTTTCTAGGTTTTCACTGTATTCATAGTATTATTTGTCTTACTTGCTTGCTGTATTTTTTATCTCTTGTAAACTGCCTTGAGAATCAGATTGGCTGAGAGTGAACGCATGGAATTATAAACAAAGTAGCTAACCAGGTGCTGCCGAGTGGCTCCCAAAGGGCATCATGAAGGTAGTTTGATTTTTATCTCCAGGATCTGATAATATGAGGTCTAGTGTCTACATGTGGAGGTTCTGTTTTTAGCGATCATATCTAATAACCATTTGTTTCTTGGTTTCTAAAACCCCTGGCAATGTCTTTTTTTGTCCACAGAGTATTTAAGATAAACAGGCAGCCCAATCCAGAGAACTGGGGAGACCAGAGACGGTGCTACTGTGGCACAGCCCCACTGCCTTCAGAGGGCTTTTCAGTGGCATGGGGAGACAAAATACAAAAAAACCCCTTCCTGCCACCAGAAATCCCTCCATTGGGCTCAACGGGCTAAGTCCATGGCCCGGGTATTGGTGTCCCTGGAGGAAAAACTGAGGTGAAAGCCTACTAAGTTCCGCTTCACCCCCAGCCACATTTCTGGAACGCCCTTGCTACATTGGCAGAGCTGGTGGCTGTGCAGGCACATTGATACAGTACTCTGCACCATGTCTGGCCCTTGAGGTGGGCCATGGCAGCTGCCTGCTGGCAAATTTGCCCCTTCACCAGAGTAAGTGCCCTGGGGAAGGCAAATCTTCTGAAATAGGGCCCTGCCACCTCCACAACTCCCTTCATCCCGCCCCCATTGGGCCATAACTACCTTAGATTGCTTCAGAGAGGATTCAGCAACTTTCATTGTGGCCAGAGTTCTACCAGTATTGCTGCAAGATATCAAACTGCACAATAGATGTTATAGAGTGAATTAATACTTCTCTGTCAGTGACTGCAAGATAAAGGGGTGACTTGCTTGTATGAAACAGTCAAGTGAAGCACTAATAGATAAAAACATTTATATGTTTCAAATCATTCTTGAGAGGCAGTTCAGGCATTCTATTGTGAGCCATCAAGTCGTGACAGAGGAACGAGTGCATTCCCAAATCTCTCTTTGGAGCATGCAAACGTTTGCAGCTTCTAGCAGATTTTATTTCGTTTGGTAGGTTTTGATTGCCAGGGTTTCTCTGTGCATCCCAATGGGTTCCCAGGTATTTATTACCAGAAGTACTTCTGTTTGTGTCTAATTGTCCCTTTAATCTTAATTTGGGGATAGTGGTTCATCATTACCTAATTTTTTTTGCATTGCCTGAAAAGCTATAGCAAACAACATGATTGCAATACAGCAACACATAAAATACATATATGGTGGTAGAAAATGCTGTCAAGTCCCAACTAACTTATGGCAACCTTGTAGGGTTTTCAAGGGAAGAGATGTTCAGATTGGCTTGCCATTGCCTTTCTTTGCACAGCAACCCTGAACTTCCTTGGTGGTCTCTCATCCAAGCTCTAACCAGAGTCCACCATCCTTAGCTTCCCAGATCTGATGAGATAGGCTGCTGTGACCCTCCTCAAGGGCCAGACATGGCGCAGAGTACTGTCTCAATGTTCCTGCACAGCCACCAGCTCTGCCAATGTAGCAAGGGCGTTCCAGAAATGTGGCTGGGGGTGAAGCTGAACTTAGTAGGCTTTCACCTCAGTTTTTCCTCCCGGGACTATCTGGGATAGCTTCCCAGATCTGATGAGACTGTTTCATACATTCAGGTCAGGGCAAAATACACACATTCATAAATCATAAATAAAATTTCCTAAGATTATATCAGTGTAACTTCCAATTAATAACACATTGCAGATTCAACAAAAATGTAACAAACTGGTATCAATTAATTACAAATACTGAACACAGCAAACATCACATGTAAAATATCAAATAACTAGTGTAGTACTGTCAATCATATTTTGGACTGATTTTTTTTTGCCTTTTTCTTCACAGAAAAAGCAATAAACCTTGCCATTCTAAAAGACCTTAACTGTAAAAGACCTTAACTGTGAAGAGCCCTTCCAGTTTCTAGCATTAAATTGCAAAGGAAAGCGACTCCTTAACTCTTTATCACGAGACCACTGACCATTCCAATATTATCTTTCTCAGCGTCGCTTGAAGTACTGTGCAGTCTGCTGACCATAATACTTCACCGGATCCTCACTGCTGTTCTCAAGACAAATGTTCTAAGTCATTGGCTGCCACCACTTTCCGCCCACTCCCCAACCTTCCCATCAACCGTCTTAGTGAATCAGAACAGCCAGCTAAAGTATGGCCTGTCTGTTGCTGACATACAAAAATTTACTGGCTTCCCTGCCAACAATGCTGACTCAGCAGAGTTGGAGGCCAAGGACGTCCGTTAGGAACAGAATGTAAACATGACTTCCATTGCGCAGCATGGGTTTAGAAATGTGTAAAGCAGGGGGAAAGGAGGAGGAGGTGGAGAATAGACAGATAAGGAGGGAGAAAACTTTTTAAAAACTTTTTAAATCCTGTTATTTAATATTATGAAACAGCAAAATTGAAGTTTTTGTGGAAGGACAGCCTGTACATTTTGCAAGGGTCTCTGTGGTTAATCCCTGTAGAGCTGGCTATCCAACATCAGCAGCAAGTGGTGAATTTAAAGTGTGGTCTTTTAGGTGTGTAGGTGTGTTTCTTTAGAGTAATCGTTCTATTTGCCTTGTAGGCCACCTTGCGTTCCACCAGATTTAAACAGTTAAATAAAAATAAAAGTAAATAATTTTGCCCACAGCACAATAGCGTCCCCAAGTGCAGTTACTATAATATTGGTAGTAGCAAAATTTATTGCATATGGCCAAAGGCCATATCTTGAGTTAGATTAAAAATACATAAAATATGAAGATTAACAAAAAGAGCAATAATAAAAGCAACAATAAAGACAAACTTTGTACAAATTGGTAGGAAATAAAATAAAGATGACTAATCCAGTTCTTCTTTTTTTGTAAAGAAAAGGAAAGGAAGGAAAAGAAAAGAAAGAAAGAAAAAAGAAAGTAAGTTCTGGTATTCATATGTAGGGTTGAACTGATTGTCATCAATTGCCCCCTCAAAAGCATGGATAAGCAAATACCATAAAAGGAGACACTTTTAGTCACCATCAAGTGCTATACAAAAACTTAGAGGCAGGGGGCCATTTTGCATCACCGAAGATCAGAATGAGGATTCCCTGAGAGACGGATAAAAAGAGGCAGAATCCTGCAGTTCATTTTAGACTGTCTTGTAGCCAGTTCTCATAGCTGGCAGCAAACGAAGGGGCGAGTTATACTGCAGAACTGACAGTCAGGTTTATTCCTGCAAGCAGCTACATCCCACTCCCCAGGGGTCTAATTTTCCTGCCTTACACTTAATTATGTGCATTTGTGGCAACTTTAGTGTCTCATGGTCAAGGCCATCCACAGGACCTACTGAAAAGAAAAGCCCTGCCCCCACCCAAAACAAATAGACTCTTGAAGGGGCCAGTATATTAAAATGACTTTGACTCTTTGTACAAACAAATCCCAGGTCTTCATAATGCCTTTGGGATATGCATGTGTAAAAGAAAAAAAATAGATCAGAGAACAATTTGGCCAGTTATTAATCCGATTTTTTTTAAATCAGAGATTTGTGAGTCATTTTGCCAGTGAAACTCAAATCCTGCAGATTCACTGTAGCACTGGTTGATCAAATGATTAATCCACCACCTCTATCAACATACTAATTCCATGTGAAAATTGGATACTATCTTAGCATTGAAAACCTGAATAGCACCTGGGAAGTAGTTGCCACCTTGAGGAGTTTCAAATACAGAACATATTTCAAGTTGCCCACTTTTATACTGGTCCTCTAGCTGTCCCTTTAATATCAGTCTGATCTGTAGCAATTATCAGGTGATGTAATTGAGATCTGTGCCATAAAAAGCTTCACTATTTCCACATATTAAATATCTGTTGAAGGGACAGGGCATTTTTCTCTGAGCCAGTTGGCAACCCTAATTTATTTTTCATAATTGTGTCCTTTCTCTTCTCTTAGGGCAGTGGTTGCGAACCTATGGCACGTGTGCCAGAGGTGGCACTCAGAGCCCTCTTTGTGGGCACGTGCACCACCAACCCAGTTTGGGCACTTGGCAATGGCATGACGCTAAGAGGGCGAAGGGTGTGTGACACACTGCGCGGGTGCCCCTGTGGCGGTGTGGCAAGGGCACACTGGGGGCATGGCAGGGGTGCTGAGGCATTCAGGGGCATTCCAGGGCAGGGCAGGGCAGGGGTGGGCTGGGGCTTGGCAGGGGCGCAGGGTACCCATGTGCCCCAGGTGCAGTTTCCCCTCGCTCTGCCCCTGGCACTCGGTCTCTAAAAGGTTCGCCATCACTGTCTTAGGGGGTTTGGCTGGCATATGTGGGGCTCCTATTTTAGCTTCCCAACAGTCTTGTGAGGGAGGTGACTTGCTTCAGACTGAACAGAGTGATTTTCAGATTGAACAGAGTGAATTTCAGACTGAACAGAGTGAATTTCAGGCTGAACAGAGATTTGAAACCAGATCTGCCATGTCCAAGTCCTACATTTGCTTCCCGAGTTCTCAATGTATTGTATGTTCTCATATGCACAAGAGAATCTAGAAATGCATTATTTTTGCTGTAGATAATATTCCTGAAGTTGAGCAAACTTAAATGAGCAAATTAACCATGCTCTGTTCTTGCAGGCAGCTGGTATTTGATTAAAGGAAACATGAATTTTCTTTTTGTTGGTGGTAACGAAGCATTCCAAGCATGACTGAGCATTTTCCCAGTGATACAGTGTATTTGATGGAAATATTTTGATCTATTGACTATGACCAAAAGTTTTGTGTGTGCATGTATACTCATGCAAAGCAGCACTTCAAAAAGATTACAGAGGAAAGATTCCCTTAATTCTATATAAATGAGCATATGTTACAAAACGGCATACTTCGGGAGATGAGTTTTGGGAGGATAATCCAGAATATATTAAGGAAAAAAAATGTTCTTGTCTCCATTGAAATGAATGTGAATATTGTGCAAGGACATCACAATGGTATCTGATCTAAAAGGATTTAAGAATAGTCAAATTTAGTGAGTCGAGAGCTATAAATAGAGTCTCCATGTTCAAGGCCAATGCATTTCTGAATGCTATTTGCTGTACAGTCAGGCTGTTCTTGAGATTCTTGGAGACAACTGACAAGTTCCAGGTTTTAAAAGAGCAACAATTGGTTTTTTATACCCCAGTTTTCTCTATCTTTAAGGAGTCCTAAAGCAGCTTATCCTCCCCACAATGGACACCTTGTGAAGAAAGTAGGCCTGAGAGAGTTCTGAGAGAACTGTGACTAGCCCAAGGTGACCCCACAGTCTTCATGTGAAGGAGTGAGAAAAAAACTGGTTCTCCAGATTAGAGCAGGCCACTCTTAAACAGCTCGGAGAAAATGACCTCCAACCCCCTTTCTGGGTTGGTGGAGGACTGGAGCCAGTGGTTAAGAGCAGGTGCACTCTAATCTGGAGAACTAGGTTTGATTCCCCGCTCTGTCACTTGAGCTGTGGAGGCTTATCTGGTGAACCAGATTAGTTTGTGCTCTCCAACACAGAGCACAGCTGGGTGACCTTGGGATAGACACAGTTCTTCGGAGCTCTCTCAGCCCCATCCACCTCACAGGGTGTTTGGGGGGGGGAGGGAAAGGAGTGTGTAAGCCTCTTTGAGTCTCCTTACAGGAGAGAAAAGGGGGGATATAAATCCAAACTCTTCTTCTTCTTCTCTTCCCCACATATGCATATATGTACATTCTACTGTTTTGAACATTTTAGCCCAGGGGTAGGGAACCTGCGGCTCTCCAGATGTTCAGGAACTACAATTCCCATCAGCCTCTGTCAGCATGGCCAATTGGCCATGCTGGTAGGGGCTGATGTGAATTGTAGTTCCTGAACATCTGGAGAGCCGCAGGTTCCCTACCCCTGTTTTAGCCCCTTTGGTTAGCGACTGGCAGCAGGCCTTCCTAAAGTTCCAACAGTACTCATACTGATCCTTGACTCTACCAGCCACTGTTGGAAACAGGAACCCTTATTCTGATCTAAGAGATTTTTTGTTTGCAACCTCAGCTTTGCCTTCCTTTGCAGTACCTGCTTTCTCCTTTGCAGGACCTGCTTTGAATTAGTTGGATGTTCTACAGAGTGCCATTGTTTTCACACAGAGACAATCTGTATGAGCCAGCTCCATATCTGGAGCTGTATACCTGGAGGTACATACCATGAGGTACCTATTTGCTGTGATTTGCATGATGGCAGTGGCTCAGGCAACAACAACAACATGATTTGGCTGCCACCTGACTATCCCCATGGAAAGAAGCACACTATACCACTATACACATTTCACACACTATACCACTATACAAATACAGTCTAGTTGTGGACCAAGCAGGAGCTCTGTGAACTTCAATAGCACATACATGAGACCCCTACCTAGTATAACCACCTTAAAAAAAGATTATTGCATTGGGCAATAGCTCAAGAACAATACCGTGTCTGTGACCACTATTTGCAACCGCATATGACAAACTGATTTCTGAGAAAGCCTTTATTTCTTCAGGTGGTGGCAGTGGATTGAAGGACATGGGCAGGTGTCTGAATTGGCATCAGAGGGGCAATTAACTCCCCATAGAATTCAATTTCCCTACAGTGCGATGCTAAGAATAAAGAGGTATCATATTGGATAAAAGTAGCATAACGCCATGTGATTGTACTTTCAATGAGGATTACCGTTATGTGACTGGATTTCCAATCAGGCTGGTGCCTCCCACTTTGTCATGCAGTTCTGTTTTTATGAAGTTATAAATGGCAATGACTCACCAGCCCGGCTCAGATATTACCATGGCAGATCTCCCGTTCCATCAAATAGTATTTAAAGGCTTCCTAATTGCCTTGCAAATGACCTTTGATGCTCTGCACAGGATAGTGATTTGGAGAAACAGGGATTTGGGAAACAGGTTCCTCTTGCTTGATCATGTTTTTTTTTTAAAAAAGGTGTGTATGGGCTCCGATTCCATACAAATTTAGAAAGTGGTATGGGGAGGAATCAGCTTGCAGAGAACTATAGCTTTTATTTTATTTTATTTCAGGGTGCTAGCAGGTGCAGTCTTAGTGATTCTGGGCAGGATGGGGCCCCAGAACCATTTCCATTCTTGAGTGAGGCCAAGAAATGGGTGGCCTTCACCATGTACAAAGTGAGCAGGAATCACGGCTGACTTTGGAAGGCTCAGGGGCAAGCCGTATCAGGAGCATACTCTTCTTCATCTTTACTCCCTCCTTCGATGGGGTGGGGGGCTGTGAGTGGTTGTTCCCCAAGAACATGGGCTCTGTTGCAACTTTCCCTATTGCCCATTGGCTGAAACCACCCTGTCTGCTAGCCTTCATGCTAAGTGAGGTGTGGGGGCTGTGCCTAGCGAGATCTCAAATAACAGAGGAGTTATTGAATACAATTGCCAGTTGTCAGGGAGGGGAAGGGCATTGGTGACGCAAACAGCCTCTTGTTCCCCGAGCCAAGAAAGGTCAAGCATGCAAAACTGTAAAACTGACTGTTGAGCCAGTCAGCCCTGGCACCGCCCAGGCCGCCCCTTCCCAGGGTCTGAAAAGTCCTTCCTCAGGCCTGAGATAGGGTGTCTACTTCAGCTGCTTTCAGCAGCCCAAGGCTTAACAAGTCCTGAGTTGGGCCATAGCTACATGGGGGTATCCTCCTCAGCCATCCGGGCCCTCATCCTTTTTATTCCCTTCCCACAATCTGAAAAGGAAACTCTGGCTCTTTCCAGACAATACAAATAAAATGTTTTTCAGGCAGGAAATAAAACATTTCCACCATGGAGTTCTTCATGGTTTTTAGCCCAAAACATTCTATTCACTGCCTATGAAGTTTTATTTGCATGCTGTTCCCTAGCGATTCTTTTTTGAAAACTTTTGAAAACATTTTCACTTGCTGGGTGATTTATTTTAAATGGTTCCCACACCTCTATGCAGTCCCTGGACTTCTCCATTGACACCATTTTCTGTGCTTGTGCTGGCTGTTGTGTGCTGTAGTTCCATCAGGTTTTTTTAAAATTAAAATTTTTTTGGGGGGGGGGGTTGTGTCTACATAGCTAAGTAGACATGACCCCTAGAGATTCTCAGCATGAGGCTATGAAGCCTTGTAGCATTGGACCCATGGAGTTTTTAAAAAGCATTGGAATGACCACAAAATGGCAGCCAGGAACTGCTTTGGGACAGCAAGTGTGGACAAATATGGGGCTTTGAAAACATTTTGCAAATGTTTCTAGGGCTTGTGTGGAAAGGGGCTCTGTCATGGCTACTTTGGCTCAAAAGTTTTTGAAGTGTAAACTGAACCATGTAAAGTGGGAAGACCAGGTGTTAGTAACTATGGCTGTCATGCAGATAGATACATCAGAGAGCAATGATTCACTGAGGTCCCCTACTCTGTGGCAAAATTGGATTTCCTGCTATGTAATTTTTATTGATTGATTGATTTCATTTAAACCCTGCCTTTCTCCCAGTGGAAGACCCCAAGCCTCTAATGTCATTCTCCTTTCTTCCATTTATCCTCACAACTACCCTGTGAGGTAGGTTTGGTGGAGAAAGAAAGTTTCCATAGCACAGTGGAGATTTGAACCCAGATCTCCTAGATCTAATCACTATACAATCTAATCACTATACAACACTGGCTTTTAAGAGGCCATTCAGCTTTCAAGCCATACAGCGGAAGTGAAACAAACTTAGGGCCTTTCCCCACTTACCTTCTGCTGCGTGCTACTCGGGCCAAGTAGCGCGGGGTCCTACAGCACTCCCCACTACAGGGGCGGCGAAATCAAGCTGTTGCCCCCCCTAAGCACACGTCATTCCTGGCACTGGAGAAAACGGCGCCTTTTGATTTATCCTTCAAATGCAGAGTACCTATTCGTGGGGAAGCCCAAGTAATTAGAAATGACACGCACAGTGAGTAGCGCGCAGCAACGGTGGTAGAGGGGAAAGTGGGGAAAGGCCCTTAGAGTTTATATGTTTTGTGGGATCTTACAATGACAAGGAGATTTTATTAACAGAGACTGTGCCTTACAAATGTGTGATAGACAGATACCCTTGATATGACTTTAAGTTGACACAGTACATCAATCCATTTTTTAAAAGTAATTAGCCCCATAGATTGTACTTGAGCAGATTTTGGTGGTTAAGTGAAGTCAAGTAGGCAAAGATCCAGCCTTTGTTCTGTTTCCTGCCATGCACCCCAGGAAGAGAATTAATATAACTGATTTAATTGTCCGGCATTTGTTTTTGAAGCTGAACGTATCAAAGTCTGCTCGAGATAAAGGATGTAATAATCTTTCAGTAGGGCAAGTTTGAGATGTGCAGCCCTAAAGTGAAGTGGAGCCCTTAGTTACCACTCTGCATAATGGTTGCCCCTTGATCAGAACTATTTAATTAGTAAGGAGAAGTGACAGTGTGGAGTTAAAAGTTAAACGGGAGCAGCGTGAGACTTGATGCGGTTAGGTCTTTCATTTAAAGTCAAGGGTATTTCTGACCATCCATAGAAACTACTAGACTTTTTCTGCCTAACAAAGGAAAATTGTGTGAATCCTTTCATGACACAGATTGACATATTTATTAATTATATCCTTTGAAATTTTTTCCTTTGCCCTTCTCAAGGCAAAATAGTACCCAGGGTGCTTTACAACCTAACACAGTATCATTTTCAAATCAAAACAGCAGCAATAGGACAGCATCATAGTACAGCAGCAGCGGCAAACAATCCTAAACAAACACAATACTTAAACCACCAAAACACCAGAAATACAAAGAGGGACAACAGCAATAAAACATCAGCATTAGTTCAGCCAGTATTGCTCCAGAAAAAAGAAAGTGGGCTTCACAAGAAATTATTAGATTCATCCAGCTCTTTCCCATTTGGAATTCAGTCCCTCTGAATCCCTGAAATTTGTTCTGGCAATCTTCCCTCCAAATTTGCCAAGTTGTAGGCACATAATCCCAAAGGTAGAGAAAGGCCCCTTCCGCACATTCAGAATAATGCACTTTCAATCCACTTTCAATGCCCTTTGCAGCTGGGTTTTATTGTGTGGAATAGCAAAAACCACTTGCAAACAATTGTGAAAGTTGTTGTTGTGGGCTTTCCGGGCTGTGTTGCTGTGGTCTGGTAGATCTTGTTCCTAATCTTTCGCCTAATTTTCTTTTTTTTTTTTTTTTGCTTTTATTAAGTGTATTCACAAAATACAACAAAAATAAACAGAATATACAAAAAAAGATACACTTTCATATTAAGTTCACATATTAAGAGTCAGTTCAAGAAGTATATACAATACACACTAAAACTAACAAAACAACAACAACAACAACCCCTTACAAAAAATAGTAACAAAAGAACAACAAAACAAACAAAAAAGAGGACTGCTAGTATAACATAATGACAATAATCTAACGCCGAATATATTTGTATTAAACTTACTTTCTGTTTATAATCGCTTTTAAACCATGATTTCATTACTTCCATATTAATTATGATCAGAAATTAATTAAACATATATAAACTACTATTTCTGAATCCAGTGTTATAGTACTCAAGAAAATTATCTCTTTGATATCTACACTATAAATTAACCATTCTGGATCTACAGAAAAACAAAGGGGAAAATATGTAATAAGAAATCTGTATATAATCAAACTGTGATTTATACAATTAAATTTTAGTTATCTAATAATAAAAAATCACAAATCATATTTTCATATATTTGTATTCTGATTGTAGGTATTGATTAGAGGTTTCCAACTTTTTTCAAATATCTCTAGATTTTTTTTGTTTCATGATTGTCGATAGTTTATCTGATATTCAGAAAATTTAATACTTTGGAAAGCCAGTCCTTCCACTTGCACCAGGCTTCCATAATTCTTTTAGCATATACCATTCTGTCAAGAAGTTATCATGAGAAGTAAGATTCTTTTCATGTTCTTTTGCACACATTTTTTGGTAAAATATTTAATAGAAAACATTATGGTAAAAAACCCACTTTGTATCCCAAAATAATATTAATTATACCAGATATCTCTGTCCAATATTCCTTTTGTTTCTTCCAAGTATCTCATCATGGGTGTAAAAAAAGTGCTAGCTCCATTTTTTTTTACACTTCCAACATAGTTCATACCTTTATATATTTTGCTAATTTACTAGATATAAGTACTCCAGCGAGTAATGATCTTTAAGTAATTTTCAACTAAGATAAGGTGAACTTTTTTCCTAAGTGTATAGTCTAAGGGGACGAATTTATCAAGCTTCTCTTAAATCTTGGGACCATTTAATCATGGTCTCTTTATGATTTCTATCTTTCTGTCTCTGTCCAGAAGAGTTAATCAAGAAACGCATTTTCACCACATAGGTTTAACCGCTAAGTCTGGAACCTTTCTTTTCAAAGCCTTTTTCATGTCCAAAAGAAATTTTTCTTCACCAGGCAAATACTACTGGCATTGTTTTCCTGTATTACAATGGCATGTCTTTCTTTAAGTCTACATGTGTCATTGTCCCACTGCAAAATGTCAAATTTATATCTATACATTTATCTCGGCCTATTTGTTTCATTAATAACGCTTCTGGAGCGGAGAGATCCAGTTGGGCACTTTTGCACTGCTTCTTCTTCTTGTAGTCCAACCAGATTTTATTATGGCTCTCCCAATATAATGGTTGGTGAATTGTTTAAATTGTCGTATCTTTTGGCATACCATATATAAAAGTACACCAAGTGTAAGTCATATCCTCTATATTTAATATTCTGTCTTGCAGCAGTATCCATTCTCTCAAAACCAGGCGAAACCTGCTGCCTGGTAATATAATTCCAGGTTTGCAAACCAAATCCACCTCTCTTTGCCACATTGTCACTAGATGTTTGTATTGAATTCTCGCTTTTTCCCCTCCCATATAAAATGTAAAAAATATCTTTTTCCACTCTTTGAAGTATTTATTTGTTATACTCCTTACAGGATAGTCTGAAATAAATAGAGTATCTTGGGCAAAATAATTACTTGTCACAGTGATTCTTCCCAACAACGCATAATTTTAAACTTTCCCATTTTAATAAACTCTCTCTTTCAATCTTTCCAAAGTGGTAAAATAGTTGTTTGAAAAATAATAAGATATTTTGATTCGTTAAGACAATTCCTAGGTATTTTATTTTTTGTTATTTCTATAATATTTCATGTAGTTTCTGTTGATTCATTGATATATTAAGATCATCATTTTGTTTTCAACTTGTTTACTATCAAACCAGAGATGGTGCTTGAATCTACTAGTTACACAGTTCAACGTAGTCCAATTTTTTCAACGGATCTTCATCATTATCTTGTTTCTTGAGTCTTGAACCCATTCCATCACCCAACTTCAATTTTTTCTGTTACATTTAATATTTCGTAATGATAGCTCTATAGCCAAAATAAAAGAAGGGGGACAACTTGACAACCTTGCCTAGTGCCCTGATTTATCTGGAATTGGGGTAAGAAGCATTATTAATTTTAATTTTATGACTGTTTATTGTAATAGCTGTGGTCCAATCTAAGAAATTACCTGACCTATTATGTAATCTTAATAATAATTGTAAGTAATCTAATCCAAATTATCAAACGCCTTTTCTAGGGTCATATAGAATAGCATTGTTGCTTTCTTTTGTTAATTTGTTTTATGTAAATACCTCAATCATATTAGTTACAATTTAATATTAGTTTTAATAAATCTATTGGGTAGGAAGCCGTTTTGGTCCTTTCCTATATTTTCTTTCATTATTTCTCTAATTCTTCCTGCAAGAACTCCTGCATAAATTTTATAATCGTTATTCAGTAACGAGATGGTTGAAGAAAGGTGGGTCTGGTAGATCTTGTTCCTAATCTTTCGCCTAATTTTCGCCTAAGTTGCCAGCCGCAGATGCAGATGAAACATTAAGAACAAGATCTACCAGACCACAGCCACACAGACCTGAAAGCCCACAACAACCACTTGAGTCTGGCCGTGAAAGCCTTCGACAATAAATTGTGAAAGTGGATTGAAAGTGCATTATTCTGCATGTGCGGAAGCAGCCAAAGAATTGCCTACCCCTTCCCTCCCTTTCCCTGATCAACCTTCCTCCTCGTTCTCCTCATAATATCCTCAGAGGCTGCGTTCAGTGGCGTGGATGCACACTTCTTGCAGGATAGACATGGCAGGAAAATCCATCCCACTCCCATGACTTCCCTAAGCTTCTCCGTGTCTGCCCAGTTTGAAAACTGTGAATTATTTTTTGCTGTAGTCCCTAGCCTTTTCATGATTGCAGCACTCCTGGAAGACTGTGTATCCAAGGATGTATTAAGTCTTTTGAATTCAGTTCATGTGATTCTTTAATGCAGTATATTTTAATATCACATTAAAGATTCCTCAGACATGCCTTACGTGGCCAAGAAACAACAGGGCCAGATGGGCATCCTGAGGTAGGTTACAGATGGTGATGCTAAACCTCTAATTTCTCTTAGCAATGTGAGAGTTAAAAGGTTTAGCTCATAAATTGTGAAGGTGATCAGCTCAATAGTCTCTCAAATAGTGTGAATTATCTTTGGGGAAAAAAGAAATCCAGGTAAATCCGTGCCATTTATGCAAATTTTCTACTTGGCCTATCTTCCGGAAATAGAAAGCCTATGTGTCAGACAATAGTTCTGCAGTCTAATGAATTCCTGAGTCCAATTCACAGGTAGCACAGTGGTAGGTAGTTCACATTGTTTTTCCCCGTTGGGAATACTTCTTTTGTTAGCATTTGGTCAGTTTCGAAGATTCGCTTTAGAAGAACCAGAGATGCAGGCAGCTAAAGACAAAGAATGCCATGAATCCTCTGGGTTTTCTTCATGCAGGTTTATATACAAGGTATCTGGCAAGGAATTCACAAAACAGTTAAGTTTCATTTTAAAGCTTTAATAGTAAAAGTAGGGATGCCACCTTCCAAAGCAGACACCACGTGTTCCAAGCCTGTTGCAGAAAACAGATGTCCCACATTCAACTGCAGGTCCCTCCTGATCTGTCTCATTCTGCTATCAGTCATTCCCCCTTGTCTGTGCTGGGTGGAGCTCCAGGTATGTCTAAAGCAAGGGAGTCAGGGAATAAAACTGGCAAGAATGTGTGTTCCTGCATTGTGGGGGTTGGACTTGATGGCCCTTGTGGTTTCTTCCAATTCTATGATTCTACTATGTTACCCAAAGTGGTGAGGGTCTGTCTCTTTTAGAATGGGGAATTAGCAAGAGCAGGCTTTTGACTTAATGAATGGTTGGGCAAACTTGAGATTTTTGCTGCCTATGTATATCAAAATCAGCTTTTGCAAGAAAATCTGCAGGAGAGTGAAATAAAGTTTGACAAATTTGTTTATGGATGATAGTGGTACATAAGCAGCACACAATAATTGAAGCAGCAGAACACACACACTGTCCCAGGATATAAGCAGTGTTGAAGGGATAGGTTGGGAATAGTGGAGGAATTGGGAGAATTCTTAGGGGTAATAACTGTTCCAGATCCTGAAGTGGCTTTGGGTCTGTGAAGCAGAGTTCAGAGACCTGCCCTGGGCTCCAAGGAAGCAGGGCAGAAAGCGGATAGCACACAGCACAATGGCAGGCTCAGAAATATTGGGCCCTGAGCCCAATATGGCAGGCTCAGAAGTATTGGGTCCTGAGCATTGGGTGAGGGGCTATTTTGTAGGGAAGGTTGGGCCCTCTGGCCATGCTAAGAGAGCTTAATTTTCCTTTACAAAGGAGAGTCTTGCCTTTCCAGGAAGATAAAAGAGATAGATATAAAACTTAAGTATTGGGACATCAATCTAATGGGTTGAGCACTTGGATTAAGTCCAAGCTGAGAGTGCCCAAAAGGAGGAAGGTATCTGATTAAATTACAGCTGTAAAACAATGACTATGTAAATAAAGTGGTCTTTACAGATAAATAACTCAGAGGAAAACGTTTGGGCAAATACATTAGCAAGTCTTTTGTCTTAGCAGAGTGAGTAGTCAAGGGCTGGAAATGGGAATGCTTTCCAAGGCAGAGGCATTGCTTTCTCTTAATCCCTTCAGGAAGGGTGTGAGGCAATTCTTTTGCAAGACAGATATGGGTGAGGGCGAGTCCAGATAAGACTTTACTGACCTTGTGGGCAACTAGCCAATTCAGAGAATGTGCTCCCCATTTTGGCATGTCACTTCTAGGCACCGCAAGGGTCAGCAGGAATGGGTAGAGATGCTGTTGTCTCAAAACAGAGTTCCCCCAATCCACCATGGGTTGGTCTGGTAACAACGGTGAAAGCTGCAAAAGGGGCTCATTCACACAATTGGAGTGGGTATTTTCTAGGCATTCCTAGGTATTCCTTTCCATTCTCATAGGACAAAGCTAAGGCTACGAGGCCTGTCCAGCGGCATCCTAAGCAATGCCCCTAGAATCGTCTGCAACATTCTGGGGCTCCACAGCAAATGCAGAGGAGTTCCCCAGCACAGTGTTTGAAACCCCCTGCAATGCTTTGAAGGGAGCTGCAGGAACACTGAAGGAATTGTTACGGTGGTCGAAACTCTCAAGGCATTGTTTACATGAAGTGTTTTTTGTTGTGAAATGGCGGCTAAGCTAATGTCACAAAGCTTAGAGGCTTAGCAATTGCAGGTTTGTAGCTAACTCTTCCTTTACAAGGAAATGAAAGGGATGAAACGCCTGAGCAAACCTTCCTTGCATGACTCATCCTGCCAAATAATTGTTGCAAAACAATTTAGCTGAATCACTTGCAGCAATCTCCGTCAAAGAAGCTGGAATTTTCCAGCATAGGTAGACTCTTTTGAAATATCACACAGACCCAATCCTCTGGTCATCCGACACCAGCACTAACACGTGGTGGCAATCCTGTGCACTCCCAGCTGGAAAGTAGAAAGCAAAACAGTATTATTGGAAACAAAATTTTGCAGGAGAGCTGTTCTACCAACATCCCTGGCAAGTTGCAAGCAAGCTGCCCCCCCACCCCCATACAGAGAAGGTTCCAATCATTGTGTTGATGGTAGTGAAATCATTATTACATAACAGAATTCAGCTACAGATGAAGAAGAAGAAGAAGAAGAAGAAGAAGAAGAAGAAGAAGAAGAGTTTGGATTTATATCCCCCCTTTCTCTCCTGTAGGAGACTCAAAGGGGCTTACAATCTCCTTGCCCTTCCCCCCTCACAACAAACACCCTGTAAGGTTGGTGGGGCTGAGAGAGCTCCGAGAAGCTGTGACTAGCCCAAGGTCACCCAGCTGGCATGTGTGGGAGTGTACAGGCTAATCTGAATTCCCCAGATAAGCCTCCACAGCTCAGGCAACAGAGCGGGGAATCAAACCCGGTTCCCCCAGATTAGATACACGAGCTCTTAACCTCCTATGCCACTGCTGCTCCTCAGATGAGCAGATTTTCCTGTTTTTCAAATTGTTCTGGAATGTCTCTCTGCATATTTCCACTCTTCCTTATCAAAGTGTGAGCTTTTTGACATCAAGTGACATCTGACTTATGGTGACTCCTGATGGGGTTTTCAAGGCAAGAGCCAATTCAGAAGAGGTTTGTCCGTGCCTGCCTGCAAGCCATGACCCTGATATTCCTTGGCGGTCTCCCATCCAAATACTTACCAGGGTTGACCCTATTTAGCTTCTGAGATTTGATAAGATCCAGCATGTTTATGCACAGGGATAAATCACCACCAAAAAAGCAACTCCTATGTAGTTATCTAGTTAGTGAGCTTGTTACAGCTAGCTAGTCACCACAGTGCTCTGTACTAAATTTGAAAAATACACACACCAGACAATGGAGAATTCTTAATGCATTCATTTCCCTTCAAAGCACAACTAGGTAATTCAAAACCCTAAAGTCAAGAGGCAAATTCGGAATTTCAAAAACTAAATTTGCTTCAATATTTAACTAATGCAGGTGTACTACTTCCGAAAAATTACACTGGATCTCATAATAATTAAATTCAAGAGATGTCTACAGGGGCATTATCACCACTCAGGTTTTCAATTTTAGAAACAATGGAACAACTAAAAACCTTATGACAATTCTCCAACCTTATGACAATTTGTAATGGAACATCTAACAACTAACAAAGCACTGGGAGATCTCCAAAAGAGAAATAAAATGACTCTGGTGAAATACCCTTTATGCTTTACCATCACCTACTTCGTCATGAAGAAGGCTCAATAGAATATTGGGCCAGGCATTTTGGGTTATTTTACATAGATGCAGGTAAACATGCCAGTCTAATCCCCCCTCCCCATTTTGGTAAGCCCATCTCCTTTCTTCTTGTTCTGTCAGGACCTAATAATCCTGGCAATGATACCCTGGGGTTACATAGCAACCCTGTCTAACATTTCTATTTGTGTACAACTGCTATGTGACAGGTCTAAAAAATTTCAATCAGCATTGCTGTCAAGTTTGTTTTAGTTTGCATTTCATCCAAATGGAGCTTTTTGGTTCTAAAGTCCAATGGTCCTCTGTTGACTTTCAACGTCCTCAGACCCCCATTCCGCTATCAAGGACATGACAATTTTTCCATTTGAGCTTCTACATCAGCTTTCATTTCCTTATCCATCATCTCTGGAGGACATTTCTTTCAACTGCACTTTTGAATAACAGTAATAGTCAATCCTAGTTGAAGGACAAATAACTTCCTGTCCCATTCCTGGCAAATGGTAATAGACATGAAAAGTTAACAAATCAGTAAGCTGAAGTTTAAAAAAAATGAAAAAAAATATTATGAAGGAGAAAATGCAGAATATCCAAATGTATTTTTTTAACCAACACAAACAGTTGGATTGGATTTACTCCTCTCAGGTTTGAATCTCACCACTCCCGTGAAAATTTGCTGGGGGATCTCAGTCCCATTATTCTCTCTCAGTCTAACCTACCTCACAAAATGCTTGTTGGGAGGATAAGATGGAAGAGTGAGGAGAATGATTATGTACAGTGTGTTTGGTCCTTGGATGCTGGCGGGGGGAGTAGAGGATAAAGCACTAAATAAAGTCATAAATATTCCTCTTAAAACCTTTTCACACATATTGAAAGCCATGTGGAAAGGTTGTCTTGTCACAAGAAGAATTTTAGCACATACAGAACAACGTTCCAGATGGAGGTCCAAAGCTTTCCCTCTTTTTCCCCTGTCTCTATTTTCAACAAAGTACTCAGGGAATATTTGATCCGTGAGGGCTGACGAACATGCACTGCTACTCAGTTTTACCGGTCTCTCCTCAGGAGTGTTGTAATTCTTTCCTCCCATCTTGGCCTGTTACATCTTTAAAGAAGATACTCTTTGATGTTTCTTCAACAGAGGTGCATAAATGCCTGTCCTGAACTCTGAATTTCCCCCGCATCTCAGTCAGGCAACTCTCGTGGCTGAATAGTTCTTGCTCTTTAAGAAGCAGATCAGTTTTCCTTTGTCGTGGATACCGTGAGTCCTTCCCTCCTCCTCTATTCTTTGTTCAGTTCCTGATTCCTCTGAAGCCAATTCTCCTTGGCTTTTCTTTTCCTTCTCAGCCCACCTCCTCCTGCCATTTAGCTCCCCACCGCTTTGCATTCACTAGTTCTCTTGTGCCTTTTCCTCCTGCCTCCATCATTATCTGTACACTCATGCCACTTCCCATTACCACCTCTGTCGGGGCATCCGACCTCCCAGCTTGGTCTTTTCTGCTGTACTATTTCAGGAGGATGTGCCAGCTGCTTGCCATTCAGACAGACTTTCCAATTCATCCCAACTGTGGGGGCCCATCTGCTTGCAGCCTTTTTGTAATGGTACTACAGTGGTACCTGCCTGTACTTTGCTGGATGTGAAAAGGAGAGTACTGGAATGCTGGCTTATGTTCTCTTTAGCACATTGTATGGGAAATGGGCACTCTCTTATCTCAGCTCGTGCAGATCTTTATTTTATAAACAGCATTTTCTCAAAGGAGTAATAAAAGAGGACAGGAACAGAAGGATTACCAGCCTTCTTGTAGTGGGAACCTTTGCCAATAACAAGTTTATCAGGGCAATGCATGTGCACGGGACCCGCGGTGTCGCGTTAATTTGCCTCTCCTACCAAATTAGCTGTGCTCAATTTTGTTTTCTTCCCAATTTTACATCCTTGATTACACATTCATAAAACCGTCCCATCTTCCAAGCATAAATACAAATGCTTTCAAAATATAATTGTGTGTGTTTACCAGCACCTAATTTGTTTTACTTGCCAGTTACTAATTACATAGGAAATATAAATGGCCACATGGTCTGTTTTAAGTGCTAAGGGGGTGGGATCGGGGGGAGAAATACCCTTCCCAACTTGGAGAGAGTGCCATGTTATCTTTCAGGGCAACATCAGTTCCAGTCTGTCTTATATATAATGCTGCTGCACATCTCTGTTAGGCTCAGCGTTTGGCTGTCTGCCTTCTCTTGTACGATTTTGTTAATTGGCAGGTAGCAGTCATCATCCGAAGGCTAAGGGGGAGGGCAAGGTGATAAACTGTGTTTAGGAAACATGCCACATTTTACTTGGGAGAAAGCCCCCCCCCCACTACATTCTTTCCTTAGAAACTGTGTTTAGGGATAAGACTGCTTCTCCTCCTTTTGAATCACAATATAAAAATCACCACCCCCTCATCTCAAGCCTATTGGCATGCTCAACAACTCCATTAACAAAGGGGCAAAGACTGCCGTGAAATTCCTTAAACAAAGTGCCAGGAATGGATATGAGAACTACTCCATCCTGAACCCCACTATTTAGTGGATGTTTGGTTCACTTTTTTCCTTAAAGCACCCCAAACAAATGGCAAGGAAGGAAGCAGCCAGCTTGATAGCTCATTAAATTTATCTGGAACGTCCTGACTGATAAATTTGTATTCCACTTAAGCAAATTGTTTGGTTGCCTTGAGAGGTTTCCCTATCCCTGGTTTCTATTACTCTCTTACTTTATCACCACTGCATTTTGTTTGCACTGCAGCAAAGAAAATAAATGCAGATAACCAAACCCTTTCACGGTTTGGGTTTTATCCAATTTGTAGCTCATTTTACATCTCATCCATTTTCTGAAAGAGATATGTGAATTCTCTGTTTCATCGGAGTTGGGTTATTACACTATTCTAGTCCATTCAAAGTAATAGAATGAGGCTTAATAGCTTCTGTTAATTACTTGTTTGGAAAACATGGCCTTTTAGGGCCTGTGGAGAGCCCAGATACGTGTGTGAAAAGCTCCATTTCTTTGCATAAGTAACAGTCCTTGGAAACAATTGTGATCACAAACCTCTTTATTTTTACTGCTTTTTTCAGTTTGGAGAGACCCAGGCTTCATTCGTTAGCAATTAATAGTGTCGTCGTCTTCTTCTTCTGCCGCCGCCGCCGCCGCCACCACCTTTTTGGATCCCCAGTGAAGAGAAGGGCAGGGTACAAATGAAGTAAACAGTAAGTGCTTCAACACAAATGACACTGCGTCCTGAGTTCAGTTTTGCATGTACCAAAGATTTAAAGATTGCATGTACCCCTGTTCTGACAAACACAGTGATAGTGTGTACTTGGAATTGTCACTGTTAGCTCATGTTCCTTCTACATATGGATACCAGTCTCCTGCGCATGGAAGTAACATTAAAAAAAATTATTTGATGATGCCATCTTCAACTGTTGGATATGAATGTCTGAACCAACCCATTGCTTCCTTTGGATTTGGCACCTTGCTAGGGGTGGGGGGATTGACATTGCATGTTGCTTATGATGAGCTGGTAGTTTGATACCCCCCCTTTTAGGTCCAGATGGGGCTTTGGTGTGCCATCAAGATCTTTGACATACTATTTAAATGTCCAACAATATCCATCTGGGCCAATGATGGAGCTCTAAAACAACCCACTGGCAATGAAGAAAATGTAAATCTGAACAATGTACTTCCTCCATTAGATTTTCAGTGGTTGTATGTATCAACCCAATATATTGATTGAATTATGTTCATTATTAGAATATTTTTCTGCCGAGGTGGCTGTCAGCCAGTGCAGAGTCTGTTAGGCTTGAGCCTTGGAAGGTGGGAATCAATTCCCTGCTCAGAAGGAATGCACGCCCCAAAGTTAATACTTAAGTACCACTTGAAACTGGTTACATATGCTAGTAGCTGTTTTACTATACCCATTATCACCCAAGCTCAGTAAACCTTTTCTTCAGAACTTTTAAAATCTCTAGGACTCTGACTGGAGGGAGACCTCTTTGAGTCTTTATAATCTCTTTCCATTCAAGCCCATGGTTCAATTCCTCTGTAGCGAACGCTGTAAAAGATGTTGTGCCAAAGAATACATTTGAAATAAATGGCCGGATAATGGGGTGACATAATGCCACAATGCCAACCATGAAAAAGAACTCAGATGTTCTACATAATGGATGAGTCTTGTCATTCATCAAGTGGGCCCTGTCTCTAGAAGACTGAAGTACAGTCTCCTTGGATGCATAAATGCAGCAGCTTTCTCAATGAATATGCCAGATATTGATAGAAATATGAGCAGTGGATACCGCTGTCCAATGTGCTGACTTCATCTAAACCAAAACCACACAGTTCACCTCAGGACTCAGACCTGCAGCTGGCTTCACGATTCCAAAGCTCTTCTTCAGTTTTAGAATACTCAGTTCAGCCCAAATAGAAGAAAATAATTTCAAGGGTATATATTGGTAACAGTTTTAAGAAAGAGTTTTGAGGGAACCCATCTATAATCCTAGATTCTCCACTAATTTACCACTCCCCCCGACTGAAGCTTGTTAAAATAGAGCCTTCTGAATCCAATGTACAGTATTTCACTCCTTGTTGGCTGTACTAAAGCCTTAATGCTGTGTTTACAAATATCTTAGGAGTAGCAGACCCAGTGGGTGGAGTCCCCTGGGTCAATTCTCCTGCAGCAGTGGTGGAATATGGGGGTAAAAGATCAAGCAACATTGGAATCGAATTTCCACTCCCCCCAAATATGTGTGGACTCAAGGACACTACTGGAGAGTGTAGATTTTTCATTCTGACTGTTGCTTCTCAGTCTGCTCTAGCCCAACATTCTGGAAAGGATTTTGTTTTGTTAATGATGAAAGAGAATGAAACATTGTAATAGGGGGAAGTGTTTCACTCCCCAGGCAATGGATAGAAATGTCTGCACACGACAGAAAACTCCATCCATGAAGCTTTAGAATATGTAAAGAAGCTCTTCCCTCAGGTTGATTTTAAAAATTACCTCTATTTTTTCACTTGCCTTTAGAGACAGCTAAAATGAAACCTGTGGCAGTTTTCTTTCTTATGCCAAAACTTTGTATCCCAACTGAATCTGTGTATTCAAGTGATGCTGCGATGCAGTTATAATGGCCATTTATTTTGGAACGGAAAAAAACAGGGCTGGGAAGAAGGAATTTCTAGGCCGTGAAAAGGCCTGACAATTGCTACACCTGCGAAGGGCCGCTCCACTAATGATGTCTCCCTGAATGATGACACTCATATTTGGTTCCTGACAGGTGTGTGTCTGAAGGTGGGAGAGGAGTGTGTAACATAATGAAAGCAATCTTCCCTGCAAGTATATCTGCTTCTTCCTCCTCTGGGCTGAAGCTTGTCTAAGCTGCGTGTTTGGCAAAACAGATGGATACCCAGAACTGGTGCCAAAGCATTTATTATGTAGCGTGAAACAAGCTCTCCTGCTGACTGCTCTCTTCTGCCGAGAAATGTTGACCGTACGTGCTGAACATCAGATGACAGGAACAGAGACTCTTTCATGGATGGGAAGGAACCATCAATCACTTGGAAGGAACAATGTGCAAACCCCACGACTGAAAAAGTTGGAGAGAATAAGCAGAACATAAAATCAGAGGGCAAGAAGCCAAGGGGGGTGATAATGGAACAAGTAGGTAAAAGAAGGAAGAGGTATAGACAACTGTTTTAGTGTACAATTTATCACACATCTGCACCTAAAGTGCACTCTGGATTTCTTATTTCAAGGACCTGCTCCTTATTTACCTTTAATAGCAGTACTTATGGCAAAAGAGATGAATTGTAACTGAAAAAAGCGACTAAGTTTAATGAAATACCTTTCAACCACTGAGAATGTTTTGATGTTTTTCCCTCAAGTGTGAAGGGGGCAATTTCTGGACTTACAAAAAGCCAGTAAGAGGCCTTGGGGAAAAAACTGCCAGAGCTGATTCTTCATGTGGTCCATGTGGGGCAGGGAGTTCCCCTGGACTTACAACTGATCTCCAGACTACACTTCTCCTGGAGGAAATGGCAGCTTTGGAAAGTGCACTCTATGGAATAAAATCCCTCCTTTAGCTTTGTTCCCTTTCAAACTCTACCTTCTGCAAGCTCAGCCTTCAAAGCTCCAAGAATTTCCCAAACCAGAGTTACTAATTGTTATTCCTAACCAAGCAAGTAGGAGGAGGTCAAGTGGAAAATAGAGCATCTGTGCAAATGTTATGAATGTCTACCTATGTACTAAGTCAAAAAGACTTCCAAATGGACCTTCCTAATCTCCTTTTCCAGCTTCATACCATATGAGAGGATGGGCAGAGGATTTTTAACCATGTGCATGTTCCCTGCAATGGTAACATCATATTGTGTTTCATGTCACATGGACAAAACAGGCAGAGTGGGTAAAGAATCGTCCAAAACATGCAATGATCCCATTTTGGGTATCAACATCCTTTGAAGAATGCCTGAGGGTTCTGTTAGGTTTATTTGAATCTATTTGTATCTCCACAGCATCATGTTGCGAGGAAATAAACTGCCAGATGGGAGAAACTAAAACAAGAAAATGATTTGTTTTTAACAATTCTGTTTTGATTGAAAAAGCCCACCTTCAGTGTTCTGCATACTGCTGGGACCAGGATATCCTGGTGCATCTTTTGCTTTTGAGGAGTAACCAGAAGATGTACCAAAGAAATGCATTCCTTTCTGAAAAATAATGTTAGCTTAAAAGAGATCTAGTTTTGGGTACTTTTGCTGAGTCATACACAAGTCAGTGGCCATTTTTGCACTGCCAAAATATCCCAGGGTAGAACCAGGATCTTAAATACTGCAGCTATTTTATCCTGGTTTCTTCCTCTACATGGCTCCCCACTTCTTCCCAGGAGCTGAGGCAGGCCCGGGAGGTAATTTTGTTCCACAGGGGCACAGGACAGATCTAAGCATGCTTGGTGTCCCATGTTCTGATTCACTGTTGTTTTTGAGTGGCAGCAGTGAGCAGATCTCAGTGTGCCTGGTATCCCACAAATCTTTTTGATAGGTCCAAGACTATCCCCTAAATGCATCTCCCTCACATTTGGAAGCCTCCTCTCTTTTACATTCTCTGCAAGAATCCTGAGATTTCCCTCCTTTCTTTTATCCAATTAGTGTACAGAAGGAGGTATTTCAAACTGGATTTGGACTCTGTCAGTTGCTGACAGAGACGTGCATATGCAAAATGAAGCCCGGTGCAAAATCTGATCCCCCCCCCCCCGTATGGAGAGTGGCTTGTGCTGCTAGTTTTTCCTCACATCCCCTCCCCCTCCCCCAGTGGTCTTACAAGATTAGGCTGGCACAGGTTGGATTCCTTGCTTTGGGGTGGGCTGGGGGTGCTCTTGGTCCACTTGAGCTGCCTGTGGTTTTGTATGTGAGGTACGGGGAGCACCAATGGAAAATGCTGGCTGTTTTGTGCAGGAGGCATTTCCAGGGGTTTGGTTTGGGAAGTGCTGTCTCCTCTGCCCCCCACCCCCCGGTGGGTTGCTGATCAGTGATGGGGAGACAGAGGGAGTGAGAGAAAGTTGCAAGGTGGGAAAAATATACCAGGTCTGCTTCCATGGTGTTTGCATGGCAGTGGGGTCACACAAGTCCATTTTAAAAGAACCGCCAATTTGGCAATTTTTGAATGTCAAGGAAAAATAGCGGGACAACACCAGTGCAGACCCTGTGCAGCTTTGGGAACCATGAGGAATTCCTGGCTACACAGGGATATTTTCCATGCTTACCCCTGGATATTTTGAACGTGTAAAAATGGCCAGTATGTGACTTCAATACTCTCAGTCACAGTTAGAGCAACCACCTGCCTCCACTGTCCACTGCTGTGTTGTGCAGCAGTGCAAACAATTGTGGGGATTCTATGACATGATCTCCAGTTACACAACTGGCAATGATGTCACATGTTGTGGTGATGTGTTAGCAATTCCCCTTTTTTAACTATATAGTTTTTGGGGTTGCTTGAGCATTGCAGCAATGTCATTTCTGCTTAGATGACCGAAAGACATGTCACAACATTGTACAGTGCATTGCCTTGTGCCCAAACACTCAAAAGCCCTTTTCACACAAACCTTTAAAAATATTTTGAGGCAGGAAATAAAACGTTTCCTCCATGGAGTTCTGCACTGCTTTTACCCAGCCCTCAAAATGCGTTAATTAATCCACTTTTTAAAACAATTATTTGGCTGAAAAGGTTTTTGAAAACAACTTCAGTTGCTCTGTGATCTGTTGACTGTGTTTCCCATGCTTCTCTGCTTCCCTGAACTTCCTCCTCAGCGCCCTCTTCTGAGTTCACTCCATTTCCCCTTGGCTGTTTATTTGCAACATTTCTCTGATTGTTCTTTTATGGGGGGGGGGGATCTTCAAAGCATTGAGTATAGAATGCAACACAAGGTTGTGAAGCACTGAACTATCATTTCAACACAGAACTCAAAAAAAGGGAAAAATCATGTAATGGCCAGGAATCAGTTTGAGGGGGTGAGTTCAGACATACATCATTGTAAAGGGGGCAGGGGGCCTGAAAATGTTTTGGAAATATTTTAGGAGATTTGTGCAGAAACGGCCAAAGTCAGTGAATGAACTTTTTAGGGTCCTATCATGTTATGGCCAGGACTGTGTGAATTCTGCAGTTGGTCATGTCAGTGATTTTATTCAGTTTTGCAAAATTCTGTGATTATGAGTATAAGCCAACTGATACAAAAAGAAATCAGCAGAAGTTGTCCTAGGTATGTTATTAGCACTCCTCACCACACTGCTAGCAAACAACTACTTGGAAAGCATATTGCGAGAAATGGCTTTGGGACAGAAATGATGAAATAATTTCTTCTGACTCTCTCACAACAATGTTGCCTTTGAACCAGGAAGAAAGACCAGGAACCAGGAAGGAAGACCAGGAAAACACAAAGACTAGACCAGGAAAACAAAACGAATGCCATTTGTCCTTTCAGATCCAACTGTATACAGGGGTTAGAGCAGGGGTCCCCAAACTTTTTAAACAGGGGGCCAGTTCACTGTCCCTCAGACTGTTGGAGGGCCGGACTAAAAAAAACTATGAACAAATTCCTATGCACAAATGATTGTAAAATGTTTGATTTCACCTTTCAGCCTTTCTGTCATGGTCTATTTTTAGAACAGTGACCAAAGTATGTCAAGTACAGGGTGGGCTCCAAATATTGTTGGGGAGGCTGTGGAATACGTTCCCCTGTAAAAAAAGCAGAACTTTCCCAATGAAGCATTCCATCTAACCCAGGATTAGGTATCTTCCTGGGTTCTTCCTCCCTAGCAGCCAGCGAGCAATTCACCAGCCTGGCTGATGCCAATGGGAGTGAGGCAGAACAGAAAGCCTGAGAGCAACACATGGAGTAGCTGAGAGGGAAGGGCAGAGCAGGAGTTGCCATGTGTAAGGTTTCCAATTCTGGGTCAGAAAATTCATGGAGATTTGGGGGTGCCATCATGTAACTGCAATCAACAGCCGTTGGGGCCGGTTCCTCCTCTCCCTCGAGCCCCCGCTGCACATGAATGGAGCCATCGCCGCCATGCCTGGTGGGCCAGATAAATGCCTTCAAGGGGCCACATTTGGCCCCCAGGCCGTAGTTTGGGGACCCCTGGGTTAGAGTATGCATGGATATAAAAACTGTAGCAAAGTTTGGGCCACTGCAGGCAGGACATGCGTGAATGGGCAAAATGTGTATTTTCCATGTACAGACAGCTTTAGTACATGCGAATGAAATGCCAGATTTTTGAGGGAACAACATGCCGGCACATGCTGAAGTTGTGCATGAAAATGCATTCCTTGTCCCATCCACACAGAAGGACAACTGGAGGTTCTAGCAGGGGACATATTGGGAGGATTGACCTCACCCAAATTGGAAAGCCTTAGAGATCTATATCCTTTACTGACTGTATAGTGATAGAATTCAAGGTGTTGAGATATTTCCTTTAATTTTATGTAGTAGCGGAACTGGTAATTTCAGGACTTGCCCTAAGATCAAAACGTTCTAGAACAGAGCTCCTTACAGCCCAATCCTAAGGGCTCTGGCAGTGCAGGGGGGAAGGGCAGAAAAAAAAGAGAAAACCCCCAGCTGCCTGACAGCCCTCCGTAACCCAAAACAGACTTATGTTGGGGTGTTCCAGGGCTGAAAGCCAACTACAATCAGCTCCACTCCCTGGGGACACCCTTAGCCCACCCCCAGCTGTGCCAATGGCCAGGATTAGGCTGGCACAGGTCTGAGGCCTAAGCCTGCTTCTGGGTACTGCCCTCTTTGCCCCCTCCACCAGCGCATTTGGCACTTATGCTGGTGAGGTGGGCACTTTTATAAGTGCAGGTCTGAGCCTTACACCCCTGACCTCCCGATTGAGCTACCTGTGAATGAGGCAGAAGATATTCTAATTGCTGTTCATAATACAGCTGTTTTAAGTCTGTTCTCATGCTAGTACTCTTTATCTGTGGACCCAGAAATGCGACAAACTGCCATCAATGCCCTTTTAAACAACCACTAGTACTTTATTAACAAAGCTACTTTAACTATTAGCTATGAAAATGCAAAAAAGAGCCTGGATAAAATGTCATCAGTTCACTTCAAGAGGCCATAACTAACAATTTTCAAGATTAGGAAAGTGAGCAAAATGTTTCTCCTGTCAGAGTTGTCACTCTGCCTTGTTCTTCACTGAAATCAAGAGGGAAGGGCAACATCCATCCTTTTATCCCAACAAGTTTTCCCACTTTGTGTCAACACTGCATAACAAGATTTTCCTCTTATGTTCTTTTGAGGTAAAGGATGCCATCTGCCCTCCTGTGTGGCTTTTATCGTTCCCACCTCTCATCAAGATAGTTGAGAAGGTTGCTTGGCCATAAAAATAGAATTAATTTTTTTTCCAGATCCTCCTCCTCGGAAAAAGTCTCGTAGCAGCCTCTGCCCTACAAAAACTGTCTTTCCCCCTTATCTTCTTGTTTCCATAGCAGCCCCTCTCCTGTTTATTGAGCAGTTGTTTTAGCTTCTCCCTCCCACTCTTCCAGTCTGCCTCCAGTCCCCCCAAAACTGAAACAATATTATTCTTATTAACCTTTTCTTAGATTCGGCACCTTTCCCAACCCACTCTAAACCTCCTGTAGCTTCTTTATGAGAAAAAAAAAATTCCACCTACGTCCTAACTAGGCACATCATTTGCTGGAATGTCAAGGCAACACTGGAACAGGAACTTAAACGTAAGAGGGAAAGCCATCCCTCTTGCATAGAGTTAAATAGTCAGTAAGAAGAAGAAAAAGCAGAAGAATTGGTTTTATATCTTGGGTTTCTCTACCTTAAGGAGTCTTAAAACGACTTACACTCACATTCCCTTCCTCGCTACACAAAAGGCATTTTGTGAGGTAGGTGAGGCTGAGAGAATTGTGACTATCCCAAGGTCACCCAGCAGACTTCTTGTGGAGGAGCAGGGAAAACAAACCTGATTCACCAGTCGGCAGCTTGCTTGGCGTAGGGAATCCAACCCCTTTCATTGGGCTAGAGTCCACTGCTCTTAATCACTACCCTTCGCTGGCTCTCACATGAAGCTTGCCATCAACTGAGGCCTTCTTCTGGCTCCTTTTAGCAGCAAAACTAGTTGCCTGTATCTTACTAGGCCATCAGAGCCTTCTGCCAACTTAAGTGATCCTTGGTCTGGTTTGAAGAAAGCTTTAGACTTTGCTGAGTAAAGTGGTAACATCTAAGGCAGCTTTGAGAGCAGAAGAGTTGGTGCAGAAGATCACTTCCCTTACAAAGATAGGTTAAAACAATTGAAGAAAAAACAATGACAAAGAAAGTTGATAGGTGAGAGCAATTTATAAAATTATTAATGCTGTGGAGAGAATGTTTCTCCTCCTTTCATAATGACAGGCAGTAGATTTAGGACAGACAAAAGAAAATACTTCAAACAATGCAAGGTAAAATTATGAGTTCACTACCATGAGGCAACTAGCTTAGACAGGCCTGTCAACAGCAATGGGCTGTGATAGCTAAAATGGAGCTTTGTGTATAGGAGGAAGGGTGGCAGCTAACAGAAAAGCACTGCTGCCTTCTGATACTGTTTGTGAAGTTCCCAGAGGAAGCTGACAGGCCATTGTTGGAGGCAGAATGTGCAGATTTGAACCTTGGTTATAAGAAGGCAATGGCAAACCACCCCATAAACATAGTCTGCCTAGTAAATATTGTGATGTGACGTCACCCCAGGGGTCAGTTACGACACTGTTCTTGCACAGGGGATTACTTTTCCCTATGGGGAAAGAACTGCCTTATAGGATGAGAAGAGTTTCCTGGGAGTAAGCCCCTTTGAATAAAATGGCCTTAACTTCTGAGTAAACCTGCTGAGGATTGTTTTCAAAGATGCTCTCCTACCCCCACTCCCCATTTCAAGCTGAAATGAAAAAAGGAAAAGATGGTACTTTTGCCTTTACAAAGCAAAACAGCTGGATAAATACTTCAGTGGCTTTATTTTTTAAAAAAGTCAAACCCTGCCTGAAGCGTGGAAGAATGAACAAAGGTCATTATATATTATATTCTGGGTCAGAAATATGGGTTAGTAGTGTGTGTGTGTGTGTGTGTGTGTGTGTGTGTGTGTGTGTGTGTGTGTGTGTGTGTGTGTGGCAGAGCTGACACTCTCATTTTGGTGAGGCCGGTCCTGTACCTTTCTGACCCTGTGTCTCCTCATCCAGGCTGAGAAGCCTGGCTAGAATTAACGGCCAGCTGCTGCTGCAGTTTCTCTCCAGGTGAATGTTCAGCATTTGCTTCTTCCTCTGTCTCATGTGGGAAGATATTCGGGGAAGTTTCTCTTTCGGTGAGCAGCTTTGCCCCACCTCTGGGTACCCTGAGCAGTATCGACAACAACAACACCTTTTATGGGCATATAAATACACAAAATAGCATAAAACTATCCACTAGGGATAGCTGGTAGGGGAAGTAGAAAATGTACTAACTATTGTAATTGATTGTCCATATGGTTAAACTTGGTGGCTTGGAGTGGCTTGGAGATTTCGGCTCTTCATTGCCTTTATTAGGAATGTGGCTACATCTATAGTAATCTGAGAATTTTTTATCACGGAGTAAGTATTTGAGTTTTCCTTTGTCAGAGGTCAATAGAGGTTCATTCAGATGGGGTTTGATGAATGTGTCTCTTGGGGATGTATAGAAATTACAATGTAAGAGTACATGCTCGATAGTCTCTATATGCCCCTGTGAATTTTGGTTGTGGAAACATTTTTTTCTTCATTTTTTCCTCTGTTGTTTTTTCTAGAAGTTTAATTGCAATTTTTTCCAATAAGTTTCTGAGCCAGTCTCACATATTGAAACATGTGTTTATTTCTTTGCCCCATCCAACACCTGGTCCTTATCCATGCCCTCACCAAACCTCCCCTTCAGCCATTTTTGCCTCCCCCTCTTGCTGCAGAGAATTTTGTTAAAAATATTATTAGTCACATAGAATTAATGATATAGTGTAAGGTCAGAGAGTGATTGCCTCAGCACTTAAATTATCCTGTACCCTAAATTACTCTGTGCCTTCATGTAGTCACCCAACCTCCCCTTTCTCTTCCTCCATCCTCCATTTTGAAAAGGAAATTTCATTTATTTTTCTTCCCTTTGTCTTATCACATTAGTGACATAATGTTAAGACAAAGATATGCTTTGTGTCCACAGTTAGGAGCCATGAAATTGACAAGGGAAGTTGCTTTTGAAGGAGGAAATTGACAAGAAACTGCCTCAGTAAAGATGGTGTCTTACTGCAGATAAAATTTGGCGCAAGATAAATGAGGTAAATAAAGTAATCCTGTGTCAAAGTGTGATTCCTCCCCCACATCCATTATACAGATGGTGCCATAGTTCTGGTTAAGAGGCAGCATTTCTTCTGAATTCTGGTTGCTGTTACTTTCAGGGGGGAGAGTGTTTCAAGCCAGTGATAATGAACAGCAGCAGCTCACTTCTGTCCTCCTCTTTGCCAATGGCATTATAAAGGCAGACTCTTTACTGCTCTGGCCTCAGGTCTGAACTTCTCTTTTAGACCACTCCCTCTGTTCTGAGGAGGGGAATGAAGATGGAGGGTATGGAGTTGGCTTCCTAACACTATCATTTTGAACATTTCTGTTTGTCCACTCTTATGATCAAGGGGTGCTGAGGAAGACTAGGATTTGGGAAATCCAGGTTTGAATCCCTCTTTGCCATGGCCAGTCATAGGGCCAAAGTGAACATTCATGGCTTTAAGAGTTTGGTTCAGGGAATCTCAAGGTTCCCCACAGTCACACAGAAGCTGCTGGGAATGGCTTTTAAAAATAAAAATAAAGGAGAGCCCGAATGGGCTGAGAATGCTACCATGGTGGGAGGAACGGCTCCTCCCCTTCTTAAGCCATTTTCCCATGCCAAAACAACTTGGGGGGTGGGTAGTTATTTCCCCATTTTTGCTTCTCTATTAGCACAGAAAACACCATGTAGAGCAGCAAAAATGGGGAAATAACTCCCCCCAGCACCAGAAAATGATGGATGGGGAGGGGGTAGGCCGGAGCACTTCCTTTCTCCATAGTGATTTTCACAGCTCAAACAGGGTCTCCTTAATTTTTTAAAAGCCATTTACCACAGCTACTGTGCGGCTTTTGGGAACCTGAGTTCTTTAAAAGTGCAAATATGTAGTTTGGGCCACAGTCTCTCAGCCTAACCTATGTGAGGAAAAAATGGCGGAGCGAAGAACGATGCTCACTTTGATGTTCACTGAAAAAGGAAAGTGAGGTAAATAGCAAAATTCATTAAGAAAGTATTATCGACTCCCTCACCTAGTAAGTTTGGTTACTGGTGACACAGAAGTAAAATGAGTTATGTTGGTAATCTGGGAAAAGGTCCACAGGGATGTGTGCCTTCTGGAATTCCATGTGGAATTATAGCTAATGTGTGATGTAATTTACTGGGATCACTGATTTTGGTTCTTTTCAGAAAAAAATAAGGAACCATCTCTCTCTTGTTTTTTAAAAGCGATCCATTTGATATAAAGCCTAACTGGAAAGGTACTTGGCAGAAAAACTCCAGTACTCAGGAGTGAATATTCTGTCATCCTGTCATGGTCACCGCCAGCATGTGGTACCTATTTATCACCCCTGTCTCCTGCAACCATTGTGGTATCTTGGATATACTCTGTTTTGGAAAAAAAGGGGTATATATTTTATGTCTGTATATTCCCAGCAAGTTTGAAAATTTTGTATAAGATCGTAATATCTTTTTGCCTTGAATTAGAACTGCCCTGTATGGTACATAGACTATATATGCATTCAGGTCCATAGACCCTTCTGTTCTGTGCATGACAAAATTTTATCCTCCCTCTTTTATACATAGGCACTGAGATAAACATGGAAGGGAACTTGGAAAGATCCTCCAGGTCCTTCAAAGATACAATTTTGTTATGAAAGAACCAGACTTTTGTGATTAAATGCTATATCTAGGCTTGTCAACCTCCAAGAGCGGTCTAGAGATCTCCCAGAATTATAATTGATCTCCAGACTACAGAGATCAGTTCTGGAAATGACTTCTTTGGAGGAGGATTACATTGTACCCCATTGAGGCCCCTCCTAATAAAGGTGATTGATTGATTGATGTTCTTCTAGTGCACTGCATCCGCCATACTGATTTATGTAACCAATTTATTGAGCCTCACATCAATTTAACTCTTGCCCCTTCCGACAGGGCCAAGACTCAGATACTTCTTAATGATCGCTGCCCTAAATGGACTGAAGATTAAGCGAAGTTCTTAATTCTGGCTCTGTTAAAACATTAGTCACTTTGACTTGGATCTTATTTTGGTTATCCTTGTTTTAAAATTGTAACTTATGCCTAATAAAGGTGATTGATTGGTTGATTGATGGATTGACTGAGGACCCCCCCCTCCTCTGTAATCTCCACTTTCCCTAGGCTCCTCCCCAACATTTCCAGACATTTCCCAACCCAGACATGGTAACCTTATATTAAATGGCAAGCATTCCGTACAACCATTTTACTACAGTTTATCCTGATTTTGCTTCTCAGACACCCAAAGGGGCAGGCTGCCTTCTCCATCAAACATCGCCTGTTTGTTAAATGTGTAATTGTTTTGTGTGCACTTTATTACACATTTGACATCAATCTTCCAATCAGCACAATGCAGCTATTCATCTAGAAGATCTTTGAATGAAAGTTCCTTTTTAACTTCATTTTCTTCATGGCCTCCAAACCTGGGCTGCATTCAGCTTTGCTGTGTCATCAGCATATTGGATCTGACATAAAGGCAAGGATGGTTGAGTTCACATTTGGCTCTGTTCGCTCTAGTTTTTGGCCATTAATACGTTTGTAAGCTTTGAAAGCTGGGAAAATGCCAGGTTGTGCAGTGACTCAAATCAAAGATGCGTCGCCTTAGCAATCAGAACAAGAGACATAATCTTGAATATCCTCTGACTTTGAATGCTTAATTGCTTAACTTAATTAAGGGCTGTCCATTTCCATGTGGTTCAATGTGTTTCTTTAACAATGAAGAACTATGCTCAAGTTTTGGCTTCTGGAATATGGAAAAAAGGGAGCATCTCAGAAAGGTTTCAGCTCTGTATGGAGCAAATAAATGAAGCTCGCTGCATTTCAACATTATGTTTGTTTTGAAGGTTTATCTCTGGCCTACAGCAGGAAGGAACTACTTTGTGGCGTCTAGCTCTCAGACAGAAAGATGGGGTGAAAATGCAGCAACTAGAAAATGTCACTAGAAGGTTGCCTAACTAGAAAATATCGCTACAAGGTTGCCAGACTCCAGAGGAGACCTGGAGATCTCAAATTGCAATTGATCTCCAGACTACAGGGAACAGTTCTCCTCGAGAAAATGCTTTGGAGTGCAAATCTATAGCATTCAGTAATTCCCCTCTTTAAACTGTGCCCTCCTCAGGCTTCACCATGAAAATCTCCAACAATTTTCCAACCCAGAGCTGGCCCCCTATGCTACATAGCATGTGTTAGCCTTGCAAGGCAAGCTGATATCATTCCTGTTTTGCAAATGGGGAAGGGGAGCCTTGGGTGATTTTTTTAGTGAGATTGAAGCAGGGATTGGACCTAGTTTTACAGACTCATGGTTACTATGCTGTTTTCATTGCGATATAGCTTAGAATTGGACTGCTGTCAAGAATAGGCTTACACATGGCATAGTACAGTGGTTCAGTCCAGAGGCTACAAAGGAGTAAATTACAAGTCCTGTCCCTGATTCAAAAAGACATATAGCGCATTGATAAAGGAAACTGGTCTGTTGTGTGAAGGATCCACGTGAAAAGTTGCTAATTTTAAGATGGCGGTTAACTGATTTATTAAAACTGTGGACTTGTCAAGTTTGACGTTTAGCGAACAGGAAGGCTGGAAAGTTCTATTGATCTACTCATCTCTGCTACCTTCCCAATCTTCGCCATCCATTGTGGATGAGCTGTCAGGGGTCTGCAACCTGCGGCTCTCCAGATGTTCATGGACTACAATTCCCATCAGCCCCTGCCAGCATGGCCAATTTGTTCCATAAAACTTGGTGATGGCCAGTGGGAACCCCTATTTGTATAGCTTGTCCTGGGTTTGGTGAGCAGCACTGCACTGATGGACTGTCATGATATATAAAACAAAGGTTCACAAGTTCATCTTCTAGGCAGCAAAAGGTTTGCCCAGCAACAGGGGCCAGGAGCTGGGAAGTCTGGGGGCAACCAGCTACAGTTGACCTTTAATGTGATTGGTGCATTCAACTGTGACTCTGGTCCAATGGGAGGCTGTTGCCGGGAAAAGTACCTAGCTTGAATGTATAAAGCTGTCCATTGTTTATAAGCAGTATCCTCTTCTCTTCTATTCTAGACTTCTTCTAGCTTAGTATTATAGTATTGCTGAAGTGTTCTGTATAGCCTTGTAGTCTTACCTAGTATAATCTTGTATAACCTTGCAACTGCTAAGTAAAACCTTCCTGATTGGAAAGAACATCTTGTTTGGACAGTTTTCTTTTCCTAAAGTGATAGGAGGCTGCAGTGTGTGCAGGAAGACTACTAGACCTTCTTCTCTACTCTAAGTAGCTCCATTTTAAATCTGCTGATGTGGACTGCTGGACTACCTGTAAAGAATGTTGAAGTAGCACCTGTGTGCATATTTATATATAAGGTTCCATTTGCTAGCAAAAGCAGAAACCATTTTTGTTTGTAGCCTGCTAAGTATAAAATACTCCTGTTTCACTGTTCATCTTGCATTTTATAAAGAAAACACCATAAATATTTTTGTGGGAAAATGTGCTTTACCTTTTCACAACATAGAACTGTTATAAAGTGCTCCTGCCAATAAAAGATGTGGGAAAATATATGGCTGTGTTTGTGGAAAAAATTAGTGTGTGACATACTAGAGATATTGTCAAATGAAAGACCACTTTCAAAGCTGCAACAATATTCAGTGTGGTCTTTCTCCTGTAACCTTTGATGTTATTTACTCATAACAGCATCTCTTATGTATGCCGGTTTCTTATTTATGACAATAAGAGGATAATCAGCATAAAAGCCATTGAGCTAATACTAAGTACATATATCAGGATATAACCCATGGCAGTGAAGGAGATAAATACATTAAGAATTTGCTCCTGCAACATCTGGTAAATGCAGTGATTAATTCTGAATATCTTCAGGCACTCAAGGAGTGCTATAAATGACGAAATAGCTGGTGTTCGTTGATGGAACATCTGGTAATTTTTATTTCCTGGGGAGTGTGCTGAATGAATCAAGCAACTCTATCTTGGCCGTGATCACTTGCATTCTTTTTGAATTGTATGTGTATGGGGTGGGGTGTGTATGGGAGGGGGGAAGAAAACAGGAATGGTTTCTGTTCCTGAGGTTTTCGTCCCCCCCAAAGTTATTGAATTTTAAGCATACATAGCTAATAAAGCCTGGCCTATTTGTCATTCATCTTTGCCAAGTGGAAAAACTATATTTGTGCTGCCCTGGTAAGGATAACTAAATGTTCCTTATTTTGTCTCTTGTCATATTCTTTTATATTTGTTGGCTGTTTTGGTTCTCTGCTTTTTATATTGCTTTTGTAGGCTTGTGCACGTATATATCATATTGCTTTTAATATGGTCTTGGCATGATTTTTACATGCATATATGTCATATATTTATAACTTATGATACTGATTTAATAGGAAAGTGTCATCAAATTGCAACCGAGTTATAGTGACTCAATTCTGCAATTTAAAATGCAACGGATAATCAGAGGTGGGGTGTTGTGTGGTTTCCGGGCTGTATGGCCATGTTCTAGTAGCATTTTCTTCTGATGTTTCGCCTGCATCTGTGGCTGGCATCTTCAGAGAATTCTCTGAAGATGCCAGCCACCGATGCAAATGAAACATCAGGAGAAAATGCTACTGGAACATGGCCTTACAGCCCAGAAACCACACAACACCCCAGTGATTCTGGCCATGAAAGTCTTCGACAATCAGAAGTGATTTGGCTTTGCCTTCCTCCAGGTAGCAATGACATCTTTGCCTGATAGCTTCCCATCCAAGTACTAACCACAGACAACCTTTCTTGGCTTCTGAACTCTGACAAGGTTGGACTAGTCTGGGCTATTTATTTATTTAACTATAAAAATTTTGTCCCACCATTCTGTCCCCAGAAGGGCCACCAAGGGATCTAACAAATTGAAATATACATAATAAAATCACATTTTAAAACCAATTAAAGCCATCTCCCCTACAGCCCCCCCCCCGACACATACACATATCAAGAAAGCAATTGAAATAGAGCTGAAATAAACTGAGGCCCTCGGGAGAGAGTTCCAGAGTTGTGGTGCCATGACTGAGAAGGCCTTCTCCTGGGTTGACACCTGCCTAATCTTAGAAGGTGAGGGGCACCTGAAACAGAGCCTTAAAAGATGATCATAGTGGTTGGGTGGATAGGGAGTAGGTACTAGCAGTCCTTAGCCAGCAAGTGCGGCCCCAGCATGGAGGGGGCCGCTGTAAGGAATTCCATAGAAGCAGAAATAAAAGGCTTTTTGGGTGTAAAAGACCGTTTATTCAGACATCTTAGAAAGTCTACCGCATAACGCAGTGGCAGGAATAAGATCTCCGCCAGAAACACAGGTTATAATCCTGTCCATCCCATCCTCCCCGATTCCTGCTGGAACGGAGGTTCCATCTCCCTCAAGAGAGATAAGGTCTCCGGCTGAGAAGCTGGCCCATCGCCCGGCTGTGGAATGCGTCAAGGCTAGGCGGCTGGACCCGGGCCATCAACACCATATTGAATCTTTACACTCTGCCTCTTTAAAAGACCCCCCCCCCAGGTTTGTGCGGAAAGGCGCCGTGAGCAGAAATGAGGGCGGGCCAATATTGAATAAATCCATTGATTATACCCAGAGGAATACCCCAAATCCAAGAGACTCAAATATTGTAAGCGCCATGCATTAAAGCCAGAGTCCAGGATGGCTGCCAATTTCGTAATGCTTGTGGCCATCAATAATAATGGTGGGGTCTCTCCGGCAAGCAGGCATCGGAACGGGAGCCCCTTTGAGTAAACTGGAATGGAAGACAGGGATGAATATTACTAAGAGAGTTAGGCAACCAATCGGCAGTGACATCATTAATCACTTTAGTAATTCAAGGTCCCACTTAATCTTTGCCTAGTTTGAAAATTCTATGCATCGCCTCTGGTGATTTTGGTAGACAATACACCCAGGTTTCACACGCAGAGGGGAAATCCTCGAAGGTGCTTTATCCGCCAGCTTTTGGGAGTCTTTAGCCTGCTGTAAGGCAAGTCTGGGACCATTTTCCACCCCTCGGCCAGAGATGAAATCCACTGCTGAAACTCGAGGATCCAATGCTCAAAAGAGGTAGTTGCGGCAACGCGGAAGGAGCTTAATCGGACACAATTTCTCGGCGGGTCTTTTGTACTGCTATGAACCGCATTATTATAGGCATACTCGCAAACGGAATTAGCTCCTCGCACTCAATTGTCTTGGTGGTAGTTGTAATGTTCTAAATACTGCTCTAGGGTTCTGTTCGCTCTCCTAATTCTCACCGCCACTTTGAACGTAGGCGGCAACCGGGCTGCCCCTAACAACCCTAGAAAAGCTTTCCAGAACTTTGAAATGAATTGTGGGTCAAAGGGTCGAGACCACCTTAACGGGCGGAGTGTAGACGTAAACATGCTGGAATGAACAGACGCGCTAACTTAGAGCTGAGGGGGATGGAAGCACATGGGATGAAATGGGTTTACGAAATAAAGTCCACCACCACCCACGCTATTAATCGCATGTTGCTACGTGACTTTCTGGCAAATCTGTAATAAAATCCATGGAGATGACTTCCCAGGGGGGCGTGGGAGGCCACCGAGAGGTTTCAACAGACCATGGGTTTTCCGAACGCTCTTGGCTTCTGCACAAACAGAGCAACCCTTTAATATATATGTCTCACGTTCCAGCATTCACCAGAACTGACGGCGGGCCAAAATGTGTATTTTAGAAAGCCAAAATGTCCAGCCGAAGGGTATCATGGTGGCCTCGAACTCAAGCTACGGAGGGGGGGAGGCACGCATCAACACTCCCTCACGCCAAAACGCCATTCTCCAAACGCAATTAACACCTCCGCCGAGGCTCAAGGCAGCCCCGCCTCGGTTCCCGTAGGGAAAGGGAGAGAGACCAGGGCTGGGAATGCATGGAGAAGGGAGGAGTGGGATGTCTGAGATCGGGTGACAGCCAGCCCCACTGGGAGGGGGGAGAGAAACAGCGCCGGAATGTCCCAAGGCAGCTCCACCCTCGGTAGGCGAGCGCACAGCCAGCTTCTATTGGTTTTCTCCGGGAAAAATGGACCGTGAAAGAGAAATCAGAAAAGAAATCGGCCCAACGGTTGCTTCGCTGACATCTTGAGGGGGGTGGAGAGGCTGCCAAGTTCTTGTGATCCCACCTCAAACTTGAAGGGGTGTTTAGCCTCCAGCCAGTGGCTTCAAGTGGAGAGTGCTACTTGATGGCTTCCAGTCTCTTTATCCCTCTACAGTCCAGTTGAGTTCAGCACCGAGAATTTCTTGATAAATAAGCACACGGAACTACTTCCATCATCTTTATTTCTCTGCAACAGGGCTGCCCCCCAAGCTTTGTCCGAAGTAATCCACGGAACCACAAACGGGAGATCTGGGCTGCGTTTAGGATAGGTTCGGTGGTAAAAGCAGATTTTAAAGCTGAAGCGTCAGCCTGACATCTCTTCAGACCAGGAAAGGGGCCCCGGTCATGCACAGTGGATCTTTACCCTTAGCAGCGTAAGAGGTCTGTGAGTGGGAGAGCCAGTTCAGCTAATTGTGTATAAAGTCGAGAGAAATTAGCAAAACCTAGAAAAAAAGATTGAGTTCTTTTCGCTGGTAGGGCAGGCCATTGGAGGACTGCATCAATCTTAGCAGGATCCATTTTTAGTCTCAAGGAACTGCAACCCAAATAGTCAATAGAGGTTTGTAAAACAGCACTTGAAAGTTTTGGCAAAGAGGGAGTTACAGTTGAGCAAACGTTTAACACTTCCCAACCAATGCTTCATGCCCTCCATGGCTTCAGAATAACAAATTAAAACGTCATCTGGCATACCACTACTCCCTTTGTAATAAATCATGGAGAACTTCGCTGATAAGGGCCATAAAGTCTGGGGCCCCACCTCTAACCCAATGGCACATATATTCAAACTGTCCAAACTTTGTGTTAAATGCAGTCAAGTGTTCATAGCTCGTGCAATTCTGGACCCTGTAGTAAGCTTCCTTCAAGTCCAACTTAGTAAAGATGCGCCCCGCCCAATGCTGCCTAAAAGGTCTTTGATTAATGGCAAAGGGTATTTATTGGACAGGGAGACTGCATTGAGTCCTCGGCATCTGTGCAGAGCCGTAAAGACCCATCTTTTCTTTTTTACAAACAATACAGGAGCAGCATGTGTGTGTTTGGTGGCTCGTGATGAAACCCACAGCTTGTGGCTCTTGTCTAAGAAGGTAATCAAGTTCCTCCTCATTGGGACTCATGCGGTAGATTCTACCTTAAGGTTGCTCTGGCTGTATTGCCACGATTTTGGTACGTGTCTTGCTGGTGGCAACTGATCGCATTCTGCCCTGGAAATACTCTGGCTAGATCTTGGTACCGGGTGGGATGCCGGTAGAATCGAGCAATCGCTGATGAAGCCGGGTACGTCAGGAGAAGCCGAAGCCCCAATTCAAGGTGTGTTCACCGCAGGGAGGGCCAGTGAATCTAAGATCCTTTCTTTCCAGCGAATTTTGGTTCATGCAACAACAACCATGGCATGCCCAGAATCCATGGAGGTTTAATACCTCATGCCAGACAAAACTAATTTCTCCCACGGTCGGCGAGCGAGGAGAACCGTCATGCTTGAACTGGGCCGGTCCTTCGCCCCGAGGACTGCTGTCACCCATTATCTGCGGAATGGTGCTGGGCTTAGCCAGGGGACTTTGGTCTAGACCTCCAGCTCTCCGCCCACCTGGGGCCGCATTACAAATGGGGAGCAGCCAGAATCCACAAGGGCTGAGGCTATAATAATGCAGTATTTAGCGGGTTGGCCAGAAACGCTTTGATTTCGTAATGGGAGCGCTTGCCTCACTCACCGCCTGAGTCGAACTCCATGTCCATGGGGCTGAAGAAAGGCAAACAGCTGTTCTCCAACGTCTTCTTCTCGATGACTGGGTTCGACGAGCCTGTTGGGGCGTTCCGGATTTGGCGCGGGTGGCTTGGCAGATGGGGTGCGCGCGTCGAGCGGGTTGGTTTTGTTTTTCGGCAGTTACGGCTGGGGATGACCTGGTCCTGCAGTAAAGCATTAATAACCCAGTCGGGCCGGCCGGAGGTGGTCCTGCAGGGGCGGCTGGTCAGTTTTGTGGACGAGTGGCAGGTTTTGGGCATGGGCAGCTCCGCACGAAGCTGCATCTAAACGGTATCACCCGGGGATCCCAATTCAACTAATCAGCACAGTGCTGGGGAATCCGAATTAAAAAATGACCGCTTCAATGCAGCTTCTGCCGCCGACAGCATCCGAGTAGTATTTCATTTCCATGCGCCAGGCCACCAGGAGGGAGCTCCAGCAGCCGTACGCATCGCAAATTCAATGGCAAATTCTGCAAACGGTTGCCTGTTGAATAAGCCTTAATGGTGCGGATAGTCTTCCATTTTCAGCACCCGGATCTTGCTTAGCCCTTAAGTCCTTGGAGGAATGTAGGTACCGCGGCGAGTATCTTCATCTTGCAGGTTCAAAAAGAGTCGATAAACCAGTCGGTTGCCGCTTCCATCCAGGACTGGGAGCCACGTCCCTGACATTTTTCGCTACTGCCAGACCCAGGCACCGCCATAGTCCCTCCGCGTGGGCATCGAAGGTGATGAAGTGAAGTCAAAGCCGGGTCCGCATCGAACGGGTGGTATTGAGGTCTGTAGTATCCCTCTCCACGCTCCTGCATACTCTCGCAGGGGCGAAGCGGGTTGCGCAGGGTTGAGCAGGTTGAGGCAGCTGCTGGGCGCAGGGGGGGCCGGAATCGTGGAGGTATCAACGCCGGTACGGGCTGGCGCTCCGCGGGAGCCGGTCCTTGAAGGTGGCAGGACTCCGCAGCGCCGCCTGGCGCCGGCGGTACCAGTGATAGCCAGAGGCTCCAAACCGGTTGTCCTGGTCTGCTGCCTTCAGTTCTCCAAGGCAGCTGCCTCTCCTTGGCGCAGTCAATGCATCCTGGTGCGCGCATGCAGCTGCTTTCCTCGCTCCAATTCTAGCCAGTTCAACTCCGCTGAACAGCTGCAGTAAGTTCACCAGGTGGCGTAGCGGCCTGAACGCTGCTGACGCTTGTAAAGTTCAGTTTGAGTGTTCCAGGACTTCGTCGACCGATAGATTCTGGCGCATATTGCCGCTATAGCAAGATCTTTGCACGACAACCACCTGAAGTTGACTCTCTTTATGCCTGCTGTTCCCGGGTCTCTTTGCGGTTTTCACGCCTTGCTGCAGCTGTTCTCGCTCTCTTCCCATAGCTGGCGTCATCGGGCCCATGTTTGGCATCTCTCGCAGTCGCCCACTTCCTCATCCCAGCTCTTCATGGGAGAGGGAATAGATCCGCTGAGAGGTAGGTTTCTCCGACTCTTCATCTGAACGCAGGGACGCCGCGTTCCACCGTATTCCATCGGCATCTCTGCGTGCAGCCGCTGGTCCGGGATCAGGGGTCCGATCGGAAGATCGTAAAACGGATACCACCTCCCAATCCCCTGGTATAGTCCCAGTGTCACCGGTGGTCTTCGGACGGCCCCAGTGCTATGCCACGGTGGATCTCTTGGGAGTATCACCAAAACACGAAGTCCAGGAATCGCTCAATGGACTCCTGTGTTGCCGCGATGAAAGGTGGTCAGGCCCGCCTCCTCCGGGTGACAGGCTGTATCTGAGGTTTGTAATCCATAATGAAAAACGTGGTAGATACCGCATCCACAGGCCGATCCATAGACAGCTCCAAACTTAATTCATGTAAGTCCCTCATGGAGTCGTTTCTCACGCCCCTGCCTCCAGCGGAGTAAGGGAAGACCTGTATGGATACGAGGACGGGAAAGAGTCACCAGCGAGACCCTGCTCTCCGGCCGTTCGTCCAAATCCAGAAGGGGAGAGCCTGGAGCCCCTTTGGGGTCAACCTTCCACAGGAATATTCAACCTCCATGCCGAGACACCAGAGGTCCACTGCACTAGGGAAGATAGAAGATGAACAATGGACCCGCCACAAATGTAAGGAAGATTCCATAGAAGTAGAAATAAAAGGCTTTTTGGGTGTAAAAGACTCTTATTCAGACATCTTAGAAAGCTCATCAGACACTTAGTGGCAGGAATAAGATCTCCCGCCAGAAACAGGTTATAACTCTGTCCATCCCATCCCTCCCCCCGATTCCCATGGGAACGGGAGGTCTCATCTCCCTCGCAGAGATAAGGTCTCCATTGAGAAGTTGGCCCATCAGCCTCGGCTGTGGGAGTCGTAGTCAAGGCTAGGGCGGGCTGACCCGGCCATCAACACCATTGAATCCTCCTTACAGCCGTAAGGAATTCCATAGAAGCAGAAATAAAAGGCTTTTGGGTGTAAAAGACCATTATTCAGACATCTTAGAAAGCTCTCACGACACGCGAGTGGCAGGAATAAGATCTCCGCCAGAAAACACAGGTTATAACTCTGTCCATCCCATCCCTCTCCCCGGATTCCCATGGGAACGGAGGTCTCATCTCCCTCGCGAGAGATAAGGTCTCCTCGAGAAGCTGCCCATCGCCCGGCTGTGGAAGGGGAATAAGGGCTGAGCGGCCGGGACCCCGCCATCAACACCATTGAATCCTTTACACTCTGGGCTCCCTTAAAGACCCTCCCCTGGTGGTTTGTGCGGAAAGGCTGTGGAGCAGAAATGAGGGCGGGCTAATATTTCTGAATAAATCCATTGATTATACCCAGAGGAATACCCCCACCCAAGAGACTAAATATTGTAAGCCGCTTATGATTAAAGCCGAGTCCAGGGATGGCGCCAATTTCGTAATGCTTGGTGGCCATCAATAATAGTCGGTGGGGTCTCTCCGGCGGTCGCGTACAGGCATCGGAACGGAGCCTCCTCCTTGAGTAAACTGGAATGGAAGACAGGATGAATATTACTAAGAGAGTTAGGCAAATCCAATCGGCAGTGATACATCATTAATCACTTAGTAATCTGGAAAAGGTCCTTACCTAATCTTTTGCCTAGTTTTGAAAAATTTATGCACGCCTCTGAGATTTTTGGTAGACAAATACACCCAGTTTCCACACGCGAGAGGGAAACTGAAAGGTGCTTATCCGCTTTGCAGCTTTTTTTTAGAGTCTTTTAGCCTGCTGTAAGGCAGTCTGACCATTTTCCACCCTCGGCCAGAGATGAAACTAATTGCTGAAACTCCGAGATCCAATGTCTTCCGCGAGGTAGTTGCGCAACGGGCGGGAAGGATGCATCGGACACAATTTCGGCGGTCTTTTTGTACCGCAGGAACCGCATTATTATAGGCACATACTCTGCAAACGGAATTAGCTCGCATCTAATTGTCTTGGTGGTAGTTGGTGTAACAACGTGAATACTGCTCTAGGTTCTGTTCTCGCTCTCTCCCACTCACCGGCCACTTTGAACGCGGTAGGGCGCAACCGCCGGGCTGCCCCTAGTCAACCCTAGAAAAGCTTTCCAGAACTTTGAAAATGAATTGGGGTCAGCGTCGAGACCACCTTAACGGGGCGGAGTGTAGACGTAAACATGCTGAATGAACAGACGCCGCTAACTTAGGAGCGGAGGGGATGGAAGCACATGGGGATGAAATGGGCTTGTTTAGGAAAATAAGTCCACCACCACCCACAAGACCGTGGTTGCCATGACTTTCGGCAAATCTGTAATAAAATCCATGGAGATGACTTCCCAGGGCGGAGGCCACCGGGAGAGGTTTCAACAGCATCTCATGGGGTTTTCTCCCGAACGCTTCTGGCTTCTGCAATAAACAGAGCAACCTTTAATATATGTCTCAATGTCCTTACATCGCCACCAGAACTGGACGGCGGGCTGTAAATGCAGAGCTTTTAGAAAGCCAAAATGTCTGTACCGAAGCGGCATCATGGCAGGCCTCGAACCTGCTACGGAGGGGAGGCACGACCAACACCGCCGGCCAAAACGCCATTCTCCAAACGACTATTAGTCACCTCCGCCGAGGCTCGGCGCAGCCCCGGGCCTCGAAGTTCCCCGTGAGGAAAGAGAGACCAGGCTGGGAATGGGCTGAGAAGGAGGAGGGATGTCTGGAGATCGGTGACAGCCAGCCCCAATTGGGAGGGGGAGAAACAGCGCTGAATGTCCCCGTAGCAGCTCCACCCTCCCGGTAGGCCAGAGCCGCATCAGCCAGTTTATTGGTTTTTTTCCGGGAAAAAATGGACCGTGAAAGAGAAAACGAAAAGAAATCGCCCAAACGGCTAGTTTCGCTGGACATCTTGAGGGGTGGAGAGGGCTGCTGTTCTTGTGATCCGACCAAACTTGAAAGGGGCAAGCTTAGCCCTCCAGCCAGTGGCCAAGTGGAGAGTGCTACTTTGATGGCCGCAGTCTCTTTATCCCTACACAGTCCAGTTGCCATTGAGTTCAGCACCGGAGAATTTCTTTTGATAAATAAGCACACGAACCAGCCTATCATCTTTATTTCTTCTGCAACAGGGCTGCCCTTAAGCGCTTTGTCCGAGGTAATCCACGCGGAACTACAAACGGGAGATCTGGGTCAGGGTGCTTTTAGGATAGGTTCGTGGTAAAAGCAGATTTTAAAGCTGAAAGCGTCAAGCTCTGACATTCTTCTCAGACCAGGAAAAGGGGGCCCCGGCTTGGCGTCGCGGATCTTTTTTACCCTTAGCGCGTAAGAGGTCTGTGAGTGGGAGAGTCAGTTCAGCTTAATCTGGGGTATAAAGTCACGATATAGAAATTAGCAAAAAACCTAGAAAAGATTGAGTTCTTTTTCGGTTGGTAGGGGCAGGCCATTGAGGACTGCATCAATCTTAGTGATCCATTTTAGGCCCTCGGCTTAGATCCGTAACCCAAATAGCCAATAGAGGTTTGCGTGGTTTCTCCAGCACGGAAGTTTGGCAAGAGGAGTTGTTGAGCATAAACGCTTTCAATACTTCCGAACTAATGCTTCTATGCTCCTCCATGGTTTGTGAAACAAATTAAAACGCTATCTAAGTATACCACTACTCCCTTTGTACAATAAATCATGGAGAACTTCATGATAAGTACTATAAAGCTCCGGCCCCACTTTAAACCCGAATGGCATTATTAAGCATTCAAACTGTCCAAACTTTGTGTTAAATGCAGTCAAGTGTTCATAAATTCAGCAATTCTGACCCTGTAGTAAGCTTCCTCAAGTCCAACTTAAAGATGCGCCCTTGCCCACGCGCCTAAAAAGGTCTTGATTAATGGCAAAGGGTATTTATTGACAGGAGATCGCATTGAGTCCTCGGTAATCTGTGCAGAGCCGTGAAGACCCATCTTTCTTTTTTTTTTTAAGGTAAAACAATACAGGAGCAGCATGTGTGTTTGGTAAAGTCACCGTGATGAACCCAAGGAAATGGAGGTTCTGTCTAAGAAGGCACGGGGTTCTTCTCCTCATTGGGACTCATGCGTAGATTCTACCTTTGGGTAGTTGCTCTGGCTGTATTACGATTTTGCAGTCAGTGTCTCTATGGGGTGGCAACTGATCGCATTCTTGCTCCTGAAATACCTGGCTAGATCTTTGGTACCGTGGGATGCCGTAACCGGGAGCAATCGCTGATGAAGCCGGGGTATGTCAGGAGAAGCCGAAGTTTTCCCAATTCATGTGTTCACCGCAGGAGTAATAAAGTGAATTCTAAGATCCCTTTCTTCCAAAGGAATTTTGGTTCATGCAACAACTACGGCATGCCCAGAACTATGGAGGTTTAGTCACTGGCCCAGAATAAAACCACTTTCTCCCAATGGTCGGCGCATGAGGAGAACCGTTGCTTTGAACTGGGCCACGTCCTTCGCCCCCGCAGAGGACTGTCAGCCCATTTGGGTGAATGGCGGCTTTAGCCATAGGGGATTCTGGTCTAGACCTAGCCCTCCGGCCACCCAAATGCATTAAGCAATGGAGCAGCCAGAATCCACAAGGGCTGAGGCTATAATAATGCAGTATGCTTAGCTGGGTTGGCCAGAAACGCTTTGATTGTAATGGGAGCTTGCCTTCACTCATCAGCTGCCTGAGTCAACCCCATGTCCATGGGGCTGAAGAAAGGCAAACAGCTGCTTCCCCTCCTCTGTCACCTTCGGATGACTGCCTTAGGACGGTTCTCTGTTGGGGGCGGCCCGGATTTGGCGGGTGGTTTACAGGGTGCGCTGGTCGATGGGTTGGCTTTGTTTTTCGGCAGTTGGCTGCCAGATGACCTTGTCCTCCACAGCAAAGACACAATCCCAGTCGGGCGCCGCTACCGGAGGTGGTCCTTCTAAAGCGGCTGGGCTTTGGCTTGGTGGACGAGGGCAGGTTTGGCATGGCAGCCTCCGCACGAAGGCATCTAACGAGACGCCACCTGGGATCCCAATTCAACTTAATCAGCAATAGTGCTGGGGACCCGACTAAAAAACACCGCTTCACGCAGAGCTTGCCGCCGACAGCATCCGAGAAGCATTCGTGATTTCATGCGCCAGGCCACTTCAGGAGGGAGTCGAGCAGCCGCATCTAAATTCACGGCAAATTCTGCGTAAACGAGCGGTTGCCTTGCTGGAATAGTTTTGATGGTGCGGATAGCTCTTCATTTTCAGCACCCGATCTTGGAAGTTTGCGCCCTAAGTCTTGGAGGAATGCAGGCACCGTATGCAGTATCTTCATCTTGCAGGTTCAAAGATTCGGCAACCAGTCGGTTGTTTCCATCCAGGACTGAGCCAATGTCCCGCATTTTTTTCGCCAGACCTGTATATAAATCGCCATAGTCCTCCATGTGGGCATCGAAGCCGTGCGATGAAGTAGGGAAGTTTGGAAGCCGTCCCATCGAAACGTGGTATTGAGGTTCAGGTATCCCCTCTGACGCCTCTTTGGCTATTACCGCGAGGGGCGGCGGCGCAGGTTGAGCAGGTTGAGGCAGCGAAGGCGAGGGGGGGCCGGAATCGGTGGAGGTATCAACGCCGGTACGCTGGCGTTCCTCGTGGGAGCCGTCCTTGAAGGTGGCAGGACTCCAGCAGCGCCTAATATACCGGGCGTACCAGTGATAGCGAGGCTCCAACTTGGGTTGTCCTGGTCTGCTGCTTCTTCAGTTCTCCAAGGCAGCCAGCTCTCCTTGCAGTCAATGCATCCTGGTGCGCGCATGCAAGGCTGCTTCTCGCTCCACTTAGCCAGTTCGTCCCGCTGAACAGCTGCAGTAAGTTCACTTTGTGTATGTGTAAGGCCTGAACGCTTCGCTGATCGCCGTAAGTTCAGCTTGGAGTGTTCCAGACTTTATCATGGACTGATAGATTCTGGCGCGATATTGCCGCTGTGGCAGCCATCTTTGGCACGTCCACCCGAAGTTGGACTTCTTTGGCGCTGTTCCCGGGTCTCTTTGCAGGTTTTCACGCCTCTTGCTGCGCTGTTCTCGCCTCCTCTTCCCATAGCTGGCGCTCACGTGGCTCCATGCTTCTTGGGCATCTCGAAGTCGGCCTACTTCCTCATCCTGCCTCTTTCATGGGAGAGGAATAGATCCGCTGGGAGCAGGCTTTCTCCCGACTCCTCTTCATCTGAATCCAGGACGCCGTGCCCACCGTGGCTTCCACGGGCATCTCTGCGTGCAGCTGGTCCGATCAGGGTCCGGATCGTGGAAGACGGTACGGATACCCTCCCAATCCCTCGGTATAGTCCCAGTGTCACCGGTGGTCTTCGACGGGCCCCAGTGCGCCACGTGGATCTTTGGGAGCATCACTGAAATACGCAGTCCAGGAATCGCTCACCGGACTCCTGTGTTGCCGCGATGAAAGGTGGTCAGGCCCGCCTCCTCCGTGACAGGTTGCATCTGAGGTTTGTAATTCATACTCTAAAACGGTAGATACTCATCCACAGGCTTTCATCCATAGACAGCCAAAACGACCTGGCGTAAGTCCCATGGTCGTTTTCTGCGCCCTCGCTCCAGCCGAGTAAGGGAAGACTCGCGGCTGATACGGTGACGGAAAGAGTCACCAGCGACCCGCTTCTCCTCACCGTTCGGCCCAAATCCAGAAGGAGAGCTCGAGCCCTCTTTGGGGCTACCAACCTTCCACAGGAATATTCAACCTCCATGCCGAGACACCAGAGGTCCCGTACTGCACTAGAAGATAGATGAACAATGGATTCCTGCCACAATGTAAGAACATGAAGCAGAAATAAAAGGCTTTTTTTGGGTGTAAAAGACCGCTTATTCAGACACGAAAGCTCACGCATAACACAGTGGCAGGAATAAGATCTCCCGGCCAGAAACACAGGTTATAACTCTGTCCATCCCATCCCCCCTCCCGGATTCCCATGGGAACGGAGGTCTCATCTCCCTCGCAGAGATAAGGTCTCCGCCGGAGAAGCTGGCCCATCGCCCGGGCTGTGGAATGTAGTCAAGGCCAGGCGGCTGACCCGCTCATCAACACCATTGAATCCTTTACAGCCGCTGGGCGCCATGTCGCAGGAGAGGCTGGACGCAAGGCCCCACAGGCCCCAAACCAGTGAGCGTGGCCCCGGCACGGAGGGAGCAGTTGGGCGCCGGGGCACAGGAGCCACTGGGCGCCCCACAACAGGAGACACCGGGTGCGAGGAGGGGTGTGGGGGCAATTTTGCACCCCCACGTGGTTAAAAGCATGGCAACCGGGGACATTTGCCCTCACATGTCCCTCTGGGTGGTAAGCACCTGCTAAAGCCTGGGATTACATTTCATACTTTTCAAATAAAAAGTTAGATTCAGTCTTTGCAAAAGCTCCTTTTTATATAGTCAGGATTCCATTCCCTTGGAATTAATCACAAAGGACCTTTTTATTTATGAAGAAGACAGACTTATTTATTTAAACTGAACTTAATGGCAATGGATGTGATTATTTTAATGTTGACAAGTTTCACCTAAGGGAAGAGAGAACTAATTTTATTTCATTGGGATGTAATATTTATGAATTTTAATGGTGCATGTCAAAAGTTTGACTCACATATTATAAGATGGTTAGTCGAGCAACAATTGGAATCAACCCACTGTTTTAATTATGCAGGATCCCTAAAACAGCAAGCTAGCAGTGGATTTTGCAGAAATATAAAATAATAAGTGATAAGGGAAATATTTCACTGCTGGGATTTAACTGCTAACTTTTTTTGTTTATCACTTTGTCAAATTAGTTTTACACCTAGCAGAAAGTCATGTAATTCATTATTTTAACAAAAAGAAAAAAACCTAGCTCCCTAATGCACAAGGAAGTAAATGAAAGGAATAAGTGAACTGGAAATATCTGCAAATTAAAGAGAAAGTGGAAAATGGCTTCTTTTATTACTTGATTAGATTATATTGGAGTTTGCCCCTTTTAATATGTAGATTTCTGCTTTTTATATGCTGCACACATTTGATTCACTTTAATTGTTTTAAGTGCTGTTCTGTTCTTGTCTTTCAGTGTTAATTCTGTGTTTATTTCTTGTTACAGTTAAGTACTAAGCTTGATAGTTGTAGAATCAGGATCAGAATCCTTTTGTTACTGATCTTGCTGCTAATCTACCTCAGAGTCGTCAGACCTGGCGAAGAAAAAGCCAGGAGGATGAGAGGCAGAGGAAGAAATAAAAGCACAATGCAAGAGCCACTCTGGTTGCCCCAAATAACAAGTGAAGCCTAATTCAGAATCTTTTATAGAGTGCACCCAATAGTCCTTCTAATTGTTCCCTAGTGCTGTGCAGAACGTTGAAAACACTGAGCCGAACTGAGCTGCCTGGGAGAGCTTCCCCTGCCAAGCGGCCCCTTATCTGTGCGGCACCAATATGGTGGTCACGTGGCTTAGAGGAAACATTGGGTGCACTGCTTGACTTGGTCTGGCTGATGGGTGTAAAGGGACTGCTCTGCTGGCACATCTAGCCTACCGGCAGAAAATGGCCCTGCCAGAGTTGGAGATGTGCCTTGGCACTGTTTCTGCCTTTAGTTCTATGTCGTTTTATGAGTTTGAAGGTGTCTGATGATCAATTCTAAGGCCCTGTTAAGAGTATTTATTTATTTTATATTTTGGATTTGCTGACTGCTCTCCCCTGTTGAAATAGGCTCAGAGCAGTTCACAGACATGTATTTCTGCACTAAATGCAACTGTGTACATCACACTGAGTTTGATCTTATAGCACCCTTCCTTATGCATAGACCCCGATGAGGGAGACCGCTAATTAATAAATAAAACTAAATACCCAGAAACAAAAAACAAAACAAAAACAAAGCAAAGTTTTTTTAAAAAAGGAAAAAAGGCCAGGTGGAAGCTGACTAATGTGGGTTCCATCCTGATAGGTGTCAAATCTTCAGCCAATAAACAGACTCTGCATTCTTGATCAGCAGCATTTATTGAAATGTTGCAGAGTATCCAGCTTGAAAAGCCAGTTTTGCCACACCTGGCTTTCCTGGAGCCCTTTATCCCCAAGTGATCCCCCCTCCTATTTTTCCAGAGAAAGTGTGAAGAGAGTTGTTTGGCCGCTTAAGGCGCACCAACGTCGCGATAGGGATAGATACAGCCACCTGGCTCACCTCCCCCCTCAGGGCAACAGGCACATACTGGCTCATTCCACACATGCAGAATAATGCACTTTCAAACTGCTTTCAGTGCTCTTTGAAGCTGTGCAGAATGGCAAAATCCACTTGCAAACAGTTGTGAAAGTGGTTTAAAAACGCATTATTTTGCGTGTGCGGAAGGGGCCACTGTTTCTCTTGGAGAGTGACTCGCCAGTTATCTACTATCTGTGTTAAAGCCGTAAAGATCACAAGAGAGAAGAAGAGGGAGAAAGGCCCTTTACGTATATCAGTCAAGTTACATATATCTTGCAACAATTACACTGAAGCAAAAGTACTCCTCAATCACCAGGCACAGGTCCTGACACCCCCATTCCCCCAGCCATGCCTCTGGAACACTGGCAGCCATGCTGGTAAAGTGTTCTGCACCAGCAGGGCTGGGACATGACAGGCACTTCCAGGGTTAGATGCTGCATAACTGTGCAGCTCCTAGTTGCCCGCCTATCTGGCTCCTCCAGTGGTGCATTTGCCTCTTGCGCCTGTGGGGTGGGCACCCCCACTGGTTCAAGGCTGTGCTGACTCCAGAGGTAGGTCCTTCCCTACTGGATTGGGCTGCCTGATGCAAATAACGATGTAAACATTCTTTAATTGATAGTCTCATTTTAAGAGTTAAAGGTTGCAGTCTTGCCAGTACAAAGTGAATGCGATTCTGCTGCCAAGGTGCAGAATTTCAGAGACCATCTTTCCAGGGCAGAGGACACGCTTCCGAGATCTTAGTTTACAATGTGGAAACTTTTGGGTTGACTTGAGGCTCTGGCAGGCAGCCTTCCTAATTTCCCTGTCACCAAGTGGAAGCTTTGATTGAGGATGACAAGGCTTTCAAGGGCAACTTTTAAAAGTGACATTTCTTAGTTGGCGATTGCCAGTCACCGGCATCCTAGTCATCTCTTCCACAGTGCTGTGGGGGCTTTGACTTCAACTCATTTCATTTCTGACAAATGCTTCACAAAGAAATTATCTGCAGTGGGTCCGATGCGTGATGGACTTGAACGGGTGTCAAGCAGATGGTGGAAAAACTGCAGAGCTCCTAATGCCGCAATCGTGTTGCCTGCACAGAGCAAAACATCTTCTTTGTACACTTCAAGGCCTTGAACAGTGCATCAGGCACATCTTTGTAATTGTGCAGTTTTCCTGGCTTCCAAAACAGATTAATGTTTACTGGCAATTTTAACTAGAGGTCATAAATTAATTTCAGCGCCTGAGGTTGAACCCAGCGGTTTCCTTTCTTTTACCTGCCCTCACATATAAAGTGCACATTTGGGTAACATCACTCCAGGGATGATTTGTGTTGTACTTTGTGAAAGAAAAGAATTGAGTGGGGACTGCACTAACATTTGTTACAAATTTTGGTTCAGCAACTAATGAACTCATGTACCCTTTCTACCCCTACACCCCCCCCCCCCCGCCGGCCAGGGTGTTCAAATAATCTTAGGGTTGATTCAGAGGATACCTTTGACGTGTTTCAAAGATCTTGTATCACCACCCCCCATTGAATTTGGTGTGCTTAAGCACTATTAATAGGGATGTCACTCTCCAGGTGACTCCAGGAGATCTTCTAGAATTAAAACTGACAGAGCTCTATCATCTGGAGAAGATGGCTGCTTTGGAGGATGGACAATACAGCTGAGACCTCCCTCTTCCAAACCCTGCCCTCCCCAAATTCCACTCCAAAATCTCTAGGAACTTCCCATCCTGGTGCTGGCAAACCTAACTCTAAAAAAATATGCTCGGATCAGACACCTTTGTTCTGTGTGTGATTCTGTTCAGCCTTGTCAAAGCTCTCCACTGCTGTGAGGTACATTCCTGTTATCCTGGGCATCTTGGGACTGCTTGAACAACACTGGTCTTAAGCTAATGGGAGTGCCAGGCACTAGGGGGTGAAGGTTTCACAGCAGCTTCAGCATTTGCTGAGGACACATGCACATGGAACAAAAGCATAGGATCAAAGCATTACGTGACCAGAGGACTGGCATGAGATGTGGCTGGGAGCTTCTCAGTCCGACTCTGGGATGCATCCTACTGAACCATCATGGACAATGTACACTCTCTTTTGGTACGGAAGGCCTTACTGGTGGGCAAAATCAGGTGCTACTGCTGGCAGGTGGTGTGAAAACTAGTGCTGGTATAAAGTAGGAAGGGCCTGGCCTTTTGTTTTTATTTGGTCAATACACAGACTTACTGTACTGCTGGTTCTCCTTTTTCCAGCTCCACTTACAGATCCTGAGCTGGAACACTGGGGTGTGGATTTGGTTGTAGGTCTAATTGGTTCCTGGACATGCCACGCTGAAAAATAGAGCAGTGGGAAGTTCCTCGTCCTAATCATACAACTAATTAGGTGAGCAATGTTAGCACATCACTCAGAGTTTCTTCTGTGTGGCAGTCCTATTTGTCTGAGAAGAAGGAATCTCACAAATTGGACTCCTGAGCTTTTAGTGGGAGTGATAGTAGGCCTGCACAACTGTTAGTGGGAATGTACCTGCAAAACTTTTGAATATGCCAGCCTTTTGCCTGGACTGGGCCCTCAAGTACTACGTAAACAACATTCTCATTCCATTGATCCATAGTCAATGTTAGCATTATATTGATGGTGCATACATAACAACATAGCATGTCCCGTTTTCAACAAGGTGCTGATTGTGTGTATTATTATATGGCTGAATTTTTCTTGCCTGTTAATAGCACGTTTAAGTTGCCCAAGCTTCCTCATGTGCAATGCCCTCATAACACTTGTGGGTCCATAGATAACCTTTCTTGCTAGGAGGGGTGCCACTTTGCATGTGAGGCTTTGACTTTTGCTAGGTTCAGACTGTTTTACCTCACTTCTTGCTCCATTTCTCCCAATGCTTGGCATTTTAATTGGATTTCTTATGTTGTTACAGGCTCTGGTTTGTTATTGGTCTTGGCCTCCAGCACTCTATTATGCCCTAGTCCACAATCTGCAAGGGTTTGTGTTTAGCTTCTTTGATTTTGGCTATCACCAACTGCTAACACACAGGCTAACATGTCAGGTGGTTTACTGAGAGAAGTAGTTTTCCATTATTCTATTAGTATTGCTTCATGTCTACTGACTACACAAACTAGACAGTAGCCAATCTCAGCACCCCAGTAGCTTTTCTGTTTGACTTTTTGTGAAGAAAGTGTATATATTCCTTTAAATTTACTTAGAGATCATTTATCTTGTATATTGGGTCTTTTATGGGGCAACCATTTGGTTTTTCTAGGTCATTTACAATGCAACTCTTGGGTCTTGCTAAAGTTGTAAACTGTGTTTATGTTTAGTTTAAGTGGTGTTAGTCTTTAGATAATGGAATTGGCTTTTACAAGGCCACATTATAAACCGGACATATAGGGCTCAACTACCAAGAATGCTCAGGTGGGGGTCACCTGCTTCATCATCATTGATTCTACTCGACACCCAATTGGTTAATTACTGGTCAAATGGTCTAAATGATCTATAAAACCTCTGACATCATTTTAGATGGAGATTGTTTTCCTAAATGATTCTTCTTAAGATTTTCTCATAGTTGTTCTGCCTTTGGCTGAATAGCCTTGTATTGTCTTGTTTTTTATACTCGGATCTATCTACAGCTGAGAGAGAACTGATCTTATCATTTCTTTTTCTTTCTTTTTAATAAAATTTTAAAATCTCAACTGTTTGAGAGTATCTGAATAAAGAACCCAGGTTTTGGTACATTACTAGTAAGGCACCCAGCTTTGGGTAACCTTTACACACCTTTCTAGTTTTTAGAAATTTCTTTTGGAACATTTTCTGGCTTGTCTCTGTGGATACCACTACAGCCCAGAAGGAATGGTAAGGCATTCTGAAATAATTGTATAGTTTACATGCAATTGCACATGAGACAGAAAAGGTCACTGCTGCATCTTAATTTGATATTCCAAGGAAATAAGCATGGCTGTTCCATAGCACCGCTGAATGCATATGACTCAAGGTTGAGTTATAAATCCCTGCCTACCAATGTAAAATATATCAAATGATAACCCCTTCCCCCTGATATGTGTAAAATTCAGTGCCTACTAAGAATTCGCAATATATACAAACAGCAGAACATTGCTGGATGGATGGAACCCTGTGAAATTAAAAAAGGCTATGACGGAATGTTATTCTTGGTATCACAGTAGTATAACTTGGGGTCACTCAAAGGAATTGGCAGTAGATTTAGGAATGACACAGAGTGTTGCTTGTCACACAGTGCATAAGTGCAGGAGGGCTGTTTTGCCTGGCTTTGGCAGGAGACTCATGATGACAGCACCAATAGGAGCAGGGACATTGGAAAGACTTTATCATCACAGGTACACAACATCCCTCATAGCTATTTCCCTGCTGAGAAACACCAAGTCTTCTTCTATCAGGCCTGGGTGAAAAGCCACACCTATTACAGAGAGAATTCCAGCCAAGCAGCATGCTTCCTGGAGGGGACTATTAGTCTTGGCCTCATTGCATCACCCCATCAGGACAACAGCAACAGTTCCATAAGTGCCAGAGAACTGAGCATCCTGTGTGTCAATCAGAGCCTCTCTTAGCTGCTATGCGCACCCGCACACACACACACACACACCCCGGGTAGGCAAGGGAATGTGGTACAGGCCAGTGCCACAGAAAAGCCACTGAATTTCAGTATTGTACCACTTTCAGTTGTTGTTAAGTACAACTTCCAGAAAGTTTTAGTTGACTCTGCTCTTAATCTGATGAGATGCCTGTCTTGAGCACAAACTCCTTGCCCCCTCTGCCTATACATCTACTTCTCTACTTCCTGCTTCTGCAGGGGTGTTTCTTTGGACTCTTCCTGTTTCCTTTCTCCTGAGGCCCAACTCCATTCAGGAGAATTTGCTCTGAGCTCTGCTTCCTGTTTCAGGCGTACATCACCTTGAAAGCACTTGAAAACCATTTCTAGGGGATATGGGGATGTATTTAGTATTTTCATAGTGAAGGAAGGTAAACTCTGTGTGTGTGACCAGTGTTTCTTACCCTGCCTGCAGTGGGGCCCATAGCCTCTCTAGAAGAGAACCATGTTGGATGAATGTTTAGGTCTTTCTGAAGCCAGAGTTATTTGGCTCAGTGGAAGGGAGAGGTTTGTAGGTGTACACCTTATGGTGAATTAGACCCTTGGCCTATCAAGATCAATATTGTCTATTCAAACTGGCAGTGGCTCTCCAGGATCTCAGACAATGATCTGTCATATCACCTACTTTTAACTGGAGATGCTGGTTGTTTTAATTGGAGATACTGGGAATTGAACCTGAGACTTTCGGCATGCACAACAAAAGCTCTTCAACTGAGCCATTGGCCTTCCCCTAAAGCTGAAAAATTCTTGGCTATCACCCAAGCAACACAATCCGCATCCAATATATGTTGCTGGGTTCTACCATGTCAGACTGTGGGAGGGCAGATGAAAAGATTCCTCCCATCACATATATAGATCTACTATGTCTAAAAGAAGGCTGAGCTAGAACCATCCCCCTTGAATGTTAATTGTATAAGCTTAGGAGGCTTTTTTGGTAATATAAAGAGCATTCAACTAGATGACCGTGTTGGGTTGGGACTGTGACTAGGTGGGTAGATTATCTGTCTTGCACGCAGGGGGTCCAAAGTTCAAGCTCTGGTACCTTCAGTTGAAAGGATTTGGTAATAGGTGAAAGATCTGGGACCCTGAGGAACCACTGTCAATCAGATTAGACATTATTGACCATGGTAGACCAGTGATCTGACTCTGTGTATGGCAGTTTTTGTATGTGAATGTGTGTTCTTGTGACCATTCTGGTGGTTGCTTCCTTGATCCTTGCGTTCAAGTTTTGATGAACTATGCTGTCTCTGACTGTCACAGCTTTGAAACTTGCATTGTGCTTCCCGCCGATTGTACAGAACCATCAGGATGATTTCAAGGTGTTTGAATTTTCCTTTTACATTTCAGGATCTTCTGAATGCTGAATTTTAAACAACAGAGCAAAACCGCAGGCTGTTGCAAATCAGGTACAAATCACTCATTGAATATTCAGAGTTTTATGATTTGTTGCTTTGGGTGTCAGAATTAATTAGTTATTGAGGAAATGAAAGCTGAACAAGGATCAGGTTTTTCGTCGAGCTTTTAGATTTAGGCAAAAAACATATTTTCCCCCTCTCTTACAATGAAAACAGAAAACAGCTTAATTATTCCCATTACATCCTCCAATCACCTCTGTCACGCTCCTTTTGATTCAGTGACTTGCCAGGATTTACCCATTGGCACAATAGTTATTTTTAGGCACATTGTGAATTTTTTGACTAAAGCTCGCTGGCGCATATAAATTATCCATTTAAGCATTGATTTGAAAATAATAATATAGAGCATCTCAGCAGTATGTCAGGAAAGCATCAAATGGAGTTGTTTGGTTAGCTGCAATTGTAGGCAGCATGTTTTTGGTGATGTGGGGTTTGGGGGAAGTAGATCATTAGGTTCCAAACAACATCCAACATTAGAAGCGTAGGGGTAAAGAGAAGCTGGAAATGAAGAGTTCGCCATTCTGGATCTTTCTCAAAAGTGATCCGTGACTGCTGCTGAGATGAGGAGGCTGCCATCTTGTTAGCATTCTGGTTGACCTTTCCTTCTATCTCAGGTCTGCAAAACTTGTGACTGGCCAGTCAGATATAACACCTGCCTGATTCTTGACAGACTGCCTACCTGTTGCTTTTACCCCCCACCGGGAAAGGTGAGAGCCAGCGTTGTATAGTAGTTTAGAGCAGGCGCTCTAATCTGGAGAACCGGGTTTGATTCCCTGCTCTGCCACTTAAGCTGTGGAGGCTTATCTGGTGAACCAGATTAGCTTATGCACTCCAGTGCATGCCAGCTGGGTGACCTTAGCCTAGTTCTTCAGAGATCTCTCAGTCCTGCCCACCTCACAGGGTGTCCTTAAGAAAGAAAGAGAAAGGGGGGGTATAAATCCAAACTGCTCCTCCTGCTCCTGCTCCTGCTCCTGCTCCTGCTGCTGCTCCTGCTCCTGCTCCTGCTGCTGCTGCTCCTGCAGCTGCTGCTGCTGCTGCTGCTGCTGCTGCTGCTGCTTCTTCTTCTTCTTCTTCTTCTTCTTCTTCTTCTTCTTCTTCTTCTTCTTCTTCTTCTTCTTCTTCTTCTTCTTCTTCCTCTTCCTCTTCCTCTTCCTCCTCCTCTTCCTCCTCCTCCTCTTCCTCCTCCTCCTCCTCCTCCTCCTCCTCCTCCTCCTCCTCCTCCTCCATTATGGAGAAGCAACCTGGAGGTGGTGTATTTGGGGGAGTGATATGGCCTAAAACAAAAGAGTTTAAAATGCCTCTCTCCCTTGAAACTGCACCTCCAGTAGCTTGATTTAGTAAATGAAAACAAAATCTGTAAACAAGATCCCAGTACTCATATGTTCCATCTTTTGAAGGGAGCAAAAATGAGAAGGTTTCATGACCCATTTGTGGTTTTTTGGGGCTGCTGATCTGTGTGGTGGTAGAAAGTGCCATCAAGTCACAGCTGACTTATGGTGACCCCATAGAGTTTTCAAGGCAAGAGACATTTGGAAGTGGTTTGCCATTGCCTTCCTCTGCATGGGCTGAGAGAGTTCAGAGAGAACTGTGAGTGGCCCAAGGTCACTCAACAGGCTTCATATGAGTCAGTCCCAGTTCTCCTTATTAGATCTCCTTATTAGCTCTTAAATGCTACATCATGCTGACTCTTGCTGATCTGTAGTGCCAGCCTTAGCTATTTTCACATCTGAATCCTTTTCCCCCTCTCAGCGCAGTTTTCAGGAACACAAGACAGCTGGGTGCTGGGAGTGGGGATGCATGTCTGCAACCAGAAACCATAGTTTCTTGGTAAAATAATCCTGCCTGCACACTGTGTAATGCTATGTCTGCACCAGCACAAATCTGTGTGTCATTTTAGAGTTAAAGGGAGTGGGGAGGGGACAGTGACACAATTCCCTGCACAATTCCCTGGAGAAGTAATAGACCAACAACTTTGCTTGCATGGCAGCAACATAAATAGGGCCTGGGCAGAGCCAGGAAATCCCCCCCCAAGTGAGGTCTCCCACCCAGACATCCACCTTCCAACTAGGCCAAGGAAGAAGATCTAGGAGGCCCAGGAAGGTTAGGAATGGGCTGTGCCTGCACAGAGGCCTTCCTGACCATTAGTTCCTGCTCAGGAGGCCTTAAACTGACTGCTTTCCTCTTCCACCCCTGCAGGCCCACAAAAGGACCCCAGGTGAGTTCCAGCCCCTCTCTTCTGTGTGCACTGATGTGCAGTGAAGTGCAGTGAAGGTACATTAAAGAAAATATCAGATAAATATCCAGCCTTTGCACTCTGCTGTGCAGATGGTTGTAACCACCAATGTGGTTGAAGAAATGCACTCCCTCATCCTGTAAGGAGCGAACGTGCAGTGGATTGACTTCCATCATTGTAGCTTTAAATAATGCAGTGTGATATAGGACCCTTTATCTTCTGCTGCAGTCAAACGGATGATGCCCCAGTACCTTCATAGATGCAACTCAACTCAACTCAACTCAACTCAAAATTGCCTTGGTTGTTATTTTCTCAACCTGCAGCACCCCTACATCAGGAGGTTTATCGCAGGGGGAAGAGAGGCTGCAGAGGAGAAATTTCAAGTGAGGGGAGGGTTAAGCACCTCTTTCAGCTTGTTGCTTCTGTGCTACAAATCTGCTTTGCAGCTGTTCAGCAGAGATCTCAGTTTCTGTGTCCAGTTTTGCCAACAAATGTCTGATTTAACTTGCAGGGCAGATAGAACTGATCAAGAGGCAATATAATGCCACTGTTCAAAAATCAGCTTCATGGACATTGAGTTGGGAGCTTTTCAGGCAGAGTATCTTATTCTGTGCTACCTCTGATTCTTACCCCATGCCTTTTCAGGGTATCATATTTCCTACAGATAAAAAGTCACATCTACTGGGGTTCCTGAGCAGAATTTTAAAAAATTGCATGCTCTGTCAAAAGTCATCTGCTTGATGCTGATTCTGTCTAATTTTTCAGGAAGGTGTTAACAAGAGGGCTTCAGATTCACACTGATAGGCAGTTGAATTGCATTGTGCCTGGTACTATAGATGCACCTGATTCAGTGTCAAGGAAGAGCAGAGGGGAAGGAATTCAGTAGACTCTACACAAGGCTTTCCTTCCCCTTCCCCCACTTTTTTGTGTGCCTGGGAAGGAGAGAATTGGGTCCAGGGCTTCATATTTAATAAACAAAACTGAAATTTCTGTAAGTCTGTTCGTGAGTTTGCAACAATTTTGAGCCCATTTAGATCCAACGATTATATCATAAAAGGCCAACTAGGATGTAGTGAAAATGTTCTTGTTTCCATGGAAATTGGGGCAGGGGAGGTCTGTTTTTAATTTTGTCATCTTTCTGAGTTCAATTACAAGCCAAAATAGCACCGTGTAATTATGGTGGTAATGTATTCTTTTTACTTACATTCAATTTTAATTACAGAGCTATTTTGACAAATCCATCAACTATGTGTAAAAAGAAAAAAAATTGCAGAACCACATCTCAAAAATAAAATCTCAGTCCCTAAACAACTGTTACATTTTTTTTGGCAGCAGTTGTTAAAAATACTTGAAAACCCCCAGAATGTACAAGAAGCACCAAATTGTTTGAATTTAATAAAGTTAGTCCTCCCTTATCCTTTATAAGTAACATTAATTTTGTTTAAAGATGGATTATATTGTAGCAGAAGATCAGCTGCCCAGTTTTGCTTGGAGAATCGTGGCAAATAAACCTTTACAGTGACTTGTCAAATCTGTTAGATTCCTCGATCCTTTAATTTTGATGTACCTTTGAATGAGAGCATTTTTGAAATCTTTGGATTTTTACAATGGACATGGGGACAGTTGAGCTATGCTGGAAACCATTGATCTGATGTTTGTATTTTGTCCTAAATATGATACAGAGTGGGACACAATGGACTTGGGTCAGTAAAAATCTGCTTAGAGATCCTGTGGACCGAAGTTCAGTCTGAAGTTCAGAGAACACCCCATCAATTACTCTTAGCTAATCCTGGAATGTACCAGTTGAACATTACATTTAAAAAGAGATCATAATTAAGCAGCTTGTCATTGGAGAGTTTTGTTTCAAGATTTCTGCCACCCAAACCCTATTGTATTATTTAAAGGATATCCCATCCTGTTGATCTTATTTATTTATTAGATTTGATAGGCCACCCCTCCCCTTCTGGTCTTGGGGTAGCATCCAACCATCATATACACATACAAATAACCATAATAATAAATATTAAACCATTTAATAAACAACTAATGAAGAATAAAAACAATCCAAATGGCAAGCCAGAACTAAATATAAGAATAAAAGCCCACCATACTGAAGGGGCACTGACAGCTTGTTGGTAATTATAAATCAGAATGAATTGGAGATAACAGATGTTAAATGTTATCTGTTGATGGCTGTTAATGATGGTTGGGGAAGGCTTGCATGATATTGACTTATGCTGTGTAACTGCCTTGAGTCTCAGAGAAAAACATGGACTATAAATAATGTCATTGTATATGAGTCAAAAGGTGTGAGGAGTTCAGGAGATCATCAAAGGAGCCTCCTTGGGCTGAATTAAGTTCCTCAAGTATAGAACCAGAAGTTTCCATGGCCACTCAAAGCCCCTTTTGCTCCCATAAGCTGTACCAGTGAAGACAAAACAAACTTTATGTCATAATAATGCTGAAATGGAAGGATGCAAGGCAGAGTTCTGTCTCTCAAAATGCCTGTTAGTGCTGCTAAAGGGTGGAGGTTTGGCCTGGATTTCTATGCAGGTGTTCTCTTCAGTTCAGATCCAAGTCAAAGCAACTTTTGTTCCAGGGAGCTGTCCCTGGTGCTGCAAAGCCTGAGCCTGGATTACTGCTCGCCTCTAAACATAGGCCAGTCTTCTCTAGGCTTTGTTTGGCAGTCCAGAGTCTCACAACCTGGTAGGAACAGGATGCTTATGTAAGGGGCGGCAACACTGTCCCAGTTCTCCCAGTGAATAGGAACGGTGGGAGCTTCTGCAGGCAAAAATTACCATACCTATTTGCAAGGGTGCTAGAAGTAGTGCACAGGCTCTGATGCCTTTGCTAGGTGAGATGAGGTTGGTGTCCCCAATGTGGATAAAACAAACAACTGTTTTACAGCTGCCTACACTGAGGCCTATCAGTTGTTCAAATTAAGGATGCTAAGTAATTCTGTCCCCACCTCCTGACTTGAGTTCTGCAGTTTCATTGAGATGGTAGTGGTGCACACAGGCAACATTTGGAAATGACACTTGATTTATTGCCCAGGAATATTTATATTTCTCTTTATTATGAATTATCTATACTAATGCTACAAACTACTTCTAGGTGGGGTACTATCTCAGTTGCAAGCTAAGGCCGGCTTTTGCTTATTGCTGTGAATTTTACCACTGAAATATCTCTGCCACACATTATAGAAACAAGAAATGGGGCCCCTGGTAGCAGTGCTATGGCTTTGCCAGTTATCAGAGATGGAGACCCAGTTTATGCATTCATATAGCAATAGTACAGCAAAGAAGAAGGCAAGTTCCCTCCCAACTGAGCATTCTAAGCTCTCTCTATGAGCACCAAAATACACAGAGGCTTGATCTGGATTATTTTTCTGTCTTTATAGAATAGGTCTCTGGAGTGGCGGCATATCAATTTTCTAAATAAATATGATCATTCATAGTTGGTCTCCATAGAATTGCATACTCAGACTGAGGGTTCAGTTCCCATCATTTGCCAGGGTACAAACCTCTGGGTGGGGTCTAGAGTCCTTGAGCCCTTGGGGGAGGGTGATCTATCTGGAGGAACCAGATTTGATTTCCAGCTCTGCCGCTTGAGTTGTGGAGGCTTATCTGGGGAATTCAGATTAGCCTGTGCACTCCCACACACACCAGCTGGGTGACCTTGGGCTAGTCACAGCTTCTTGGAGCTCTCTCATCCCCACCCACCTCACAGGCTGTTTGCTGTGAGGGGGGAAGGGCAAGGAGATTGTAAGCCCCTTTGAATCTCCTATAGGAGAGAAAGGGGGGTATAAATCCAAACTCCTCCTCCTCCTCCCCCTCCCCCTCCACCCCTCCTCCTCCTCCTCCTCTTCTTCTAATAGTAGTAGTAAAAGTAGTAGTAGTAGTAGTAGTAGTGATGTAGTAGTAGTGATGTTTCCTAGTGATTAGTGTCTGTCTGTTTTATCCCACTTCTATGCAACTGGGGTCAAAGTGTTAAGAATTGCATACATTTAAAGGGAAAGCTAATTGTCAGGAAACAACAAGTGGATCAGAAAGGAAGATCTGTGTGTAAATTGCACTCATGGGAGAAATGAAAATGGGGATTTCTGACTCAACACAGTGTGACTGCAAAAGCTGATAGCCTCCAGAGTAAACTGTGGGTACTATCTTTACTGGGGAGAGAAGGGTATCTCATTTCAATACTTTGTTTCTGCACAGCCTTCAACTGAATATATGGATCAAGGCTCTTTTCTTTTGGGACAGTGATGTAGGATCAGCAATGTTATCCGTGATACAGGAAATTTATTAGTGAATCAGTTATGCCAGTTGGTCATTGGAGAACCACTGTGGTGTAGTGGAGAATGATGCCTGCTGTTTTGAACTTGGGAAGTGTGTGTGGGGGTGGAGGGTGGGGGGTGGGGGAGAGGAAGATAAGCTATTTATGTTTTCATGTTCTAGTCACAGCAAAAGTTGAGGTACCTGTTTGTGTTTCCCAGTTACAACCATGTTAGCTGAACAATTTTAATATTGGACCTGGTCCTTGGATGAAATCCAAATACTTTTTTTGCTGCTAGAAAAGCAGCAGAGACTTATATGTGCCAGAATAGAGGAGTGGGTTGGGCTGCCTGCCTTTTCTTCATAAAAATCTCAGCAGCCCCTGAAGGAATAAAATATGAAGCTTTTAAAAGAACCACTATAAACCCAAGAGCAAGGCTGCTGAAGTAATAGCTGTATATCTCCAGACTGCAGGGAAGGCTGATGCCCTGTGACTCAGAAGGACGTTTTGGAGCTAACTACTAAATCAAAGATTTGCCCAAGAGGGGGAGAAAAATAAGATTTTGCTACAAAAAAAAATTACCATTAAACCATACCGACGAAAGGGATGTTGGGGAACAGCAGAGCAAGCGTGCGATTGGAAAGCAGGGCCTCTGCTGAAATTAATTATTTCCCAAATATTCAGCTTGAAACTCAAGTTCGTAGCGTCCCGTATCTGCCCTTGGGGATGGAGCCATGTACAGGAAGTAATGCATGTCTTGATACATCCCTGGATGTGACTGCCAGTTTTCGGTGGTGATTTAAGCGAGCACAGTGACTGTAAAACGTGGCAATTTCTCTGCAGAAACAACGGTCTACAAACGTCAGGGTTTGAGCTCCCGAGAATTCCTGCTTTCCTACTGAGGAAAAAAAATATCGCTGTGGTGTGCCCTGAGAAGCAGGGACTGGGAGCAGAAACTGGAAAAGGTATATTTTGTTTGGAAGCCAATATACTCATAACAGGAGGAGATCCAGGAGATGCCAATTAATTGATACTAGCTCAGTGTAGACTTGGAAAATGCCCCTCTGTCAAACACAAGGTGTTTGCCTGCTCCAGGTTGGGAAATTCTGGTAGATTTGGAGATGGAGCCTGGGGAGGGTGGGATTTGAGGAGGTGAGAGATCTCAGAAAGTGATCATGCAATAGAACCCACCCTACAAAGCTTCTGGGGAACTGATCTTCTTCTGAGGAAATGGTCTCCATCATCTGAAGATCAGTTGTAATTCTGGGAGATCTCCAGACTCTTCTGGAGGATGATAATCCAACATGATGCAATTTAGCATTTTCCAAAATTCATCTACTCAATAAGCAAGCAAGCTCTCTCTTGGCCATTTGTGTTTTTAAGGAATAGCTTATTTTAAACTTGAACAACTTGCAGCCCGCTGAACAGAACACAGTCTAGCACATACAGTGCTGGCAGGCCCTAATAACCCTTGATCCCCCCCCCTTGCAAAAGCTGGAGGCCATTGAGTGCATAGCAATCCAGAATGCACAGCTGTTGGGTCATGCTTGGCTTGACAGGTTGCAAGTCATGCATTCCTTCCATATGCATTTTGGGGGGTTGATTAGCCACAGAGGCCTGAAAGTCTCCATGCTTCAAAGATACAGCTACACATTCAACATGGACTTCTTCCCTAAATAACTCAGTACAACCTTGAATTGTACAAGCTTTTGGAAAGAAATGTGGCAGTTGTAGAATGGCCATTAGGAACGGCCATTTCTCAAAGTCAAAATTCTACCCCAGTTCTAGGAGGTCAGGCTAAAAAGGCCCTGTCGCAGATTGCTTGTAATGGGATGCATTAACGATAAAAAACCTTCAGTTGATTTTGGAGGAGAATAAAAATGCAGTCAAGTCTCTGTTCCTGATTGCAATAAATATGTATTTGAATGGCTTTCACAGTTGCAGATTGCCTTATATGTCATATTTATGGGGGATAAGCTGTATCCGTAATGTGGTTCCACGCATTTGGAGTACTGTGATTTCAGAGTTAGTTAAATGCTTCCTTCTCCCTCTCCTCTTTCCTTGTAGTGAAATAATTAATTAATGTAGGCAGACGGATGTATTCAAGTATAGAACTCTCACGCTTAAAATGATGACCCTCCCCCTTCCCTGTCCCATAATCAGAAGCATCTGGGTAATTATTAGGACTTCAGTGTTTATTCTCCTACACGGAGGGGTTAAAAACACCTTGATCAATTAAAAAAAGTCAATGGATTTTAAGCTTGTTGAATTATATCAGTGTACACAAAAACCGTATTGTAATTGAGGCGTTCATTCCCTTCATGCAGGAGGGGATATTCTTCTAAGATTGTACCGGATGTAATATATGCATGCCTCATCTAAAAACTATCTTGAGTAATCCCTGCCATAGGAAGAGCATGTAAATCTTGACAATAAATACAAAATAAATGAAAATATGCCCTTCCTCCACCTGACGTGTTATTTTTACTCATTTATAAATTAAGCAGACTTAACACAATGAAAGTTAATCTTTCCATCTAGTGGTCTTGTGGCTTTCAATAGTGCAGCAAAACTGGGCCACCAACAGCCAGGGGGGTTATTGGATTTAACTACTTCATCCCAACTGCCTGACGGGCATGCTTATTGCTCTCCAGGAACTACTGAATGGTGAAGGTAGTTAAGTGTCTCACAGGTAAAGGAGAAACAAAGGAAAAATGGGGTAGGAGGGGAAATTGATCTGCTAGAATCCCTGAACATTCATATTAATGTATAAAGGAAGATTAGGGTGGAGGAATATATGTTATGAAATATTCATGCTCAAACCCTAATTACCTCCACCACCGACTGCGATACTATAATCTTGAGTGTTCTGATAACTTTGATGCTGGTGAGGTGGATTGACTAGTTATCACACCTTCACAAGGGTTTCAATTTGTGAAGAGGCAGATTCCCTAACATAATTGCTTGTGATATTCTGAAATGGAGGGTGAGATTGTGACTGAAGATTCCTCATTCCCAATTCTCTTGACCCTACTAAAATCTGTTAAAGGACCTCCCATCCCTGCATTGTGCTGCTGAGATTCCAGTCTAGATGAGTAGCAAACTTCTCTTCTGCCTGGAGTCTCAGCAGGCAGGACAATTGCACCAGGCTACTGAGGTTCAAGGCTAGGTGAATAGGAACTTCAGTTACGGTTCTTGCTCTACAGTAGATTTCCAAACTGTTTAATCCCTACCCCCAGTTCCTCCCAAGTCTCAACATTGCATGGTTAATTTACTAACAGTAGTAAGTACTTCTATCGATTTAGCATTTGGGATATTCACCTGCCATGGTAGGTATGTAGACCAGTGGGTAGGATTTAATTGGTCTTCCAAATTAAATCAGACCTACTTCTTCCTTCAGTGTTGATAAATTTGGAACTTTCTAAAGAAATACCTTAACAATATCAGGCCGTTTCTGCACGGGCCAACATCACTGGTGTCGACCCAGTAAAAACACCGGGGGGGGGGGGGGGGGCTGCACTTGGCTGTTGCTTCCAAATCGAGGCAGCACTGCTCTTCTCCCCCTCCCCATGGTGTTTTGCTGACAGAGGCTTCCACCCGGTGCTGAGCAAACGGCACCAGGTGGAAGGTGCCGTTTTTTGGCCTATTGCTTTTGTTATTAAAACTTACCCCTCTTCCTGTGTTTCTCCACGGGGACGAGGGGACATGCCTCCTGTCCTCCGGCCCCCAAAGCATTGCCAGGGTCACAGGGGCATGTCCCCTTGTCCTGACAGAGCTACGCAGGAAGACGGGGTAAGTTTTAAAAACAAAAGCGGTGCACCTTGTACAGAGGCATTGCCGCAGGGGTGCAGGAGCACTGGGGCCGCAAGCGCACATCTGTGCAAACAGCCCCAATCTGGTGCCGGTGTCATGTACACCAGTGCTCCAGTGCTCCCAGGGCCCATGCAGAAACTGCCTCAGAAAAATTTACTTATGAATTAAGATGTTTACATCCCACCTTGTCCCATTATTCAAGATGACTCATGATGCATAGAACCATAGAATCACAAAGCTGGAAGGAGCCATATAGGCCATCTAGTCCAATCTAGATCCGCCCAGAGCATCCCTGACAAGTGTTTGTCCAGCCACTGCTTGAAGACTGCCAGAGTGGGGGAGTTAATCACCTCCCTTGGCAGCCAATTCCACTGCTGAATTACTTTTACTGTAAAAAAAAGTGTTCCTAATGACCAGCTGGTACCTTTCAGTTTGCTATCTATACCCATTATTGTAAATCTCGCCTGCTGCTGCCAATAGGAACAGCTCCGTGACCTCCTCTAAGTGACAGCGATGCAAATACTTAGAGAGCGGTCCTGTCCCCCTCAGTTTCCTGTTCTCCAGACTAAACATTCTAAAGTCCCTCATAGCCTTTCCTCTGATCAACCTCATTGCTCTCCTCCTCACCCACAACATTCTGTCCATATAATTGAAAACATCGAATAACGCTCCCCCCTCACCCCCCAAAATGCCTGCAACTTATGCTCCATTAAAAGTTCTGGTAAATAACACAACTTTACAGCACCTTCTAAAAGATAAATGGGTTAGTGCCACTTGTTGCAAATTAATGTGGCTGCTGTCATCTGGCAGTGGCCTCACCCTGCATCCTGCTTCTTTGTTTGCTCATTTAATTTTGGTCACTTGAACTGCAATTTTCAGAACTCAGGATTCTTTCCCCTTTTGATAGTTAAAATTCTTGTTGGTTCCTGGAGAGCTCTGTGGACAGTGCAGTGCAATAAGCCCATGATGGATGGTTTTAATTCTATATTCTCGGGCTCTTTGATGTTGCTTCGACATCAGTGAGAACTTGCTGCTGAATTAAATCAATGCTGCATCTGCTTTCTGCTACAACTCCAATGTCCACAGGGTGTATAAGCTTGCATCAAGTCTTAAACAACAACAGCTGAACTATAAAAAGTTGAAGAAGGAAACCAAAACTTCTCCCAACTATGACCTGAGGACAAATGCAAAACTCTTTAATAAGAATTATACAGACTGGTAGAAGAAGAAGAGTTTGGATTTATGCCCCATGTTTCCCAACTGTAAGGAGTCTCAAAGGTCGTTTCCCCACTTCTAAGATGGCGGTCGATACGCACCATTTTTGTTTGTTCCAGGACCTTTTGAGCACAGGGTCATGTTCCCCACCGCAGCTTTTGCCCCTTGGACCAATGAACATGGCAGCCACACAGCAGCCAGGCAGGACTCCCCACGATCTGCTCAGGGGGTGTCCTGATTAGCTGCTGCGTTGTGCTGGGGTGGGATTTTTTTTGTTTTCAAAGGGACAAATCAACGTTCCCATGTCTATTTGAGCACACACAATATGTGTCTATGCCCATGTATGCTCAAAACTATGTGCAGACGTGGATTTCTAGTGTTAAATTAAAAAAAAATAATAACTGGCTGCGCATGCATCGCGCACACCCTGCCATGGCCTGATTAGACGGGAGGGTCCACGTCACTAAGCGGTGGGAAAATTGAAACCCGGAGTCGCCCCCCGGGCTTCCCCACTGCCCCATGCTCTGCGCGGGTTTTCCAAAAGGCCCTGTTCCAAACAGGAACAGAAATGACGCACGCTGAGGGGGTAGGAGAGCGGCAGAATCGGAGCAGCTGCGTTGTCACCGCTGCTGTAGTGGGGAGTGCGGCTGGACCCCGCGCTACTTGCTGCGAGTAGCGCGCAATAAAAGGTGAATGGGGAAATGGCCAAAGTGACTTGCAAACTCCTTCCCATCCTCTCCCCACAACAGACACCTTGGGAGGTAGGTGGGGCTGAGAGAGTTCTGAGAGAACTTTGACTAGTCCCAGGACACCCATCAGGCTTTATGTGTAGGAATGGGGGAACAAATTCAGTTCACCAGGTAAGAGCCTGCCGCTCATGTGGAGGAGAACGGAATCAAACCCAGTTCTCCAGATTAGAATCCACTGCTCTAAAGCGCTACACCATGCTGGGTTGCAGCTGCTTCTCCCATTTCCATGTTGGTTGGAGATCATGTTTTTGGCTGGTAGGAAAAATATATTCCCGTGCTTGAACAGAAAGGGGGAAACAATTTTCTTCCCATCTGCTCCAAGAATTTGTTAGGTATATTATTTGAATATTAATAATCAGGACTACGGTAAGCGTGCTGGTCAGCTGACTGGTCAAATATTGTCTGTTGTCTCATCATCAAGCTGCGTATTGAACTGTGGTCAAATGTTGTCAAATATTCCATGAAGCTGAGAATGCCACAGTGTATGGAAGTTTACATCTTTCATTATTATATTTTCTGTCCAGAACAGGCGTGAAGGCACCTGCCCCCTACCCAGAAGCACTAAAGGCCAGATTGAGCAGCATAGCAAAAAATAAAAATAAATCTTTTTGCCCATTTGCTAAAGTTTTTAGGCATCTCAACAGGAACAGTTTCTGTGCTGCCTACATAGTTGCAAAATAGCTACTTTTAATTCTGTTCTTTAATTACATTTATTTCTTAATTACGTGCTACAGGCTGACCCTTTAACTAAAATAAATATTAACCTTCTAATTAAAGTATGTTTTTTTCTAATATAGTTAAGGCTACTCAACCAACATTTCATACTATTTGATTTATTAAACGGCCAACACTGTCTCAATTCTGTAGGAGCCAACATAGCCCTGTGCAAATCGTGTTCTTAGATGCATGTTAAAGTCACAGCCTAAAAAGACCTTTAACTACATGCAAGCTGAGGATCCGTGAGGATACTTAGTATCTTCCCTGTATTCCCCTCCTTACACTATTTCTCTTTTCTTCCCTTGGCAGCCTCTTTCCCTGCTACTTCTTCTCCTAACCAACTTTATTTTTTGGGGTGGGTGGGTGGGGGGGTTAAGTTCTTAGTTTTTAGCTTTCCTTTCTCTGGTCCATTCTGTACAACACAAATAAAATGTTTTCAGGTCACAAAATAAAATGTTTTGGGGTGGAATTCCACACAGTTTCCCCCCAAAATGTTTGCAAAACATTTTATTTTTCCTGAAAATGTTTTATTTCGAAAACACTGAAATCAGGATATTTTTTTCCTGAAAACATTTTGAAAATGTTTCCTACTTGCTGTGCAGAGAGCAGGAAATGTTTTATCCCCCTCCCTTTAGGAGTTGTTACTTCATTTTCACCACAGCTCACACCTGCCATTTTCTGCTGCTGCAGCAGGATTCTCTGTGTCACCTACCATTTGCAGAAGGTTCCCACAGAGGTTTCCTCTGCTTGCAGCTCTTCTGCCCACCATTTCATTGTAAAAAGTACACAAATGACGTTCCCTGCTGCTTTGGAACATGTATCATTTTTCCTTTTCTGCTTTGTTTTGAGGGAGGTGTCTTTGAAGCTACAATGATTCAAAATATGTGCCTATTGCCAATTCTCATATCATATCATTCATAGCTTCAAAAACACTACCACAAAAAAAAGGAAAAATGCTGAATTGGCAGTGAAAACTAACCTTATTTAATGTATTTTTTACATGGAAATCATGAGCGGATTTGCTGCAAGCAGAGGAAGCATCTGTGGTAACCTTCTGCAATTGGCGGGTAGCACAGAGAATCCTGAAGTGGCAGAAAATGGTGGGCAAAACACTTTATTTGTCCATACTATTCAGACAACCCCCCAACAGTTCTTTTTGAAACATCTGCAAGACCTTTTATTTGTGTTGTGCAGAATGGACCCCTGGCATTCTTTCCACTTCCCTCCTTACCTATTTCTGCCCCCTTCAGGAGGTCCTTCATCTCTTGCCCCTTTTCTGTTTCCTCCTTCTATTTATCTCTTACCTTTTTGAGTCTTGCCTAACTTTTGACTAACAGAAACCAAAGTTTAGAAGGCTTAGCAATATTGATGTGACTGCCTAGTAATCCTTAAAATGGCCATTAAGATCTCAGAATGAAGTACTGTGAGACCTCAGCAGGCATTCATCTGTTAAAACTACAGATGCTGCTTATATTATTTTGGCCTTTTAACAACTCTCTTATGTATTTCGGTTAGGTTTCAGTTTTTTTTCTGCAATTCTGGGGCTTCCTTAACAGTCCCAGGCCCCATTGTGCGGGTTTTTAATCCACTCTTTAAGGTTGTCATTGTCCACTAGACCTCAAAGTATTGTATGTAAATGTGGCCTTGGTGGCTCAGACAAGAGTCTGTGTCCAGTCCAAGACAGTTAAGTTCTTAGTCTTTAGCTTTCCTTTCTCTGGTCCATTCTGTACAACACAAATAAAATGTTTTCAGGTCACAAAATAAAATGTTTTGGGGTGGAATTCCACACAGTTTCCCCCCAAAATGTTTGCAAAACATTTTATTTTTCCTGAAAATGTTTTATTTTGAAAACACTGAAATCAGGATATTTTTTTCCTGAAAACATTTTGAAAATGTTTCCTACTTGCTGTGCAGAGAGCAGGAAATGTTTTATCCCCCCCCCCCCTTTAGGAGTTGTTACTTCATTTTCACCACAGCTCACACCTGCCATTTTCTGCTGCTGCAGCAGGATTCTCTGTGTCACCTACCATTTGCAGAAGGTTCCCACAGAGGTTTCCTTTGCTTGCAGTGTTCTCATAAGCAGCCAGCTAAAAGTGGAATTTTAAAAACCAGACAGAAAGTAGAAAGCTGTTTGCTATTTTTTGATATGTGGGTAGACTGGCATTTTTTAATTGGAGAGAGAATTGTAACCAGATCTCACTTTTCAAAGAAGGCATTTGCTGAATTCTATTATAAATCACATAGCAACACATAGTTAGATTTCCAGCTTAGTACAGTGAATGAGAATGAGCAATAAGTCAGGACAGATGTGCTATGAGTCTTGCCCTGCTACAAACTCACCAGGGGGCCTTTTGCAAACCTCTAACTTTCAGAACTGGATCTACAATTTGGGGATAATACTGACCACCTAATGCAGCTACTTGTAATGATTACTGAAATAATGTTTGTGCCGTGTGTTGAATACTCAGAAGCACGGTATAAATGCTTATTTATTATTGCAATAAGAGCAATTATTAAGAAGCCTGCTATGTTTGCAGCTGAATTTTCTACCCTTTGAAGACAGCATGGCCTTTGAAGACAGCTCTTCATATATTAACATGCTCACTGACCCATATCCTGTCTATATTTCTTTGTAAAGGGCACAACATTTTCACAGACCTATCATCACCCCTGTTAATTCTATTTGCTCTGTTTAATGGATGGATTTCAGGTTCATTCTGCAGCATTTCAGCAGAGAAGAAAGCGAAAATGAGTTAAGCTCAGTAGTATTTACAAGACTTAGTATGATTTTCCAGAGCTTAACCTTTCTTGATCCCAGAAAAAAACCCACAGAGCTGAGAGATAATTCCATCTCTCAGGTACTTTTCCCTGCACTGCGTTATCCTTCCTGTCTGGTAACATAGACCAGTGGTAAAATGCTGTCGGGATCTGCTCTAGCTTAGCCTCAGCATGAGAAGAAGTCTCTTCAGAGTCCCTCCACCCCCACCCATGGTCCCACTATACTTGAGCCACCATGCATCCCATGATCTCCACAAGAGATATTCTGCTTACTCTACAATAGCAGGCTTCCATTCAAAATTCAATGGAATGTGCAATTGGGAAACTAGACTGTGCTTGTGTGCCTTTAGATCTTTCCCCAAGACCCCAGAACCAAAGAAATCGGTGAACCAGAGCCTAGATGGGAGAAGCAGTTCACACTTGGCAGCTTGATGCATACCTGCTGCTAGTTACTTCTCTTCCCCAAAGGTAAGGAAGTTTTGCTTGGGAAAAGAGAGGAAGTAGCTGGCAGAAAAGGGAGGTGGTGGAAAGCCTTCAGTATTTACTTTTTTCCCCTGTCAATTGTTTGAACCAAAAACGTTTTGGTATACTGACTGAAAAACATGACCCCTCCCCCAACCTCTTTAAAAAGAACTGAAAGGGGGAACCAGGGGCAGGGGAGGAGGCCTGTTAATTTAGATTGTGAGCCTGTAGTGTAGGGTCCTTTAAAATATGTTGGGTAAATTGTTTAATTGTAAATGCTAACTTATTCAGGTTAACGGTAGCTGACCCTTGCTTGAGTAGTTATATTGGATACGACATGGTGCAAAAGAAGTAAGTTAATGCAGCTGCAAAAAAACACTTTATTCCAATTTAGTTTAGCCTAGATGTCTACACACCGCTAATTTAGCCACTTGGATCCATGCCACAGTAACATCAAGACTAGAATACTGAAATACATAGGTCTCTCCTTGGAGTCAACTCGGAGACTCCAATTGGTGCACACTGCACAGTGCTGCACCATTGTTATTTTCAGGAGCTAGGCAGAGCATGCATTTCACTCCCATTCTGCAGTCATGCTACTGGCTATCCATCAGTTACTAGGTTCAAGTTCAGGGTTGTCCACTATATCTCAGTGCAATCCACTTTTATAGCATAGGATGTGAGTATGGATATTGCTTATTATATTGCATGTATATTCCTTGTTCTTTTTCTTTTCTTGAGAAAATTGGACTATGTTTTTAATTCTTGATGTATTCTTTTTTTTAGGTAGAAATAAATTTTAAAAATACTGTTCTAACTTTGTTCCTTTTTAACTTGTCCTTATTCCTACAATCTTAATCTTATAACATTACTTATTGGATTTCCTGTCCTAGTGGTTGCATTGATTTACACTGTGTAGCCTGCTTTGCGTCTCAGTGAGGGGCAGACTACAAATAATGTAAATAAATATGAAAATATTGGGAATGTAAATGTTGGATCAGTCTTCCTTAAAGGTAGAGAACTGCCTAAAATTAGGCTTTAGTTTGTTGAAACAATCGTGTAAGTTTTGACGATGCCAACCTGAAACAAAGCTGGAAAGTTCTAACGTAATCAGTGAGACTGTTGTTCTTTATTTACTATATTCATAGTCCACCTTTCTCAAGGAGACTCAATCTGTTTGAGACTGCTGGGTCATCAGATTGTTAATAATGTAATTAAAAGCAATGCAATTGGAGCAGTACACATACCGTCAACAGTGCAATACAATGGGATTAAAAAGTTGGAGCAGAGGCCCACTCAGTAGACTCCAGATAATCAAATAGGGGACTGTAGACAATGAAATAGAATTATGTTAGACAGTTAAAGGAACAGTGTGACAGACTGGTGTATGGAACAAATAAAACAGTGAAAACAGGTACTGTTTGGGGAATTTATCATTTGACTGGCACACCTCAGGGAATGTTGGGGCCAGTCTTCAGGGAGGAAACAGCTTTTGTTCATAGCTCCCCACCCCACCTGCAATAGTGCAATAATGAATATTTGGCTTTTCACAATTGTAAGGTTGATTGAGGTAAGATATGTCAAATGCTTCAAATGCTTAGGAAAAAGTAATACACAAATATTTAGTGGTAGTATTATTCTACCAGCTTAAGCAGGTCAAAAGATGTCTTTTCAAAACAGTCAGGGTAATTTCTCGTTCTTCCTCATGTAAGTGTTTATTTTTCTTTGTTACCTGTTGCGGGAAATTCAGAAGAAATGTACCTCCTACTGTGACAATTTTAGAGAAAATCTTCCTCTTCTGTACAGGTATCCAAGCCAGTCATGCACCACAGTCATCTGTTTACGTGTCTTTCTTTCTTACAGTAGGCTGTCATTGCAGAATTGTTCGTCAGTGCTTTTCTGGTATAGATTAGATAGTGGGCTGGAATGCTATTTCTGTGCTCCCTGCAGTACTTTTCAGCTTAGCTTTGTTTGAATTGGAAGAGGAAAATTACCTCCTGGATTTAGGGACAAACACAGCTCTGTGAGCACCTTTGGATAGGGTCTGAGACTGCTTGAGGGAGACAGTGGCTCAAAGGTAGAGCAGAAGTTCCAGGTTTGCTCCCTGGCATTTCCAGTTGAAGGAGCTTAGGAGGCAGGTATTCATTGGAAAATAATTTCTTTTCCTGGAACCCTGGAGATCTGCTGCTAGACAGAATACACAGTTCTAATACAGTCTGACTCATTATCAAAAAGGTGTTCTATTCTGAACACATCTGTTCTCAGTTAGTCATGCCATTGTATTTCTTCTCATCTATTATCTACCTTCTTGCTGCTTCTAGATATAATTGAGACATTGAGTTTGTTTGCCAGGCTGTTGCCAAGCAATCATGATGATGTTTAGGAAGTAGCGATGTCATGGAAGGAGAGCAAGCAGTTGGAGCAGTGCAGCATCTCAATGGATGCCGTATGGATCGTGTTGTCAAGGACTTCATATCTGAAACTGGGGGTTCCTTGGTTTCTTTTCCAGAGCTTTATCCACTAACCCACAGAAAAAAATTAAAAAGACCCTGTCAGGAACTAAGGTTTGGAAGACAGGAAAAGTTAAATAAGGGGGAGGGGCCATAGCTCAGCAGTAGAACAGCTGCTTGGCATGCATAAGGTTCCAGATTCTAGCCCCAGCATCTCTAGTTGAACCTGTCAATTAGTAAGGAATGTGAAGGACCTCTACCTGACAACCTGAAGAGCTACTACCAGTCTGAGTAGAGAATACTGATCTTCATGAACCACAATCCAGGTTCAATGTAAGGCAGTTTCATGTCTCCATGAACAAAACCAAGAAGAAGAAGGAGGAGGAGGAGGAGGAGGAGTTTGGATTTATATCCCCCCTTTCTCTCCTGCAGGAGACTCAAAGGGGCTTACAATCTCCTTGCCCTTCCCCCCTCACAACAAACACCCTGTGAGGTAGGTGGGGCTGAGAGAGCTCCAAGAAGCTGTGACTAGCCCAAGGTCACCCAGCTGGCGTGTGTGGGAGTGTGCAGGCTAATCTGCATTCCCCAGATAAGCCTCCACAGCTCAGGCGGCAGAGCTGCTGGGAATCAAACCCGGTTCCTCCAGATTAGATACACGAGCTCTTAACCTCCTACACCACTGCTGCTCCTAGAGCAGTGATGGCGAACCTTTTCGAGACCGGGTGCCCAAATTGCAACCCAAAACCCACTTATTTATTGCAAAGTGCCAACACAGCAATTTAACCTGAATACTGAGGTTTTAGTTTAGAAAAAACAGCTGGCTCCGAGGGGTGCGTTACTCAGGAGTAAGCTTGGTGGTAGTCGGTGGCTTTGCTTTGAAGCAACTGTGCATCTCTTCCAATGGGTGAATCACGACCCTAGGAGGGTTTACTCAGAAGCAATCCCCATTGCCAGCAACCGAGCTTACTCCCAGGTAAAGGATTGTGCTTTTGTTTTTTTGCATGAAAATCAGTGGGGTTTAACAGTGCTTAACAGGGTTACCTATACTGCTTCCCCAAAACTTGGTCTTAGGTTTAATGCTAATAATTGAGCCCAGCAGCCCAGGCCAGCCTAGATGTAGGGGGGGGGCACTCTGTTTGCACGTGCCCACAGAGAGGGCTCTGAGTGCCACCTCTGGCACCCGTGCCATAGGTTCGCCATCACTGTCCTAGAGGACCATTTTCAAGCCACAATTCCTATGCAGTTTCAAGTTACATAACCAGGTACAGTTTCACTGTTGATCTTGTGTAGATTCCACGGGCTAGCCATGTCTCTTTGCTGGAAGAATATTACAGGAACTGGCTAGCTGCCCAGTCTGTAATTATTTCACCTTCCCATTTATATCTGTTTATCAAATTCTGGCAAAATGTATCGGAATATTACAAAAGCTGTTTTTTTAAGTCTTGGGGCAGTGTGGATTTGCTGGAAGTAAATGTTCCTGTGGACTCAGAAAGCTATTAAAACAAATGCTCAGAGCTGATCCACTTGGATCAATGTTCTTTGCTTTCTATTATAAAAGTTATGGATTAAAATTAAGTACATAATAGGTTGGCAATTTTCTAATTTGTAATTTGCCTTGTATAAGAAGTTGGTGCTGCATAGCTTTATGAAACTCTTGGTATGAAACCTGCAACTATGTGAAAAATAATCTCGCTTTGGCTTTTATTACAGACTTGGAGTTCAGCCCAGGTTTGTTAAGGATCCTTTGAAGTCTTAAAAATCTTTTCAGTGAACCTCACCGAACTGCTTCTTTGGGGGGATTAGTAGTACAAAATTAGTGGTTTTGCCCAATGTCAAATGAGCAAGTTGGCATTCCAGCCCTAATTAGGAGTGTGTACAAATCTATACTTCTAGATAAAATCTCACCTTCATTTCACATCGGTAATGTTCAGTGTGCCTTTACATTAATGAGAACTATAGGTCAAGCCTGCACACTCTGTGACCTACCCAGCTGAATGAAGACCACCAGCTGCATATGTTGATCCGAAAGGAAATCGATAGAATCCCTTTTTTTTCTTGCTTGGACTTTACAAAGGGGAAGGGGGTTTCAAGCAGTGAGGTAGCATCAGGGTCATGAGTGCATGTGGTGGAAGATATACACCACCCTTATTACAAGGCCTGAGAAGAAGAAAGCACCACCACCCACAACAGTCAGAGAGTTGGGAAGAAGAGCTGAACATCATGCCTACCCCACGGTTTTTGAGACTGCTAAAAACAGGCAGGGCCACACTGCCATTTGAGTCTATGTTAGGAGGTGCTCCCTTTCCTAGTGAAAACTGGCATCCAGTTCTGTTCTACACTATTTTTCTTAGAGAGAGGTGAGCTCTCAGAAGTGGCCATAGCACCCATATTGCTCTAGGAATGCCTCAGTGTTTATGGTAAGGACCTGCCATTTGTTTTCCCACTGCACCATCAAGTGAGTGTGTAGGATAGAGCATGGAATGGGAGGTTACGTGCCACAGGTGGGCAACTATTTAGCCTCCTCAGCAATTGCTGAAGGATCGTGCTGTGCATACTTCCACTGTGAATATACGAGACCCTTAAAATACAGAGGCACTTTTTGAAGTTACGACTACCTAGCAACCCTTCAAATCTGTCTGGAAAACTTCATCTTCTTGGAGGTTCAAATCTTGAACCATTGTGTTTTCCATTACAAAGAAAACAGCACATGACTTATGCAGAATAAGCTTCATGCTTGTATGCTCATCCACCTAGGGTCCTGGCTGTTTCCTTCATGTTTTGCAGCAAACCATGATTTGTTATTTTATTTGAAATGGCCAGCAGTGATTTTTTTGCTTTCCCTCTAAACCTGAATTGAAAATCACATTTTGAGAGCAGCACAAAGCCAGAGTTTGCTGGTTTGGAGGAAATGACAAACAATGGTTTGCTACACAACAAAAGTGATGGAGTGAACCGGAACAAATGAGGAATGGCAGATGGTATAAGTCATAAGGGTAGAACTGTTGCTTGGTATATTTTTTGGTATATTTTGCTTGGTATATATTTGAACCACTTCAATGTATATATTTCTGACTTATGCCATGCTTCCTTTCTGATAAGGGACACAAAACATCAAAACGTGAACCTTTGGACATAAGGCTTGCTAGGCAGGAAAAATTGGATGGACAATATTTATAAGAGTGTTGGATGAAAATGTCAGAATTATCTTTTGCCCCATTCTTCATTGCATTTGAAGAGTTCTGAGAAACTTCAAATGTGGACTTAACAAAGGGGAAGGGGGTTTCAAGCAGTGAGGTATCATCAGGGACATGAGTGCAGACGTTACTCCTCATTACAGACGTTACTGCTTAGCTTTTGATTGTGACTAGTGGTTTGAGAATGTTATATCAGTTCTATTACCGGTACATCGTCATTTGCTTCTGGGTTCAATTAAATCTGATATTTTCTCCAGAATTAACTACCCACCTGATAAGGTCATCCTGAGGGACCGAGGTTTACATTTCCCTGCCTTCTGAAGTTTCAGTAAGTAGTTTCATGAAGCAGGGCCTTCCTCAGTTGCCCCAAGGCTTCTTCCTTTCCTATGAGTCTTGATTAATTTTCCAAGAGACCTTCAACAACCTCGGAAGACCTTCAATCAGACTTTACATTTAGTTTTCTGTCCTGTTTCTTGTACCTGATGATTCTTGATATAATGCCTACTATATTGTCTTCCCTCATGTATATGTGGTCATTTAAAAATGGGTAGAAATTTGTTTTTTGGTGACTTGATGTTTTTAAACCAACTTTGCAGCAGTTTAAAATATATTTAAAATGTGCTTTTTTCTGTGATCATGTGCATGTTAACTGATTATTATTAGCTGGTGGAGGTGGAGGAGGAGTATCCCTAGGGATCTACAAAGAAGATGCCAGTGTTTTAATTTTAAAAAATGAAATGGCATCAGTGCTGTGTATTACACAGTGAGCCGTGGTTGCATAATAGTACGTGCACTCAGAGCTAATTTACAGGAGTCATCTCCTAGCTGGAAATATGCAACATCTAAATTTCCCCAAAGAGCTTATTCATGGAATAGTCCATTTGGCTCCCACTTTGGGTGTGTGTGTGTCTGGCTTGAGATGTTAAAGGATTTTAACTTTTAATAACTAAACACTGTTCAGACATCACACTGGACCTTGGATTCCATGAACAAGCTTCTGTGTCCCCCTCGTTTGTTTTCTGTCCTAACAGCACTCAGATTCATAAACTGGACCCAGCTCTTCTGTTGGACAACCATGCCCAGGTGTGCCTTTCACCAACTTTGGTTGGTGAGCTGCCTGCAGTTCGTCATGGGCATGAAAATCTTGTCACTCAGGTGCACGCCTGGGAACATCTAGATTAGATCACTGGTGGTTCGCTCTACATGGGGCTGCCCTGGAAGATTGACTGGAAGCTACAACTGTAGCTTCCAGTTGTAGCTTGCCACTCAGGCACACACAGAGGTGGGATCCAGCAGGTTCTCACAGGTTCCCGAGAGTAGGTTACTAATTATTTGTGTGTGCCAAGAGGGGGTTACTAATTGGTGATTTTGCCACGTGATTTTTGCCTTAGTTACGCCCTCCTCTCAGCAGTAGCGTGCAGAACTTGAAGCAGTCTAGCAGGAGGTGCACCGGCGTGCGTGGCAGCCTGCATGCATTCGTTTCCTGCCCAAGGACCGGCGCAGCTGCTGCATCCTTGCCACAGCCCCGCCCAGGAATGCCCCGCCCCAGAACGCCTGGCCACGCCCCTGTCGTGCCCTGCCCAGCCCCATTGGCGTTACGCCACAGTTTGAATCCCACCACCATGGGAACCTGTTACTAAAATTTTTGGATCCCACCACTGGGTACACACCTGGTAACATCTAGATTAGATCACTGGTGGTACGTTGTACATGGGGCTGCCCTGGAAGATTGACTAGAAGCTACAGTTGATGCTGCCTGCCACAGCCAGTGTTGACTGTAATGGGTTGTAGGAGTCATATCTCTCCACTCTTGTTCCATCATCACTGGCTCCCAATTTTGCTTTCAGACTCAATTCTAACCCTTCGAAATCCTAATATTATTTGGAACCTGCATAAGGACTTCTTTCTCCCATACAAACCTACCTGCTCTCTCTGGTCATCCTCAAAGTCCCTGCTTTGGATGCCCCTACCAGCTGAGACTGGAGTTTGGAATTCCTTCCCCAGGGAATTGTCTCCCTCGATCGTTGTCTTCTGCCAGCAAGTGAAGACTTTTTTGTTTGTTATATCCACCTTCCTGGTTGCCGCCCGCCCCCCCCCCCAAATCCCTGATTGTGCTATGTATGTTTGCATTGTATATTTTTTAACAGACTTGTTTAAATATTTTATATTTATTTTAAATGCTGTTTGAATATCTGAAATATTCTAATGTTCACCACTCTAGAGACCCTATTTCAGTGGAAGGGTGGCATAGAAATGTTTTAAATAAACATTTTTGTTTGTTCTCTTTTCTCCAAACCTAGGCTTGCCATATGGTTCATCTGGCCAGGTTTTACCTACCACATGGGCATGCTGCAGTGCCTAGTGCCTGTTTGGCCCATTAGCTTAATTTATGCAGTGGAAGTAGGGCCTTTCCCTTCCCTTTGTTCCAGTCAAGTTGGTCAGAGTTGCAGCAGCAATTGCTAGTCCCACATATATTTTCTACTTCTTCGGCTTGACCTGGCTTCTAAAAGTTGACCATTTCAAAGAAAGGGTTCTAATGCTAATTAATTCTTCTGCACAGTAAAACTCTCTTTTTTGTTGTACACTCTAAGAAAAGAATATTATTGCTGTTACTTGATGGTCTTCCACACAGTGATCTTCAACATATGCTTTGACTGGATATGCTGATACAAACATACTGAGGTTCTGCAAACTTGGGATGGGGATGGAGCAGCATTACAACTGGCAAGGTATCCATGATAGCACTTCTGTCGGATCATCTAGGTGGCTGAGTTTAGGGACTGACATATTCATCTTGACTTTTGTACTGAAATTTTTTAACTGTGCAGAGAAACTTTCAAACTTAACACACTGTGTGTTGTTGGGAAATAGTCAAGCACCAAATGTACAGGTGGTGCACTGTGAGTCCCAAGCAAGTGACATCCTGACACAGACAGCCTTTTACATGGAAGTTACATTCCAGCCTTTGACCACCCTCTCCTTGTCCATCACTCCCTCTAACCCAGTGGTGGTGAACCTTTGGCACTCCAGATGTTATGGACTACAATTCCCATCAGACCCTGCCAATTGGCCATGCTGGCAAGGGCTGATGGGAATTGTAGTCCACAACATCTGGAGTGCCAAAGGTTTGTCACCACAGCTCTAACCTCTTCCAAGATTTCCAGTCACTCTAATGATCATCATGACATAGTTTACTTGATCAACATGTACCGGTATGTACAGTTTAGAAACAATGCTAATACATGTATGTCATGGAAGATGCTGTTTCCAGGGTCAGATCTTGATATCCAAGATACACAAGAGAGTACTGGAAAGGGCAGGGCTGGCCCTCAACCCACCTGTAAAGGCTTCACAATTCACTTTTGAGTATGGGACCCACAAGCTGGGAAATACTGGCTTAGTGTACAAAGAATTATTATCCCTGGCTCAGTTCCTGGCATCCACCATTAAAGGATCTCTGATAGCAGATCTTGGAAAGAGCTGTCCTCCAAGAACTTGGAGAGGAGAGATCAGCCGTGTATAGGGAAGGCAGCCATTGCTGACTGGGTGGGGGATGGTGAAAGGGGGGGAGCTGGGAGGCCTCCACCCCTGGGAGGGCAGAAGCGAGAGTGACGTGGAGTCATCAGAAAGGGTGAGCTGGGCTCCTTATAAGGCATGGACCCACTCCTTCTTGTTCTAGCAGACGAGCTTTCCACCCACCTCTCCCTCAAGATACTTGGATATTGTTAATGCACGCATTCTGTGTCATAGCCAGATGGGCAGGTTGCACATGGGAAGTGATCTGTATGGGATGGGAGCCGGGGAGCTACCCCTCTTTGGGGAACCTCCGTAAGAGGTTTACGGGGTGGAGCAAGCCATGTGCCCAGGAGGGGGCATCCAAGGCTTGTGCCCCTTGGCAGTAAATGGATGTTCAGCATGTGGCCATCTGCCCAGCTGAGTCCCGTAGAGATCCAGCATGTGGTCGTCTGCCCAGCTGACGTACATAAGGTTTACATCTTCCTCCAACAGGTGGGTTGGAGGAAAGGCTCACTGGGGGGGACAGCAGTCGGACTGCCCAGTGTATAGATCAGATCCCATGCTGTGCCTCACTCTTCTTTTTGTATATATGTCAATAAAAGGTTTGGCTATGGCCAATTTTTTTCCCACCGTCATGGGTGTTCAGCGTTTTGTGTCCAAAGTGGGCTTTGGAGCAAGAGTAGTCCCATCCTTGGGCGGCAATGAAATATACAATATGGGGCTGGATGACCAATAGTCTGAGTCAGTTCAGGGCAGCTTCAGATGTTCCAGGATAGGTATCAGCAAGTTGGAGGACAGTGTAATGCAGGCTTCATTGGAACTTTGCAGTGAACTTTGGTGACACTTTTATTTCAGCCAGAGACAAAAATGTAAAGATTTCCTAATCCTCTTACAGTTTTATCTGCTACCAGACAGCATGCTTGCTTATGGTATGGTGAGATTAGTGCCTTTTGAATACATATGTTTGGAAGGTGTGCGGGCGAGGAGATTTGGAGCCCACAGGATTTCACTTGGCGAAGCGACAGAACAGGGTGCATTTACATAAATGCTTCTATTTTGCATTGCCTAATTCAGTGATGGGGAGGGGGATAGGAAGGGAGAGAAGTGATAGGCTACTGCCTGGAGGAACTTGTGCATATAAGAAGCCAGCTAGGAATTAACACAGGATGTGTAGGTGGAATGTCCTGGTTGTTCCGTACGCAGCATTAGAAATGGCTTGCAGCTCTTACATTAAAAAAAAATTAAATCAGTCCAGCACTATCTATTTGTATTAATTTGCATAAAGGGCTTGACAAAAAGCAACAACAGCCATCCTTCTCACTTCTCACTTTAATAACTATCTGCAATTGGAAATTTTAAAATTAATTTGCTTTTTATGGCTTCAGCTGATGGCTGCTTTCCACTCTCCTGTGCACTTCTTTTAGATGTGGTAAGTTCCAGGGGCAGAGAAGCAGTGCTTAGTATTTTCCTCTGGGCTGAGAGAGCACTGAAGACTTATGGTGTTTACAAAAGCTGTTTATTTTCATATATACCTGCTGAGAATGAAGCAGTTGGCAGTCAGATAGAAGTCAGCCTCATAGACAGTTTGGCCAACTGCACCTTGGGAAATTCCTGGAGACTGAAGGACAAAGTTTGAGAAAGGGAGGGAATTCAGCAGTTTGAGGAAGGAAGGGAGCTCCGGATGTCATGCCATAGCATTTGCCTTTTGACATCCTCATTTTTCCTTCAGAAAAACTGGTTTCTGTAGTCTGCAGATCAGTGGTAATTCTGGGACAAATTCAGGCCCCAGCCTGAAGTTGTTAACTGTTAGCAATGAAGGACACTAGTCTTGCTGCTATCTCGTGCCTCAATGACAGAGGGGGACTGATCAGTGAATCAGAGAGATAGATAGGTCAAGACACTGAGCACCTTTTCTTTTCTGCTCTTATATCTTCTCTTTGATGTGTAGATTGCTTCTGTCAGGGAACTTTCTTCCTTACTGTTTCTCCTCCACACTCCATTCTTGCACGTACACTTCTAGTTCTAGTGATCCCTGATTCAAATCCCGTCAGATGGCCTCAAATGTTACCCTCTGTCAGCCTCTCATGAGCAAGTTTGGAGTGGCCAAACAGGATTGCTGTAACAATTGCAACAAGATAATGTGCTCTCAACCCCAGATGCGAACCATGTAATCCTGTGAAGGGTTACTCTGGCCTAAATTCATTCATTTTAATCAATTTTAGACATGAGTAACTGCAAAGGATTACTCTGTAGATGTGCTTTTATATGAAATCACATGGGTTGACAGAATTGATGAGATTTGTCTTTGTAATGACATCATGGGGCAATGGGGGCAATTTAAAACAAATTAAGTCTCCTAAAATGGCATTTTTCAAGTACTGATTTTAACACAAGATGACTTTTTTTTTTGGCAGAATGGCACAGGTCAGGCAAATGCTTTATCCTTGTTGAAAGTGAAGACATCTGGGTTCAATTCATTTACAATTATGTCTTTTCTCATTATCTAAAGTGCATGTATTTATGTACAATTGTTTCTGAAGTGGCATACAATACAACTGATCTCCAGGCAGGGACGTACCATCCAGAGGGACATAGGGGTCAAATGTCCCTGGGCTGTGGCCATTTAGTCACGTGGGGGGCGGAAAAGCCGAAGCAAATGGTGTGGTGGCTGCTCTTCCAAGAGAAGCTCTGCCCTGCTCATACACACAAGCCTCTGGAGAGAGGTGGGGGGCACAGGACAGGCAAAAAGCAGGAGGGAGGATGCTGGGGGGCAGAATTTCACTGGCATGGGGGGTGTACTTTCTACTCCTTGCCCCAGGTGCTATTTTTTTTATAGATACACCCCTGTCTCAAGGTAATAGAGATCAGCTGTCTTGGAGAAAATGGCTGTTTTGGATGGTTTTATGGCATTGTAACATGCTGAGACCTCTCTCTTTCCCAGACCCGGTCCTCTCCAGGCCCTGCTCTCCAGATCTCCAGGTATTTCCCAACTCAGAGATGGCAATGGTACATCCAATTTACAAAGTAAAAAAAAAGAGACAGAGAGATGATTACCTATATGGCAGAACAAAATTAAAACCCAGTTGTGTTTCAAAACTGATATTACAGTGAAGACAGAGCAACAGATGCTCTTCCTGAGATACTCTTCCTGAGATACTTTGGATTTGAGTCTGAATTGTACACAAAACATATTTACAAAACTTACATGCCATCTTACCAGAGATCTACAACCCAGTTTCCACACATACAAATTTGCTGACGGTAGTTCGTGTTGACATCACTCAAAGAATGGTCCTGTGAACAGGACATTTTTCAGTCAATTCAAATAAAAGGTATGATTTACCGGATACATTCATTACCATTGTGAGATAACCCAGTTGTAGTTAGGTTGTCCAACAATGTCCAAGTCATTCAACTGTTGGAGTAATCTTGTCCCTTACTTCTGTTGTGTGTTCTCTCTCTCTTTCTCTCTCAAAACTCTCACAACTCCTAAATTCTTACTGATATACACAGACCACATGAGCTGACATATTTTGAGTCATCTCTGTTGTAAACATCTAAGTATTTATTTAATGCTTGAATTATTTTGCTGTCCTCTGTGACTGTATTTCCCATTTTGTTCCTAAAAGGTCTTTTTTTTACGTGTTCACTGATTCTCCTCTTCAGTTCCTAGGAAAAGCTTTTCAATGTTTAACATCCTCAGCAACATTCACTCTAAATCTTTCTTTCCTTCCACAGTTGGATCTTTTTTTAAAAAAACCCACCCATTTGATACTGCTCACTCTTTTTTACCATTTAAAAATGTATATGTATAAAATCACTGTAAGAAAAAATGGCCACTTTCCGTGCGCGGAGAGGAGGATAAAATGGGGAGTGCAGTAAATCCCAGTTTATAGAGTTTACTGAGGCAGTTTCCTGCGTAATTTGCCCCATGAGGTGAAAAAGAAATGGCCGCATTTTAAGACAGGAGAAGTTCATTCCCCACCTGGCCTTTTCAGAACTAGAAAGCACAGCCTGTCTCCTCTTCAGCCCAAGATCCCTGACAGTCTTTGTACTATGATACAGCCCGACTCCTGCCTACCCAGAAATCAGAATCCACTGGGTCTTATTTTCTTTTCCTTAGCTTGTTGACTCTGTATCTGGCTCCCGGGCACATTTTGCCAGCGCTGTTTCCCTGCCATATACACAGTTCACACTAGTACTGTTACTGTCTTGGATGTGATCAAGTGGTGCTCATGCCCAACTTTCTTTCTTAAGGTGTCCCCCCCCCCCAATTCTGTTGAGGATATAGCTGAAGGATTTCCCAAATCCCCCCTCCCTTCCCCCCAAAAATCTGAAGGCACAGTTTTCCGTATTGTTTGACATCAGTCTCCTCACCAAACAGACTCAGTTTTGTATTTTATACATAAATGATCTAAAGTCAGTGCTTTTCCACAATATAGAGAATTGGAGCAAGTGGTGGTAAAAAGGGCATTACAACAGTCCCCGTTACCTTTTTGTGTCATAGGAGGCTCAGTAGCAACCAAACGTACGAATTATAGCTAGAAATGGTTGTTGTTTTGTTAGGATGTCTATGTTGCATTAGATTAGAGAAAATACCAGCCAGCTCCACAAATGGAGGAGTTAGGTGGACAATTGAGAGTACAGGTTTGATCCTTTCCAAACAGATGACGGACACTGTCAAAACTGGATATTGGATCTTCAACAGAAGATAATTATTTGTTACCAGTGTTGCTTCAAGGCAATATTTTTGTCATGCATTTGGCTGTTTTTCAGATCTGGACATAAACTGTCTAATGAGCCACCATCAAGTATTTACTTTTCGTGAAGCTATTCCACAGCTGCAGTATTCACACCTGTGGATGTTTGGCTCTGCTCAGGCAGTGTTTTTTAAATGCAAATTAGAAATACTCTGTCAAGCTGAAACTAGACAGAAGAGATCTTAAAACTGGAACCCTTAAGCTTCTGCAAGAGGGAGGGATTTTAGCATGGCAAAACATTGTGCCTTAAACAATGTATGGGAAGCATCATTTAAACAGAGCTGCATATTTATCTGCAGCTTGTAGCAATGACGCAATAACTTCTCAAAAGGCCCTGAATTTAAAACAGTCTGAAATGCGGCTGTGAGCCTGGAGTTACAACAAAAAACCCCCCTACAAATAGACACAACCACAACATGTATTTAGCATCTGTGTTAGGAACTTGTTGAACTGCAGAGGTCCAAATACTTGTCGGGTTTCAATCCAGAGATTTGTGTCAAAGCCCTTCAAGGATATCTTGGGCAATGTGGGATTTTGTTCAATATGATGAGGAGGATGGATAAGCAGATAGCTCATTCGTCGGAGCTTTTTCATGTGTTGCAACTACCATGACTGGAACAGAATGCTGGATCAGGACGTGAGATGTTGTTATCAGGTTATTAGCATTTCTCATGGACTGGCATTTAAAACCAATCTCGCACGGAGCACTGAGTTCATCTCCTTGATTTCTACATCTTTCTTTTAATTTTATTTTTAGATTAAAACGGTGGAGAAGAGGAGGAGGTGGGAGAAAGGAAGTGCTCTTGATTTAAGACTTAATGTTCTTTAACGGATGAGGTTGACATAAATTTGACCAAGCCAATTTTTTGAGGCTTGAAGAAAAGTTCTTAAAGTTTTATGTAAGATTCTTCTGTTTGCAGATTTTCTTTTCTTTGTTGCTAACAAAAAATAGCCTGATTGCTGGGTGGTGAACCAAGAAAATGGTGGCATTGGCTTGCTGTTGTGTAGACATTGGTAACAATGATGGAATTATTTTGGCAAATGCCATACGTGCTTTCATTTCAACCCAGGCAACTGGAACTGCATTTCAATGTATGTGCAGAAATAATGGGAACAAGGAAGGTATAATGGCCATTGATCATAGCAGAGACTAACCTCCCACTTATCAGAGCACTGTACAAATAGGAATGGGTTGAAGTTTTCATCCTTGCTGTTTCAACTAAAATTTCCTGTTTCCATTTTGCTTCTCTTGTATTAACTGAACTCTGATTTTTTTATTTTTATGCTACCACTTGCCTTTTTATACCTCAGTTTCACTACAACACATACAACATACCTTTAAATATTGTTTGTCAAAGAACCAGTGCCATATAATGCAAATGGATGGTCTGCAAGGAAATCTCTGGAATCTTTTTCCTTCTTTTGCACCATCACTCTTCTTCATTCTGATTCTCTCGCTCTTCCCCTTCCTCTATCTTTGTGATGAAGCCTCAGTGGTTATTCTGCTGCTATGGTAAGCCCAAACAGCACCTGAATTTTCACAAGATGACACCACAAAACTTTGGGTGCCATTTTGGGTTGCTGCAGCAAACCAGTAGATGCAAAGATTTGTGGTACCTGTTGCGCTATATGGCCTCTTGGCAAAATCCAATGTCCCTTCCTAAGCCAAGCATGGACTGCCTTGCCTGCTGGTTGATTGAATACACTTTGAGTTCTGTGCCCAAGAGCTGTGCGGCAACAAAAGGAGTGGGGGTTGCCAATCCCCAGGTGAGGCCTTGGGATCTTGGTATTACAACTCATCTATAGATGACAGAGGTCAGTTTCTGTGAAGATAATGGCTGCTTTGGAGGGTGGACTCTGTGGCATGACATCTTTGCTGAGGTTCCTCTGCTTCTCAAACCCTTCCTCCCCCAGGCTCTGTCCCCAAATCTCCAGGAATTTCCAAACATGAAGTTGGCAACTAGAGAAAGAAGCTAGAGTCTTGGTGTCTAGATGGGTTGCTAACTCAGCCTAAAAGGGTAATGTTGCTTTGGCTATGCTCATACCTTCATCAGTCTGTGATGCATCCGACATGCACTGGCATACTACAATAATTGTCTGTCCACACATTATGCCCATATATGTTGGTTAAGGCAGAGAAGTCAGATTTTTCTGCTTATCTATGAATTTTTACAGATATACAGTACTATCTTTTGTGCAGTATTGCACAAATTTCAATATCTTGTATTTAGGCCAGGACACAGATGTATGTTTGTTTAAAATATTTATACCCCACTTTGTCTTTGCAAGCCCAAGCATATAAATACTGCATGCAGGGTATAATTGAATTTCTAAAACTAAAAGCAAATAGTGGAGGATGGAAATCATTGACATAAATGGGAATGAAAGAGGAAATGGTTGCTTGCTATAGCCATACACGTGTGCTGAAATGAATGTTTGCTCTGACTAATGAATTTAAATTTCCCCATTTCTGTAAACATACGGTTCAACCTTGAAATTTCTACTCTGCTTTTCAATTCAGAAGTCAGCAAGGAGACTTACAGTCCAATCCAGATTGGGAGGGGGGGCAGGGAATCCACTTGAGGAGATGGCATGATGCATGTGCCCCCTCCACTGACACAAGGGGCATCCTTGTGGGCAAAAGGGGCAAAGGCTGCTCCTCAGTTCCACAGTGGCATAAGCCAGAACTTCGCACTACTGCAGAGCTGCACTGGTGTCCCAATCGGGCACTGGAATGGAAGGGGGCAGGCTGGGTCATTCCAGGAGATAGAGCGAACAATAGTCAGCTTCCACTCTGGGTTTGGGCTAGTTGCGTCATAACTTGGATCTTGGACTTATGCCACCCTTTTGGGTGGTGTAAATCAACTAAGCCCTATGGAGGGCTTTCTGGCAGCGGGGTTTTTTTTTTTGGTGCCTTTTTCTTGCTCCCCGTGCTGCTAAAAAGCCCTCTGGAGGCAGTGGGGTGGCATCACACTGGTGCTGTCCCCTGCTGCCAGGAGGTCTGTATTGGCCTGCTCCTATTTTAGTGGCAAGAATCAGCATTATTTGCTGAAACTGGAGGTGGAGGGTTGGGTTTGACTTCAAACATGCAGTAGTGGAGGTTCAATATTGTCAGTAAAATTTGAGTTATTCATGCAGTCACTATCTTGAAAGTGAAATGGTCAATATGAAACTTTGTACCATGAAAAAGTTGAGTTTTATATTTGAGATTTATTACAGCTCTACATTAACAATTTACTTTCAACTATTAATATTTACTCTTACATTACTCATTATGAGTCTTTAGTGAACTCCCAAGTTTACCACATTGCTATCCCATCCTGCCTCCACAGATATCAGAGAGCTGTAAAAGATTCTCTATTTTGTCATCATAACAACCTTAGGAAGTAGATTAGGCTCATTGGTCCAATATCAGTCATTGTGCTTCATGGCAGGGGGAGAATTGGAATTGGGACTCCTCAGTATGACTCTAACCACTACACATCCTGGCTCTAATAATTGCATTCAGTTGGCTGGATGTGGTATTAGCTGAAAGCATTTGGATGAAGGGTCATTTGGCTGACACTTCAAAGATTCTATTGTCCAGTAGCATAACGAGAGGAGGCACGAGGGGGCTGCAGCCCCAGGTGTCACTTGGGCAGGTCACATGGGGACACATTGCTGAGCCCACCCCCTCTCGTAACTGTGCCTCTGCCTGAACTCCACAAGGAGTTCAGGGGCAGGGGTGCAGTTGAACCCTAAGCCAGTCAGCACAGGCTTGTCCCACCCCAAACTCCTTGTGGACTTTGGAGCAGGGCAGGCCTGTTCAATGCTGGGCTCAGCTTGACCAGAGGGGGAGCTTGGAAAACAGAGCCAACTCCACAAGGGCGGAGCTGGTCAACTCAACTGCTCAGTTCAATCCTGCGCCTCCTTGCAGAAGGGGTGTGGGGGCATTTGCCCCCATATGTCCCTCTGGGCAGTACATCCCTGTTTGGCACTATAGCTGAATCTGCCCTGACGTGGTTAGCCCCAGGCTATCCTGATCTTCTCAGATCACAGAAGTTGTCAGGGACAACCCTAAGGGGTTGCCATAAGTCAGCTTTACTTTGACACACACCCCTCTCAAAAACTGACTCACTCGACTGTGAAAATCCTTCACATTCACAGTCTAGAAAGGAGGAGGGATTTGAAGAGAGGTAAAAATCTTTATACTTGCTGGATGAGATTAGTTGGGAGAAAAATGAATTGCAGAAAAACCCATACAGCGATTGAGAGAAGAATGAAAATAAAATATCATCAAGGAAAAATGCAAAACAAAACTGACAAAGGTGTCTTTTTAAACAACAATTTCTTAATGCAGGACGCAGAGGAATGCCACCCAGGAGAGTCCCCCACATAGAGATCTGGGGGTGGGCGTATGAAGACAAATAGTACATGGGCGTGAAGACTGAGCCACAAGAGTAGTATTTGATGAATGGAGGGATTGAGGAGGCGTAACGTGATTAAAGTGTGAAGAAAGAAAAATTAAGTGAGCAGAACTGTGCTGCTCTGAGTCAGGCTGGTAAACAAAAAATATTAGAATGATAAGCATAGGACAGAATGGTGGTATTCTCAATCAATAAGAGTGGAGAACTTTACAAATAATATAGAGATAATACTGCGAGACCAGATTAGTAGTGTCAGCTGAGACAGAAAATAATCAAAGCGAGGACCCAGTTTGACTTCCTAAGAAGAGTGATTATTGCCTCTGATAGAGAGAAGGAAGGGGGAAAGAGGGAGAAATGCAGTGTCTTTTGCATAATGACCAATGGCTTTGCTTTTTGGGAGAGTAAAAGGAAAGAATAATATGACAGTACTTACACCGTAATAGGAGGAGTGTGTATGATGAAGATCGGTAGTACTTTCATTCTCAGTCCTTTTGATTCCAGATCAGGGCTGATAAGAGCGACAATTTGTAGCTCCCTCCTCATACAATGTGTTATTTGCACAGAGTGGAAATATGGAGTTAGGGATTGGTTCAATTGCTGCTGATATCACAAAAGTACTGATGGTTCTCTGAGGCAAAGGAAAACAGCAGGCTAGATGTTCTTTCCATTTTGGTCTTTCCATTTTGTCTCTGCCGCCCAATTGTGGCCACCTTTATGTTTCAGTTGTGTGTCCTCCCCCAACCCCAACACAACCATCCCTCTCCTGCCTATATAGCAACTAGATTGGGCAAATGTAATGCTGGGGCTAAAAGGAGCAAGAAAGAATCAACATAGTTTGGAAGGTTCTGACTGACTGAGAGAGAGAGATGCCTGAAGTAGCAGGAATTCCTTGTCCTCTTCTTCCTCCATTCCCTCTTAACACTTCTCCCACTGGGAAATGGAGATTAGCCCAGCATCTCAAGTTGAGAATGTGCCCTTTGCCAATATTTGGGCCTCAGTGGGTACCCAACTGTAATGATCCCAACACTGGCCCTGAGAAACAGTGGGACTTCCTTGTGCCAAGAGCTATTTGGGCATGAAAGATTCATATTTTGTTTGTTTCACCACACTTTTCCTGTGGAGTAAACTGCTACAGAGAGAGGAGCTGGGACATTTGGCAAGTTACAATGGAAGATTTGAGCAGAACTAGGATATGTGGATTTTCCAAGTCCCTTCTTGATTGTTCTGTAAGCGCTGCATTGTCTTCTGCTCCTCCTAAATTCTGGTTTAACTAGAAAATTTCTCAAATTAATTCCAAAAAGGAAGCTGTTGCTTTTGATCCTTCAATCTCTTTGCATCTTTCCTTCCCTGTGTAGATTACCAACACACACATCTACATGGATAAAACATTGTGTGAAGACATTCCTGATGTGATCACACATGACTGTGAGATGTTTTGTCTTGAGTAATGTTTTATTGGTATTGATATGATGTCCTGTAAAACCATGCAGAGAATCTTTTCTACGATTAGAAAAATCAGCATAATAACAATGCATACACAAATTCTTGATACAGCCATGCCTACCTTTTTTAGTTTACAAAAAATTATATCCCACCTTTCTGCTCCCACAAGGAAGAATTCCTAACCCACTGTTTCCATGCTGGAAATGAGGCTAAATTATTTGAAACTCATATCCAGGGAGAGATTTGAATATGTGTTTCTGAATATGGGATTTTTTGTTGACTATTTCAGATCCTCTGTGGGTATCTTGTTTTCTAATATGCCTGTGCATTGCTTTCTTTTGCCATCACATTCAAAAGTATCTGAATTTGGTATTTTCTTCTATAGCTGATGAAAACAAGGATCATAATATGGATGACATAAGCTCCCCCCCCCCCAATTTGATACAACTCTTTTAAAAAGAAAAGAAATACCTACGGTGCCATTTTTCACCTCACCATAATACTCTTTATCATACTAGATAATTTATGCAGTCAATTTATTCTGATTTTTTTTCAGGGCTCGTTTAATCTCCTCCTTGGTCTTCCTTCAATAATTAAGTTCCTTTATTCAACATGCAGACAATGAGGGTGGAGAGAATTTCTACAATATGGTGTTCTTGGGCACTTATACTGGGGGGAAGAAGTGGAATAAATAGCCCTTCTTCTTAATTATCTCATTATTCCCAAGTGGTGCATTTGCACCATTATTGTAGAACATCATTTTTAAAAGGGTACTTTTTGAAATAGGACAGACTTGACCAGAATGCATACCTGTGCCAGCAGAAATGGAACCATTTAAACAGTGAATAAATTTTTGGACTTGTTTGGTACTGTTGATCCACCAAGCCTAACACTTCCCAGTTGGACTGCTAAACCTTACAGGAGAAATAGCTAGAATCCAAAAGAGGGTGCCAGACAACTAGGGATGAACAAATTAGGGGTAGGATCTGGTGATGTCTAGTGGGAGCAGAGGACAGTCAGTGAGCCTATGTATACCGATAACCTCAGCTTGTAGAGCTTTATGGAAGTGTCATAATAAACCTGGACTAACTCCTGAGAAGTAATCTGGATTACAATCCAAGGTTTGCAGGGAGGTATCTGTGGAAATAGTACCTATTTCAAGTACTGACATTGCACCCAGATGTGCAGAGGTTTCATCTGGTGAACAACCACAGGACACGTCTTGGAATTAAAATGGGCTGCAGCCCTTTTTATTGAGGCAGAAGCTGGGTGAGCAAGAGGAGCACATCAGAGCAGCTGGTCAGCACCCATGGCTGAACCCCAGTACAACCCCAATCCATATTTGGGAGGACAGTGAAGGTACTGGGTCACCTGGGCACCCGCCCGCTGTGGCCCCCTTCCTGCTGGGGTGTCAGGCTCGATTGAAGAGGCCTCCGCGGCACGTGCCATGAGTCTGTCCCACCCCAAGCCTCTTATGGAGGCCCCCAACCATGGAGAGGACCAGTGTGCAAGCTCGGCCTCCCCACAAGGATGTGCTCCCCTGTCCAAACTGCCAGAGCTGCAACAAGTCAAGCAGCCAACCCCACCCTTTTAAAACAGGGAGGGTGGGTGCGTCAGTTTGCTCCAGGCGTCGAAGAAGACTGGAGCAACTGTGTGCTGCCTAATATATAGGGAGCGTGCTCCACCCTCATTGCACTTGTGTGTCAATGCGATCAGGCTGGGTGTGGCTCAGCCGCCCGGCCGGCCCAGGGCATGCATGCTCACTGCTCTGGAGTTCACCATGTGCCCTGCCCCCCGTCGCAATTATGGCCTAGTTAAATCTAGTTCTATTATTTGTTCTCTTGTTCGAACATCTGACACCCACCCTGCACATGGTATCAGAGCAACCCTTGGGTATCCGACCCAGGGGTTGGTCCTCCTGCTAGCCAGCCATGCATCATGTTGCTGACTCAAGGTATTGGGAGCCTCTCCCTGAAGCTTTGCTTGGAGTGGGATGGGTGCAGTGCTGCCAGTGGCTGAACAGCACAAAGGAGCTGGATGGCATGTGGAGAAAGGAGAGGTGTAAGTAGGGTTGGAGATTCGGACAGTCCGAATCTGGATTTTTACCGAATCTGCACTGATTCGGACGGATTCGGACGAGCAGAGGCCGAATCTGAGCTGTCCGAATCCTAACAGATCTGAATCCATGGGATTTGGATCACCAGCCGAATTGCGTTTTTATTTTTTGGTGTTTTTTCACGTTTCGGCCTGCAGGGGGCGCATTTTTAAACATATTGGCACCAAAATTTCAGGGTATCATCAGGAGACTGTCCTGATGACAACCCACCAAGTTTGGTGCAGTTTGGTTTAGGGGGGGCAAAGTTATGGACCACCAAAAGGGGTGTCCCTATCCCCCATTCTTTCCAATGGGAACTAAGGAGATGAGGCTACCCTTTTGAGGGTCCATAACTTTGGCCCCCCTGAACCAGGCTTGCACCAAACTTGGAGGGCATCATCAGGACAGACTCCTGATGATACACTGAAAATATTGAGTACCGATACATCTACTAAAATGCACCCCCCTGCAGGCACCCCAAAGAATTGCACAAGATTGCTTTTGTTCTGCAGTGACTTAGCTGCATTGCTGTCAATAGGGAATTTCCTGATGAAGAGGGGCTGTGGAGTGCACATTTTTTTCACTTGGTAAACCCTACAAAACTTTCAGGGTGATCTTCAGGAGAGTCTCTGGATGAGCACCATCTAGGTTTGGGAACTTTACTTCAGGGGGCAGTGGAAGAGAGATGGGCCCCTACCCTTTTGGGGTCCCATAGGAATTAAACCCCTGACCAAGTAAATTCCACCCAAACCTGGATGGTGTCATCCAAGAGACTCTCCCTGAAAGATACCCTGAAAGTTTTGTGACCATACTGCTTCCAGGAAATGTGCGCCTCACAGCCCTCTACCAGAAATTCCTCATTGACAGCTTAATACAAATAAGCTCACTTGCAGAAGCAAAAGAATCTTGGGCAGAATTTCTGGGGGGTGCCTACAGGGAGATGCATTTTGAGATGTATCGGCACCAAATTATCAGGGTATCATCAGGTGACTTTGTCCTGATGTTTGCCCACCAAGTTTGGTGCAGTTTTGGTTCAGGTATGGACTTCCACTCCAAAGGGTGCAACTATCCCCATTGTTTCCAATGGGATTTGTTGATGAGTAGAGATGGGGCTACACCTTTGAGAGTCCATAACTTTGCAGCTCCCCTGAACCAGAGCTGCACCAGAGCACAGCTGTCAGGGGAATATCATCAGGACAGTCTCCTGATGATACATGAAAGACTAGTGTCACCAGCACTTTAAAAATGCTGGTTTGCGTGTTTCACCACTCCCACTCACTCCAGCGGAGCTTCATGTGCAGGAGCAGAGAAACATGAAAACCAGAATTTTTTAGAAGCTGAGTGGCACCGAATTTCAGGATATCATCAGGAGACTGTCTGATGACACCCCCCAAGGATTTACAGATTGCAGTTTGGTTCAGGGGGGCCAAAGTTATGGACCACTCAAAGGGGGACCCCTATCCCCATTGTTTCCAATGCAGAGACTAAGGAGATGGTGGCTACCATTTTTGAGGGTCCATAACTTTGGCCCCCCTAAAGCCAAACTTATTGCCAAGCTTGGGGGAGTTAATCATCAGGACAGTCTCCTGATGATACCGTGATATTTTGGTACTGATATGTCTAAAATGCGCCCTGCGAGATCTCTACCCCAAAAATTTGCCCAATATTCTTTTTTTCTGCAGTGACTTCTGCAAATTTGCTGTCAATGGGGAATTTCTGATGTAATGGAGGGCTGTGGGGTGCACATTTATCAAAGGTACAGTCACAAAACGTTCAGGGTATCTTCAGAAGAGTCTCTGAATAATGACACCATCCAGGTTTAGGAACTTTTGCTTATGGGGGCAGTGGGAGATGGACCCTACCCACTTAACATTGAACCCCTTGAAGCAACAGTCACCAAAGCCTGGATGATGTCATGAAAGAGACTCTCTTGAAGACACCTTGAAAGTTTTATTACAGCCAGTTTACTATGAGAAATGTGCACTCCACAGCCCTCCCACAGAAATTTCCCATTGAAAACGCAATGGAGGTAACCAACCAGCCACTACAGGAGACACAGAATCTGGGGAAATTTCTTTGCGGGTGACTGTGAGGAGTGCGCACTTTTAGAGCTACTGTCACCAAATTTCCAGGGGAGTTATGTCGATACAAGTACTGTCCCTATGATACTCCCCATGTTTGGTGAAGTTTGGTTCAGGGGGTCCAAAGTTATTGACCTTCAAAAGTGTAGCCCCATCTCCTGTTAGCTTCCATTAGAAACAATGGGGCATGGGGCACCCCTTTTGAGGGTCAATAACTTTGCCCCCCCTGAACCAAACTGCACCAAACTTGGGGAGAATGCATCAGGACAGTCTCCAGATAATATCCTGAAAGTTTAAGGTGTCGCTAGCTTTAAAATTGCATCCCCTGCAGGCCAAAACGTGTAAAAACACCAAAAAGTCAAAAAAATAATAAAACGGACCCAAATTTTTCGGATTTACCCGAATTTTCGGGCATATCCGAATCGGCTATGATTCAGATTCGGGTATACACATCATTTTATGCCCCAAAATACCCAAATCCAAATTTTAACGAATTTTTTTAGTATTGACCAACCCTAGTGTACAGGCATTGCAACTGCAGTGGGCGGGCAAGCAGACAGACAGGGATAGCACCCCCTTCCAGTGGCATCAAGGGCCCCTGCCATACCTTAGATCTGTGGTGGCGGGGGCTGATGGGAATTGCTGGCAGGGGCTGATGGGAATTGTAGCCTATAACATCTCGAGTGCCAAAGGTTTGCCACCACTGCCTTAGATACACCACTGAAGGTTTGGGAAGGGGGTCACTAAATCTAATTATTTATTTTACTTATTTTATTAAATTTATATCCAGCCCTCCCTGACCGATGTTGGACTCAGGGCAGCATACAGACAATTAAAACACTCTTACTAATACATAGATGCACTACACCTTAAAACACAAGATGGCACCAGACAAATTTGAGCCTGTGAAAATTATGCAGCCCAGTTCAGGTGTAACTGTCCTCAAAACTATCGGAGCAAGGGCTGGTTCAAGAAGAGCAATGCAGAATAACTGCTCGTTGGTTGTTGTAAGAGAGGTTGGCTGATGATATCAGGACACACAAGTCGCCTCAACCAAAGGTCTGGTGGAACATCTCCAGGTGTTTAACATCCTGCAGGGCCCTGGTGTCAGCAGACAGAGAGTTCCACCAGGCCTGAGCCAGCGCAGAAAAGCCGTGGCTCTGATCGAGGCCAATCACATGTCTCTGGGCCAGAGACTACCAGAAGGTTTTTGTAGGAGGACCGGAGCGATTAGCCATTGTGCCAGCATTTGTGCATCATGTGAAATTGGAGTTTGTTTCTCACCAGAATTCTCTGTGGGAAGGTGCGTGAGGGGGTTGTGGCATGCGTGAGTCCAGTAAGAATATGGATTCATTCACAGCAATATAAGGTTGGGTTACAGTTCTGTCTTATTAGGAGCCCTGAAATTCTCTGACCAAACCTTGAGCAACTTTATTCATTAGCTGGGTATTATGGCCTTCCGAGTGCTCAGTGACACAAAAAACTGGAGCTTTTTCAAGCCTCTGCTGGGCGGAGTTACATGGTTACCAGGCTGGCCTTCATTGTGCCAGTCTGGCTTGATTTGTGCATTACAGACTTTTGCATTTTGGTCATGAAAAAGAGCACCAACTGCTGTACTATATGCTGTTCAGTAGGAAGAATCAGTGGGAAAGAACTAACTCCAACATGCAAACACCCATGGATTTTTAAAAACTCCACACCCATCAGCCCTTATTAATTCTTATTCATTATGAAGAAGACTTAGCCAGATAACTGCAATACTCATTTCAAAAAAGCTTTTGCAACCAGCCTCAGGTTATGCCAGATTGCATTTAATGCAAACTTAAAACAATATCTTAGTGATTTTCTGCCTCCCAAATACCTTTTTATGCTGCTCCACTTTACGGAAAAATAGAACAAATCTCTCCTCGTTGTAATCGTGTTTTGCAAACTGTTGTTTTGTCAACCCTCCATTCCCCCTCCAGGACACGGATGGTGTCTGTATCATTCTTTTCTTTTGAGTCCAATGAGGCAAACGTGTACCATATTTCCGACAATGAATTTGGGTTAAGGCTGCCAGAACAAACCAGCCAACGTTTTGAAGAAAAGTTTCAAGCTGTGTGTGTGCATGTGCAAATGTATGAACTGTGTCATTCTTGGCCTTTAGGGAGAACATCTGCCGTTGTCCCATCAACAGCGATCTTCTGCTTATAGCTCTTTGTCCCCCCTGCTCCTCCTTTGGCTGTGCAAATGCAAGAACGCTTTGTTGTCTTATCTTCCATCGGAACACTCCTCGGGGCTTATGGAAGACGTGGGCATTCAGCTCTTCCTTTCATCTTGCCACGCTGCCTTTTCTGTTTCTCTTTTGTTTAGAGTTATTTTCTAATTTCCAAACTCCTAGACTTCCTTCCTTCTCTCTCTTCTCAGAGTCCCACCTTATGTCATCCTCTAGTTCATATTCAGAAGCTGATGAGCCATTTTCTCCTCCCTCCCTCCCCCTTTCCATTTTCCTCCACAGGCTCACTTCAATTAATTGCTCTTCTCTTTGGCAAGGTTTGCTGGCAGAACTTTTGCTTCTCCTCTGCTTTCCTGTTTCTTAGGATACTTCTTTCATTAAACTAATTTGCCGCCTCTAGCTATGATGTAAACTGCTTGCCATTCAGAAAATGTATATTTTTTTTAAAAAGGGAAAATGTTGGAAAGGCCCATATCTCAGGGAACTGGTCAGTAGGCATCTGGTATTGTCACTGCTTCTGACGCTTAAGCAGAACTGCTCCTTTGCTGGGTGTGTTTCACATTCCAGACCTGCAGGTGGAGCTGCTAGTGTTCATAGTGTGAGTACCTGCACTGGAGAAAGACTCTATGGTTGTTCCCCTCACAGGTTCCTTGGGAGCTATATTCAGCAAATGGAAATAGCATTTACCAGTGCCTCCATATGAACCCTTTGTATAACTTATGCTGTCATGGGAACCTGATAATCAAGGTCATTTGCAATGTTTCAAGGGAAGAAGCTAAATGATCACAAATGGTGGTTCCATGTGAGCACTGTTGGGCTGAGAAGCTGCCACCAATTTCTGCATGCCTACAGAAGTGCTCCTTTGGCACTATCATCAGTATGAACTAAAAACATGGGAGGGAAAGTGGATATGGCTAGATCCGAGTGGCAAGAGAAGAGAAAGTAGGTGGAAGGAGAGTGAAGAAAGCACAGCAGCCATATCCTTCCTTGTCTGTTCCATGCTTCATGAATAGTGTCTTCATGCACTTCCCTCTGCACAGACAGATTCTGCCCTATTAAAATTCATACTTTGCTCAATACATTTGCTAGTGCAAGTTTCATAAAGTTTGCATCTTTCCTTTAAGCTAGCTTGATTTTTTTTCTGTTTCAAACATGATCAATAGGATTTGCAAGTAGATAACTGGGAGAAAGGTTTTTTTAAAAAAAGTACTAAGTTTTTATGTGGCTTTACATGTCCCCCTGCCCTCTATGCTGCTCTGTGTGTTTTTAATCTTCTGCAAGCACCTGGGTTACATTTGTATCACGAAAAAGTATTTACCGGAGCAAAGATACTCAGAAGAGCTTACATGGGTGTGCAGATTAAATGGATAAGCTGCATTGTGCTCAAAAAAAGTGTTAGAACTGGCTGAGAAAGAGTTAAGGTCTTGGAACTCTGACCTGCACAGACCAATCCTGCAGCTTAAAATGGGTGGCAATTCTGTGTGAAAGTTTTCTTTTTTAAGTGCAACCTTGTTTGTTATACTTGCAGTTTCACTTGGGTGTCTGTTGCAAATATAGGCTTTGTCATGATTATGTGACAGTACTGCAGTTAAAGTGAAGAATTTATCAGGTTTTGCTGTATAAATGCAGGGTAAAAACATGGTGTATAAACATGGGGAAAAAACTTTGCATGGTTCCCGCCTCTAATGCAAGTCTGCCTTGTGTCCCCCCCCCCCCGCAAAACAGGTTTTACAATAATCACGCTATCTGTGATTCCTAGTTTTATCAAGGGTTGCAGCCACTCACAAGCAAGCAGCTGCCCCGGGAAGTGCTTTCCCCAGCCACACTTCTCGTCTTTTAAAGACCCTGATCCCTGAAGTCAGTGGAGGGAGAAAGAGAAGCAGGGTGGGGTGTGGGCTGTTCAACCAGGACTGAGGTGCTTTCTCATCTGCACAGGAACATGCTTCCCTGCCGGAGGGGAGGCTTCTTCATTGTGCAGCGAGGGAGGTCAGGAACAGGGAAAAAAGCACCTCCTTGTGAAGGTATTCCAGCAACCCGCATTTTTCCACGGGCTCCAAGGAGGCATGCAAAGGGGAAAACAGGAGAGTGGGTTCCTTTAGCCTGACTGCAACCTGCTCTACCTATGCTGTGTGGAAGGGGCCTCACTCATCCTGAAGATTTTCTGGAACACATGAAACTGTCTTATACCTAGTCAGACTGTTGGCTTCCCTAGCTTATTGCCACCTACTGTAGTGCATATCTATTCTGCTCACAAGAAACTTTGGTAGAGAACTTGAGTTGCAGGTGCCAATTGGGACTTTCTCCATGCCAAGCATGGGTTCTGTCACTAAGCAACATTTACTCTTTTGACCAAATGCTGAAGCCAGTAACAGGCATAATGTTGGAATTCTACAAACTATCACTTGTGAATTGGGAACCAGCCTCAGGAATGTACGCACCCCCCCTCCTTTCCCCTCCAGATACTAATTATGGTCAATATAACTAAGTTTCCTGTGAAGCCTAGTTGCAAAGTAGGATCAGAAACAGATGCAGTAAAAACATGCAGGATCAAAGCCATGGGCCCTACTCATGGCCCTGCTAGCTTGAATTTTCAGTTTTTAGTCAAGATAATTTTTCAATAAAGGAAACCATGACCTTTAATTTGCAAGATCTGAGCAAGGGTTCATGATAGGACATTTGAAGGTCATTCATTCATAGAGTCACCGAAAGTCAAAAGCAACTTGATGGTTAGAGTTGCTAGGTCCACCCTGACAACTAGCGGGAGGTTTCTGGGAGGTGAGTACAAGTGTTGACCACATCCTGGTCTAATGACGTCACTTCCAGTGTGGCACAGGAGCACTGGAATTTCATCAGAGGACACTCTAGCACTTACCCCAAATCTGAGCATTCAGTGATATGACTGCAGAATGGGAATAATAAGCATGGATTGGAAGATCCTAACGCTTTCTGCCTTAAGTTGTTTTCTGTTTTCTTCTTCCCCTGCATAGACAGCTTTCTCTGTGCAATTGCTTTGATTCCAGTTCTGCACTCCCATGGGGAGCAGATCTCTGCAGTGTGCCGTAAGAAATAATTTCATGCACTGCTGCAGTCTCTTGAAACTAATTTAACATTCTATTTTTCTGCTGCTCCCCCCTTTCCCTTTGCATTGTATCAGGCACAGTTTACAATCTGCCTCATCCGCTGGCTCCTGCCTCTGTTTTTTTTCCCCAACGCTCAGCACTTTAGCTGTTTATATTAGCAATGCTGCTAATTAATGAGCTCTAATTCAAACTTGTAATCACTTCCTTTCCCCATGTGCTTGGTGGAGACCCCCTCCTCCATTAGTATCCACCAAGGACAATCCAGAAGTATGCTTTTATTAACTCACATTAGGATGTGCTCCAGGGTGCCCTTACAATGATGCAATGATCAAAATGCACCTGAAGCTCGCAGTACTGATATCAAATGTGCTAGGTGGTCCTTAGGCAATTTGCATCGTTTAAAATTCTATTAACCTTGAATAAACACAGATATTGAGATAATGTTAATCTGTGGAAATAAGCTTTAACACATTCTTATGAAGTGAGCTCATTAAAATTAAGCTTGAATCTCCTAATTATTACCAGTGTGTGGACCGATATGTCATTCACACCACATTCAACAGCAAGCGGGGGTTGGTAAACTAGACCCCGACAGTATTTACTTCCTTGCAAATAGCTTGTTTGAGGCTGAAAGCTATGTTTTGAACATGCTCGCAGTACATGGACAAAAGCAAACTTTCCAAATCCTGGGGCCAACATTGAATCTTAACTTAGCCAAGGTCAGCTGTTAGACCCTAGAATTAGCAATCTTCACTAGACATGCTGCAAATTTTGCCACAGATGTGTTGGGCAGTCAGATTTCCTGTATCCAGTGTTGGTCAGATATACGCCAATCACCCAGCTTGTCTGGTTTGTGGTAAACAGCCGTAAATCCCTGATGAACCAGTTTGCATCAGGTTTTTGCCATAGTTTCGGGGAGTTCTACTTCCATTACCAAAATGGTTCCCTGCTTAGTAGAAACAGTGATGCCCCTGCCTCGGCAAGGTATAATGCCACTGAGTTCATCTTCCAAAGCAGCTGTTTTCTCCAGATGAACTGGGATCAGTTGTAATAGTGGGAGATCTCACTGGAGGTTGGCAACCCTGTGGCAGCACCTCTGTCTTACCTGCATTCAGTTTTTTATGTGCCCCACACTTGCAGGAAACATGGGCTCATGTTTTTGGAAACTGGTGTGGTGCAGTGGCATTCCCCAGGGAGATCTGGGTTCAAATCCACAGCACACCATCTGATATTTGCCCAGTTGCCACTTGCCAGGCACGGTGCACTGAGCTTTTAGAGAAAGTACAGGATACAGAAATCATAAGTAAACAAATGAAGTATGGGTTAATACAGCATTCTTTGACGACTGGGGCTTGTGTCGACTTACCAAAGCTTGACTGATAATTTAGAGTTGTTTTAAATGTTCAAATTTCAGTGGATGCTGAAGTCATCCCTGAAGTCAGTACAGACTACATTACTGTCATTTTCTAACCTTCGAGTGATTAAACACAGTGACAGAGCATTTTCACATTCTAATTAGTGTAGTACAGCATCTCGGAGGCAACTTACGGAGGCTGTCCATCACAAGAAACTTTCAGTTTCTTTATGGATGCTGCGCAATGAAGCGAAGAAGGTGGCATCATGTTTAATAAGGATCTCACATTTATAAATTCCAGCTATAATTTTGGTTTGACTGGTTGGGGAAAGTCTGGGAAGTTGGAGCTGAGGGCTGCTGCCTTACTTGACCAGTCCTAGCCAAAAGTAATCAGGTTAGCATAGAAAAGAAGGGCTACGCAAACAGCAGGCTGCAAAATACCTCCATTCTGTAGCTCTTTCAAGCAGCAGCCTTTTATAATGCAAGAGCCAAACTATGTCAACATTCATAGCAAGAAATCAACAAAGAGTCCATTTGCATCGTTGAAAATAGGCGTTATTGACCCTAACAATTTCTGCAGCTTGAGCACTAATCGTGGCAAGTCCTTTACTGGGAAGTGGCACATATAAGGTCTTACAAAGTACACAAATAAGCACTCAGGCTATTATTTTAGTGTGCTGGTATTAATTGGCTCATCGTTTGCTATGATTGAAATTACTGCAACTTTCATCTCTATAATTTCCCTAAGAAGCCCTCTAGTCCTATCAAAATTTTTGCCTTCTGTTCCTTTCACATACTGATTATTGTAGCTTCCCACCTACCCTTCCAGTATCCCTTAACCTAAATATTTATTTTTTAAAAAATATATAGAGAAATATATATATGGTCCCATACTGATTCACAGGTTGCTGTTCCCTGCCTTAGAGGGTGACATGGCTAAGGAGGAAAGAGACCCAGAGAAAAGATCTAAAGAATTTTGATAATTAGGAAGGTTTTTCCCTTCCCAGATGGTGGCACTAGGCAAATAGTTCCAGCAGAGTCCCTCTTAGTGGCTAGACAATAATCTTGAAGATGCAAAACCCTCCAGGGCTGAGGCAAACCAATCAGGCAACCCTTGGGAGGCATAACCTGGGGAAACTGAGCTGAACTACCTGCCAAACAGAAGCAAACCCATCCCACAACAGTCACTTCTTGCAGGATGATTCCAAGTGAGAGTAACTGTCACAGACCATTAAAGAAACAGCATATCTTCAGCATTACCAGCATGTGAAGAGATGGCCTCTCCTAGAAAAGAGCTGCAGAGGCCCAGGGTCTGAAGGAAGCTGAGACCTTCTGTGGCATCATATCCTCCTCAGGATGCTGTGGGATGCTGTGGTGGAAAAATGAGATGTGTGTTTATGGATATTATTCTGATTGTGAACATGATGCAGTTACTACGCCTCTTCTTTCCCAAACAGGGTGCAAACTCGGTCTGCCTAGTACTGCCATTTCTGAGCACAAGATCATGCAACAGTTTAATATTGTTACGGTCATCACAAGGAGAAAATCTTTTTTTCTGATGGAGAGTGGATGATTTAAATGAGTGGGCGGTTGTATAATTAAAATTGGTTTTATTAAAGAATCACAACAAGAAATATATTTTAAGCAATGGACGTATACACATAAAACATGCATGAGCTAGCTAAGAGAAAAGGGAGTAAGCTGGATAGGGTTTCAGGGATAGGTGACAGTTACTAGTCCTGAAGGACAGTCCAAGGAAAGCAGCGCTGAAGAGAAAAAAGGCCAGCATTTCCAGGAGCAAAAGGAAGATCCCACACAAAAGTGGGGTGCATGCACAGATGATCCAGAACACACACCAGCATGCATGCACGCACGCACGCACGCGCGCACACACACACACACTCACACACTATGGATGGCCAAAGGACCAATATTCATACCCCAGAATAGGTCCTGAGGCAGTATGAGATAAGGTGGCAGGAAAGCAAGGGGAACTGATTTATTTTTCAGGGTTAGGACAAAAAGATGGGGGAGGCTTGATGACTCATTAGGATCCAGGAGAATGTTTGGACTGTTGTCTTGAATACTGATCGATTACTGGGGTAAGTGCAGATCGGCTAAGTAATGGTCTGCTTGGAGCACTAATTACTTTAGGGTGATACAATGGAAATTAGCAAGCTCCATTATCCAGCTAGGCACACTTTAGGACTGGGGAAAAGGTTCAGTGGCCAACCAACTTCCTACCTAGGCTTAAAACACAAGATGGATCCCCCAAAACTCTCTGAGAGGCATTCGTTTTGTAAGGAGCAGTGTCTTGTTCTTATGCCAGCCTTTGCCAATCATGCCTTTATGGCACCCTTTAGCTCGAGGGGGAGTCTGACTGCTCACAACAGCTCCTGAAATTCTGAGAGCCAGCATGATGTAGTGGCTAAGAGCTATGGACTCTAGTTTGGAAAACCAGGTTTAATTGCCCACTCCTCCAGATGAAGCCTACTTTGGGCCAGTCACTGTTCTCTCAGCACAAGTAGAGGCAGGCAATGACAAACCACCTCCAAACATATGGTGCCTTGAATGGGCTCACCATAAGTCAGTTGTGATTTGATGGCACACACATATACTTGAAATTCTGTGTGTGTGTGCCATCAAGGTGGACTACACACCTCATTGGGGCATTGCTCTAACTGTCCTTGATTTCTCTGTGTCAGATGTATATGGGAATGCCTCTGACATTCTCTTTATCTTCTTCCTTGATTATGACATTTAAAATTTTCTGCTCTTGTTTCTGAAGTGGAACCGAGGAATTCCCCCTTGTTCTATTTTATTTCTTCCAAATTTTCTAAGCAGTGCCTTCCATGCACAGTGGGACACAGCTTTCAATGTCATCTGAGCCCTTGGGGGTAGAGCGGTTAAGAAATTGGATTAACAACAACAACAACAACAACAACAACAACAATCATCTGTCTCTCTGCGTCTCCTGTCTCTATTGCCACAAAAAACGAGTATGGACTGCATGTACAGTTGTGACTAGTTTCTTTTTGTATGGTGTTTTACAAACATGTGCAGCACATCTATGCATCAGTAGAAACCTTGATGCAATAATAGAAATGATCTCATTAAAGTCTCTCCCTCCCCCCCAATTGTTACTAAAGTAGATTGATTGTATTGGGGAAGCCATGTAAATCAACTGAAAGCTGCACCAAACTGCACAGGATCTTATCCCAAGGCTAATCTTAGGAATACTGTGAGTTGAACTAGAATAGAAGAAGAGGGTAATGTGGCACAGAATCATAATTTCCGAATAACAAGGGAACATAACAAGAAGAATATGTTCATCCCTATTTCAAAAAGCCCTGGAGAGCAGCAAAGCAAGATGGCCACTGAGCAGGTTTCAGGTGGTAATAGGAAAGGCAAAAGCACTTTATTTGATTACACTCTGTGTTGAATGTGATTAAAGAAGCCTGCGGTGGTGTTATATTCCAGCTGAATGTAATGTACTGTATACTGACTTCGCTAGTTTTATTAGTATGTGTATTCATTTTCATGAGACTTCTAATTCCATGTGAACAAAGGCATCCATTCTCATTCCATGGCTTTGTCATACTGAGTGCCACTTGATGGCCCTTATTTGAAATTAATATGAAGCTGGATTCCACTTGTTAATAGATATTTGGTTAATGTGCTTTCCTGAAGAGTTTTTGAATTCATACTATTTTTTGGATGTGTCAAAGCCATTGGGAAAGCCTTGAAAAGAAAAGTGATTGCTGGGGTTCAGACTGTGGCAATTTCCTCTTGTGTGCATCATGTAGTACCCTCTGGTGCAAGTGCCTCGTCTCAAATGCTAGAAAACCAGCAGGCAAGCTGTAACTATGATTAACCCCATTTAGATCCAATGGATCTTAGTGGAAATGTTAACTATGTACTGAAAGCCAATGGGCACACTCCAGCCAGAATTAACCCCATTTAAATCCCATGGATCTACTGGGACTGTTAACCATGTGCCTCAGTATATCCCATAAAAATCAGTGAGAGAAATATTTGTAGTGACATGGCAAAAAACTGAAAACTCAGCATTGAATGAAATTAATACCTGTAGCTTGCCAAAAACTTGGAGATGCTATCCAAGCATTTTGCTCCCAGTTAGCACAATGACAGCTGACCAAGGTCCAATTCTTCTTACAAAGATGTAAATAATGTTTGTTTCACATTTATGCAGATCTGTATGTGGGCTGCACAGCCTTTCAACTACATGGTTTAGAAATTTAGAGTGTAACCCAAGGGTGGGGGAGGGGAGGGGCGAAGCTGCTTTGGAAGTGGCAAGAGCCCTACGCCAACGTCTGTGCCCACTGTGCCGCACAAAGTGCCATGGACACCTGTGTTGGGCCACTTCGGCATTGGACCACTGTGCAGCTGCAGGGTAGCCAAACCTGGAAGCTGGCCCCTGAAGTGACAGGCCTCCACTGCAAATGCCTGCACTTACATCATGGGGGCATTCCAGAGATGTTCCTGGAGGTGGTTCCTAGAGTACTTTCAGGCCAGGAATACCCCCTTCCAGCAGTGCAGACTTACCTGTTGAAAAGTGTGTTGTAAGTCACTCTATGCTATGGGCTTTCCTGTGGAAGTAAAGGTTTCCCCATCTCCCCCGGTGCCTGCACCACTGATTGCCTCTTTGGAGGCTGTATGGCAGAGTTGTTCCCAGCCACCATTCTATTCCACCCCCCATTGGATTGACTGTTACTCTGCTTTGAGGCCGGATAAATAGCTAATATTGGCTATGCTAGTAATGAGCCTCTGTATTTTCAGGCAGTATGTATTTGATTACCAGAGAGGAGGACAAACAACAGGGGCTGGTTTTATCTATTGTGCCTTGCTTGTGAATCAGATGGATCCCCAACTGAGGCATCTGTTGGATTAGATGGATCTTTAATATGAGCCTGCAAAGCAATAATGTGTTCTTATTCTAGGATGTAACTGCTGAGACTTTGCTTTACTTGTGAAACAATCTCCATATAATTATTTTAACCCCCCAAAAATTCATGCAGTGTAATAAAGAATAATATATTCCTTACAACTTTGTGACCTAGAAGCAGGAATGGAGATAATATGAAGTCTTCCAAATAGAGACTTCAAGTGTGTTTATTAGATTATTTTTAATGAAACAAACAATCAGGGATCCAACAGGTTGGTTCCAACTAAAGTTGACTAGTCAGGAAATGTGTTAAGTCTAGTGCAGTCTACTCCCAGGAGCCAACTGGTAAGAAACAAGCATATTGTACCAGATGGGCCAAGAGGCTCGATGATGCTGAGCAAAGTTTAGATTGCTCCATTACGAGAGGATCCTTTTGTAGTACTCTTGCATGCAAATGTTTGAAACTGGAGTTGGAATTGTGCTTCTGTGCTGCATTGCCAATACATTTCCAAGTTGGTCTATTCCCCCCTACCCACTGCAGTGAGACCCTAAGCCTCTTATTTCACTGTTGTGCAAAGAAGAAATGAGATTGTTTAAGCAGTAGAGTACATGGAGATTGGAGGATAAGAATGGGCTTGTAACTTTTGTTCTTTGGACCTACTGTATTAGGAAAGCTATCTTGGGGTTGGGAGTGGTGAGAAACTGTGGACCGAAGGCCATATTATCCATAAGGCTGACTGGACTGAAGTCTAGGGACCCTGCAGGTGCTCAGAGCCATCATTTTTTTTTTTGCTGAGGCACTGTTACCAGTACCCTAGGGCTCTGATAGTTAAAGGCACTTTGCACTCAGCTGAGGTTTTTTTTCAACCAATTGGTGGGGGGTAAGGGGAGAGACACCAGGGTTGTGACATCATTCCACCTCCTCCCTTATTACACCTCCATGAGCAATACAGTTTAGTCGTGTCCTTGTGCCTTTAAGGCTGTTGATGGGCAGAGTTGAAAGAACCAAGAGAACCGGAGGCCTAGCAGAGTTCAGCAGAAAAGTTGTGCTGCAGGCTGGGGGCTGCCTCCTCATATGTAATAAGAGAAACACAAGGAGACCCCTACACTGCAGCCTTACTGTGCAGCTAGGAGGCCTGAGATTAAGTGTTCCACATATAATGGGCCTTTGGCTGCTCTGGCTGTTCCTGCTAGAGAAGAGTAAGTTGCTAGGAGGCATGGAGAAATAGGCTGACAGTTTATTATTGGAATATTTAAGGGTCGAATAGACTCTCTGAGCTCTGATTGTGAATAAGCAAACACACAGGCTTGCCTTCCATTTTTCCCCTCCCTCATAGTAGCAGGGCGGGCTCTAGGCTTCTCATCTTGCCAATAGCCAACTGGAACTATTGCCCATCTCTCTTTCTCCTTAATACTGCTGTATGAGTTTTCAGTCCATTCCCCCACCCCCACCCCATCCCATCCCCATCAGTCTGTTGGACTCCTAATTTGATACTGCTTGAGATGACCTAATTCATGTTGGAAGTGAAAGACTTTCCATGGTTTTGAACCTCAAACTTCAGAGGAAACTTTCTATACTATACTGTCGCTATGCCTTTGATGTGTAGATTGCTACTCTCAGGGGAACTTCCTTCCTTCCTGCTTCTTTTCACACCTTCACTCAAATTCATGCTCTCTTCCCCATCTTGTAACCATTTCTTCCTCCGTACTAGTTAGACTAGTTTAGGAAACTACACTCCCTCTGTCCTATCTACCTACCTAGAAATGGGCTTCCTATAATAAACGTAGTTTATTAATTTGAATAGACAAAAGATTGTGAGTTATTTTGTACTTGGCACATGCACACATATTAGATGGGACTCTGCCACATACACAAAAACCTCGCTGAACTACTGGGTCTAGAATCTGACTAGTTCTTAAGGGACCAAGATTCTTGAATTCCAACAATCTGACCCATGGTCTTACTTGGTATAATGCTGCTGTGACTGGCACCAGTGCTCTGGAGTCTGTCAAAGATCAAGGTTTGCCCAACACCTCCTATTTGGGTGCCATTCATGGGAGATGTCAAGGATTGACTCTAAGGCCCCTTCCGCACACGCAAAATAATGAGTTTTCAAACCACTTTCACAACTGTTTGCAAGTGGATTTTGCTATTCTGCACAGCTTCAAAGAGCACTGAAAGCAGTTTGAAAGTGCATTATTCTGCATGTGCGGAGTGAACCTGAGATCTCTGACATGCAAAACATGCTGTACCACTGAGCTTTGGCACTGCAATGGTTAGAGGATCTTAACTAGATTCCCCCTTTTCCAGGACAACTCAGTGGGGGACCTTGGGCCAATTATCCTGTATTAACCCGACTTCTCTGTCAAGGTGGTGGTTGTGAGAATAAAACGGAGAAGGGAAGAAATGATGTCAACTGCTTTGAGTCTCTTTGAGCAAAAGTGGACTATAGAATATAGATCAATCAAGCATTTAGAGGTAACAGTCAGCCACAACTGCTCTAAAATTACAGCTTTTCAGATTGAAAGTGAAAAGGAAGAGACTTCTTTTCAATTCTTGTAACTTGACCTCCTGGCCTGAGTAGCTGACCACCACTTTAACTGTTTGGGGACTTTTATGTAATATGATTGAGTATCACTTTCTGTCAACTATTCATGGGGGAAACAGGGGAAAGATAATTAAAGCTATATATTGTTCCTTCCTTTATTTAGAAAGGGTGAAGAATAATAAGTTGTTGCTTTCCGTGAAGATCCTGCATAAAGGAGACAAATAGCCCAGTGATATTTCACCTCCAAAGTCTCCTTTAAAAAACCTTTCATTTTAGCAAGAACTTTGAGAAAGTACAAAATTAGTTCCATTTCTTGGTTGAGATACCATGGGAATGCGTTTTCTTTTTGTTTCACTGCAAAGCAAAATGGTTCTATCTAGATTAGCTTAGAATCAACACTTATTTTTTTTATTTTCTCCCACTATCAATCATGCCTTTTAAAAGTTCACTGACTGGAACCTATTTCCTGTGGAAAGTGTTACTAAAAAGCTCATTGCATTCCAAACATTAAACCTGAAATCAACCCTTTTATTTTGAAGCATTTCAAGGGTATTCTAAAAAGCAAATATTGAAGCAAAGTTTAGAAAGTGTTGAATGCTGTGGAAGTGATAGTTTATGCTTTGGATTTGAATTTTAAGCTGGACTTTTATCTGCATCTATGCTTTGGTACATAGCTTTCTGCGTGCCGTCTTCTCAGTGGATTAAATTGGATTTGCAACAAATCTTTGCTTGCAAGATTAGCAGGTGAATATATTATTTCACCAACCCTTATTCATGAAGCAAGAGGATCCAGTTGGGATTTGGTGGTGTCATTGTTAATAACTTGGGTTGTCCCCCTCTCACACATATGTTTAAAAACACCACCATTAAAAACAGCCAGGGGTATAGTCACTGGAAAGTTCCTTAGTTCCATTATTTCCTGAGTCTGACTTTACAAGGATTAATGAGACAGAGATGCAAACACTGAGTGTGTCTTTTTGCCCTGGTAGCAAACTTTTGCTTGATTTAGTAGAATTTGTGTTTCATTAGCAAGGCCATTCATCAACAACAAGGACTATCACTGCTGTAGTGGGTTAAGGTAACCAATGGTCTACTTTTTTCCATCAAATAAGGAAGAACAAGGGTCTATTCCGCACAACACAAATAAGACATCTTGCTAAAAAAGGCATTTGGGAAGGAACTCCACATAGCTTTTTCCCCAAGACATCCTGAGGATACCTTGAGTGTTGGCTCAAGGTGTCTTTTTCCAATAATGCTTTAAAGTGTGCCTTTTTTCCTTGAGCTCCCCTCGAGACATCTCCTGCCTGGCTGGAGAGTGTAGAGCTCAGGAGGCATCTTATGTTTCCCACCCAACCATTTTGCTCTCTGGTCAGTTTCACCCTCAGCTTGTGCTCGACATTTTGTGTGCTGTTGAGGGGATTCTCCCTTCTGCCATTTGCTGAAGGTTGCCCCAGGATGTTTGCTTTGCAGGCTCTGATTCTGAACACCTTTCCAGCCTGAAGAGCACACAGTTATACTCAACTGGTCCTGCTGATTCTGGCAATATATAGTTTTCCTATTTTAATTTTGTTTTCTACGAGCTGTCTGCAAAGATACCTGGTCACAAATTCAAGAATCTTAACTGCTCAGGAGTCCAGTGTACCTCCCATTGAGAAGGGTAGACCTGCCCTTCATGGATAGACATTATGGTAGGGAGCATTTACTATGCTAGTAGAGCAAGCCTGTCTTCAGTGATGTGCATTCAGTGGCTCTTCTTGTCCATGAGTCTCACCATTCCACAGAGTGGAGTACAATACTGGCAATCAGAGGCAAGACGCGTGCGTCCCTGTCCTCATCACTGTCATTCTCATCTGACAATGGCTTATTATGTCTTCAATGGAAACGCCTGTAAGTAAACAATGAATGACATAAACGACTGTGTCTTTCTGACATCGGTAGTTTGACTTATCAGATGGAAATAGAATAAGGGTGGTGTTTAGGCATGTCCAGGATGTTTGGCATTAAGATAAATGAGAAATTAGAGAAAGTTGACTGCTGTCAAGTTTAACAGTACTGAATCCCAATTATCTGTCTGAAGCTGGTGGGAAAGGGGAGGTGGTCTGAATCTAGATGGTTTGATGGAGTGGAGGGAAGCTAGGATTGAATTTGCTACCACCCTATGAAGATGATCAGCACTGGGTTGCGGCTCACAGTCTCATGTCAGAAACTGTGTGCAAAACACTGACAACTGAATGCAGCTTCAGATGCCGGGAACCTCATGTTCCTTTGAACCAGCAGTGCCCTTGCTCCTGTCTGCAAACTCAAAGAGCCAGTGTTCATACATGGTTATGTACAAGGGTTTCTATTCCTTTCAATGACTGCATATTGTTATTAGGGGTGTGCATTAGTGAGCCAAAATATACATGAAAATCACTGTTTCGGATTGTTACGGCCATTTCCTGGAATAATATTAGGAATCAGTGATTCTTAGAGAAACAAAATCACCCTCACTGAAAAAAATCGTTGCTGTTTTGGTATTTGGGTGCCTACCAAGCCAGCAGCAGCAATGTGCTCTTTGTGCTGTCCTTTGTGTTGGGATAAGCAGCACCTCGTGTGTGTTTTCCCATTGCACAATGAACAGAGTGCACTGGAGGCTAAAGCACAGCGGAGCTTACCTGCACACATGTGTGTGAGCTTGGACGAGAGAGCTTAGGCACAAAAGAAAGTCGGAGTCGGTTGTAGTTTCTAATCTATTAAAAAAAGAGTATTTATTAGTGAACTCCATTCTGGATAGAAAGGTAGATAAATAGGTTCACTAATCTATCCTATTCTAGCTGGATGGTGATGGATGCTTGGGGCACCCATCTTCCCTCTAGGCATGGTGAAAGTAAGATGGAGAAGTCTGAGAAGAAGGCGGAAGGAAGGAAGTCCCAGAGAGTATCAGTCTACTTCAAAGGATAGAACCAGCATGATAGAGTAAAGATGACAATTCCTAGGTCCCTATCTAATCACTGGCTATCTAGTAAAACCCCCTCTGTAGGTTGAGACAGGAAACAGCGTAAAGTCCTTCTCTTCCAACACTTTGATTCATCTGCTTCATGATCTGGTAAAACGGTGTGCGTTTCAGAGGAAGAATTGTGTAGTCAAATCTAAGAGACTGAAGGAGAAGGTTGGTCTAGCAGGCAAGAGGTCAGAACGAACAATGACGTTTTCATAGTGGAAGTGGAAGCAAACAGAGTCAGTCGTGGTGGTGATGTGGAGTCATCGGCACACAGCGAATGCAAAGTAGCTCAAAATAAAAGAACCGATAACCCCTTTGGGTCACATGAATGATCCATCCAACTTGGTCACCAGATTTCATCAGTGGTTAATGACATGAGAAAGATGGAGACTCCTTTGAGAATGAAGATTGTGGTTTACCTAAAAGAGGAATTTGTTAGGGAACATGGTTGCCAGAGGGTGGGGGGGGGGGGAACACAAGGGATTTTTTTTGGAGGGATAATGCTTCCTCATCCCATTTTATTCTGGATTTTGGAGTTCTAAATGATCTGATCTTTTTTCTAATGGAGAAGTGATTCTTTAAAGAACAAAACAACCCAGGCTTAAAATTTTTTTCACATATAAGAACAGCCTGAAATTAATATAGAGATGAAGGCTAGTGTATAGAAAAAACAGTATTTCCCAAATATTTATTTCTATCCTGCCCTATACCTTAAGATCTCAGGGTGGGTTACAACATAAAAATAATAAAATCCAACCCAACATAAAAAACCTTAGCCCTGTCACAATAAAACCTATTAAAATTCATAAAACCTGTTTAAATATGAGGGTTGTTGAGCATTTATGGACTGTTGTCAGTATCTCATGGATTTCCCCCCAACCCTTCCCCAAGATCACAAGAACAATTGCTCTATTGTGAAGATGTGGAAGACATAATAAAATATTATGGTGAGATTGCAGTCTGAGAATTGTGAGTGGGTCTATCACTAGAGCCAGGGCCTATAGATAAAGGGATGTTAATGTTTCTTAATGGCTATAGATGTTTCCTCAATGGGAGCTAATTGTCAAGAGATGTTCTCCTGATTGCTCTCTCACTGTGCAAGGAAACATCAGAGCTCCAAGAATGAGTCAGCCTGCTGCAGGAAGGGAATGAGGGGACAGGAGTGTTTATATGTTTGTGCAGTGAAAGGACTGACTATTAGTTTGGGTCTGAAAAGGAAAGAAGTAAAGCTGGGAGTTTGGTGGTAACCAAGGAATATTGCAGATAGAATCCCTTACAGGCTGGACTCTTTCTACCTACCTCTTTTCTTGGGTGAAGGTATGATCACTAGCCTCCCGGTGGTGGCTGGAGATCTCCTGGGATTACAGCTGGTCTCCCGGCAGTAGAGATCAGTTCACCTGGAAAAAAACAGCTGCTTCGGGAGGTGGACTCTCTAGCAATATACCCTATTGAAGTCCCACCCCTTCACAAACCCCACCCTCCTCAGGCGCCACCTACAAAATCTCCAGGTGTTCCCCAAACTGGAGCTGGCAACCCTGGTGACAGTTCAGGGCTTCTACTCCTAGGTTCATGGAGTTCATGGAAACAAATAATATAAATGAGAGGGCCAGGGTAACAGGACCACAAGTTAATACTAATCTATCTAATCTTAGTTATGTTACCCAGAGTTAGCATATTTGAGCTACTCTTAAAATTATCTGTGTTGTATAAGCTTAAAGGGGAAACAAATTTGTTTTTATTTGCTTGAATGAGCAAACAGAATTGGAATAAATAATACTTATGCATCATGCATCGAAGTAGTAACTCATGCCATCTCAAGCAGAGTTACACACTTTTAATTCCACGTAAGCCAATTGGCTTAAAAGGTATAACTCTACTTAGGATCAAACTATAACTAGGCTACAAATGCAGTACAAAAATTGAAGAGGGAATCAGATATTCTTCTTCTGCAAGGTAAAGTTTGGTCTAGTAGAGTTGGCACGTCACATGTGAATTGATAGTTCACAGTGAGGCATGAGTCTATTCATTCAATAAAGCAAAATAATTCACGGAGGACTATAGATATTGACTTTTCCCTTTGATAATGCTTTATGCCATAATAATGGAAATGCTTTTTTTTTTTAAAAAGAGATAACAATATTGTCTTTTTTGTCCTTTTCTGAAACTTGGAACAAATCTGTATTATGTCTGACTCTCTTTGAGCCTCAGGTGTACTTAGGAGATTTACACATACATATTTGAAATTATTATTTTTGTCCTGATTAATGCCACTGCTAAAATTGCAAGGTGAAAGACAGATTAATTTCCCCATCCAAATAGAAAAAGCAAAACATTTCAGCAAAGATTCATCTACTTTTGAAAGAGCACAGATTACCAGAGATTAATTGTAAAAGATTAGAAAGGATTTGTTCATTTGAAATACCTGTTGAATCTTTTAAAATGACTGTATAACCTGTCCATATAAAGAATCTTTAGGTGCTTGCTGTGTGTGTGACTACATAATTCTTTATAGAAAATCAGTCTGCAAGCTTGTTACCTTGATAACTTTATGACACTTTGAAAATGAAATAGAAATGTTTTTCTTTTGCGATTTATAAGATTATGTGTGTGTGTATATACATATACATATATGAAGGGCAGCCAGTGCTTGAATGCATGGGGCTAATATGGTGTATTGGTTAAGGTGTTTGGACTAGGTCTAGGACCTGGGAAACCTGGTTTCAAAATCTTTACTTGTGCCATATGGCAATCCCACGTTAGGAGTTCAGGGGCAGGGTGCTCAGTTAAATGCTGGACCTACTCAGGCCAAATCCTGTTAAATGTTTATTTATTATTGGATTTATATACCGCCCTCCCCCGAAGGACTCAGGGCGGTGTACATAAACAGACAGGGCATAAATTAAAGCTAATACAAATATAAAAGAAGCTCTGTGTCATTACTAAACCATTGCTAAATGTTGGACATGGCCTACTGGTATCACCATTAAACTACTGGTGGCAGGGAAGGGGGAGATTTTTTTAAAAAAAAGGCAGTGAGCAAAAGCAGTCTGAAAAATGCTCCCAAATTTGGCTTTTTTTGAGATCCACTTATTTGGCTCCCTTTTATTGGGAGGACTCCCCAATGAATAATGAATACTACCTACCTACCTACCTACCTACCTACCTACCTACCTACCTACCTACCTGTGGGGGCTGCTGTTCTAGGGTGGCTGGAGGGCAGAGACAGCAGCAGCTTTGACAGTGCTGGCCCCATATTGCTTAGACTTCCCAGATTTTCCCACCTATGTGGGAAGATCATATTCTATGATGATAATGAATCTGCTTCCCTGTCATTAGCACAAATGTACCTCCAGATTTGTTTTTCCAGTTTGAGCTCATGAGCACTATTATATTATGTCACCTAAAGGTAGGAATAGAAATGGCACCAATTCACAATGGTTGAAATGGTGTAATAGCTCCAGTCTGAATTATTTTTTTAAAAAAGATGGCAAATGTGACAAGCAGTTCAAACTGTGGCTGTGTTTTCTAACATAAGCAAAAATGTGTCTTTCTGGCAACTTGTGAAGTAATAGCACAAAGATCATCTGTAAAGCACATAGGGAATGCTTCTATTACACACACACATACACACATACACACACACACACACACACACACAGAGAGAGAAAGACACACACACACACACAGAGAGCATTTAGAATGACCAGGACCATACTAAGAACAGCAGAACAGCAGGTTAGCCATTGTGTTGTTTGAAATCCCTATTGTATCTGCATATACAAACAACGATAACTGTGCTGAGTCACACTGTTGTGGAACCACCTCAAGATTGTAGAGAATGAATTCCAACTCCTTACTCAGGCATGGAAGCTCTCTGGGTGAGTTTGTGTCAGTGACTCTCTCTCTTATCCTAAAACAAAAGGTTGGACATTATGCATATTGCCCTGAGAACCATCAGGAAAGATGCAATAAAATGTGGTACATTAGAGGGACAGGTGAGTGTGTATGTAGGGAGAAGGTCAGTTCAAAATAAAGGAAAATGAACATGCCCTTTGTTTCTAGGCCAGCGATTCAAAAAGATAAACTATTTGCCCATTCCTCCAACGTGTTGACATCCCTACGGATAGGCCCCATGCCATCACCTCAGCATACAAGACAGGTGACATATTGGCACAAGTGGGTTTTGTATGTGTGTTATTCAAAACCCATAAACATCCATTTAGAAACTTCACTGGACATATGAGTCTCACCAGGTGAGAGTGTTGTGATTCTGGCTCACCCTTTCTTTTTATCACTGGGGTTTGGATGGCTCTCATCATTCTGTAAATCACAGCAGTGTACTGCACTCCTTTGACCTTTTCAATATTCTGTAATTAGATTGGCTGCTATTCTACTTTCTTTCCTGTTTACAGCCTTGCTAGCCTCTGGGAGAGTGAAGAACAGCCAGCTGCTCAACATATAAAATACTGCAAAGGTCAAAGCAGTGCAGCGTAAAACTGCAATGAATTAGCTCTCGGGGAAAGCAGGAGAGAATACGTGGAGCCTCATGTTATCGCTGTTCTGCAGCGTGCATTCTACAGGGCATTCAAAGTTTTGTACTTTTCCCATGATTATGTTTTGAACAAAAGCAAATGGAACATTTTCAGCCACCATATAGAGGTTGGGGGAGTTTGGAGGACTTGGGGGAGAAGCCGTGGCTTGGCGGAAGAGTTGGTCAGGAGTTTGAGCCCCCTGTGGGTCAGATATCCTGGCAACTGACTCATGGTCAACTCAGCCATCCATCCGTTCGTTGGTCGGTAAGTGAGTACCTAGCACACAGCTAGGGGGTAAAGAATAGCCAGGGAAAGCTAGGGGGTAAAGAATAGCCAGGGGGTAAAGAATAGCCAGGGAATCTACCCCACAAAAACGGCTTGCCTATGAAATCACTGCTTGTAATAGTACCCCAGGGTCGAACACGACTGAAGGGGAAACTTTACCTTTAACGACTGTTTGCTCATCAGGAATTAAGGATTTGTAATCCAACACTTTAGGATTTTCCCAAATTTTAAAATTTCCTCCTTGCAACTTGACTAAGTTCAGATCTGATCACAAAGGTCAGCGGTGAAATTCCAGGAACTAATTTTGATCTAACCTTTATCCAGGTATCTTCTAAGGCATTGATAGCAAAATTATCCTTAGCAATAATAACTATATTTATCTCTTTTGTTCAATCAGATCCAGACTCTCAAAGAAATTGATGCAAAGGATTGCTCAACTAGAGCCTAGAGAACTATAGACAACTTAATAGTCTACAATTCTGATTCAGTGTATAGCAGCTTCATAAGATAAGGGAAGATCCTTGCTTAGTCACGGAGTTTACTGAATGGGCTTCACCAAGTATCTGCCAAACTGATTTGTGGTGTGAGTAATATGGTATAACCCCCATACATGTTGACCTGAGATCCAACTAGAAAGGGTAGGCTGCAGATGTATGATATATTAATCTCATGTAGAGTGGGTTATGGCTGGTTTGCATTTGAGCTTTGGAGAAGCACTGTTACCTGGTGAAATCCATTTCCTGGTAAATTGTGACTTAATACTATTTGACAGTGGATGACCAATGGCTTTTAAAAGATAGCTGCAAAGCTAAAGGTATAACTCCTGGTTTTCACTCCAGGTCAAAATCTGGAGGTATTATAGAATGTTCTCCTCCCCAAGGCCAAGAAGCTGCTGCAAGGCAATGTGTGTGCTTTTATTTTTCTACCTTTCAACTCTGTCATAGATTATTTTTAGTTGTTTAAACACTACAAGGGACAACCTGCAAGGAAACTGGGCAGGGCCATCCCCGTCCCTCCGCTTCTGCTTCATCTCCTCTCCCCCACCCCTTTCCATCCCTTTTTGTCTCTAGTTCTCCCTCCTCCAATTCCTGTCTTAATCCTGTTATTTGTCTTCCCAATTCTTGCTGTAACTTTCTTTCTGCATTCCCAGTGCATACTGAAATGCATGCACAGAAACACATGCACCCACACAGTCTATCCTGCTCCCTAATGCCCCCCCCCCCAGACACACATATTCTGGTGTTAATTTCTCTTTCGGTCTGTCTGTCTCTGGTCTCACACATACGCACGCACGCACGCACGCACGCACGCACGCACGCACGCACGCACGCACAGAGAATCCTCGTTTTCCTTTTTCTTTCTACATTCTTCTCCCATCCATGTGTTCACACACATACAAACTGTCATCATTTTCTCTTTCTCTATCCCTTCTGTTTACAGAGTGCAGTGGTTAAGAGTGGCGAACTTTAATCTAGAGAACTGAGTTTGACTAATCGGCAGACTAATCGGGTGAACCAGGTTTGTTTCCCATCTCTGCCACATGAAGCCTGCTGGGCCAGACAGACTTGTCTGCAAACTCTTTCAGCCCCATCTACCTCATAAGGTTATGGGGGGAGGAAGGAAAGGAGTTTGTAAGCCGCTTTGAGACTCCTTTGAGGTAGGGAAAAGTGGGGTATATGTCCAAACTCCTCCTTCTCCTCTTCTCCTCTCTACTGCATCCTTCTGTCTTGCTCACATGTTGACTCTCACTATTTCTAACTCCCTCACTGAGCCAACCAATCTGTGACTCCCACTCAGCAGGAGGAGCCAGTCCCAACTACTTCCTCCTTGCCCACTGGGAATGCAGCAGTGTCTCATCCCTGCCACTCTTTCTGCCTTTCTCTCTCCAGCTACAGTGTGGCTTTTTTTGTCTTGTCTGCTACAGGTGAACCAAAAGCACAGGCTCAGACAATACTTTTGTTCTGACAGGGATTTAACCTCCGCCCTCATGTATTTTTAACAGGTGTACCATTGAATAAGCATCTGTTGGAGGGAAGTAGGCCATCTATCCTCAGATTTAGGTATCCATAAGCAAGGGGAACAGTGGGGAATTCGATCATATAGATTTAAATGAAAGCAGCAGAGTTGCGGAAACAGATGCCAGGAATCACCAAAGTCATCAAAAACAGACGATGTATAAAAAAAATAAGCCTGTGAGGTACATTTATACATAACAACTGAGCTCTGTGGTTTTTATTGAGTCTATTAGGAATTTCTTTGTTTTGTTTCTTTCCTGCTTAGTAAAGATCTACAGGGGCTCACTGTTTCAATTTTGGACAGCAAATCCTTTTTAAGTGGGTATAGATATAGCAAATCAGTATGGTGCTAGTGGCAGAGATTAATATGAGCTGTAGCATAGCCCTGGATTGTGCGAACTTACAATACAGAGAATGCCTCTGACACATCAGTCTCTCTGCCTTCTTTTCTCTTGCCCTCCCCATACCCACAATTGTTCTCCTGGGAGTAGTAAATTTGCGGTTGCAAATAAGTGTCCCAAACAGGCAGTACGTTTGCAAACATTTCTTTTGAATTTCCACACAAAAGACAGTAGTTTTACGGCACATATTGGTGCGCATGAATGGATCAGCTCTGCAATACCTTATACTGGTGGCTGTTCCTCTGAATGGGGACATGATCTGCTTATTTAGCTTCACCTATATCCTGCCTTTCTCCCATTTCATATCTTCCTCAACCAAACTGAACTCACTCATTTTTATTTTTGTGTCGTTTTCTGTTGCCTTGCACCAAATTTCACCAAAATATACACATTTTTCAACTGATTTGCATGTCAGTCAGTCAATGCTACATGTAATAAATGGCACACATTGTATAGGTTCATGTTTAAAAAATGGTACAACATGCATACACAATATAAACAAAAACACGAAGCCAGTAATGAATAGTAGAGAGCTTAAACCTTCTGGGTGACCTTGAACCAGGCACAATTCTGTCTGAACTGTCTCAGCCCACCTACCTCACAAGGTGTCTATTGTGGAGAGAGAAAGGGAAGGAGTTTTAAACCTCCTAATGCCTGAGAAAAGTGTGGTATAAAAGCCAACTCTTTTTGTACTTCCTTCAAAGTTTGTTAAAGGTGCATTCAAGTTTGTATAGGCTGACCAGATGTCCCACTTTTGGCGGGACAGACCCGCCTTTAAACAATTTGTCCTGCGTTCTGCAGGTTCTTCAAATTGTCCAGATTTTTGGGAGGCTGCTGCACTGCCTTCTGGGGCACAAGGCAGTGCGGCAGCCTCCTGCCCACGCGGCCGCAGGAGCACGGCCTTCTGGGGCTTGCCGTTTGCCTGTGACAGGGTGGCAAACAGCAACCCCCAGAAGGCAGTGCGCACGTGGCCGCCTCCCCTCCCCTTGTCCCGGATCACAAAGGTGACCATCTGGTCACCTTAAGTTTGTAGCACTGGGGATCTTCTCATGTGCAATAGTATTTTCTCACCTTTTAACGGATCTGGAAATATAGTTGAGCACAGTAAAAACTAAAGGACTTGCCTTTTCTTGTAAAATGTGAAATGGTCCCAAAAGGCCCATCATGTCCATGTTAAGCACAGTTCATATACAACAAAGCTCTTTCCTCTCTTAACCACTGGGGGCATCAGAGCTGCATGTTCCTCTCAGTTTGTTGCAGCACTTGCAGACCTGGAGGAGGGGAGGGAGTGAAACAAAACAAAATCAAGACTGAGATTAATGAAGGTTTAAGATAACCAAAGATCTGAAATGAAAACTCTGCATGTATGACTTGCTGTCTATTACTCACTGTGAAGATAATTGAATACAGACCTTTGGGTCCTGAAGACTTGTTGCATTAAGCAACAGACCTTAATGCATTTTCCAGGTGTTATTTGCAAGCTATTCTTTATCCAGAAGGAAGCAGTTCAGTTCACATACAGTTCTCAGCAGGCATCATCATTATATGGCTGTTTGCATGCAATACCCATGTCGCTAAATGAGATTTCTTTGCTTTGATGACACAAATAATCAAAGTCAGCATGTGAGAAGAATACCAGATGCAAATGTGAATGGAGCAACTTTAACAGATCTGTTGTGGAAATAATTTTAGTTGGCTCAACTGCCTTCCATTATCCTTTGTGCCTATTGATTGAAATTATAAGCCTTAAAAGTAGGATGCATTGGTCTTTTATTCTGCCTAAAGCATAATAAATATAATGGTTAAGACTGTTAATGTTGCAGAGGCTCTGTTAACTTTTGCACTGGATCTTCCATTGCAGGTCCAAAGTCAAACTTCCACTGAAGCAACTATATCACTGGGACAGGATTTTGTAAGTAGCTTCAGTGGCAGCAATTGTCACCACTTCTTGCGTTGTATATATTGTGATGGGGTTTACGCACATGTGGTCTTCTTCACATTGAGTGAAGGGTCCCTTTGGATTTGATTCTTGGTTACACACACATTTTCTCCCCTCTGTCGGGCCCACACACCAACACAGACAGGATAGCAGCAAGCAGACTCATTGCTTCCATACAGCCTCCAGTTTCTCAGGCCGTTTCCGCACGGGCAGAAAATGACGGCCTGGAGACGGTAAAAACACCGTCTCCAGGCCGCCATTCGCAGAAGCGCAGCCGCGCCGCCCTCGCGCCGCCCGCCCGGCCTGGAGCCGGCGTTTCCCCAGAGCGCTTCCTAGCGCTCTTTTTGGGGAAACGCCGCAGTGAAGCCGCTGCCGAGCGAACGGCAGTGGCTTCACTTCGACTCCCCCACCCGGCACTCACCTGGTCCCTGGGCCTCTGGCGCGTCGCCGAGGCCTGGGGGGCATGTCCCCAGGCTCGAGCAGGCGCGCAGGGCCAGGGGGGCATGTCCCCAGGCCTCCACGACGCGCCGGAGGCCCAGGGACAAGCCAGGTCGTGTGGGCGCCAGCGCTCTGCGGCGCCGGCTGCCCGCCTCTTCCCGGGACCGTCCGTGCGGACGGTCCCAGCGTCTTCGGGTTGGCGCGAGAAGCGCTGACCCAGCCGTTTCCGCTGCCATGCGGAAACGGCCTTTGTCTCTTGCAACAGAAGGCTGTCCCAGCAGCTGGAGATAACCTGCACTTGGCCATCTTGTCAGCCTTGCTCCTGCAAACACTCCTCTTTGCTGCTGAGGCTGGGGTGGTGCAGGGCTGCCAAGCATGCACTACATCTGCTGCCCTGTAGGTAGCTATGCAGCCTTCTCCTGTGCTGCTCATGGGGCTCAAGGGTGGAGAGCAAGTGAGGCTCTCTGCAGCATGCTGGGCACCAAGAGTCTTAGGAACTTCTGAGCTGGTTGCTGGCTGTGGCAATGGCTCAGGGTCTGCTCTCACAGTTCTGTGCTGGTTTTCAACTGCTGCCTTGGGTGCAATCCCACAGGGGCCATTTCCTCCTGCAGTTCCATGCTGTCAGCTGGGGGTGGAGCACCATGCCACCACCTGGCTCCTCAGATGACTCCTCTGAATCCCTGGACTCAACTGAGCTTGGCTGGGCCATGACACCTTTCTGCACTCACTTGCTGTCAGATCAGAGAATCCCCAAGGTTTCTGAAAGCTCTCCAAGTGCAACTTTTTCTCTCCCTTTGCAGAGAAAGTGAAGGAGATCACTATGCATTTAGCTTTCCATGGGCTTTCTTGCTCTTCCCCACCTTCCCCTGCCCAGATCACAGTGCTTCCTCCCAGTCTTCAGGCTACCATTTCAGGCCAATGAAAAAAAGCTTTTTTGTTTTGTTTTTTCTTTAAATTGAACTGTAAAGATCTATCACTGGAGTGGTGAACCTGGTGACATTGACAAGGCTTGGTCTAGCAAAGTAACATTAGAACAAAGATGGCAACAACAACAAAGGTGGCAGGCAGTCTCGAAATGGAGGTTGTGTGGAAACAATTAGAAGGAGGGTAGGCAAAAGGGCAGCTCGGCTTAGCTGGGGACACTTTGCAGGAAGGTAACCTGTATAAACAAAAAAAGTGGGAAATGCCCACTGTGGTGCAAAGTTAGAGAATCAGCTTAGTCACAGAGGAAGTAGTGCATGCATAAATGGCGTAAGTCACTTCAGTAACATGCTTGCTGAAGCAAGGATAAAAAGCAGTCACTTGACTAGGATTGATAGCTCTGGGTTGGGAAATGCATGTAAATTTTGAGGGTGGAGTCTGAAGAACTTGGGGCTTGTGGAGGGGGATCTCAGCAGGTTATAGTGCCGTGGACTGCACCCTCCAAAGCAGTAATTTTCTCCAGGGTAACTGATCTTTGTCATCTGGGGATCAGTTGTAATATCAGGAGATCTCCAGGTGCTACCTGGAAATTGGCAACACTACTATTGACTCACTCAGCTAAACATGGCATACTAGCCCTTCATCGTTGATTCTTTTGCGCTCAGCAAATCTTGTTTTCTTTACTGTATTCAGGGTATTTTCTGGAGGCTACCACTTCCATCTTTAAAAGATGCTCACAGTGGCATGCAATTTAAGATCAGTAGCAATTTCATAAATTGATGCAACTACAGAGAACAGGTAAAAATACACAGCAAGCCCCATCCCCCCTAATCCAAATCCTTTAGAAAGAGACACCCCCACTCCCACCCACAGGAAGGTTTAGGAGGAAGACTTCAGTCTCACTTCCAGGTAGAGGGAGTGGCACAGTCCAGGTACAGCAGCTGAAAAAGCCTTCCACTCCCACAGCTCCTAACCAGAGAGGCCTCAGTTACCCTTGCTTCAGGCAGGGCTGTTGCATTCCTGGCACTTTGAGAATGGAGGGCAAAGTAGGTTGCCATATTCTCTGATGTGCATAGTATGCAAAATGAATGGTTCAATCCATCTCATGAACTGTTGTGTTCCTTTGCATTTGTTCTTGGGAAATACCACTGCAAGTTAGGGATAGGTCCGAGAAGATCTCATTTACCTGCCACTTGTTCATTAGTTTAACACAACAAAAATGCGCAGTAAGAAAAAACTTAAGTTGGTCCACAGAGGGCAGGTCAACCCAACGCTTTTCAATGGGTGGCCGACCCGTCTTCCGAGCAGCTAAGATTCTCTTATGTGTTTCTGTGTAGCTATGCAGATAGTTCCTTTAAACTTAAAAAAATAGAGAAACTATATATTGCCAGAATCAGCAGTGCGAGCTGAGTACAACTGAATACTTTTTGGACTGAAAGGGCACCCTGAAAGTGGAGCCTGCAGAGCAAATGTCCTGGGGCAACCTTCAGCAAATGGCAGCAGGGAGAATCCCTTTAGCTGCACCCAAAATGGCAGGCAAAAGCTGAGGTTGCAATGGACCAGAGAGCAAAACGGTCCGATGGGAAACAGCCTCTTTTCTCCTTTGATGCTTTTACTGTCTGGAAAGTACCTAGAAGCTGCCTCTTTTGAAGACATCCCCTGGATGTCTTGTTTTGGGTGTGTGAAGTGAAAAGAGGCAGTCACCTCTTTTGACAGATGTCCTCTGAATGTCTTTTTGTGCTGTGCAGAATGGACTTTTGATTTTTTTAAGGTTACTTTACAAAAAAAGGGGGGAAAAAAACCTTTTAAAGAAATGTGAAGAAACCTGAGCAGCAAGCAATATAGCAAAATGAACAGCCAAGCATCAAGCAAATCTCTTGCTACAATTCATGGGTAAGGAAAAAAGACTAATAGTTTTAGGAGATACTGTTTTGCAAATGTATAAAAAATATAACAAGACTGAGCAGACCCCCCCTTAGGCTTTCATAGTGTTCCTATAATCTTGCTTTGCAGTAGAATTGCTTTCGTAGATTGCTATTCATTTCAACATATTCCATTTATTCTGCACTTCTGTGATTGCAATAATACTATACAATGAATTTCTTAAATGTTACAATTAAAGCTTTTCATAGAAAACAAGGGTCTGAATGAACATAGTTCCTTTTCATGATAACACAGATGTCTGAACAACAGACCGCAATGTAAACGGTGTACCGAAAGTGATGGCACGTTATTTCCCTTTCCTGCACTGGAGGAAACAGTTTTTAAAAAACAGATTTTGCCAACAACAGGCAATTGCATCGGAAAAACAAATCACACCTAGTGAACTGTTCCAAACTGCTAGAACAAAATTGTGCAGAAGAACTCTTCATCTTTGAAACTCAACAACAGGGAGGTCAAAGTTGTCCTTACTGCCCTAGATAGCTTCCCAGATAACATACCTTAGGGGCTATCAGCTTGAAAGTAGGGTTTGGATTGATAGGGACAGACAGTTTTCACTTTCAAATTCATAGCTATTTCCTGGATCAGGCTTTTCCTCAACAGTGGCTGCTGGGGTAGCTCTTTGAAAGTTATGCTGTGCTGCTGCTGTTGAGGGCAATAGAGTGAGAAAGGTAATATAGGTCTGTACTTTATTGTCCCCCAGTTCAACTTGTCTCATGCTTATGGGTCACAGTCAGTGAGATATTTGTTCAACATGCTGTTTATTTTCATCTGAACAGTTTGGATATGTCTATATGCAAGTAGACTACTTTCATTTAGCTGTTTTTTCCTTCCTGATACCCATCTGCCAATGCTGCCATATCCAGCTCTTAAAAGACACTTGTTTACAAAGCAAGCAAGCAAGCAAGCAAGCAAGCAAGCAAGCAAGCAAGCAAGCAAGCAAGCAAGCAAGCAAGCAAGCAAGCAAGCAAAACCTTCCTGAGATTATTGAGTTGAGACTTACTACTTTGGAGCATTGGTGTGCTTTTTGAGGCCATTGTTTATTACACTGTTGACTAATCTTGCAAACACTTCAGGATAGATGCTGTTAATTATGCAGATCTGTAAAGTCCAAAAAGCAGGCCATGCATCTTTTGTAGGGTTCTTTAAAGGATAAATCTATTTGGATAAGCACAGGGAAGGATTCTGAGCTTAGCAATTAAGTCACTTCGGCTTCCTGTCATCTGTCTCATTTCCATGCCTTATATCCAGTTTCATTTTAGCAAAAATCGGTGGGTGGGGGGGTTGGGCGGGTGGGTGGGGTAGGGGCTGTTAATAGTGCAGATCTGAGACTCTGGTAGATGGCACAGGTGCTGCCATTTTGTTTCTCATCTTGTCATTTTGACATTCCACCATTTTAACTCAAAACGTTAAGGACATACTAAATGAGTGAAGCGCAATTTGACCTGTGGCACAGACTGTATTCCAGGACAGAATGCAAACATGTTTCCTCACATGTTCACATTTGTAGTGGTGTCTGGTCATTTTTCTCCACTGTGAAAGGCAGGGCACTAATGTATGTCATGTAGTCTCTGTTTGGAGGTCATTACAGTATAGTACAAGGGTCCCCAAACTTTTTAAACAGGGGGCCAGTTCACGCATGGCCAAAGCCCAGCCGGGGGCCGGACCAAGTGCCGCCCGCGGGGGGGGGGGCGCCATCCATCCGCCCTCGACCCGCCCCTGGCCAAGCCCCCCACCCCTGCAGTCCCCTTCCAATCCGGCCCTGAAGCTCCGCCACCTTTCTCTCTCCCCCCTTTGCCACATTGGTACGGTCCCCTCCGGCCGCTTGGAATGAGCAGCGAGTCACCCGCACTTGAGGCTGTTTGTAAACCTGGGGGTCGGGTGCCAAGCCCAGGCCGCCTGGAATTTGGTATTCGACCAGGTTTACAACATCATGCTATGGCGACTCAGCTGTTTCATTTCAAGCGGCCGGGATCAGACCAATGCGGCAAGGGGGGGAGGAGGAGAAAGGCAGCTCTGCTGCCTTTCTCTCCCCCCCCCTTGCCGCATTGGTACGGTCCCCTCCGGCCGCTTGGAATGAACAGCGAGTCGCCCGCTCTTAATGCTGTTTGTAAACCTGGGGAAAAGGAGATAGAGAAGGGGGAGATCCGCTTCTGCCCAGCGGGCCGGATAAATGTCTTCCGGGGGCCTGATTTGGCCCCCGGGCCGTAGTTTGGGGACCCCTGGTATAGTACAAATAGCTTGAAACAGATCTTTTTGGAACATTGTAGCCAAAGCTTTTTCCATAATAACAGTTCATTTATATTTAAGAGTGACAAAGTTTCTATGATGGTTCTCTTTATTTACCCACTATTCAAGGTTTGAAGCACACGAAAAGATGATAGGACACCAAAAGATGTTGTGGTTGGCTCTGCCTCCTGCAGTGGCAATTTTGTGGTTGTATTCACCACCCTGTGTCAGAATTCCAAAGGCAACTGCAAAGTCAAAATGATTGTGGACGTATGGCATAGTCAGTATAGGTATGAATGATTTGACCTTCCCCATAGATGGCTGTGTAATGCTAACCACTGGGTTGGACCCAGTACAGCATTGCCAGGACTACACATATTTCCATTAAAGGAGCATGACTTTTGAAGCTCCTGCAATCCTATGGCAGACTGAAATTCCCCTGAAACCCTACTCCTGTTCCCCAGGAATAAGATTTTGGGGGTACATTTTGGGCTGCCGGAGAGAAAAGCAACAAAAAATTGTGGGTGGAAATCCTTGTGTTCATGGAAATGCCACTCTGGATCCAACCCAATCAGTAGATAACTATTTTTCTATGTATTTTATTATTATGAATGCTTCATATCTCTTCTATATGTGAGGTAGCTGTTTGCACCTAAAGGTTTTCTAACACACACACATAATATATGCTTGATAGTTTGAATACCTTGTAAACCATGCTGAGGGTTTGCTAAAAATGGAACGGAGGGTTATAAATCTCTTAAATGAATTTTTATTTTAAGGTTCTGTGTTGTGAGCAGAAAGTCCCTGTAGTTAAGTTCAAGTGATGGGCTGATGTTGAGATAGTAATGAGCAGGAGCCTAAGAATAATCCTTTGAAAAATCTAAACAAAACTTTCTGTGTATGTTTTGCATTTTTTTTTAAATGCAGAGTATGCTCTCTGTTTCCCCTTTTCATACACACAACCTCTCCTACTCATTCCAGGTATTTCCCATCTGTAGCAAGAAAGGAAGAAAATGGATGCTTAGAGACTCCAACCTATGGCTAAGAGGCAGAGAAGCAACATTTCAAAGGCATATAATTAGTCTATAACTCCAAAAGGGGAAATGTAGTATTACTTCCTTTGCTGCAAACACCCTTGGGTCATTTTCCCCACAATGCACTGGGGCACTTAATCCCCAGCACTGCCAGATTTCTAGTACTTTATCATCCTTCATAGGAGGAAGAAGATAACTGGTGGTGGTGCTATGAGTTTATTTTATTCATTACATCTTGTGCAAGATTTATCTTCCATTTCTAGACTCATCCACTCTGACCTTACTGTTCCATGGTACTATGACCTGGATGTTAGACTTCTGCAACATACTTTAAATTGGGCTACCATAAGAGAAAGCTTGGAAACTTAACTATCCTCAAGATGTCGTGGCCTGTCCAACCACAGCCCAAAGATGAGATCATGTGACACTGATAAAATCCCTTCACTGATTGTCTGTTTCTGAGCTCAGGTGCTGGTTCTTTCTCTTCAAGTCCTTCAAGATATGGCCTTCACTAGGGTTACCAGCTTCCTGGTGGTAGCTGGTGGTGTCCCACTATTATAAGTGATCTCCAGGAGAAGGAGATTAGTCCACCTCAGGATCAGTTCCCCCATGATATTGAAGTACCTCCCATTTACAGCTCCCACCTTCCCCAGGTTTCACCTCCAACATCTCCAGGTATTTCCTGACTGTCTCTCCTGATATGAACTCACATGTCCTCTTTGATCTTCCTCAGCTCCTTGCTTAAAGGATAGTATGTCAGTCCCTTGCCCCTTAGCTTTTTCAACCAAGGCTCCTGCTCTGTGGAATCGGCTATTGGAGGTAGTTAAGGGAGCTGCTTTCTTCATGGTCATTAGAAAAAACTGCAGCATTATTTCAAAGCTCTAATGTTGGTTCAGGATATGATAAATTGTGGGTATTTTTACTGGTTGGTTAGTTGATCGATCATATTTTGGTGTTTATTTTAAATTATACAGTTATATATATTCTTATGCTTTGCATAAATTGTGAGCTGTCTTGTGGCTCTGCTTTTCAGAGAAAAGGTGGGATATAAATATTAGTAGTAATAAATGTTTATTGTGTGTGACCAAAGGCCCTTACAAAGTTGGTCTAAATAAAACATAGATAAAACACTGAAAGAATAAAAACAATAATCAAGATAAGATGCCACACAATTCAAATTGATTACAAACCTAGAGATGTGAAGTTTCCGGCATTGCTTTTGCACATATGATCATGGCAACCAGAATGTATAGGGCTGTCATGTGTGTAACGTATGGGGCCTATATCCACAAGAAGGAATATTATTTTATCTTCAGGTGTGCATTCACTCAGATGGACTAAAGTGGCCACTGGAAATTTATATCTGGGTTCCCAGTATTTGAGGAGAATACAGCATGTAATGAGGAAGATTCTCAGCTTCTAGTGCACCACAGACAGAATACGCTGAGCAATCTGTTTGCATGAGTAGAGAGTATCCTGTTAGCATTCATTCATTCATTCATTCATTCATTCATTCATTCATTCATTCATTCATTCATTCATTTATTTGACTTCATATACTGCCCACTCCCAAAGGGCTCTGGGTGGTGTACAACATTAAAATAACCTAATGAAATTCCATACAAGAATAAAAATCAATAGCAAAATACAATCATACTAACTAATGCAGATGGTGAACAGTATTGTAATCCATGGGGCTGGTCTGGATGGTACAGCCATACATTACAATATGCAGAAGTATGGTAGTACAGTGTTCTATGGGGATGGCACACAATCAATGGCTGGCCCCTCCAAAAGCCCAGTGATACAATTCTGTTTTACAGGCCCTGTGGAACTGTTCAAGGTCCCTCAGGGCCCTAACTTAGGATGGTAATGAGTTCCACCAGGTGGGGGCCAGGGTGCAGGTTTCTGGCACGAGTAGAGGCCAGCCATATCATGGAGGGGCCAGGGACCACCAGCAAATTGGGCTCAGCGGAGCGTAGAGGCCGTGTAGGGGCGTATGGGGACAGATGGTCCTGCAGGTAGATTGCATGGGATGAAAGTAAGGTTGCCAGCTCTGGGTTGGCAAATACCTGGAGATTTGGAGGGTAAACTCTAAGGAGGGTGGAGTTTGAGTCCTTCTTTGCAGTATAATGTCATAGATTCTGCCTTCCAAAGTTGCTATTTTCATCTGGAGATTTTTTACAATAGTGGAAGATCTCCAGCAACCACCCGGAGGTTGGAAATCCTAGTTGAAAATAAATCACTGTAAAGACTGGTCTTAGGTTGTGAAACATGATGTTAAAGAAGTGATGGACTCTGTTGTGATCCACTTTGGAGCCTATTGTTGTTTGCCTTTCCATCAAGGCATAAAAGTGTATTCTTATTCATGGAGTTTGGAACTAACCTGGGTAACCCCCAAGAGTCAACTAGAAAAAACTGTTTAAGAGTACTATTTTCTCTAGTGACCCAGGTGCTGGAATTCTGGAGGAGGATGAAACATTCCCTTGAGAGGTGGGAGATTGGGGTTAGAGTTAGGGCCTGCTTACACCAAAAATTAATCAAAGCAACACATACCTGAGCCTTTACTGAAGCAAGATGAAGTTTGGCCTGCATCTAGGCAGCTGGAGTGCCATTAGGCAAAGCTAGGATTATTTTTTTAAAAAAAAGATTTGAACAGTCTCCAAGTTGTTGACGAGTACATCATTCCAGTCCCAATATAAAAGGTTATAAATAAACAAATGTAACCAAATGACCTTGTGGGGGGTGGGGAGATCATTCTCTTTTTTTTCCCCGCCCATGGGGTAGGGAATTATCCATTCTGGCCCTGAGTGAAGAAACAACTCAAATTGTTCATCATCGTGGTGGTGGCAGGATGGACTTAACTGGTGGTGGCAGGACGGACTTAACTGGTGGTGGGAGGACAGGCACCTTTTGGACAGTGCTGTGCTGTGCTCATTTGCAAATCTAGATTCTTCAGTGGGGGCGGGGAGCTGGCCCTCCAGCACGAGAATGCTACCCTCCAGGCTTGAAGTGTGGCATGAGCTTGGTTTGCCTAAGGGGCAATTTGGGTGGTGGGAGGCTTTTCAAAAAACCCTCCTTTCCATGCCACCTGAAGCCCTGTGGAGACGGTGCAGCCCCATCCGCTCTCCCCTCCCGTCTGGATTGTAGTATTAGGCTGCTCAATTTTATCTGTACATTTTATGCTATTATGCCCTAGTTTGTTTTGATGGCATCAGCTTATTTTTACTGGCTTGTTTTAATGACATTGACTTGTTTTGGTGACTTGTTTTGGTGACTTTGTTTTTAATGGTTGTGTGTTAATTACTTGTTTTATTTCTTTTTTAGCTGCAAGTTACCTCCAGCATGTCTCTGGAGAGGCAGCATATGCATTTCTAAATACATACAATTTACTTACAAATATCTTTAAGGGTGTATTCACATCTTGCCATTCACATCATTTCTCAGTCCTTTTGCCATTGTTGACAGGCACATTGTGAAAAATAGCCAGTACTAAATGGTCTAATATCATATTTCTGAATTACTTGATGGCTGGCAGGAGGATTGATTTACTATCATATTTCAGCCTTCCTGTGCTTTAGCAGTGCCATCAGAGTCAATTGTAAGAAACACCTAGTCTCAGTATTTAGTGACCAGTGAGATTCAAGTCCCACAGTACCTTATAGATCAACAAGATTTTCAGGGTATAAACTTTCAAGAGTCGAAGCTCCTTTCTCATCAGATATCATATATCTGATGAAGGGAGCTTTTGCTCTTGAAACCTCAAAACCTTGTTGGCCTCTAAGGTGCTACTGGATTACAATCTTGCCGACCAACATGGCAATTATTAAGTGACTAGCCAATAAAACAAATGGTCACACATTCTGAGCAGGTTTTGTTCACTGGGGATATGGATAGTTTACTTTTCTGTCACTTTGGGTCAGGTGGCTTCATGGTGATAGGAGACAGACACATCCATTAATGGCTGTTCCTGTTCTTCACTTGGCAACTTTTAGAGAGAGAATTTGCAATAATAGTAATAACGATCAATAATGATAAAGACTGTCTCCTGCATTAACAGCAGCAGCAGTCACCTTGCCTCAAGCCAGTGGGAATTCTTACTTTGGTTTCCTTGGAAACATGGCCTTCTCTTAAGTGCAAGCTGATGAGAAATGGCGTGCAGAATTACAAACCATGTTGGAATGAGTCAAGAGTCATCTGTCACAAGCATTGTTTTAAATAGCGCTAAAAACATTCTCATTGCTGACCTGGTTACCTCTTTATCACAGCCTACATCGTTTGTATGGAGATTTTATGTCATTTGCATTCCATTGTTCCCTTTCTTGAGTCAACAGTCATTCCATTCATTAAATGTACTAATTGATACAAAATGTCTATTGTTGGCATAAAATGTTTGCACTTTCCAATGTCAATGAGACTTTGTTGTTAAATCAAATCAAAGTAAATATTGTAACAGCTCAATCCAGAAGCCACCATGGCCAGGGATGGCTCTGCCACCGTGCCCCCATGCCACCTCCAGGTGACTTTCAGGCAGTGTGGGGGTGCAGCCAAAAAGAAAAAAAACCCTTGGCTGCCTGAAAGCCCTCCAAAGGCTAAATGGAGTTCCACCACTCTTTGAGGTGGCATAACTCCAAGGCCTAGGCTGCAGTGTTTCCAACTCTGAAGGCCAGGTAGAAGCCAACTACAGTCAGCTCCATCCCCAGGAATGCTCCTGGGCTGCCCCTGCTGTTCAGACAGGGCTGGCTGCACCATGATAGTCCTGATGCAGTGGCCAGTTCCATGTTTGATTGATTGATTGATTGATTGATTGATTGATTGATTAGTTTTATAACCCGCCCTATCCCCAAAGGGCTCTGGGCGGCGTACAACAAAGTTAAATCACAAGTCGGCTAAGTACAATTAAAACTAAACAATTAAGATCCAATATAAATAAATTACTAGCTCCCCATTTAAAACAGCGGTTAATACAAGTGTAAAATCGAATCGGGCGCCCAGCAAACCCATTTTTTAAAACCCTCCCTAAATGGGAAGACTGCTGACTCCATCAATAAAAGATGTAAACAAACAAAGATGGGGGGGGCACCATCAACGGTTGGTTACTCCAAAGGCCCGGTGGAACAACTCTGTCTTGCAGGCCCTGTGGAATTCACCAAGGTCCCGCAGGGCCCGGACAGCTGGAGGAAGAGTGTTCCACCAGGCTGGGGCCAGGGGCGTAAAAGCCCTGGTCTGCGTGGAGGCCAGCCGTATCATTGAGGGGCCAAGGACCACCAGCAGATTGGCCTCTGCTGAGCGCAGAGGCCGAGTAGGGACATATGGGGTAATGCAGTCCCGATGTTCTAGCATCCTGGAGGGCTGAGGCATTTGCTTGCTGATGTTTTTGCCCTTCTGCTGGGATAAGTGCCCCAGGGTGGGCAAATCAGCTAGCACAGGTCTGTGCCACATCCAGGAGGTGATTTGCCCTCCCTGGCCCCCGGTTGGGCCATTGTGGCAGTAATGATGCCTTCTCTTAAGTGCAAGCTGATGAGAAATGGTGTGCAGAATTACAAACCATGTTGGAATGAGTCAAGAGTCATCTGTCACAAGCATTGTTTGAAATAGAGCTGTATGGGATCCCACTCTGGATAGGAGCCTGGAGGCGAGACATAGAACAAGTCCAGTCTCACTTCCTCTATAAAATCCTTGGCTTACTCTGTTCAGTGCCCTATGCTGTGCTATGTCTTGAATCAGGTCTACACTTGCTGGAGACTGGGGCATGGTGTATAACATTCAAGTTTTGGATCCATCTTTGCTTCAACCAGGAGAATATGAGTCTCAGATTCCAGGTACAATCAGTTGTACATTCTACGAATTGGTGGGCATGCATTGAAACCAAAATTTGCGAACTAGGTTTATCTTTCGAGACACTAAGTATGCTGCGTCCCATAGAAATACAGTGGAACCTCGGTTTTCATTGTCGTCGGTTTTTGTCGGTTTCGGTTTTCGTTGATTCTTTCCCCAAAAGTTTTGTCTTGTTTTTTGTTGTTTGTTTTGGTTTTGGTTGGATTTTGTCAGTGTGTGCACACGAATTTTGCGACAACAAACAGCAAACCATACAGTTCCATTGCTTTCCAGTGTTTGCCTCAGTTTTCATTGGTTTTGGATTTTGCTGAGGTTTCCCAGACAGATTATTGACGAAAGCTGAGGTTCCACTGTAGTTCGTACTATTAAAAAAGATTTGGAGCATCAGACCCTAATTAGTAAAGCTGAGAAGTTATGTTCTCCACTTTTCCTGGGGATTCCCTTTAGTCTTTTTGTAACAGCCAGATACTTATTTTTATTAGCTGAACCTTAACTTCGGCGTGCATTAACTCTTGCAAGATGCAACATACTACCCTCAGCCCTACGCCAGGGGAAGACCTTAAAACTTCCACACCATCAAAGAGTTTGCATTTGTGCTGTGAATTGCGAAAAGTCTGTAGTACATGTATTGCATCACTGTCCAGTCTATAGCACAGCTAGGACCAAGCTATTATTTCCCTTATTTGAGAACACTGACTGTTTATCTGACTTGCAAAATACTGTATTTCTACTAAACAATGAAGATATGCACACTTTAGAGATGACGGTCAAGTTTCTTTGTCATGTTATAATTCGTTCTAAAAATTTGTAACTACTACTTTTATTACGCCTTTTACCTATAAGGAATGTTTTATTATCCTTTATCGTTAATGAGTTATATTATCTTCAATTGTTAATTTATTCTGGTTTTACTATGCCATTAAAGGTTATGATGAGGATTTGGGGAGGGAGTCTAGGAGGGAACGGGACCTCAGTGGGATACAATACCACAGAATCCACCCTCTAAAGCATAGGTGTCAAACTTGCGGCCCTTCAGATGTTATGGACTGCAGTTCCCATCATCCCCTGCTGGCAGGGGATGATGGGACTGTAGTCCATAACATCTGGAGGGCCATGAGTTTGACACCTGTGCTCTAAAGCATTCCATTTCTCCAGTGGAAATGATCTCTGTAGTCTGGAGATGAGGGGTAATTCCAGAGGATCCTCAGGTCCCACCTGGAGGCTGGCATCCCTCTGAGGAAGGTAAGGGGCAGGACTACAGTCAGTTGGCAAGCAGAAGGTTGGATCCATTTGACTTAGATGTGGGCTGATTATGCTCTGGCACTGTGCCCTGCAGCAAGGGTACAGTTCCTGCAGGGCAGATATTTCTGTACTGACACCATCCAAGATGTGGCACCAAAAATCCCAGAAGCCCCGCAATTAGCGAGAGCGGGAAACCCCCAATGTTTCCCTCTTGCTTCAGGGTTTCTGCTCCTTCTGGGTTGTTCCCCATCAAAAGCGAGGATTTGTTTGTTTGTTTTTAAAGCCCTTTAAATGTGATATCAACATTTCTTACATCGATACTGTGCAGGCTTATTTCATTGCTTTTATATTTTTGTGAAATGCCGGCTATCAGTTCCTTTGAGGAGTGTGGGGGTGGCTTGCATGGATCCCTGGCTCTTGACAGGGAAGAGACCTGAAAGTGGGGGCAGGCAGGCATGCAAGCCTCCTCCTTGAATTTAAACAAGGAAATGTGAGGAAATCTCATTGCGAAGGCACTGTGGGGTTAGGAGCATGCAGAAAGTGGTCCATGCATAATGTGTCATGGAAATATGATGCAAAAGAAGACAAAGAAGACCAAGGAACATGCAAAAAAAGTGGGGGGGGGGAGAGAAAGAGAAGGGAAATAGGTGGCAAAAAAAGCTCCCACAAGGACAGAGAGGTTAGAATCATGGGATAAGGAAGGATGAGAATGAGGCTTGCTTAAAAAGAGGGAGAACCGTGCCCCACTGCAGAACAGTGGCCCAAAAGGCAGGGAGCTACTCTAAAGCAAGCACAGAACTCTGCTGGACTTCTGTGATTTGAGCCAGCATGTCCTTAGAAGTTGACCCAACTCTGAAAAATATTTGGCAGGCGCTTGTGATTATGAATATTTTTCTTGGCCCTCTTAAAGGGACACTAATGAAATGAGTAAATTTTGATGTCTTGAGTTATTAGTGAAAGGCATAATTGCCAAGGCCAGCGGGGGGGGGGGGAGAGGTGAGCTTAGCCGCCTACATTTGGAGATCTCACACACAGTGTGGGGGGGAGATCTCTCTTGTGCAAAATGGAAAATTACATAAACGATTGCCAATCTTTTTTGGTCATACACCTCCTGCTGCCTTTATGAAACATTCAGTTCTCTGAATCTGCAGAACAAAATATGAACACTTGGTATTTTCCAATAACTAACAGTTGCTGAGACACACATTACATTTTTATCCACTTCTATCTCTGTTGTGTCATCATGTCTTGGAGCCTATTTAATCAGCTGGAGGGAGGGAAATCTCCCTGAAGTTAAACTGACGTCTTGAGTAGCAACGGATAAAATGCCCAGGTTTAGTTTGGCAGGCAACAGTTTTCGCTAAGGAAAAGAACATTTCTCTGAGCATCTTGGGCGCTCCATTCTGTTTGTGGTGAATACGAATCAGCTCTTGTACTCTGCTGGGTGTCTGTCTCCAAGATCTGCCTGACAGAGAAAGTGGGGAATATAATCGATGTTAGAGGTCAATAGAACAAAGATTAACTTTGCACAAGGAATGTAAATGGATTTGAAACATTGGGAGCATGGATACAGAAGTCACTAAGTGGTCCATTTTGTCTCCATTAGCATTCCACTGTGCTACCATTTTGAAGAATGAAACTGCAGTGCTCGGTTGCTTTGCTCTTCGTTTTCTGTAGCTGAGGTCTGGAGTGGCAGTTCTTGCTAAGCTGCAGTTTCCTCCCAGGAGGCTCAACCTGCACATATATACACCTTCAGATTTGTGGATACGCTTCCACTGTAAATTTCATAATCCTGGTGGCTTTCAAGAATTACCACTGAAATCAAAGCTGAAATGTTCCCAGGCATTGAGGGATGACACAATTCTTTTTCCCCCCAGTGTGATCCCTTTATAGTGATGGGTTGAGACAGAAACGTAGCTGGGCAGGACTGTGCCCAGGACACACTCTGTGTTTTCTGCCTCCTGTGGCCCCCCTCCCTCCCTATGCCTCCCCTCCCCTGCACCCCCCACTTACCTTTTCCAGCTTGCAGAAAACAGCTTTCTGCCAGCTGAAAACGGGCCAGGCAGGGCAAGGGAGTCGGGGGGTGATTTTGCGCTCCGCAGCAACACACCAGGTGCAACGTGCACCCCCTGTCCCCTTGTAGCTCCACCACTGTGTTGAGAGGAATCCTGTGAGTGAACCAGGAGGTATTTTTTGTATGAACTTCTGGGAGCAATTGATGTTTATAGGTAGGCCATTTCTAAACAAACACTAGAAGTATTTATATTGGAGGTGATGCTTCAAGCCTCAAATGGAACACGCTTACTTAAGCTTCTCTGTTAATGCTTTTTCATGGCTGTCATTTGTGTATTCAAAGTAGTTGCAAACTCTGCTTTATCCCAAACCACATGGAGAACAACAAGAAGTTATGCAGTGGTACTATAATTTCTGACCAAGAACAGAAACAGCCCAACGAAGCCTAAACTAAGCATTCCATCTTACCTTCTAAACCTTTTGAGCCATAAAATGTCACACCTTTCGTAAGCCTCTAAACATTCTCCTGAATAATTTAATCTGTTGCCCTTGGCAGACATTCCATTTTATTCACATGAGCATGAGCTGTGGGTCCCAGGAGTGCGCTGGTCTCTGCAATGCAGCTAGTATGTGCAGTCTCCATCTCATGTGATTGGGCAATATAGCTGTCCATTTTACACAGCACAAATAAGACGTCCTGAGGATCATAAAAAAGGAGTCTTGGGAAGGAATTCTGAACAGCCTTTTCACCAAGACATCCCCAGGACATCTTATTTCTGCTCAAGGCACCTTTTTTTGCATTTGTTTTCTCAAAGCTGCTTGCAAGACGTCTCCTGCCTGGCTGTGTGGAATGCAGATCTCAGCAGGCATCTTATTTTTCCTATCTGACCATTTTGCTCTCTGGGCAGTTTCACCCCCAGCTTGCACCCAACATTTTGTGAGCAGCTGAGAGGATTCTACCTGCTGCCATTTGCTGAAGGTTGCCCCAGGATGTTTGCACTGCAGGCTCCGACCTGGGTGCCTTGTCAGCTCAAAAAGTACTTAGTTGTACACAGCTTGTCTGCTAATTCGGGCAATATATAGTTTTTCCATAGCTACGCAGACATGCGTAAAAGGACATGAGCCACTTGTGTTAAGTAGACCTGCCCTCCGCAGACCAACTAAATTACTAAAATGTTTTTCTACTGCACAGAAAAACTAAGTCGGCCTACCGAAGATCTACCCAATGCTTTTCAATGGACAGTAGGTCCATCTTCTGAGCAGCTAAGATTATCCTATGCATATTGGCATGGCTACGGAGATAGCGTATTGAATTTTTTAAAAAAGGAAAACTTATATTGCCAGTATTGGCAGGATGAATGAGGACAACTTTTTTGGCCTTGGAGGAATGGAATCTGCAGGCAAATGTTGCAGGGCAACCTTCAGCAAATGGAGGCAGGGAGAATCCCTTCAACTGCACACAAAAGGTCAGGCATAAGCTGAGGGTGAGACTGACCAGAGAGCAAAATGGCCAGGCAGGAAAAAACTCTTTTTCTCTCTGATGCTTTTGCTGTATGGAACCCACATCAGAAGCTGCCCCTACTTAAGACATCCCCAGATATCTTCTTTTGGGTGGGGAATTGAAAAGAGGCAGTTACCATATCACACAGATGCCTATTTTGTGCCGTGTGTAATATTGTTTATTTATTTATTTTTAAGTTTTTTATACCGCCCTACCCCCAAAGGGCTCTGGGCGGTATACAACATAATTACCGGTATATAACATACAATTAAAAACCCATTTAAAATAAACACAGCGGTCAGCATATAAAAACAGCATCAGCAATAAAAACCCTTATAGACCTAATAGACCATAGACACATGATTTTCATAGATGTTTATAGGCTTCTAGTTCCCATAAATAGAAGAAGAAGAAGAGTTTGGAGAGCCAGTGTGGTGTAGTGGTTAAGAGCAGGTGGATTCTAATCTGGAGAACTGGGTTTGATTCCCCACTCCTCCACCTGAGTGGCAGAGGCTTATCTGGTGAAACAGATGTGTTTCGGCACTCCTACATTCCTGCTGGATGACCTTGAGCTAGTCACAGTTATTCAGAACTCTCTCAGCCCCACCTACCTCACAAGGTGTCTGTTGTGGGGAGAGGAGGGAAAGGGATTTGTAAGCCAGCTTAAGTCTCTTTACAGGAGAGAAAGGTGGGGTATAAATCCAAACTCTTCTTCTTTATACCCTGCCTTTCTCTCCTGTAAAGAGACTCAAGGTGGTTTACAAACTCCTTTCCCTTTCTCTCCTCACAACAGACACCTTGTGAGGTAAGAGGTGGTCCTTTAAAAGTGTGGAGACTTTGAACTGAGACTGCACGTGGCAAGCAGTGCTATAATCCTAAATTCAGAGTCACATGAGCCCAGCTCTGATGAAGGGAGCTTTGGCTCTTGGAAGCCTTGGAATTTTGTTGAAGAAAAGCTTGTATTTATACCCCACCTTTCCCAACCGTAAGTAGTCTCAAAGTGGCTTACACATTCCTTCCCTTCCCTTCTTCATGACAGACACCTTGTGAGATAGGAGGGGCTGAGAGATTTCTGAGAGAACTGTGACTAGCTCAAGGTCACCCAGCAGGCTTCCTGTGGAAGAGTGGGAAAACACACCCGATTCACCTGATTAGAGTCTGCCACTCATATGAAGGAGTGGGGAATCAAATCTGGTTCTCCAGATGAGAGCCCATTGCTCTTATCCACTACACCAGGGGTAGGGAACCTGCGGCTCTCCAGATGTTCAGGAACTACAATTCCCATCAGCCCCTACCAGCATGGCCAATTGGCCATGCTGACAGAGGCTGATGGGAATTGTAGTTCCTGAACATCTGGAGAGCCGCAGGTTCCCTACCCCTGCACTACACCATGCTGTCTGTCTGACAACAGCCCCCAATAACTTATCCAAGCAACTTTGTGAAGCCTTTTGTACAGTGTTTCCCTATTACATGCATAGGAAAATCATCTTGAATGATTCAGTTTTGCATAGTTTGTGGAAAGCCAGGATAGTGGGTGCCTTCCTGACATCCTCAGGCAGTGGAGGGGCACAACACAAAGGTACACATATGGGCAGTTGCTGACTTCACCCATTTGCTGATTGGTGCCTGCAGAAGGCATTGGTAGCAGGTAGAATGTTTATTGCTTAAAAGTTGAAAAAACATGAAAGATCCTTTACCTTGGCCTCTTTTCTGGTAGGGAGTTATTCACCCCCCTTCCCCCATTTCCATTCTGTTTGTCCTTGCCATTTCAATGGCCCTGAAACAGTTAAATATGTGCTATTGTATTATTTATTATATGAACATTCATCCTTATAGATCACCTCAGTTCTATCTAGTTTTCCAGGTAGATCCAACAAGTTTAATATGTCTCTCCTCCTTTTGGATCACGGTTAAGAGCTTTTGTATGTAATCTGGAGGAACTGGGTTTGATTCCCCGCTCTGCCGCCTGAGATGTAGAGGCTTATCTGGGGAATTCAGATTAGCCTGTACACTCCCACACACGCCAGCTGGGTGACCCTGGGCTAGTCACAGCTTCTCGGAGCTCTCTCAGCCCCACCTACCTCACAGGGTGTTTGTTGTGAGGGGGGAAGGGCAAGGAGATTGTAAGCCCCTTTGAGTCTCCTACAGGAGAGAAAGGGGGGATATAAATCCAAACTCTTTTTTATTAATTATGCTGATAAAGCAGGATTTAGTTTATAATGATTTTACTGCATGCAAATATTTTCTGTTGCGCATTACTAACTGTTGATTATGTTATTGTTGATCTATGATTGTCATGAAATAAAGGAAGGGAGGGAGGAATGAGCAAATTCGTCAAGTGGGTATAGGTAATTACAAACTGATAACATTCATGCATGATCACTATTTGACCAGATGATACAGACTAGTAGTGAGCTATTACTTGGGAAACATACAACTTCTTTTATCCACCCAGTCTAGAATCTCTTTATATGGAGATAGGAAGAATTGATTGCAGGCAGCCCATTCCCCAGTGAGAACCGATTCCAGGCTGTCAGCTGTAGGCACCCCCTCCCCCACAGTCAACAGATTTTTTTTTTTTGCAAAGAGAGAATTTGTTAAGGTTGAATGTAATCAGAGCAGCTAAATGAAGCATCTAACGTGACAAAACTGGGAAGAAATAAGACGAACGGGACAAAACATGCCTGAGGGCAACAAACAGATTTTTAATTTCTTTTCTTTTAACTACAGACTCTCTAGTGTCTGTCCCGTGGTGCAGGAAGTGACACAAAATTTCTCATTAAAACCTTAAATTATGTACAATGCAATGAATTAGTGAAGTCCGAAAAGCTGCAGCATCTTCATTTGCACTAATCTGTTCATTTCCCATTTATCTGTCCAGCTGATCTGGGAATGCCATTAAGGCATCAGGTATGATTCCTTAAGACTAGAGGATATGCATATACAGCAGTCACTTTGCAAACCATTCCAGAAATTAAAATAATACATAGACCAATCTATTGTCGAAGGCTTTCACGGCCGGAATCACTTGGGTGCTGTGTGGTTTCCGGGCTGTATGGCCGTGTTCTAGCAGCATTCTCTCCTGACGTTTCGCCTGCATCTGTGGCTGGCATCTTCAGAGGATCTGATGTTGGGAAAGCAAGTGGAGTATATATCTGTTGGAGTGTCCAGGGTGGGTGGGGAAACCTTGACTGTGAGTAACAAAGGCGGCAACCAGGTCAATAGTTGAGGGCATCTGAATAGAAGTATGAGTAACAATGAAGACTATAGCCTGGGAGTAACCCTGTAGATAGCAAGGTCACTGGTGGGAGCATCTGAATAGAAGTATCTTGGCCTTTGTTTCTTTTGTCTATGGTCATCCTGTGTTTGTGTGGAGCTGGTTTGACACAGTCTTGACCCTAGTATTTTTCAACACTGGCAGCCAAGTTCTGTTCATTTTCATAGTTTCTTCCTTCCTGTTAAAATTGTCCATGTGCTTATGGATTTCAATTGCTTCTCTGTGTAGTCTGACGTAGTGGCTTTCAGAGTGGTCCAGAATTTCTGTTTTTCAAAATAATATTCTATGACAAGGTTGGTTTATCATGTGTTCTGATATTGCTCATTTTTCTGGATGAAATAGTCTGCAGTGTCTTTCGCGTGTTCTTTTGACACGGTGTCTGTGCACTGGCGCTTGGTGGTTCCTATGTAGACTTTGTCCACAGCTGCATGGTATCGCGAGTAGACTCTCTGCAGTAGCTAAAGGATCCCTCTTATCCTTTGCTGAACGTAGCATCTGTTGAATTTTCTTAGTGGGTCTGTAGATGGTTTGTAGGTTGTGCTTCTTCATCATTTTTCCTATGCGATCAGTGGTTCCCTTGATGTATGGTAAGAACACCTTCCCTCTAGATGGCTCTTTATCTTAGACCAATCATTAGGAGGCAGCAGATAATGAGTGCTTAGTTGACTGGCCCATTACCCAGAGTGGACTATTATCTCTTTGTCTTTTATTTCATTATGTTCTTTTTAATATATACATGCCCAAGTTAACCTTGAAGATCCTCCAGCCTTGCTGGAGTTGTTCTTTTGGGATTCAGCTACCTCTAGAGTTTTCTGGAAGTCACATCCTTAAAATTCTTGAATGGGTGTGGCTGAGTAGAAGCCCCTCTCTCTAATGCACATGTATAAAAATCCATCTGCCAGCTAGTACAAAGGAAGTTAAGGAATGTAGCAGACAAATTCAACATATAGTGGAAGACTGCCACAATCTTGGGTAGAAGAATAAGGATCTTACCACAAGTGTTTTCCCAACCCAGAGCTGGCAATCCTATTCTACACCCCACCCCATGCTTAACCCAATCTGCTCGTCTATGAAGTGGGGGTTGTGCCCAAAATTGTGCCCCCCCCCCCCAAGGCCCAGCTGGCTGCAAAAAGCAACGCAGCCTGTGGAGAGGGACCAGCATTGTGCTGTGCCACACACTCGGGCTGCGATGTAGGTGGTGGGGGAAGGCACACTCTCCGTGGAGCCAGCATGTTGCCCATGTGAGCTTGGGGCTTCTGGGTCTGCTGCCTGGTCTGATAATGGGGTGGGGCAGAGGGGGTACTCATGTGGCGGTAGATGGTACTTACAGCAAATCAGGCTGACTAAAGAGGACCTCCCTGAAGCTCAGCCCCAGCCGGCAACAGCCACTGGCGGGAAGGGGAGAGGCGGGAAGTGGGAGGCTATGAGTCTATACTGGGGCGAAGGCACATGTGCCCACAAAGAGGGCTCTGAGTGCCACCTCTGGCACTCGTGCCATAAGTTCACCTCCACTGGTCTAGTAGCTGGGCTAGCTGCCACTACAAAACGCTTAAGTGAATTTGTTCTCCTCCTGCTTCACAGTTATTTAAAGCCCATGCATGCCTAGAGGTTGGAGCCAGGGATCTCTTGTCCTTTGGCTTTTAGTCCAGAGGTCACAGTCTTGAACAGGCAGGGAGAACAGAGAAGGAAGTCCTGTTTTATTCAAGGAAACCTCTCTCTCTCTCTGTCTCTCTCTCTCCCCTCCCCCCTTGTAGTAGTGGGTGGGAGCTTGGTGCTAAGGGAAATAACAATAAGCAGCTTAGCAGAAAGACTGGGGAGGGGCTTCAAAACACACTTCCTATCAGAGCACAACTTGGCTGCAAGTTAAGAACCAGAGCTTATTAAATTAGCTTGAACAAAGAGAATCCTGTGGCAGGAAGCAGGGCTTAAGCTGTCAGCAAAGAAATGCTGAGTCAAAAGTCGTTTGATGATGAATCTCATTAGCATTAACAAATGCTGACTGCTGGACAGTCGGAATACACTTTCAAAGCGGCTGCAGCTGCTTTTGATGGTGTGCAGGGAAACAATCTTCATGGAACTGTGGGTATAGGGTGGGATTCTCCACATTTGTCAGTCATAGGATACCATGAAGCTGTATTCATTCTGCTTAGGAAGCAGTTCTGATTACTGCATGCATAAAAATAGCCTCCAAGTAGAAGATAAAAGTAGCTTGATCTGGAAAGACAACTTCGATTTTTTGTAGTTTGTGCAAATGCAGGTGCTCTTTTGAATGTGCATCTGCATGAACACTGCGAGGCAACATCATAAGAACTTAAGAACAAGCCTGCTGGATCAGACCAGAGTCCATCTAGTCCAGCACTCTGCTATTCGCAGTGGCCCACCAGGTGCCTTTGGGAGCTCACAGGCAGGATGTGAAAGCAATGGCCTTCTGCTGCTGCTGCTGCTCCCGAGCACCTGGTCTGCTAAGGCATTTGCAATCTCAGGATCAAGATTGGTAGCCAAAGATCGACTTCTCCTCCATAAATCCGTCCAAGCCCCTTTTAAAGCTATCCAGGTTAGTGGCCATCACCACCTCCTGTGGCAGCATATTCCAAACACCAATCACACGTTGCGTGAAGAAGTGTTTCCTTTTATTAGTCCTAATTCTTCCCCCCCAGCATTTTCAATGTATACCCCCTGGTTCTAGTATTGTGAGAAAGAGAGAAAAATGTCTCTCTGTCCACATTTTCTACCCCATGCAAAATTTTATAGACTTCAATCATATCCCCCCCTCAGATCAAGCTGCCTTGACTGGTATTTGGTCGCAGCTGTACATTTTTAATCTGGGCCATCTCAAGATCTGAGCCACAAGGACCCTTCTGAAATCCCATTGGAAGAGAAAACCTAAAATACTGGGGAAATGGTGAAGCTAGCTGACTATTATTTAAGGAATCCATATTGGCACAAATGCACATCAATCATTTTGAACCTAAGTTTTTCTGGAAGGAAGCTGATAGGCTTTCAAGTCATCTCTCAAAGGAACTTGTGTTTTGGGTGCTGTGTGGTTTCTGGGCTGTATGGCCGTGTTCTAGCAGCATTCTCTCCTGACGTTTCGCCTGCATCTGTGGCTGGCATCTTCAGAGGATCCTCTGAAGATGCCAGCCACAGATGCAGGCGAAACGTCAGGAGAGAATGCTGCTAGAACACGGCCATACAGCCCGGAAACCACACAGCACCCAAGTGATTCCGGCCGTGAAAGCCTTCGGCAATACATTGAACTTGTGTTTTTTTTTACCCTTAAGCCAAATATCGATGTTAATGCTTAAAATATTATCCAGTTCACTGTGTAACTCATTGTAAAAGATTCTCTTTCTTCTGTTGTAATTTGTAAGAACATTTTAGAAGAATTTGCTCTATAATTTGTTCCCTTTCCCCATATTCTACACATTTATACAATCAGTTTTTAAAAATGATAATCCTGGGTGGGCTTGAGCTCGGTCAGAGCCTGCAAATTGAGTAGTATGTCTTTGTTTTTCCTATGAGCCAATAATCATGCCTATACCAAGCAATTTCTTTTGTGGATCAATTGTAAGAGTTGGATATTCAGCTAGTGCCACATTCAGACTATTTCTTGCTGAATGCCAAGTTGGACGTGACTCTTCCTTCTCATAGTATAGCAGACTCTTTAAATGGGTCTGCCTCTCAAGGCTGATAGATTCAACAGGTTTCCAAAATGCCCTGGGGGATTTTGAGAGTGTGAAAGTCTGCAAATACCCATCTGGGACCTGGAATACCAAGATCTTTCAAGGAAATAGTTGCTCTCTACTGTCTTTTCTCCCCCTCAAATAGGGGACGAATTCTATGCTCTACCTCAGGGTTGGGAAAACTGAAAAAAAGTTGGAAGATATCCACAACAACTGTGGTGGAAATCTCAGGTTGAAACTGATAAACATGGAGGAGGAGGAGGAGGAGGAGGAGGGGAGGAGGGGAGAAGGAGGAACTGGTTTTTACATCCCATTTTTTCTATTGCAGGGAGTCTTAAGGTGACTTACAATCAACTTCCCTTTCCCTCTCCGCAACAGACCTTGTGAGATAGGTGGGCACTGAGGGAGTGACTAGCCTGAAAAGGCTTCATGTGAAGGAGCAGGAAAAAATAAACCCAGTTCACCAGATTTTGGGTGGATTCTGCATGGGCCCTTACAGTGGCGTTCGCCAGTGGAACCTCGGGACCATTCGCACAAAGGCTCCTCCATTTTCTTTTCCCACACTTATCTTCTCTCCACAGGGATAGGGAGGCATGCCCCCGGGGGTCGAAGGGCAGCAGGGGCGTGCCTCCCTGTCCCTGTGGAGCTCAGCAGGGAAAGAAGGTAAGTGTGGGGGAAAATGGAGGTGCTGAAAAGCGGCACCTCCAACGTGGTGCTGTTCCCATGGAGCCGGCAGGGAAACGTTGTTTCCCAAAAGCCTCACTCAGTGAAATAGGCAGGGAAACTGCATTTCTGCCCAGGTGTGTGTGTGTGTGTGGGGGGGAAAGCATGGCACTGCCTCATTGTGGAGGTGGCAGCTGTGCGAACAGCTCCCCTGGAACAGTGTTTTTACCATTCCAGGGGTGCTGTTTTTGGCCCATGCAGACCCCACCAGAGGCTGCTGCTCTTAACCACTTCACTGTGCTGCATCTGAAAACCCATTTATTTACAGCACTTGTATGCCACTATTCACTTCAAAGGGATGCAAAACAACTCACGTGATAGTGATGAAGGAAATTTATTTTATTTATTTTAATTTTATTAAATTTATATCCAGTCCTTCCCAACAGAGGTCAGGCTCAGGGCGGCATACAAACTTCATTAATACCACATACAAAAATTCAAAAAATATAACATTAAAAATCCAAGAGGGCGAAAACTTTTAGCCCGTAAACAGCCCAGCCCAACTTGAGCACAGATCCCCCATTTAATCTGACAAGAATGGACAATAAATTAAGGAGGTAATGTTAAATAGCATCAGCGTTAAAAATGGCACAGGTTGTACAGGGAGGTCAGCAGATCGCATCATACAGGTGGTCTCAACCTAAGACCTAGTGGAACATCTCCATCTTACAGGCCCTGTGGAACTCTTTAAGGGCCCTGGTGTCAGAGCGTTCTGTCAAGCTGGAGCCAGGGCAGAAAAAGCCCTAGCTCTGGTTGAGGCTAATCACATGTCCTTGGGGCATGTCCTTGGGGTCCTTGGGACTAGGGACCACTGGGAGTTTTTATCGGAAAACCGAAGAGTCCTCTGGAGGCATTATGGGGTGATGTGGTTCTGTAGATATGAGTGTCCCAGACTGGTCAGGCTACTGAAAGTTAAAACCACCATCTTGAACCTGATTTGGAATTCCAACCAGTGCAGCTGTTGAAACACAGATGTTATATGGTCTTTTACCCAGATGCCAGTGAGGAGTCTGGCCACTGCATTCTGGATCAGTGTTAGCTTCCGAGTCAGTCTTTGTTACAGTAGTCTAGTCTGGAGGTGACAGTTGCATGGATCACTGTGGCGAGGTCAGGGTGGGATTAGTAGGGGGGCAGCTGCCTTGCCTGCCGAAACTGGTGAAAGATGATTCTCGCCTTGTTGGTGACCTGGACCTCCATGGAAAGGAAGGACTCCAGGATCACACCCAGGCTTTTAATTGATGTGGCTGGATGTAAAGTTGCATCATCAGTTTCCTTTGTCACTGCCTCTGCTTCAACTAAATCACACCCAGTTCAATTGTTTAACATCATTTTGACACCTGATTACTACTAGGTGGGAGTCCCACAGCAACACAGCTGATCATTAGCTTTGTTTTGCATTGTTAACACTGATAAGAGCTCTCAGACGTGCTCTGATTTAGACTCCAGTTGTCAGCTGATCATGCCACAGGAGTGTCTGAAGCACCATCCAGTCCTTCTGTAGGAATAATTTTAGTTTGCTCTCTCTAAACTATGTTGATAGACTCCTGGGTACTAGGCAACCACTTGCAGTTTGGACTTCTGGCTGATCAAGTCAAGGAGGGTTCTTTTGATGATCATAACTCTCTCCCCTAAAAGATCATTTTCCCCAAACACCTCTGAAAGAGCCAGTGACGACAAGACCATCATTGAAGAAACCATATTATAAGATGCATCCTATAAATACCCCATTCTTGGGGGAAATAACTGAATGAGTGGTGGCAGAGCAACCTCATGGATTACTAGATGACATATATGCCCCTGGCCTACTACAGTGTGGCTTCTGGCCTGATTTCAGAACCAAGATGTTCTTTGTAGCTTTGATGGACAATCTCCACTTGCAGTTGGACTGGGGAACTCTCTCTTTCTGGTATGGCTCAGTCACTCCACAGCTTTTGATACAGCTGACTGCACAGTGCTGTTAAAACACCTGAAAGATGTGGGAATCAGGGACATAGCTCTGAATTAGCTGGAGTGTTTTTGTCAACTCGAACTCAGAAGGTGAGAGATGAGGAATCTGCAGTATACAATCTCTGTATGCAACATGTCAGTGTTGTCCCCTGCATTTGTAATATGTAAAACGTTCTTCAGAACTCTCTCAGCCCTACCTACCTCACAAAGTGTCTGTTGTGGGAAGAGGATAGGAAAGGAATTTATAAGCCACCTTGAGTTTCCTTACAGGAGAGAAAGGCAGGGTATAAATCCAAACCCCTCTTCTCTTTTCTTCTTCTCTAGTTTGCTTTGGGCTGGCTCCTGTTACGTGATTTTGCATCATTTAATGTGTCAAGTGAACACTCAAGCTTTTCTTCAATTCTATTTTTAGACTTCTGGTTGGATCTACAACCCAAATCCTATTTTATTGTTTATTGAATGTCCCATCTTATTGATAGAATTGACTCTCTGTGTAATCTTTCTTGACTCCCAGCGAGAAAGATAGACTATAAATAATGCAAATGAATGAATAAATAAATGTGATACTAAACACTATTGATGTCACTGTACTGTTTGAATACATGGAAGGGAGTGCCTTGAACAGGCTCAAGCTCTCAGTCAAACTGCCAGACAAAAAAACTGCTTGAAACTGGTGAATAGGACCTCAACTGAATTGATGAGTGCCCGACTGTAAATTCTTCTGTTGTTGGTCATGCCACAAACTATCCAAAGATTTGCAAAGGAAACCACATGATGCTTGATTTATAGCCACAGTTTAAAATATGTACTTTTCCTCAGATGGTGTTTCCCCCTAATGTTCTATGACTAACAAACTGCTGAAGGATATTTTTTTCCAATATAGCATTGCTATTTTTTGCTTTTCAAATGTGGAAGCTTCAATGATTGTGATTATAGGTAAAAGGACAAGCTGACACTTACTCAGTTACACTGTTTCGTTTTTATTTTGTCTCAGATTGCTGCCTTCTTAGAAACAAGTGTTTATTTCCCCCTGATTTTATGAAGGTCTTTTTATAAAAAGAGACCGACCTGGAATTTCACTTGTCTTCATTTTCACAGTAGCTGCAAAGTACAAATTAATTACCGAGGACTAACCTTGGGAGGTTTATGCATTCTTCATCAAAAATCCCACACAGCTCCTAGACAGCTGTGCAGATTGGCATGCAAGCAGAAGCCAAGCGATTGTCTGCGTCAAGATTTTGACTTCCTCTGGTCTTTCATGCCATCAGCATAAAAGTCCATAGGAACCACCCCCTGCCTCCTTCAGCAAATTAAATGCTAATGTCATGTTTGTTTGTTTATGCAACCTCCATCCTGCTTTTTGGCCAAAGTGGAGAGCAATGAAGAGAAAACAATTTAAACTTTGGTATATCTCTCGACTCGCTTTTCCCGCTATCTAGTTCAGAATCCTACAACTTGTTAAAACAAAAATTGTTGGAAAGCGAATGGATTAATTTATTTAGGGCTGCTATGAAAACTTGTTCACCCTTACATCTTTCAATACCCCTATATCAAAACAGGATGGCTCCCTATTTGTATTTTTTTGACTAATCCAATGCAGAGAAGAGCCCTCACACTTGCTCGCTTCAATGTTTTCCCCTCCGCTTTATTGCGTGGTAGATTTAACAACTTGGAAATGAGCGAAAGGGTATGCTCTTGTGGTGAACAACAAATTGAAACATTGGCACATCAACTGCTTTGCTGCCCTAAATCTGCTAATATCAGATCAAAATATTCCAACATTCTTTCTAGGATACCTAGTGAAATGGAAGAATCAAGTAGACTTCCTTTTCTTCTGGACAATTCTGACAATGAAACTTGTGAATTGGTTGCACAATTTTTACTGGAGGTGATGCACAATCAATAATTTATATTTTATCTTAAACCTTTGTATTTGTATACCTTTTATCTTAAACCTTTGTATTTGTATACCTTTTATCTCAGGTTTTTTATTGTGTTATGATTATTGTTATGCCAAATAAAGGCTTATTATTATTATTATTAATTTAAACTTTGCTGGTCCTTTCATGTTCTTTGTACCCACAAAATGTTTTGATGAAGAGTTTTCTGCGTACACAGAACGGAAAGGAGATGTGGGGAAGCAGGCATAGATGAAAGATGTTTGAAAGCCGTGGACGAACCTTATGGACTTTTCTGTGAAGTAGCTTAGGCTCTGCGTTATTTTATCATCTATTGTGCACCAGGAAATGGATGCATGTCACTTGACTTCATTTTGAACTTGGTAGCTAGCAGCTGAACACATGACATTACTCAATTGAAATTGGTTTGAGACAATATGGACTGTTATCTATGGTGTTCCATATTTGATGGGCCATTCACTAATGCAACTTTGTTGTTGCTGTAATGAATGGATGAGGAGGCTCCAGGGAAGAACCAGCCTTTGGAGTGTTCAAAAGCAGTTTTGGGTCAATTTTTTCTTTTCTTTTTTTTTGCTGTGACCCACAATCCATATAGTTCAATGTGAACAGGAATTCAGAAGCACATCTATGAGAACCAGTGTGGTCAGAATGCCAGAGAGATCAGAATTCAAATCCCTATTCTTCCATGAAGCACATAGGGTAGACCTGAACTCATCCCTCTCTCTCAGCCCTAGCTACCCTAAATGGAAGAGAAGAGATAGATGCTTACCCTCTTGCTTTCCCTGGAGATAAATATTTAACTGTTTCAATCTACATGCACTGCTGGGTATCATAATATGTAGTTCAGGATTGCAAAACATGTTTGCTTCACTTTCAATATGTTTAACAAATTCCTGCAACTGCTTTCAAATTTATTAAACTAACTGTTTTGCCAGGGCTGGCAAACTAGAGGTAAGCAATTGGAGATAGGCGGTTTGGGAATAGGGCATCACACCATCAGTCGCTTTGTAAATCCTGGGATTTTATTCCTTGATGCCACCTGATCCCTGGTAGCTACAATACTGCCATCTGCAGTGGTGGGGTTGAAGAGTTGCAGCAGAAGAGGAGTATGGATTTCTACCCTGTTTTTCTCACCCATGAGGAGTCTCAGGCCCTTTCTGCACGGGCCAAATACAACACCCTGGGGACAGCAAAAACGCCATCCCCAGGGAGCTGTTCGCATGGGGGGCGCAGCTGCTTCGCTGCCGCACCGCCCTCGCTCCTCCCCAGTGGCGCGAAGCCACAATTTTCCCACCTCGCGCCCCGAGGAAGGCTGGAAGGCGCCATCCCTCTTCCCTTTGCCCGATCGACCTACCTTCTCTGCGACCGTCTGGCGCGTCTCTGAGGCCTGTGGACACGCCCCCCCCCGCCCTGTGACTCCGGAGCGGGGAACAGCCTCAAAGTGGCTTATAAACTCCTTCCATTCCTCCCCCCCACAGACTCCTTGTGAAGTGGGTGGAGCTGAGAGAGTTCTCAGGTAACTGAGACTAGTAGTCCAAGGTCACCAACAGGTTTCTTGAGGAAGAGTGGGGAAAACAAACTTGGTTCACCAAATTAGAGTTTTCCACTCTTAACCATTATGCCATGCAAATATAAAGCCAGCCGTTTCCTCCTCCAGTCAATGGGGGCACAGAGTAACACTCTAGCAATCCCAGTTTGAGGCCCTTGGGGCATTGTACTGTGTGGCACTCCACTGCATTATGTGAAAAGAAAAAGAAAGTTAAACACAAATTTCCTTTCAGGGTGGAAATATTAGCACACTGTTGTGCAGCGCATTGCATTTTGAATCATTAAAGCAGGTCCTCTGCTTAAAATTCCTAGGCCCATGGCCTTTGGTTTAACAAAATGAATGTCCTCATTTAAAAAATTCAAACCATTGAACTTCATTGCTTGCTTAGTTTCAATATTACATTAGTGTTTATTATTAAAAATTGCCCTTTGGAAACATGATAGCCTTCCATAAGAATTCCCCCCTTTTTTGAGCCCTCAGTATTTTAAAAAAGTGTTTGTGGCATTAAACGATATATGAGATCTCTTCACATTTCTAACTGAAAACATACATATCTAGCTTCAAGAAGGTTTCCCGAAAGATTGTGAAAAATTCAGAGAATTATTTTTCCAGCTTTTCAAACCATTTTATTTTGAAGGTCAATTGACACTAAGTGGCTGAACATGAAATGATCAGAAACACTGGGTGCGCTTTTGCGCATTCATCCTCTGAAGACCATTTCAATGGCATCCAGAATGACCATTTAACCTTTTCTCTACTCAGAAAAGGATTTAAATTGCATCTAAATGCTGGAGCTACAGCTTGTCTGAATGGAAATAAGGGATTTAGAAATTTCTATGACAGCTTCCTTCCCTTTCAAATATAAATGTCAATAGCCTTAAAGAAAACTGTTCCTTATGTTGGCGGCACATTAAAATGCTTCCCTTCAGTCACCATCCCTTCTGTAATGCTAAATTCTGAAGGAAAAATCATGACCCATTGGCATGTTTGATTGATGGACAAATGTTTAGAGACAGGTAGCAAACTGTAGCCAGGTTTTGGCTGGCTGCCTTGAGTCAGTATGGGAATGATAAAGCTTTTTCGCTCCCTTTCTCACAAACCTCTGTAACCTTAATTCCTTCATGAGGTTTCTGCCAATCTCCTTGGCCTCCCCGTCCACACAATGCCTAGGTACCCCATGACCCTTTCTCCACAGTTCCCTGTGTGAGATTCCCCCTCCAGCCAAACTGATCTTTTACTTAGGCCGCTTCCGCATGGCCCATTTATGATGGCCTGGGGGCGCCAAAAAAGGCGCCCCTAGGCCGCCGTTCGCACAGGCGCCGCTGCTGCAACGCAGCAGCGGCGACCTGACTCCTCTTCCCTCCCCCTAAACAACAACCCTTTAAAGGGTTGTTGTTGGGGAGGGAGCGTCAAGCCGCCCTAAACAACAACCCTTTAAAGGGTTGTTGTTGGGGAGGGAGCGTCTTCCCTGCGGCGCGGTGCGAACCGCGCTGCCGGGAAGACGCTGTCTCCCGTCTCCGCCGCACTCATGGTGTCCTCCTCGTCGCCTGCGGGGCGTCGCAGCCCCGCCCACACTGTCCTCCGACCTCCAGGGGCGACGCAGGCGACGAGGAGGACACCGTGAGTGGGGCGGGGGAGGGCACAGAGGCGGCTCCGCGGAGCCGCCTGCCGCCTCGCCGGTGTTCGCCTGCTCGCACGCTTTGCGGCGAAGAAATTCCCGCCCCCACGCCGACAGAACTCCTGCCGGCGTGGGGGCGCCTCCTGGCCGTGCGGAAACGGCCTTCCTTTCTATGATTTTATTTCCAGCATTCTGTAGCTGACCTTTCCCTACTACAGCAAGAGCATTTGTAAATATTCTGTACCTAACAGCAGTTCAATCAGCGTTTCATAAAAGCAGGCTGAAAGTCACGAATATTTATGAGCTATAGGCACCTGTCAATGCTCTTGCGACTGGTGAATGCAAACCTGGAGCCTATAGAATTGTAGAAAAATTATTTGAACTCAAAAAGCCACCGCTTCTCATCCAAATGCAGCAAGGAGATGGCCTGCTGCTTCTTTTTACATATTTAAAATAGTTCTTGTGGGGGGACAGGATTTTCTGTCCCAGTGTTTAGCCCACATTTTACTGGATTGCTTGCAAGAATGTCATGGGGGACCTTGTCAAGGGCCGTACTAATGTTAAGGTATGCCACATCCACAGCATTCCCTTCATCTACCAAACTTGTAACTCTATCAAAAGAGAGAGACAGGGACAAGATTAGTCTGGTATGACTTGTTTCTGAGAAACCCATGTTGAGTTTTAGTGATCACAGCATTTACTTTTAAGTGCTTACAGATTGTCTGTTTAATAATCTGCTCTAGAATCTTTCCTGGTATTGATGTCAGGCTGACTGGGTGGTAATTGTTCAAGTCCTTGTTTTTTCCCTTTTTTGAAGATGGGGGCCTGCTTCTTCTTTTTACATATTTGCACTAGCCCTCCTCCAGTCTGCTGGCATTTCTGCTGTTCTCCAGGAGTTCTCAAAGATTATAGCAAGGGACTGAGCTAAGAGGAATAGTGCTGAAGCGGTCAGTACCTGAAAAAATGTGCATCCTTCGGTTTATACAATTTCCAGAAGTGCTTTGGCTGTGATTTTTCAAAAAAGACCATATCAAACCAGATTTGGGAAATATATTATGGGAGGCTTTTTACGGCCAGAATAAACTGGCTGCATTAGGTTTTCAAGGCGATGTGGCCAAGGTCTGGTAGTTTTTGCTCCTAATGTTTCATCCACATCTATGGTGGCATCTTCAGAGGTTTGTCACAGTGAGATGTGTTTCTGGGCCATGGAGAAAAACACATCTCGCCATGACATACCTCTGAAGATGCCAGCCACAGATGTGGGTGAAACGTTAGGAGCAAAAACTACCAGACCCTGGCCACATAGCACAGAACACCCACAATAGCCAGGTTCAAGAGAGACTGCATTAGAAAACACAGAAATGACAAATAGAGTTCGGTACCATGTAGATGCTCCCACAAAACAGCATTGCTGAAAGTAAGCTAAGGCCAAGCGAAACCTCCATGTGTAAACAGCCCTGGATGGGTTGTTGCAAGGAAGGAAGGAGGAGCCAGAGGTGGGATCCAGCAGGTTCTCACCAGTTCCCGAGAGTGGGTTACTAATTATTTGTGTGTGCTGAGAGGGGATTACTAATTGGGTCTGCTTTTCCGTTAGAAATTCTATTAGGTCCAAAAATCATAAAGTCCTGTTGCTTCCTACGTGGCTGGTTAGCGAAGGTAGAAAACAGGATAATTCTCCCTGTTGGGCTGTTTTAAAAACATGTTTTAGAAATATGGTAAAGTTCCTTGTTTAAGGAAAGTATCCTTCTTTTGATTTCTAGAAACAAAATTAATTATTTGAAAGTATTAAGTATTTGACAGGCAGTCAATTAGAGGAGAAGTAGTTGTTTCTGTTGGCAGTAGACGATAGGACTTGCTAGAATGAGTTTAAATTATGGACAAAAAAATACCAGCTGGAAATTAGGAACTTTTCTTTACAGTAAGAGTTTTTTACAGTAACAGATAAATTATTAATGCCCTGCCCCTGGAATGCCCGGCCACGCCCCCGTCGTGCCCCGCCCAGCCCCATTGGCGCTATGCCACTGTTTGAATTCCACCACCATGGGAACCTGTTACTAAAATGTTTGTATCCCACCACTGGGAGGAGCCCTATGCCTGTCTCTACCTCCACCCATTCTGGTGGGCTTACAACCATTTGGAAGGGTCCGGAACTGATTGGAGAAACAGTACAGGGGAGAAGACTTAACTGCTTTCCTTTGCACTAGGGATCTGATCCACTTTGGGTTCCTCCTACACCCAAGGAGCTTTTAAAAACTGAATCACACCCCTGGAGATCTGAACATGATTCCCAAGAGTGATGTACTGTTTGCCCCTTAGATTGCAGTTTCCTTGATTCAGATTTTGCTTCTGTGGTGTTTTAAAGGTTCAAGTATTTCACTGTGTGGGACTACATACATTCCTACAAAAATCCCCCTCGCTGACCTGGAAAGCTGACCTTGAAATATTTTTCTTCATCTTTCCCTCTTAAAGTGTGTGCGTGTGTGCGTGCGTATGTGTGTGTGAGAAAGAGAGAGAGAGAGAGAGAGAGAGAGAGAGAGATTTAGTTAAAGTCTTTACAGCATAAAGTAGTGTTAAGTCAGCAGGAAGAACTTTTGTTACTTGGCATGGGGCCAGGAGATGACTGTTTCTCTAAGGGAATTCTCCAGCCAGTGTAATTCATACCTTTGTCATTTCAAGGTCAGGTATTAGCCAGCATATTTTTTTATGTGAGACCCAATGCTGTTTGGAAATTGGAGGCCTTGCAGAATAAAGCAAACTGCTGTTTCAGTTAGCACAAGGATGACACTAGCCTTTCTGTGCTGTCTGTCTTGGAGCTTCAGAGCAAACTGTTAAGGTGCTGGTTTTGAACCATATAGCACTAAATGGCTCGAATCTTACCTGCTGAGACACTGCTGATCTCCATAAGTGCTTCTGCTGTAGTTGCAGTCAGCTACAGAGTCACTGAAGCTGAACTCTCTCCGGACTGCAAGTCTGTCTTCTGCTGCAGACAGTGTGCGCTCTGCTTTTATTTCCACTACTTCAAGGATTTCATGTTACAAGGGAGATAGTGGCAATTGTGCTCTGGATATTTTTTTCAGCAGGCTGAAATTAATTAACACAGGTCACAATCCAATAGGGCATTTTCCTGCACTGGCCTTATTGAAATAAATATGAGGCTGGTTTTGGTGTTATCCTGTTCATTTTAATGGGGCTTCTATGAGAAACAACTTCTGGCAGATTGTGGGCAAGAGGTGATTTTACTATTCTTCCCGGAAACTGAGATCTGCCCTGTGATGAGGGTTTTCTCTCGGGGTGCTGGCCTTGAAGTGGGACCTGGGGATTTCCCCAAATTGCAGCTCATCTCCAGACTATAGAGATCAGTTGCCCTGGAGAAAATGGATGCTCTAGAAGGTGGACTCTATGGCATTGTATCCCACTGAAGTCCTTGTCCTCCCCAAGTTCCATCCCCTAATTTTCAGGAGTTTCTCAACCTGAATCTGGCAATTATACCCTCCCCCAACTCCCACCAGAGGCTTGGGGGGACTTGGCAATCCTAGCTGGTGATCTCACCCTCTTTTGTGGGCTTATTTTGCACTTTCTAAATGCTCCGTGGCTTAGCTGGGGAGCGTACCTGCTGCGGGGCTTCTCGCCCTGCTTGTAGTTCCCCACTGCTGCCTGAGCCCTTTCCTTCGCTCTAGTTAGGGCTGGTGTGGGAAGCCCCAAATGGTTCCCCACAAGCCCGGGCTTTCCCATAAGCACCGCTTAAGCACCGCAAGCTCTTCCGTAGTCTCTTTCACGCATGCGCGGGCAGCAGTGGAGGGATTTAGCAGGTTCGCACCACTTCAGCAGAACCGGTTGTTAAAATGGTGCTTGTAAACAACCAGTTGTGAAATTATTTGAATCCCACCACCAGAACCAGTTGTTAAATTATTTGAATCCCACCACTGGCGGGCAGCCTCTGTTTCCTCTGTTTGGATTGGCTGAATCTTGCCCCATTCCCCCCACTCACTTTCACTATTTTAGTTTTAAATGACTCTGAACACAAAACAGGTGCTGAGAATCAGTGCCCTTGTGCCCCCCCCCCCGTCTAAAATCCTTTGTGTGTGTGACGGGATTGCCATCCTCCAACCCCCCTCCCTCTGAAATCCAAATCTAAAATCCTTGCATGTGTGAGAAAATGTGCCACCCTCCCGTTCGCGGCACCTGCCACTTTTCTGCCCAAGGTTTCTCCGTCATCTTTGAATGAAGTCTTCTCTTCTGTGAAATTGGACATTCTTGCCATTTACAGAAACTTCATCCCCTGGGGCTTAACATATAATATCTATTGATATGAGTTAGACTGTTTCTGATCTACACAAGGCAATATAATTGTGTCACTCTTTTGTTTCTTGTCCCTCTCCTAGGTTATTCTATTATGGGTCCCCAAAGTTCCTTTTGTCATATTCACCTGACAGGCTATACCAGTTCTGTTTGTGATGTGCAGAAATGTCATTCATGATCTTTTGGGTTAAGTCCAGCAAGTGTCTATGTTTCTGGCCATATTAAGTCCAGCAAGTGTCTATGTTTCTGGCCATATCCCTGACAGTATGCATTTTCCAATACTATTTATGCATCAGTAAATTAGTACTGTACATAATAAGCATATTATAGTATCAGTAATGTACATTGTACAAAGAAATTCCATTAAAATTGCATATAAAACCATAAAATATGCATGCACGATACAAGCAAATCTAAGAACAACAACAAAAAAGAGAGGAGTAAAAGTTTTATCAAAAGAAAATGAAATAGAAAGCATTGTCTCAGGTTTTTAATTAAAAAAAATGAAAAGGACATATATCCAGTGTAGATGGAATGTAATAATTAAAAAAACTGAACTATGATCCAACCGAAGTAAAGCGTGTTGATGTTTTGTCCCATATTAACTTTCTTTTTTAGTGGATGGTGGTTTTATATTAAGTGGGGCATAGTTGTGTTCCCCCTCCCCTTTTACAACCATGAATTTAAATTTTAATGCATGTTTAACACCATGATTAGCATCTTTTCCTATCAAGTAAATCAAAGGAAAAAAGTAAGGTTGAACACACATCATTAGGAAACCAACTCACCCAGATGAGGCTGAAGTTATGATTGGCCACAATTTATTCACCCTTGATTTTTATGTTCTGACAATGGCATGAGTTATTAACCTTCCATAAATGTGCTTGGAGGGGGAGTAAATTATTATTATTTGTTCCATGGGAGCATTAAGGCTTTCTCCCTTTTCTAATATATAGCATTGCATTCGGCCAGGAATGCCTAAGCTTGAGCCTGCTGCTCTGCATAAGAAGACAAGATTAATACCGACAGATAAACACACATCAAACCTTGAAGGGTCTCAAAAGCACATTTACTAGCAATCCACCTTTACAAATGGATTGCCTGTCAGTCACAGCACATCCCACAAACAGGTACACTTCAGCTTGCTCAGTCATCTGCAGCAGGTGGAGCCATATTTGAGTCAGGGATCACTGGCCGTCAGCTCCTGGACAAGTTACAACTGGGAGTTTAGCTGTGGAACATGGTCTGTTCTCTGAAGCTGGAACTAGGCATTATGGGGCAAGTACAAGGCTCCTAGCTATATGTCTGTTATGAAATGTGAAAGGGGAACTGGAAAGGGAGAAACAGTGGATGGCAAAGGGGTGTTTATCTTCATTTTCCCATTTCCCCTCAGCAGCCCTTCGTTCTTGAGCATTTTTTCCTTTATGGGTCTTTGATGCCTGTTAGGCATTCTCTTCCCGCCTACAGTTTCTCTCCTGAAAATGCTCACATGTTCCCATTAGGCCAATCATGTGATGTGGTGGCTGAACTGTTGGACTTAACATTGGGAAGAACAGGGTTCCGTTCCCGCATTCAGCCGTGTCTTATGGGATGATCTTGGGCCTGTCACTCTTGTTTAATGCACCTCACAGGGTTGTTGAGAGGAGCAAGTGAAGGAGAGGAGATCCGTGCATATGGAATAAAAATTATGGGTTTCGTAATAAGTTGTTTGATTGCCACATAGCGGCGTGGTCTGGCCTTACGTTTTCCAGTCCTCAAATGGTTCATTTGGAATGGACAGCAAAGCTTTACAGTTGAAATTGTAACTGGAGGTCAAATTGCATGTTGTGCTTCAAGGCTTCGTTTTCTTTTCCAAATGCAGCTTCTGAGACTGCTTTTAGGAGGCGGAGAGAAGGACACACGATAAGAGGGGCCACTTGGCTCTATCCGCATCAGCCATTTTCTCACTTAAAGATCTACCTCCAGACTGCTTGCAGCCCCACTGGGAAATGCTGTATTTTTCCCTCTGTTCTATACAAGTAGCATGAGGGTGGCATTTTCTCTGAGAAAATGGCAAGAACAAAAATAGGGTAAAGAGCAACTCTTGTATTGCCTGTTCCCCTCTTTCCAAAAGCAATCCAAGCAGCTGCATTTATTAAGCAACAAAAAAAGACTTTTAAAATGAACATGGAAGAAAGCATGATATTTATTTTGACCCAGTGGTCTGCCGCTCCTTCTGGTGAGCTAATTAGAGTTCTCCAATGTCCCTTTCTGTGGAGAAAGAAGTGTCTTTGAAGGTGGTTATTGGGAACTGAGAAGCAGAAGTTAAGGAGGAGGTTATTTCATTCTGCAAACTATTTCTCTGCTCCGAATTTCCTTCTCAAGATTTCAAATGTGTCTTTGAAACTGTGCAGAGAGAGCTGATTTGGAACAGAGAAGAGGTTAGTGAGGAAGAAAGGATCTAGCTTCCACTCTGCACTTACTGCTTTTCCATTCCCAATTTCTTTCTTCTGGAAATAACTTTTCTTAAACTAGAGTGTTTGGGCAGCCCTAACATGCATTTGCATGTAACAAGAGTTGGGTCTTGTAAGCTTATCCTTCTGCCAGTCTATAGTGGGGCTACAAGGTTAGATTCTGCCAAGTGGCTATATTTACAAAATAAAGATAGGGCAAAGGAAATGAAGGCAAGGGCAGAGTGGTGTAATGTTTAGATTGTCGGCTAGAACCTGGGACAGCCTAGTTTGGATCATATATTCACTGAAAGCTAGCTGGAGGACCCTGGCCCTTCACAAAGTTATTTTGAATATAAAGTGGAGGAGAAGAGAACAACATGATAACCTTCTTTGGGTCCTTGTTAGGGGGAAAGGTAGAATATAAAATTGCTTAGACAACAGAAATAGCCCTCCCTCCCCAAATTGCTGACACCAGGTGTATAAAAATATATGGGATGGAGCCAACCAATTTTTCTGCTGGTGAAAAAGGTGGAGAAAGTCCCCTTGGACCATAAAAAGGCAGTGTTGGGTTTCATGGGATGTGCTTGGACTAAAGCGATGCAAGGCAGGGGCTGTAGGAAAGAGGAAGATTGGGGAAGACTGAGCTGAAAAGTTGGCTGAATCCAACCCCATATCTACACTGCATCTGCTTATTTAGCATATAAAAGTAAACTATTCATTTTGCATAGCTCCTTTATGAATTCAAAATTTCGATCCCCATGCAAAAGTTGTAATTTAATTTCATCAGAGTCCTGAGGGCAGGAGATAACCGAGATTCATTTAATAGCATGCATAATTCCCATCCATGATGAATGGCATCTATTTTTTTAAACAAATTCTGCGGATGTACTATTTGTAATACTACTTGAGCAAAAATTCAGCTGATGGAACATAGTGGCTGAGAATGCAAGCTGAGAAGTCCCTGCTTCCACCTCCCCTTACCCATAAATAAAGTCACTAGCAGTTCAATTTTAAGCAGGGTTACACCCTTTTACATCCACTGACATCATCTGGCAACCTTCCATTCTGCATCATTTTCAGGAGATGGGAAAGCATAGAATGTTAGAGTGCCATGACATGGGTCAAGTTCTGCTAGATGCTGTAGAAGATGGAACCAGACACAAGACTGCTAATTTTGATGGCAGCTACATGTTATTATAGCAACCAGCTGGGCAGGGGTGGCTCCTAAGAAGCTGTTAGGTAAGCTCCCCAACTAGGGCTGCCATCTTCCAGGTGGCATCTGGAGATCTCCCACTATTATAATTGATCTCCAGGCGACCAAGATCAGTTTCCCTGCAGACAGTGGCTGCTTTGGAGGATAGACCCTATGGCACTGTGCCCTGCTGAGGTCTCTCCCCATCCCAAAGCCTGCCCTCCCCAGGCTCCACCCAACAAAATCTCTAGATATTTCACAACATAGAATGGTGACCCTACCCCCAACTGATGTATCACTATCCCTTTCACTCTATCAGTTTTTATCTTAGCATTGAAGGATTTACAGCATAGAAAGTCTGCAGGTGATTAAAGATGCCTCATTTACTCACATGCAACTTTCAGTTTCGAAGTAAGCAGAAGCCATTTGGCCTGTAGTCAGACAAATTCTTTTGCTGCTCTCAGGAACCTGTAATGCCTGGCCTAGACCCAGGGTTACCAACCTCCAGGTGGTGACTAGAGATCTCCAGCTATTACAACGGGCCCCCGGGTGACAGAGGCCCTTTCCCCACTTACCTTAAGCCCCGCACTACTCTTCTCAAGTAGCGTGGGGCCCAGCTGCCCTCCCCACTTCAAGGGTGGCGAGAACGCAGCCACCCCGACGCTGCCTCTCTCGCACCCCCTCGGCGCGTGTAATTCCTGGTGCCTTTTGAAATGGCGCCTTTTGACGTAATTCCCTGGGTTGTGAGCCAGGCTGCTGCCAAGGGCTTAGGAATTGGCTGCGCTATGGCCGGAATTGCCCGTCTTTGCACAGCAACCCTCGGGCAAAAGTGAGTGGGGAAAGGGCCAGAGATCGGTTCACATGGAGAAAATGGCCACCCAAGGTGCAGAGCCAACAGTCTAAAACTAGAGCTGGTTAGCCCCTGGTGTTCAGTTTGCTGCTCACCTCAGTGAGGCTTTGGGTTAGCTTTTAACTGCAGATTTCCAGCCTGCAGTTTAAAGCTGGACCCAGCCAGCTGAGTCCAGAGGCAAATTGACCACTCTAAACTCCATGTGGAGATTGGGGTGGTGTGACTGGCCCCACACTTGAACTCCGTGTGGAGTTTGGGGCCAGAGCCAGCCTGGCTGGCTCCTCCCAATCTCCACATGGAATTAGGGAATGGGGCCAGACCTGCTGGCTGGCATTTAACTGTGCCCTAGCCCAAAATGGAGCTGGGATGCATTTCTGAGGTAGAGAGTGTGGCAATGCACCCCCAGGAAGTGGCACCCAGAGCTCTTGCCCCCTTTCACCCCCCCTTGCTATCCCAGTGATCCCAGACTAGAAGTACAGACTGAATATGAGAGCATAATAGGAGCAGCCTGGCTTTGTTCTATGAATGAGGATGTGTGCATGAACTTTTATATTTACAAACAGATTTACGAATTCACAAAAGCACAAAGTCATAGAACAAGTACTCAATTGGCTCATAAATGTCAGTGCATATTTTCAGTTTTCAGTTTCAAAATATGTGGTGTCGCATTAAATCATGTATCAGACTTCTTGTCTAACTTTCTATTAGTCATTGTTCAGTTTCATAAAAATGAAAATAAGAAAAAATGCACACCATAAAATGTCAAGCCTATGAGCATTGAAAATTTCAAAGCTTTTTTTTTTGGGGGGGAGGGGAAGAATGCTTCAAATGCTGCTTAAGTTCAAAAGAGCTACTTTTCAGTACACAAAACTAGGTCTTATTTAGGAAAAATCAGATGAGAGCTCACAAGAGAGTTTTGCTAGTATAGCTTTCATAGAAGTCTAAATTGTAGATAATTATGGTGATGATTATATTATACAAGGATTAGAATTAGAACCTTCAGGATCTGAAGCATACCTTTTATCAAACAACGAAGGAAGAGGTAGAGAGAAATTACAAATTGTTAGAATACCACAAAGAGAAATCATTGGGAGTGGGGCCTGGCGGAAGGGGGTGGGGGGGCGTTAGTTCTGAAGTGTTTGTAGATAGTTTTGTCATTCTCACAGTAAAAAGACAAGTAAGTTGATCATTATTTACCTTCATTCCACACCATGTTAAAATGTGCAGCAAAATCCATGCTGCCTCCCAATTACATTTGTGGTCTTCTTTTCCTTCTTCCCCAACTCGTTTTCTAAGAATTGTACCTGAAGCTTGGGCATGATTCTATCTGAGGAGTCCTGGAAAGGAGAAGCAGGCTATAAATCCTCTTCCTAGAGATTTGCATGGAGCTGCCCCCATTGAAACCACTGGTAAAGCAAAATGGTCCATCCTTCAAATAGACAGTTCTGGAACATCTGAACGTATTCTCTTAAATGGCCCGAAGCCCATTTGTTAGGAGGTTAAAAGCGTTAAGTAATGGAAAAGACCATTCATATTCTTTATCCAGAAATGGGGTCTGGTCTTCAGAGTGGTGTCTGGCCTGTTGGGAGGATCGTGGGTGGTCAAAGTGAAAAATGGTTTCTTTTCTTTTCTCTGCTCTGCACATTCTTCGGTAGAGCACTCAGTGTATTTTCCCGTGTAGTTACACTTGCTGCATGTGGTTAGTGATTTCCCTCTTGGACCTTTAGTGAATTTAACATGATCTATTATTTATTCTGTGCTTGATAAATAACATTTTAAGGCAATCCATCTTTTAGAATAACCCATGCATGCCACCTGGAGTCCCTGGGAACTGTGCCTAAGTAAAGAGGGGAAGTTGGCCCTTTAAATGCAAGATGTCTTGCAGTCTTGCAGGCAATTTGACGTACCTGGATTGGATGACTACAAAACCTTCGCTTGCCTGGCACGCACTGCAGTATATTGGCATAGAGTTGTGCATTGTATCAAGCTGCAAGATTCAGCCAAAAATGTAATTTGGTTTATGGCTCACGATTAAAGACTCAGCATTTGTAAAGAAATGGGGTAGTATATTTCATTTGCCTCTAAAGTACCATAGTATAATTGTCCAAGTTTGGGATCTGGGATTAAATTTAAGCATAAGCCTTTTCTAGTTCTTCCTACAAAGTGGTCAAGCTGCAGATTCTCCCTTGATAAGAAATCTTTTTATTGTCATGTGACACTAAACCAGTTGTGAGTCAATTTGATATGGAGGATAGACTGTTGGATTGAACCAGGAAGAAATCGGAACAAAGTTCAATTCCACATTTTATGGTCAGCATGTCCCAGTGGTCAGACAGTACCTTTTAGTTTACCTTACCCCTCAAAGTTGTTTTGAAATTAGAATGGATAGAACACCCGTGAAAACTTCCAAAAGGGAATCTGGTTCTCCTTCCCACAATATCTTAACCTCCACTTCTTCCTTCCCTCTGAGTTTCTGCAGGTTTTCCTCTTTCCCTATTTCCTTCCTTCTATCCCTTGCCAATTTTCTGCTCTTTTACTCAATTTTTCTTTCCTTTCTCCCTCCCCCTACTTTCTCTCCTTTCCCTCATGCTACTTGCCTTTTCCTGCCTGCTGCCTCCTCCCTTTCCCCCAGCTCATCTCCAGTTTCTGAAGTGAAATTGTGGCAGACATTTTGGATTATCTAGGAATCTTTCCAAACTGCCTAGACAATCCGAACTAGCTGCTAATATCCAAAAATATTTGGGCGTACCGAATATTATATTCATCTTATTCAAGCAGACAGATGATTTTCTGCCCGAATAAGCCTGAATCAGAATTTTACCAAATATTTTCAGTATTGCTCAACAATAATGGCAACCTGCGGCTGCCTTGCTGTCCCAGCTTGTTGCTTGGTGGCTGAGAGAGGGTGAGCAGAGGAGTGAAGAGGCTTGGGCCTTTCCCATTGATGGGGAGTGCATTGACACGATATTCCATCCCTTAGACAATTATGTCTAAGCCTATGTAAAGAAAAAGTGTATATAAAACATGGGCAGCGTCATTTTGTACTTTTGCCTCTTTAAAAAATATATATAGATCTAGTTCTGGAAGTTCCCAAAGACTTTTATGTAATGTGTGAGATTTTTTACCTCTTTTTCTTTAAACTATAAACTTTAATGTAACATAGATATAGAAGGCTGTTTTCTATGTAGTCAGACTTTCAGTCTATCTAGCTCAGTACTGTCTAAATTCAGTTTTGCTTTAAATGTGATGCTCGTGAATCTAAAACACTTTCCCACAGGACTTTACTCTTGTGTACCATTCTGTTTAACTGGGCTGCTGCCTTTACAAAAGCAGCTATGTGTTCAGAAGGAAAATCTCATAAATCGATCAATCAGTTCATAGCATTTGTCCAACAGTGTTTGCTTGCTCTGCTGCCTGAGAGACCCTTATAGGTAAAGATGACAGACATTGAAGCTGGATGTCAAACTCTGAGCTAATTGTGGCCAGACAGGGTTTTTTTTTAATTCATTTAAATTGCTTCTAAATGTGGAACTCAAATGTGGGTTAAAACAATTAAAAAATATAAATATGCTTCTTTAATAAAAACCTACCCCACTGGACAAGTTACCAAAAAGGAAGGCAGCAATGTGAAACTACTTTAAGTTTATCAACCATTTCATAAGACAGAAGTTTCATGTCAACACTAAATAACAGTTTCTGATATTTGTAATCTAAAGGTTCTCTCAGACACCAGGAAAGAAGGGTCAGGGTGGTCTCGGGGACAGGGGTAACTTGGATGGGCACCGCAGGAGCAGCAGGCTAGCAGCGCCCCCAAACCCTGTCCCTGAGAGCCTAGGGAGGGAAGAAGGTGGCTCAGACTGGTGCCATGGCAGCAGGCTGGCTCCTGGCAACAGACTGGCTCTGTCTTTGTATGCCTCCCCTGTGCCAACCCAGCTCTTCTGAGCTGGGTCGGCACGGCGGAGGAGGGGATGGGGCGATTTTGCCCCCCCTGCCATTGCATCTGGGGTCATTTGACCCCACCTGTCCCCATGGGCAGTACACCACTGCTGAGAAGGCTCTGTCTGTTGTGGCTAAATGCTACTGTTCACATGGTTTGCCATATGGCCTGGAGGGATGCTGTCCAGAAGACCCTCTCCATGTTCCTGATGCTCTTAGAACAATTTGCATGATTATTGGGGATAAATGTGGAGTTTCAATTATACATTCAGCTGTATACATATTGAATTCCTGTTACCTTCCTGTTACCTGAATGGCCCCATAACCCAAACAGGCTTTATGCCATACAAAAGTGTGGTGTAAGTCTGGGGCTTGGAGGTCAGCATTCCTGGACTGGAACATAAGCTGACTACAGTTGACTGCACCCCCGGGAACACCCCACCCCCTGTGCTAGCACCTGCTTGGACACTAGCATAACTCTGTGATGGTGCCCACTTCCGGGTTTGCCTGCCGTGGATCTGTGGGGTGGCTAGATGCTGATGCATTTGCTCCCTCAGCCAGTGTGGATGTCCCTTATGCCATGGGGCATATATATCAGCATGGTCCTCTGCCACACCCTCCCCCAACTGGACTGGGTTTTAAGACATTATGCGATGAGGCTGTACATGTATCACAGTCATCTACCAGATGCAGGTTTGGGAAGTTGATGGGACTGATGGATTGTACATGAATAAAGTGAAGAAGGGACAGAACTGATTGCTTGGGGCCATCCTGCTTAGAACAAAACAGGATGAAAGCCAAGCCTTGCCCTTCCATAATATCGCTGCGGGCCTTCACTTCTAATGCATAATTCCAAACTGTACATCACTCAAATTACTTCTGTCTGTGTTGGTGAACGGTGTGTGTTGCTTTTCTTTTTACTTAATCAGCTATTGATTTATAATGCAATGTCATAAAAGCCATCTGCTTGCCAACCTGAAAATATCCCCTTCAGCATTTAAAGATGTGTTCGTTGCATTTGCTGACATGATAATCTTTATTTTCTTGGACTTTTTGGCCAGCACTTTTTTTTGCGGGGGTGGGGGGGTTGCAATTAGGTTTATCCAGCAACAATAATAGGCCCGACTTTCAGAGCAACATCTTGCTATTTCTCATATTGAGTGAGGCGAGGCATTCAAACCTCTCCAGGATGGGAGTGTGAGAAGGAACTCTTGTCCACCCACACTCACTCACTCACTCTGCTTGAGTAGCTGCTGACAGGGAACTGACATGGCCATTCTTTTTTACCCTGTGCCAGCAGTCTTGCAAATGTTGATGTCGCCATCATCAAACAAGGAGCAGGGCATTATTTATTTATTCGTGTATTATTTATTTAGGAAAAAAATGTATGCTACCTCTTCAAGAACCTGTTTGAGGCAGCTTACAAGATAAAACGTAATAACGCAAAACATTGCATTATTCATTAAAACCCAATGTTTAAAGTCCAGCCAAGAGCATAAAACACTAACCAGCTTAAAATGAATGTATCAGTTTCCAAGCTACATGCACTGTGAAAATGGCGTTTAAAACAAAATCAGTTAATTGAAAGCCTGGATCATCAGAAATGTTTGAACCTGGTGGCCCCAAGATAATAGAATAAGTATCAGTTAGGGTTGCTAACCAGGGGAAGTCCTGCAGTGGGGACATGGGAGGCTGTCAGTGTTTCATGCAACGTGATGTCAGTTCTGGGAAAAACACGAAGTGTCATCTGGTGGGTCTAGGAAATGCCAGAACATCTAAGGTAAAACAGTAACATTTCTGGCAATTATTAGAGTGATGTGACATCACTTCCAGTAGTAGATATGTAGTAGATATTTTGCTTATGCACAGCATGCTTCTTGTTTTCTCTGAACTCTTTGCAGACCTTTGAGATTCGCCTACCTGCTTTACTGACCCTGAAAGGATCATCAAACTCTTTTCATTTTTTTCCCTTTCAGCCTTACAACTCCCCCATGCAGCTCTCATTTTATCATCCTACTTACACCGATCCCCCCAGTGGTTTGCATATATCTAAAGGCACATGGGGAAGATGACCTTGATGTCTCCATCTGAAGAAACCTCTAAGAGAGGAGGATCTGGGAATAACAACCTGAACATCTACTCTGATACCTTGAAAACAGGAGATTCTGATGTCCATCTGCTGCAATGGTTTCCTGTGTGCCACTTTCGTTTTCCTAGGCGACAAGATAAAAAGGTTAGCAGAATATGATTCTTGCAGGGCAGTGTGAATGACTCAGCAGAATAATTAGCAGCCAGCTGAGCAAATTTCTGCTGTGAGGCTGTCACGTTCAGTATGGAAATGTTCTTTTCCCCTCCTCATGAGGAAACTTCCTGGTGACAGTCTTGAGGAGTTAAATGATTCATCTTATAATGAGAGAGAACAAAGTGTATATAATTTTAATTTCACATATACGGCAAGTGTCTCTTCTTTCTTAACTTCCTCCTCTCTTTTGACATTTTAATCAGATTTTTCCATCTAGTGGAACTTGGTTTATGTTTGTCTTCCTGGGCTATTTCTGACCAATGTGGAGTATTCAAAGCAAAATCTTACTTCCTTTGTTGATTTATAAATGTTGCTTGTAATGTCATGGTAAAATATAATGAAGAATTGTAGCTGGGATGAACTTTTTAAAAGAATACCTGTTTTAACGTTTGAAGCACAAATCCCTCCTTTCTTTCTCCTCAAAACCCAAAGGGTGTTTGTGAGGTTTTTGGTTTCACTTGGACTACTTTAGTGATGGGACCTTATTGAGGTGACCCAATTGCTGCCCGTGGAAGAGCAGTACCAATCTCCTGGTCCAGGAAATTCACTCTTAGAAAAAATGACCAGGACTGCAGCTCTTGATCAGCTTAATTGGTGGATCAATCAACCAAAGTTGTAGTTAACTAACCAGTAGGGAGCCAATTTTAACTGGTGAGGGAAAAGTTTAATTGGTGGGGCTGAAAATTAATGGGGCACATTTGTTCCTTGGTATTTTCATTCAGGTATGTTGCTGCAATGGAGAATGTGAAATGAAATATTACTTTCTCACAGTGAATGGTAGATCTTGTTTTTTAATGTTGTTAAATTGTCTGATACTTTAATAGCATCAACAGGCACCAAAGCTAAGGTCTTGAGAATACATTAATGTACTGACATTTGATTTAATTAATTGGTGGGTGGATGGAGTAAAAATCAAGAAATTAATATTTTATCTAGCATTCATATACATTTATTTATTTTTACCTGACTTTTCTCCCCAGGGGGGACACCAAGCAATATACAACAGTGTTCTCACTTCCTCTGTTTTTATAGAGAGGTTAGGTTGAGAGAGTCCAACTAGCTCAAAGTCACCCAGTGAGCTTCCCTGTGGGGATTTGGTCATCCATCATGGCTGCAAATACTACCTGCAAATGCTGAGAAATTTTGCTGGGATGTGCCTAGGAAAGATAGAATCTCAGGGGATATGACATCCCATCCTTTGTGATGCTTTAGAAATTTCCCCAGTCTCTATGAAGGATGACCTGACATGTATGGGTGGAGGTTTGGAGGACATTATGTCACTTCTGGCTGATATTTTAGGAATCCCTCCATTCTGTATGGTTTCTGCCATAGAGAGTAAAGACATTCTTCAACTGTCACCATTGCCACTATTCTTCCCCATTTGACACTCTAGGAGTCCCTGCAATTTCTATGGTCTTTACCATACAGATTGGGGAAATTCCCAGAGCATCACAAGCAGCACTATTTCTCCCCATTTTTCCCCTTCTTTCCTTAAACCATTATAGGCGTAGGGTTGCTCACTGTCAAAAGGAAATATCAAGCATATGCAACACTTGATCTGGTACACCATGCTGGAAACATGTGGTGGGGACTTGGGGGGACAATCTCATGATATCACTTCTGGGAGAAACCTAGAAGTGATTTTAGTGCTCTTCATGAATCACCAGAAACTGGTATTCAAAGGTTTGCAGCATCTATAGATGGAGGCTTTTTTCAGTCACTATGGCTAGTAATCATTGATGGACCTCTGCTCCAAGAATCTGTCTCACCCTCTTTAAAGCTATCTAAGCTTGTGGTCATCACTACTCCATTGGAAGTGAATCCCACAATTTGATTACTTGTTGAGAAAAGAATCTTTTCCATTTGTCTGTCTTGAACCTAATTCCTAAGAACTTCATAGGGTGCCTCTAAACATTAATAGCCTGGAAAAGGGTAAGGAAGCTCCTTCCATCCACTTTCTCCACTGCACACATAATTTTATAAACCTCTATCATTTTTCCCCTTACCCATCTTTTTTCTAGACTACAATCTCCCAGACTCTTCAGACTCTTTCTTCATAGAAAGGGTGTTCCAACTTCCTTTTCATCTTGCTTGCCTGTCTTTTGTATTTGTTTATCAAACATCTTGCTTACCTGTCTTTTGTATTTGTTTATCAAACTGCCTGCAGTGTCCTCTTCAGGTGCTTTGATTTATTCCCACATACCCTCAAAGAACATTCAGACATCATGGCTGACGAGCTTTTGGGGTGGCATAATCAGGCTCTTTGCTCACATTTCTTACCAGCTCTCAGGTCTCCCTGAGCCTCTATCCTCTGGTGGGTGGCTGCCTAAGCTGGCCTCACCTACTTCTGCCCTGTCAGCTCCCATCATGTGCCCTGATGAAAGAGCAGGTATTTGAGAGACTCACAGTGGTGTTTGGGGTTGTGTTCTTCCCACTTCCATGATTTCCAGCCCAGCCGGAAAAAAATCTGACCAAGGTCCTTAAGGAAGACTGTCCTAACTTGGTTGCAGGCAGGGAACTGCAGTCCTTAGACTACTGTTATTTTAATGCGTATGAGAAAGTAGCACTCTCTTTTTGGCCTATCTGAAATAAATGTCAGCTATCGTTTTGATAATATATTGGGCTCTGCAATCCTAGCCAGGCCTTCCTTCTGGCAGCAGCTCCTCCTAAGCTCGAGAGGCAAATTTCCATTTTTATAGTCAGCTCCTTTCTTAGTGCCTTTTTTGTTTCAGTTAAACATTCTCTGTATCTTTCTTTATACAGTCTGTCTGCTGGAAGAGGTTGCGTCTCAGTGCTAAAAAACAGAGAGAATGAATGCTGTGCGTGAGAAAGAAGAGAGAATGTAGTTGTTTTTGAAAAGATTCTCCTCTTGGAGCTTTATTATCTGTGGTTCGCCACGATTGCCTCTTTTGTATAACCACTGAGCCAGAACCTCAGGGGGAAAAATGTGGAATTTTATAGTCTACCATTAAATGATGCCCTTAAAAATACAAAAGTTGAGACTATAGAAGATGATGCCGGGAATTTCAATAGAAGAGCATCTTGCTTTGAAACCAGCTTTCCACATTGCTGCACATGGTCTGTTTTGCTTTTTATGAAACTTGAACATTTTGCATTAAAAGTCTGAGAGATTCTTTGTCGTTTAAACAAAATCCAGATTATATATACACTGGCATAGAGGAAGATACTGTTCCATTACCAGTAGAAGTGTCCGGCCACATGGAAATGTGGAACTTTTGACCCTGTTCCTTGAATTGCTGAATTCTCAAAAACCATGAGCTGCCTCAGGCAGAAGGCTGAAATTCATCTAAAGCAGTCAGCAGGGTCACGTAGTTTTGTTGTAAGCAGCTATTAAAATTGAAAAAGCCATAATCAAAAAGCACTAAACCTAAGATGTCAGTTCTGAATGTGTTCGGAGCTGGGGCATTCTCTGTAAGAGTATTCTTAAAAGCAAATCAATTGAAATAATCCCACCCCAAAATGACCAAATTACCTCCCAAGTTCACATTCTAAAGATTTGAGCTACACCAGGTTTCATTTACGAAAAAAAAATGTAAAACAGGATTTCAAAAGCAGTGGTATTCTAGGTGGACAAAGATAACCAAAACTCTCAAATTCTTCTGACCAGTAGAGAAATGAAAGTGATCCTCATAGACAAAATCACATATCAAATGTAGCAGATCTGGAAGAGGGGAGGGGACCATGCTTCGGGTGTCCCAGGTTCAATCCCAGGCATATCCATTTTAAAGTATCTCAGATGATGCTGGATCAATAGTTTGACTTGGAATAAAGCAGTTTTGTATGTAGAAGGAAAGAGTAGCACAAATGATGACCAGATGCTCACCAGAAGAAAGGGGATACTTGTTCTTTCTCCTGTTGAACTTGTGGTGAGAGCAACTCAACGATTCTTTGGCATTTTTTTCTCTCTGCCACTTCCCAGTCATGCTGCTCCCTGGCTCATGAGGAAACCATCGTTCACAAGGCGACCTCTCTGTTCCTGTTTAGGGACTTTAGCTGAGGTTAGGGTCTAACTTGGTCCAGTCCTGGATGGGCCAAGCTAGCCTGATCTCATCAGATATCAGAAGCTAAGCAGGGCTAGTACTTGGATGGGAGAACATCCAGGGTCACAATTTAGGGTCACAATGCAGATGGAGGTAATGACCAACCACCTCTGTTAGTCTCTTACCTTGTAAACCTTACAGGGCTGCCATAGGTCACCTGGGAATTGATGACACTTTACACACACACACACGCACGCACGCACGCACGCACGCACGCACACACACACACACACACACACACTCTGTAATTTCTACTGCAAACTTGCTGCTTCTTACTTGGCTCCCTTTCCTATTCTCTTCCTCCTCCTCTGTCTCTTGGGCTTTTGGACAGGTGGGATTTTATCTCTGATTTCTTTGTCACATGTTCATTGTTGCTCTGAGCCTTTCTTTGATGGGTGGGGAGTGGGGGAGAACAGTATATAGCATGAAGAAATATAAATGTATAAGTAAATAGTTTATGACTTATGTCCTCCCAATCTCACCAGTACTGTTCCATATCTGTATGATGGGTCTCAATGCTCTTCATGCGGGAATTTTGTTTCTCTGTTACGATGTGAAAAGATGTACAGTGCCATCATATGCAGAACTGAACCCTTCTCAACCCACTGATTTCAATGAGGTTGGAAAGAAATAACTCTGTATAGGATGGCATTTTTATAGCCCAATTCAGACCAGGAAGGCAGAGGAATGGTGCTGCTCCGGCACTATCCTGCCCTATCCAAAGGGCCTCCCCATGGCATAGTAAGTTAAAAAAAACACATCCCTGCAGCCAAGAATCCTCCATAAGGGATTATGGAGGTATGCCACAGAAAAGTGGGATACCTCCGGTCTGACAGTGGAAGCTGACTAAAGTTGACTCCACTCACTGGCCTGCCCTCAGAATACCTCTGGTCATGCCAGCATAGTTTTCTGCACTAGCAGGCTTAGGCAGGAACAGTGACTTCCGAGTCAAGTGCCGAGTCAAGGCAGGAACAGTGACTTCCGAGTCCAAGTGCCATGAAGCCACATGGCAGCCACTCACTGGGGTAAGTAACCTTTCTGCTGGCCCTTTTGCCCCTTGTGCTGGTGTGGTGAGCACCCATGCCAGTGAATTCGCCCCCCCCTCCCGAAGTGGGCTGTTAATATTATATCTGCAAAGCCATCCTATTTGTGTTCCTTACCCCTGTGCAGCCTCTCTCCTTATTTTCATTTCATTTTATTATAACTTTATTGTTACAGTCATTGTGTTGCTTTGTAAACTCTACAATATTAAAGTATTTTTAAAGAAAAGAGAATAATCAAAAGGTTCCAGAACATAAAGAATCTCCGCTTTTCATCTCTTGCACATCTGTAGACTTTCTCCATTGTTTTCTAACGATATCACACTTCAGTGAACCCTGTAATGTTCTAATTGCCCAACTTCTGCAGAGATACCTTATCAAGCAATCAATGTTAATGCAGCAGAAAGCAAGTCCCCTTGTGCCTTGACAAGCCAATTTAAAATATTTCCAGAAAGCATTTTTTGAATTACTTTTTCCTCTTCATGTTTTTGTAGATAACTTTTTTGATTTAAATAATATTGCCTGAGGTGCCATACAGTTTGATCTCAAATTGCTGTGCTACTGTATCAGCTGATTACACAACATAGTAATGAATTCTTTTTTAGCTCCTTGCTTAATTTGCAATTTTAACATTCATGGCTATATCCAGCCAAGCCATTGATTTCAATGGGAGAGATGTAAGTCATGTTTTAATTCACTTTTTAAAATCAGTGGGAGCAAAAGTTGTTCCATGCAGTAAGATTGTGACTTAGTTATCAGCACTGAAATAACTACTTGGAAAAACATTATTGTTATATTGTTTGGTATCACAACTGCCAGTTCTTTAGCTGCCAGTTCTTTCAACAGTTCGAGCCTCACCCAGAGGCCTGGGAAGTTGTAATGAATCGGCGTAGTATTTGTGTAGTTCCCTACAGTGCTGCCTTCTGAATCTGACATGTTCATTTTGACAATCTGAAGATGCTTCAATTGTTGCCCCAATGTTTTCAGAATGGTGCTGAGTGCCGACCACTACTGGGATGACCTTAGCTGATTTATGCCATAGTCACTCAAGCTCTACTTTCAAATCGTGGTATTTAGTGACCTTCTCGTATTCTTTTTCAATGACCCTGCTGTCACTAGGTACCACTATGTCAACAATGGTCACTTTCTTGTCCTCAATCACTGTGATATCTGGGGTCTTATGTGCGAATATTTTGTCCATTTGGATTTGAGAGTCTCATTTTCTGTGACTTTCTCTAAACATTGTTCCCACCAGTTGGAGTCATTCTTAGTTTCTAATCTAATAAAAAGAGTATTCATTAGTGAACTCCATTCAGGATAGAAAGGTAGAGAGATAGGTTCACTATTCTAATCTATCTGGCTAGAGTGGGATGGATGCAGTCAGCGTCCCCTCTGCACACATGGTGCAGCATGGAAAGCAAGGGAAGAAAAGAGTGGAGAGGAGGAAGGAGGAGGAAGGAAGGAAGCCCCTGAGAATAGCCATGTACACACCAAAGGAATAATGTCAGAATGACAGAGAAAAGGTATCAATGCCTTTGACCCTCTCTAGCTAACTGACTTAATAGTAAAAACCCCTCTGTGTTTGAGGCAGGAAACAGTCCTTCACTTCCAACAATTACTCCTTTGCAAATGTATAAAAATATATCATGTGCACAATTCCCTGTAAGGGGAAGGAAGAGTTTTCTAGAACTTTGATAAGCATTGCCCATGAGTGCCATTTATATATATAAAAGATTTGTGCTGAAATATGATGTATAGGGGTATTTTTTTTTGTAATTATGAGGTGAGGAATTTGAATTTTCTTCTAGACGGCAAGAGCTGACAAAACAGGAAAATGATAATTTGATTCTAGGCAGGATTATACAGAAGTGCCAAGTGTTAGGTGCATATTTATTATGAAGAAGAAATTGACTGACCTGTTGTTCAGATGAAAGCAGCCCCCTCCGCCTTGCGAGTAACTACAGATAAATGCTAATCTTGTGGCCATGCCCTTAAAAGAATTCACAGCACTTTTTGTGCCCAGCTCTGCTGCTCTTTACAGTGCCTTTGCTTTGAAATGGGATGCTAAATTCTTTTGCATGCTTGCAATTACAGAAATGTGCCTGAATCTTTTCTTCACTAAAATGCAGCATTTGCCTTACAATGGTGTTCCTTAAATAGGTACTTTTATTGAGGAGTGGGGAAGCATAACTCTTAAGCAGGCAGAAGAGTCTTGACTTTTTTAAATACAAATGTACAATTTTACAACCATGTAATTACAGCTTTGATATTTCAAGGCATACAAAAGGCCAAACGTTGGTGCACTTTTATCCTTTTGCGTTTTGGCACCTCTATTGCATTTGCAATGAGGAAGAAGTTTGCATATGGATCTCCAAGGAGTAGAAGTGGGTTGGGCCTGTTTGTTTTTTAACCATTTTATTAATTAGGGTGTTGTGGGTTTTCCGGGTTGATTGACCATGTTCCAGTAGTATTTTCTCATGTTTCGCCTGCATCATTGGCTGGCATCTTCAGAGACTAATCACCTAGATGGTTCTAACAAACAAGCAGAGGCATACCACCCATAGGGACGTGGGGATACCCATGTCCCCAGGCACACACCTTTGGGTCATGTGGGGGGGAACCAGGTACTGGCCGGATCCCTGCACCCGACCTCTCCCGCGGAGCAGTGCCCCGGCTAGTGCCTGGTGGCCCTTGGGCAGCCCAAGGGTGATGGAGTTGGGGGGGCGGCCCAAGGGCCTGGCAGCAGCCGACCCTAGACCAGGAGAAGCCAGCAGGCTTTTGGCCCGGCTGCTGCCACCCTCCCCTACCTTTATCAGAGGCACGTGCCTGGAGCAGAGCGGGGGGAGGCGAGGCTGCTCCTGGGGTCACAGGGCTGCTGTGTGTGGGAGGCCCTCATCAAGCCCCCTGCCAGCAGAGGAGGAGGAGGAGATGGCCCTCAAGGCAGTCCGGGCATGTTTCTGCTCCTTAGGGGGTGTGGTATCGGTGGGTATCATGTTGGAGGTAGGAGGCAGTCTGCTAGGTAGGAGGCAGTCTGACGGGGGAGATCCAGGGCCCAGGGCGCTTGGGCAGGGGGTGTACAATCAGTGCTTGCCCCCAAGCACCATTTCTTGTAGATATGCCACTGCAAACAAACCTAGCCTTTTGCATAGTTAGCAATAATCTCAAAACATGTTGAATATACATAATGGAAAGAAGAATATATGGGGCTATAATGATTATTTGAAACACTCACAAGGTGTAAATGCAATATGTATCTGACTGTTCTCCCTACTACCACCATCCTTGAAAATCTGATAGTAAAATTAGGAAAATTCAGACTCTAGCTGAAACCATAAACGGCAAGCTTCCAATGCAAAGCTTTTATGAAATGCTCATTTTGCCTGGTGTCAGAGGGCTATTCAGATAGCAGTACTTCAATTAGCAGAAGTGATATTGATTGCCACACTCTTTGTATTACAGCCGTAATGTGGATTACACCACTGCACACATGAAATGTAGCCAAGTTTCACTTATTGCAGTCATGGTGCTATCAAAGGACACCGCTGCTTTCAAAACAAATGAAACCAAACGATGGATAATTAAGGAGTAATATGGATCATTCAAATATCTCTTTAATTAAGAAGGAAGCTATTTTCCAGAAATGATTCAGACTATTATCCCAGACAGCCCCCCTCTGAGCTTTGGAACAGCATGGCAAAGCTAGAGTATTGATTGCAGCTGCTTTGGGGGGCTCACGTGGATAAGCCAGTGTGGTGTAGGGGTTAGAGAGTTGGACTTTGTTATGGGAGACCTGGGTTCAACTCTCAACTCAGACACAAAGCTGCCTGGGTGACCTTGGGGGAGTCATACAAAGTCTTTTTCCCAACAGACACTCTAATGTTTTGAGGCAAGAAATAAAATGTTTTCTCTGAGGAGTTCCAAATGGTTTTTACCTGAAAACGTTTTATTTCCAGCCCCAAAACATTTTAAATGCATCCTTAAGATTAGTGATTCTTTTTGCTGAAATGTTTTCAAAATATTTTTACTTATGAAAACTTTTAAAGGCATTTCCCACTCACTGCAGTTCCCAGACTTCCTCCTCAGCTCCATTTTCTGAGCTTCCTCTATTCTGTCTTGCCTGTTTATTCATCAGTTCTGTTTTTTTTTATTTGGGGGAGATGAAATCCAAGCAGCAGTGATTACCCGAGCTATGGCGAATCATAGCACGAAGCATGGAAGCACTAAAGCATCAAACCTGCAAAGAATAAGCCCCCCCCCCCTCCCCAGAATAATCACAAATGGCAGCCAGGAATCATTTTGAAGAAGAAGAAGAAGAAGAAGAAGAAGAAGAAGAAGAAGAAGAAGAAGAAGAAGAAGAAGAAGAAGAAGAAGAAGAAGAAGAAGAAGAAGAAGAAGAAGAAGAAGAAGAAGAAGAAGAAGAAGAAGAAGAAGAAGAAGAAGAAGAAGAAGAAGAAGAAGAAGAAGAAGAAGAATTGGATTTATACTCCCCCTTTCTCTCCTGTAAGGAGACTCAAAGGAGCTTACAAACTCCTTTCCCTTTCCCCCTCACAACAAACACCCTGTGAGGTAGGTGGGGCTGAGAGAGCTCTGTAGAGCTGTTATTAGCCCAAGGTCACCCAGCTAGCATGTGTTGAAGTGCACAGGCTAATCTAGTTCACCAGATAAGCCTCCACAGCTCAAGTGGCAGAGTGGGGAATCAAACCCGGTTTCTCCAGATTAGAGTACAGCTGCTCTTAACCACTACGCCACTGCTGAGCAGAGGCATATGGGTAGGAAATGGTGCCTGGAGACAACTCCTTCTCTGGGCGCCCCTCCACACAAACACCCATGTCTCCAGGCAGATACACCATTGGGGGTGAGTGCAGATAAAGGGAGGGATTGAAAACGTTCGCTAGAGTGAAGGATAGGCCACTTCTTCAAACACCTGCAAATGTTCTAATATTTGAATTGATGCTATAGGAGTATACTGTGGCAAAAGTTGGTATAGGAAAAGAAGTTGAGAAAAAGATTCAGGGGAGTGCCCTGCTGCCCTTTGGGGTCATCCTTGGTACAACCATGAGCTGTTGACCAAAAGCTGCTGACTGGTTGCAGCTAAAGATATGACAGAGCAGACAAAGACATTTATTTTGATACATTATATTGCTCTTTAGTTCTCAAATGTTGATGCTTCAACCTCAAAGCGCAACCCTCTTGATTTAGCTGCTCACCATTCTGCACAAACAGGCCAGCAGGTGTATTTTTCAGCCTCACCACTTGCAAAAGTGTGCCCTCAAAAGCCCTGTTTAGTCTTTACGGTTAGCACTCTAATCTTGTATAACAGGAAATTGCATTACCCACAATCCTCCTGATTTTCAGAGTCACCATTTTGTGCAAGTAGCGCACCTATTTTCTATGTTTGGTAAATGTGAATATGTATTCTCAAAAATCTGGGTTTCTAGTTATCGGCACTACCACCGGTGTTTCCTGTTCACACTGCAGATATCAAGAGAATCACATGTAGCTCAATCTCCGCTTATGTGCAGTTGGATCTTCAAAATGGTAAACACTAAACAGCGATACTGAGGGAATTGCCTCTTTATTCAAACTTGCATGGAAATTCATGTCAGACTCTCATCTGTTGCCTTGTGACTTCAGCAACCCTCAAATCATCCTGTTTCTCTTTCACATGCCCTTGTGGGGTTCTTTTTAAATATTTTGTGGAAAAGTTTCTTCACAAAATTGTCAGAAATGCAGAAAACCTATCAGTCAGGGTATGAAATGAAAAGATTCCATTGGAGTGGAATAGTGCACAGTGAGATACCTTTGGAGAAACGCCAGATTGTCCAGCCCAACAGCAAGAGGTCATTTCTCTCTTGAGAGAGCAGCTGCTGATGTGAGATTCATACATGTCACACTCAGTATGCAGACTGTGATCAGATCATGCGCTGCCATGAAATTACTTTGGAACAACAGTTTGCAATCTTTATGTAAATTAGAATTTCTCGCTCTATCTTTTTCTTCCAGTGTTTGATGTAGCATGAAAAAAAATGCACACATCATCTTTTTTCGAATGAATGTGACTGATGCAGTTTTAATAAAGGTTACTAAGTCTTGTGGATCAGACTGGGAAAATTGTTAGGGCTTAGAACGTAAACAATCTATTCCACAACACTGCAAAAAAAAAACTTTTGGTGTCAGAAACCTATGAGGTGTGACCTTTGTCAAATGTCATAATTCAGAAAAGGGGAGAGGCGTAATGAAACCTCCATGAGATGGAGTGTTTCCGATGAGACTGAGGCTAGTTTCATTAATTTTAAATACAGGCAGAGAAAATAATTGCAAGTGCCTTGGGCGGGCTTTTATAGCTCTGCTTTAAAATTCTATTTCTTTTTTTATCTCATCCTCTTGGACGGAACCCCTCACAGCTTCATTAAAGAGCCGCATTCAGGAGCTGGCAGAAGTTGCCACCTCTGCCATATCAGTAATACACAAAATGCCACTAAAAATAACATACAAAATAGACTGGGAACAAAGCAAGCACTGAAATGCCTCTTGGTTACGTAATCAGGCCCCTTGGCAGAAATGTTGGACCCGAGGAAAATGGTATACAGCAATCTCTTCTGTAAGGGTTTAGATTGTAGGCAAACACAGGGCACTTTCACATATGCAGAATAATGCACTTTCAGTCCATTTTCAATGTACTTTGCAGCTGGATTTTACTGTGCGAATCCACTTGCAAACCATTGTGAAAGTGGATTGAAAGTGTATTATAATGCATGTGTGAATGTGTCCTTTGTAACTTCTATGGCATCTCCTCCCTGGTTTTGATATTATGTGAGTATATGTGTTTCTATTGAATTATTTTATATTTAATTTATCTTAAATGTTTTAATGCTAATGGTTGGCAGGCAGGGAAATGGCTCTGAATGTTGGTGACCAGGTGCAAAAATCTGCACTTTTACTTCTAGGTAAGCCCTGGGTCATTACAGACCCATGCGGTGACATCACACACATGATGATGTTTACTAAGCAGACAAGGTTTACAGGGTGGTTTGCCATTGCCTTCTCCAGTTGTCCATATTTTACCCCCAGCAGAGGCGGAGTGAGGGGAAACTCCAACCGGGGTGTGCCCCTCCCTGGAACACCCAAGAATGCCCCCGCCACACCTCCCCCATGCCTCTGCCCGGGGTGTCGCACCCTATCCCATCCCATTGGTGCTACGCCTCTGAACCCCAGCAAGCTGGGTCCTCATAACTTTCACTTCTACACTTGCTCAAGTCTGCTTTCCTGGGAAAGATCATACCCAAACAGGTTTGTGAACAACTGTTGCAAAGTTGGTGACAAACCAGACGGTTGTTTGTGATTTATTTTGAAGTCACCTTTCCATCCAACTTAGACTGCTGAAGGTGGCAAGCAATAAAAACATTAAGACGAAATTTGAAACACATATCCTATTATACAAAATGCAAGGTGTATTGGCAATCACTCACTTTTTGAATAGCTCTGCAGGTGCAGTGTGCAGCTAGAGCAGCAGTTTTGAACCAGTGAAGACCAGAAGTGGCTGAGAGTGATATCCCAGGCATCCAATGATATCTGAACTGTGCCTGCAAGCTGTCAGTGTGAACCTCACTCATTCTTCAGAACTGTAGCTGGGACCTAAGATGGCAGCTATTGACAGAGATGACTCATGTTACCCTATTGCTGTACTAATCAATGAGCTGCAGAATGAGAACATTCAGAAACTGGCTATGGTCATGGATCCTCTGCTGGGGACAGAAGAATGGCAATTGTCAACTATTTGGACCGAAAAGGCCCAAGAGAGGGGGTTCCCCAGCATTGTCGCCAATCAGCATCAGCCTTTCTTGCAAGAAATCTTTACTTGAGCTACCAGAGGTCATACTTGATTGGGTGCAGTGGTTTTCATTTGGGGAAATGAGGGCAAAATGAGTTGGCTCATGGAAGGGTCTGTATTTTGCACCCTCTACACAGCAAAGAGATTGACTAAGCAGTCTATTTCTTTGTTACTGCAGAACCCAGAATAATCACTGTGTTCTTTCTCTTGTCAGAAAAGGGTCTCACTGGGGTGGGGGTGAGCAGGGAGGAATATAGGGGAGCATTTCTCCCCCACAAGCCAGGAAGGCCTTTGTGCCACTCCCACCTGCCCTCTGCTCAGTGTACCTGCTGTGCCATGCAGGTGATCAGCGGTGGGCCCAGGCTACAGATGTACCTCCTCCCCCAAAGGCCAGGTCACCCACCACCTGCTGCCACTTAGCCACTGCCTGCTTGCCTGATGCCCACTTCCCAGTCACTTCCCACTGCTTATCTGCTGGGCTGCTGCCCCCCCACTGCCCACCAGAGAGATAGGCAAGGGCACCCTTTCACTCTGCCCCTCCCCGGGGATGCAATTTGGATGGTGAGGAGAACAACGGAGGGGAGGTGTTCCTGGGCCCAATTTCAGAACTTGCCTCGGGCACCATTTACTTCAGGAATGCCACTGGAGGGTTCTGATTGTGTGGGGTCTACTTTCTAGAGCCCATTTTATTTTTTCACACAACAAGCTTTATTACTAGTACATTTATAATAAACCACACTAGACACAGAAGCAGCAAGTTGATACAAGCATAACAAGGTCTTGTAGAAGGCCCAATTAAATCTGCTGCAATGGGAGGAGGAGATTTTCAGCAAATATTCTGCGTGGAAGCAATCAGTGGTTGGCTCAAGATTACCCACAGTGAGGTTGTGTGTAGATTTGAAACATTCCACTCCATGTATGGCGCTCTGGTCACTTCATGACACTGCCTTCACATCAAAGAAGCTCATCAAGAGCCAGTGTGGTGTAGTGGTTAAGAGCTTGGACTCTAATCTGGAGAGCCAGGTTTGATTCCCCAATCCTCCACATGAGCGACGAACTCTTATCTGGTGAACTGGGTTTGTTTCCCCACTCCTACACATGAAACCTGCTGGGTGACCTTGGGCCAGTCACAGTTCTTTCTGAACTCTCTCAGCCCCACCTGCCTCACAAGGTGTCTGTTGAAAGGAGAGGAGGGGAAGGAGTTGCTTTGTGATGGTTGCTGTTTTGGGATGGTTGAGAAAAACGAAGTACAAATTCAAACTTTCCTTCTTCAGTCTAAATTGATTTCCACTTTGCAAACTTCTTAATGATTTTTATGTTGCCTTGATATAATGGCCTTCCGTGTATTCAGATTCAAAGATCTTTATTAGACATATACAACACAGGGAGAGTAAGGAGTAAACCCAGAAGGGAACAGTAAAAGTAATGTAGTCAGTAGCCACAGGAATCTAGTTCAAAACGCGCAGCAAAAATTTGGTTACGATTTCCATTATTTCAGCCTCCGAATTGTTGAGCAGGAATATCATCTTCGCATTGATAGGAAGATCTGAGAATCCAACTGAGAATCTAACCGAGGTTAAGGCAGAGAAGTCCGGCCTAAAACTACTAGTGTATTCTGGTCACTGCAGTGGAGCACAAGAACTGATGCCAATTTATGTTCTGCAGGTTTTGTTTATGTAAAGAAGAAGTTACACACAATGTAGCCCTATAATTATTTTGTCCAAGGACAAAATATCCAGTGCTCTGCTGTACTTTGGGCTCTAGTAGTTAGCTCTGTAATCCAACCTCATCACATCCCTTTCCTTTCCAGCGCACATCTTGCCGAGTCTTGTTGTTCCCCTGAAGTATGTTTATTTTATTTATTTTCCTCTCTTCTCTTCTGCAAAAGATAAATAAAACAAAAAAAAATCAGACAGAATCAAAGACTTTTCTTTCAGATAGTCTTTCTGAATCATCAGTTTCTGCTGTGATTGTCTTGTGATTTTAACTATTCCCACTTTCTCTTGGGGGCTTCAAAAACTGCAGCTAGTATAATAACACTAATAACACTTTCCCCCTAATAGCTGGCCAGAACAACAGAGCAACCTAATGCTCTTGTTCATTTCTGCAAATGATCATTTCTGCCATTCGGACGGCTGCAGCAGTAGCCCTAGGAAGTAACCATTATGCTAGGTAAGCAGGGGTCCACAGTTGAGCTGAAACTGTGCTGTGAAATAATTTCCAGTGTGGAGATCATGCTCAGCCTGCCCTCCCTTTTCTTCTGTCAAAATGGAGTCGCTGCTCCCTTTCTATTAGAAGTCATAGACTATGAACAATAGATTATCAGATACTAAATGATTGCAATGGCATGTATCCAACCAGAGGCAAAGATACAAGGGGAACAGGGGGTGTGCATTGCCGGGGGGCGGGGGGGCACAAAAATGCAGGTTTGTGTTTTTTCTACTTTTTTTGTGGTTTTTCACTTTTTGGTTTGCAGTGGGTGCATTGTTCATGTTCGCAGCACCAACATTTCAGGGTATCTTTAGGAGACTCTCCCGATGATACCATCCAGGTTTGGTGAGGTTTAATTCAGGGAGTCCAAAGTTATGGACTCCCAAAGGGGGTGTCCCATCCCCCATTGTTTCCAATGGAACCTAATCGGAGATGGGGCTACACCTTTGAGGGTCCATAACTTCAGACTTCCTGAACCAAACTTTACCAAACCTGGGTGGTATCATCAGGAAAGTCTCCTAAAGATACCCTGAATTTTTGGTGCTGCTAGCCTAAAAGTGCACCCCCTGCAGGCCAAAAACTGAAAAAACACTAAAAAATACAAAAAACACAAACAAAAATGGGGGGGGGCGGGGGCGCAAAACTCAGATTTTGCACCGGGATCAATTTTTTCCAGCTACACCTCTGTATCCAACCATGATACTACACTACACTCAATCTTAGCCAACCCCCCCCCCCCAAGAAACGATATCCAACAATGCAATTCCTCTGGCAGAATAGCATTTCCACTTGTTGGAAATTGGATTGGTGATTGTTACCAGTTCCTCTTCACTTTGTACCCTGTGCTGTCCCTAAGGATCCCTGACACCCCAGAGATAAAATTTTTCAGATGACTCAGTGAGCTGCAGCAGCAGGAGGAAGTGGGAAAATCCTGTTGCATGAAATCTGCAGATAGTCAGGTGCATACCAGCATCATGTCTAGCATGTCCTCCTTGTATTCCTCGTAAAATGTAACTGTTGGGAAAAAAAGTTTATGTGGTACTGTAGGATGACACTATTAGGGTTCAGACAACTGATATACAACAGGTGAGGTCAGACCAATAGTGCTCTGGCTCTGTTCTTTGTCGTTTCAGGAAAGTGGAGAAGCTATGAAACACCAATTGCTAGAGCCATGGCTCCAAGGGGGGGCAATGCACTGGACACGTGCCCCTGTGTGGGTGTGGCAAGGGGTGGGGGCATTCCGGGGCGGGACAGGGGCGGACTTTGGCATGGCAGGGGTGGAGGATGCACCAGTACACCAGGGGCTTTCCCCCTTGCTACGCCTCTGCCAATTGCTTTCTCCCATCGAAGCTCCATGAGATGATGCTCTTGAGCAGCAGAAACAAGTTCAAATGAGTGTTTAACTTAAAAGAATCAATTTGCCCTATCCTATTGAAATACACTACAAAATATGCCCTCATTCCATCAGTGTTCCAGGATTACAGCAGAATATGATTCATTGACAATAGGAGAAGTTACACACAGATCCATTTTCGCCTTCAATGGGGTTGCAACTAAATTGTTCAATCCCTGCCGTGCGTCAATGATATTAAACTTAAACACAAGGTTTCCTTGGCAGTTACATACTCTTTAAAATTGATGTGCTATTGTTGAGAAATGCAAACGTTCACGTTTTAGCCATTTAAAGAAGGCAGTATTTCAAGAAAATCAATGGCCATCCCACACATTTCAGGCACAAGAAAAGAAAAAGCTATCAGCCCATATAAGTGAGACAGTGAAAAGTGTTTGCAACTCTTTTCGTCTTGCCCATCCTCCCTTTTCTCACCCCTTTTCATGTTTGCCATCAAATAGAGACCTATTTTTCTTTTCTTTCTTTTTTAAAAAAAGTCAGCTATGTCAGCATAATACAAAATGCTATGCTGAGCTAGACTTTCCTGCCATTTCTAACACATCAGGAAGCCTGCCACAAAAGGTACAGCGTAACAGCTAAGAGACGGAGTTGTGGTTTGCGATATTCGTGATTCAGATCTCCCCTTGGCCGTGAGCTCACTTGAGGGCCTTCGTGAAGCCTCCTTCTCAGCCTCAGTTCTCAGTTCTGCAGCTTTAACATGGACTCACTTTAGGGTTTCCAGCCTCCAAATGGCACCCGGAGATTCCCTGCTGTAACAATTGATCTTCAGACAACAAGATCAGTTCCCCTCGAAAAAAATGGCTGTTTTTGATGGTGGACTCTATGGCCCTTTCCGTACAGACCAATTAAACAGGAATAACACCGGTAAAAAAAACCCTGGATTGGGAGGAACTTCGCATGGATCCTGATCCTAATGCAGATTTGCTCCCCCCCCCCCGGTTATTCGATTTTTGTGATTCTTTTGTTTTAACGTGCCTTGCAGCCGTGGCTGAGTGAACGGCCGTGGCTGCGAGGCATGTTATGCGGCTGAGTCCCCCCACCCCCACCAGCTCCCATCTGTGGAGCCATGCAGGCACTGCTGGCTCGAGCAAGGCTCTGGGGGAGCCTGTGTGCCTGGAGGGAAATACGTTTGAAAAAAAAGTTTTTTTAAAAAATAAAAGCACCTCCATGTGAAGGTGCACACCCCCGCCAATGCTGTTTCGGGGAGGGGTGGGGTAATCCCCCCTGAAACAGCATCACTTTTAATGTTGTTTAGACTAGCGAACCCAGATTTTCCTTTAAAATCCAACTTACAGGGAGACTCTGGGCTCCCGAGTTTAAACAACATTGAAAATGATTTTGTTTCAGGGTAGATTCCACCCCACCTTCCCAACAGCATCACTTTCAATGTCAGTTGTTGTGGATTTTCTGGGCTGCATGGCCGTGGTCTGGTAGATCTTGTTCCTAATGTTTCGCCTGCATCTGTGGCTGGCATCTTCAGAGGTGTATCACCGAGAGAAGTCTGTTATACAATGTGTCCAGACTTCTCTTTTAACAGATTTCTCTCTGTAATACACCTCTGGAGATGCCAGCCACAGATGCAGGCGAAATGTTAGGAAACAAGATATACCAGACCACAGCCACACAGCCTGTAAAACCCACTACAACCAGTTGAATCTGGCTGTGAAAGCCTTCAACAATACTTTCAATGTTTTTTAATCTAGGGAGCCCAGATTCTCCCTTTAAATCCACTCAGAAGGGGGTGGATTTAAAGGGAGAATCTGGGGAAAAATTGAGGGTCCCTGTCAGGAGAGCAGTTTTAAGCTAGCAGTACCAAAATTTCAGGCTATCTTCATGAGACTCTCCTGAACCTACCACCCAGGTGAAGTTTGGTTCAGGGGGTCCAAAGTTATGGACCCTCAAAATGTAGCCCCATCTACTATTAGCTCCCATTGGAAACCATGGGGGATGGGGCGCCCCCTTTGGGGGTCCACAACTTTGGACCCCCAGAATCAAACTTCACCAAACTTGGCTGGTATCATCAGATCTGTCTCCTCATGATAGCCTGAAATTTTGGTGCTGCTAGTCTAAAAACTGTACCTCCCACTGGCCAACAACATAAAAACACTAAAAATAAAAAAAATAGAAATGAGCCCAATTTTTTTCTGATCAAATGGTGGGCGCCTGGGACATTTGTCTTCACATGTCCCCATGGCAGCTACACCCCTGGCTCCACCTACCTCACAAAGTGTCTGTTGTGGGGAGAGGAATGGAAGGAGTTTGTAAGCTTCTTTGAGATGCCTTATAGTTGAGAAAATGGGCCATGAATCCAAACTTCTCTTCTCTTCTACAAAGAATGGGTCTGAAGCTCCAATCCTGTGTGACAGTCACATGTCTTGCAAGTTCTTCTCAATTCCTGTGCACATGGTTTCTGATTCAGACTGTGACTGTGGCATGCATGGAGCAGGGACTTCTGCTTTTCCTCATAGGTGATTTTCCCAACCTGTAGTACTATTTGACCCTTTGGGGCAGGTGTCTGCAACCTGCGGCTCTCCAGATGTTCATGGACTACAAATTGTAGTCCTTGAACATCTGGAGAGCCACAGGTTGCAGACCCCTGCTTTGGGGGATCCCATGCATATACTTCTAGGTTTCCTGAGAAGGCCAAAAAGTACCTCTTCAAGATAGTTTCAGGTCAGGAAAACAGTCTGTCTCCACACAGGCTGCACTCACAATCTCCAAACCTAACCTGTATGCTCACAATGTGTGAAGAGAATTTGTTTAACATCGTACAGGAAAACCATGGTGGTATAATATATATGATGGACTTTGCACACTGAAAAGAATAATGCTTGTTTTACTACCTGTTATTCCAGAACTGACGACAGGGAGACCAGTTGTTCACAAAAAACCCTCCCACATTTAATTTCTTTGTGAAGTTTTATGGAACTTAGCTTTATTATAACCCTTAGCCAGTGCACAGTGAATGCTTGAAGCTTTCCACTATCAATATCTCTGCTGCAACAACAAATTCTAAACCAATTCTCTGTCTACTCTCTATGTACAGCCTTTAATATCACCAAGATGAAATTTATTGGGTCAAATGGTATCAAACATCCTATTATAGTGCTAATAATACTTCCAGCTTCCACACAGAATTTTGAATAATGTTGTATCCCCAAATCATAAGGAAGGAGCATCGTTTCCTAACACTTCCCCTCTAGCAATTTTCACTGATATTAGGATATGATTTATTTAACTTGACAGCCATGAGAACCCATCCAAAAATGATTTTAAAGTAGCCTTCTGTTAACTGAGCTGAGCATGTAATACTTGACCTTTTATCCATAAGGACTTTTCATAACTTTCTTGATACCTAACTGTCTGGAGAGATGGAGACCTGAAGAACATCTGTTTATCAAAATGTTTCCTTACCTGTTAACTGCCTGTTCCCTGTAATGGCCCCAGCCTTCAATATGTTCCTGTAAGGGAAAATACACATTTGACCATGTAAGAAGGATGGTTTTTTGTAACAAAATTAGTGGAAGATATAATCACGCAGGCCAGTGTTTAGTTGGGAAGACACATGCTACATATCACTGGCCTTGAAGTGGGAACTCTGAAGATCCAACACAGGCTTCCACAATACCATAGAATCCTCCTGGCCCATAAAGTCAGATGACACTGAATAACCAAACTGGTGCCCATTATTTTATTTCCAGCTTGCCTATTCTGCTATTAGTAGTTTCTGCTATATAATGCTAATGGATCTAAACCCAAGTCCCCATCCCTTCATTCTGCAACAATCCAAGTTCAGATCCAACACCCTATTTATTACCCCACCCCTACGAGTGGTTTTGAAGCATTTTGTATTACAGAAAAATAATAAGAATTGGTTTTTATACCTTGATTTTCTCTACCTTTCCTCAGTCTTGTGATGTAGATGGGGCTGAGAGCATTCGAAGAGAACTGTGACTAGCCCCAGGTTACCTAGCAGGCTTCTTGGATAGGAATGGTGAAACAAACCCAGTTCACCAGGTTAGAGTCCACTGCTCATGTGCAGGAGTGGGGTATCAAGCCTGGTTCTATGATTAGAGTCTGCTGCTCTTAATCACTACTCCATGCTGGCTCTCTAGTTTCTAAATGGTGTAATTTGTAAAATTTCAAAAGTCAGAAAAGAGTTTTGGAAGTGCACTTGGCCCCCTCACTATTCAATCTTTAGGAGGCAGTTGAAGACAATTCTATTCAGGACTGTATTTAAGATTTAGTTTTTATTTACTGGCAGTCCTAATTTGAGATTTTAAATTGTGAGTTTTGTGAGTTTTTTATAATTGTTGTTTTGTTAAAATTGTAAGCCAGCTTAAGTTCCACAAGGTAGAAAGGTGGCTAATAAATGTTTCAAATAAACAATGAACAATTTGATTAACAAAGTCATGGGTTGCCCTAAGCAATAAATGTGATATTCTAGCACTTTTGATGGGCACAATTAAACACTAGGTTCCATTTTTAGTACATTCCAGCTAGTGATACATTCTGTAAGAAAATCCGTATAATGTCTCTCTATTAGGCACAACAGGCAAGAATGCTATGCTTTTCCTTCAAGGTTATGAAACACTCAGTCTGGGATTGATTTCATATATGCAAACAGACTTCAAGTAAAGGTTACAGTAATATAAGGGATAGTCTTCTACCTACCCAGTGTAAATATACCTTTATAATTTATAATTTTCTTTTAAAAATTAACATAAAATAATTATATTGTGGGCGTTGAACACATTTATAAATGTAGCTACTGTTACTAGGGAACTTGTCTGAGTTGACTGATTCCCAGAAGAATAACACCAGGTTGGTGTCCAGGTAGGTAATCTAGAACTGAAGAGGGTATACATGTTGTTGCCTTATATTGAGTGAGACCCTTTGTCTGAGTGAGACCCTTTGTGAGCCAGCGTGGTGTAGTGGTAAATAGCATGCATACGCTAATCTGGAGAACCAGGTTTGATTCCCCACTCTTCCACATGAAGCCTGCTGGCTGACCTTGAACTAGTCATAGTTCTTCAGAACTCTCTCAGCCCCACCTACTACCTCACAAGGTGTCTGTTGTGGGGAGAGGAAAGGATTGTAAGCCATTTTGAGGCTCCTTATGGTTGAGAAAAGTGGGGTATAAATCCAGACACTTCTTCTTTTCTTCTTCTTCTATCATATCAGTATAATATACCTTGCCTGGCAGCAGCTCTCCAGAGCCTCAGGTAGACGTCTTTCATGTAACCAAATACCTGGTAACCTTTCATGTAACCAAGTACTAGAGATACCACCTTCTGCATGAAAAACAGATGCTTCACTGGCTGTTGGGGATTTTCCGGGCTGTGTGGCTGTAGTCTGGTAGTTTTAGCTCCTAATGCTTCACCCATATCTATGTCTGACATCTTCAGAAGCATGTCACAGCAAAATGTGTTTCCATCATACAGATGTTTCACCATTGAACCATGGCTCCTCTCCTGCAGTGGATCCAGTTCAGATCCTCACTCAGTAGTCAAAATTGTCTTAATGTGTTGAATCTGGGTTTTTTCAACTTGACTTTGGCCATTTCTGCACAGCCAGAGTAGCAGGGCTGCATCAGCATGGTTCATGCCGATGCAAGCCCCAGGGCCATTCACACAAATGACCCCTTTGGCTACGCAGCTGGCAGAGCAGACTCTGCATGGCCGTGCATCCCTCCAAACGCCTCCTTACCTCCTCCTAGCTTCCGTCACTCTGTGGAGGCCAGGGGACATGCCCCCTGGCCAGAACGATGACTGCAGAGATGGAGTCCAGGAGGCATGTCCCCTGGCCTCCACAGAGTGATGGAAGACAGGAGGAGGTAAGGAGGTGTTCAGAGTCGGCGCGGGGGAAATGCTGCCTTCCACCTGCTACCGTTCGCATGGCAGCGGGTGGAAGACACTGCTTTTGAAAAACCTCACTCCCCGAGCGAGGTTCTAAAGCAGTGTTTTTGCGCTGCTTGAGTGGGGCAAGCACGGTCAGCTGTGTGAACAGCGCCCCAGAGATGGTGTTTTTACCATCCCTAGGGCACTGTTTTCCACCCCTGCGGAAACAGCCTTTGACTCACTTGCTGCTGTCCAATGTGGTAATTGCTACCCTGGACTGTTTCAGGTCAGCAAAACAGGATGTTTGCTCTGCAAGTTCCAATTCTGGGTGCCTTTTCAGCCCCAAAAGTACATAGTTGTACTTTTTGGTCCTGTCAATTCCAGCAATATATAGTGTTTCTTTTTCTTTCTTTTTTTTAATTCATGAGCTATCTCAGTAGCTATGCAGATACAAATACAAGAATCTTAGTCATTTGGGAAGTATTGGGTTGGACCAATTTGTCGGCAGGGCAGGGAAAATCCCTTCAGCTGTACACAAATTGTTGGGTGCAAGCTACAGGAGAAACTGATCATGGAGCAAAACAGTTGGGTGGAAAAAATAAGATTCCTCCTAAGCTCTGCATTCCACACAGCCAGACATGTCTTGCTGGTGGCTTAAGGGAAAAAGGTACACCTCAAAGAGTTCTCCAAAAAAGATGCTTTGAGCCAAAATAAGGCATCCTGAGTATGTCTTGGAAAGAAAGCTGTGTGGAATGCCTTCCCGGGACCCCCCTTTTTTAGCCTCCCCAAGACATTTTATTTTGGCTGTGTGGAATGGACCTATGTGATACTAATAATATCCCGTATTTAGATACAACCCAAACACAGGTGTTTAAACTTGAGTGCTCACGTTAGATCTTTAGCAATTTAATTAGCAATCACGGTGGAAGAGGAAGCCATCTCAGCTTACCTGAGAAGTTATACAACATAACATTGCTTGGGAATGCATGAAAATTAAAGGCCTTCAATTCCAGTTAAATATAGCAATTGTTTCATACAGGATCATTTAAGAACTTAAAACTGTGCTGGAGGAAGGCGGGAGGGTGAAACACCACTACTGCTGTCAACAGCCAAAGAAAACAATTTTTTTTCCATTTTTATAGCTATTTGAAAACTGTACTTATATATTTCCCTGCATAGTATTCCTTTTTTTCCCAGCAAGGTCAGCACATCCACTTCTCTCAGTCCTGTTATTTATATATTGACCTCTTTATGAAGTTGTTTACTTCATAATTAACCAATTGTGACTGGAGGATTTCTGGCCTCTAAACCTATGGAGACTTGGGGAGGTCTTGTGGCTCAGTGGCCAAGCAGAAGAATTTTATGCAGAACGTCTCAGGTTCGATCAGTGGTATTTTCAGCTTTAAAATGTCAAAAAAAGGAGGCGTGAGCATGCTCTAGAATGGCATGGATTGTTGAGATCATGTTGAAAAAAAGGAAGAAGGAAAAGGGATATGGGGATATGAGGAAGTTGGCCTGCTCAAGCCCAATTCTTTTATCCCCCTTCCCCTTAAAGTCTGCTTATTATAGCTCATTCTAAAAGCCAGTCCAGTCATCACCTTAATATTAATATCCATACTTTCCAGAGTTTAACTGCATTTTCCAAAAAGGTTTATTGGTTCAACATTCAGGTAAAAAACCCACCTCTAATGGGTTGTGTATGCTCCACTCTACAGTTCAGTTTACAGAATAGCGTGCATTTTGGAGGTGGGGCACAAGGGGACTCACTGCAAGACAGGTCAATAGAAGGGTCACCCAAAGGTCATGGTCCCTTGGCACAACATTATTGATAATTTTCAGTAGAACGTGTCCAATTTGTTGTTGTTCACTCGAGTAATTACAGAACACAAAACCTGGGTCCCATTGTGTTGTAGTACAAGAGGCTATGTTTGAGTTCAAGGAAATAGGTGGATTTCTACCAATTAAAAAAAATATTGGTATCAGTTCTGTACCTCCTCTCTCCAAGCAAAGAGGGAAATTGTACAGTCCTCCAATTAAGCTCTGTTTCACTGTCATGATTCCGGCAAAATAACATGATGTCAGTGTCAGAAGCCACGGACAAGTCAATGTCTATCGTTCCCCAGAGCCATTTCATTCTTGTACAGCTGGAGCTCTGCAGTTAAATTCTAACAGCTCCGAGGCTATAGAAATGCAGTGTTCTGGAAGCTGGTTTAATTTCTTGGGAAAAAGGAACAACAAGGAAAAGAATGAGAGAGAGAGGGAGAGAGATATGATTTTCTATTTGTAAAACTCAGACTTTTAGTACCATTCTGTCAGACAGAACTTGTGGCCTAAGGCTTCAGTTGCAGCCAATATGCTAGACCAGGAGTGTCCAGCTCTGGTGCTTCAGATGTTCATGGACTACAATTCCCATCAACCCCTGCTAAATATTTCCATCAGCCTCTGCTAAATATGCCAGCAGGGGCTGATGGGAATAGTAGTCCATGAACATCTGAAACACCAGAGTTGAACACCCCTGCACTAGACCTTTGTGTCAAGAATGTTGCAGTATGGCAAGTTCTTGATCATTGAATCCCATTTTATGATGCTGTATGTGCACAAGAAACTTACCCCAATGAATCACTAGTCCCTCTCACTACAATATTATTACCACATCAAATGATGATGGCCTACGGTATGCTTTGCCATCACTACCCCAAAGGAGGTGTGTGACCCAGTTTAAAGATGTTTCCATCTGCAGGCCATCTTGCATATGCAAGATCAATTTACATAGTGTCACATTCAGATTGAGCCTAAAATCAAGGTGAAAAAACAAAATATAGTGCGATATTGCTGTAGCACTTAGCTTCTAGTTTGTAATCAGCGAATACGTCTGTATTGCAGCCATACCTGCACACTGAATTTCAATTCATTGATTTTTTCCATGCATTTTATTAAATACAGTTATAGGCCAGCAACAAGACCAAAATACAAGCTCAAAAATAATGTTAATAAACAGTTACTGAGCAATTTCACATGATGCGGATGATCTCCATGTTCTGCTAGCAATGAAACAAAACTTCCACACTGCATATGAAACGGTGGAATCATTATCTTCAAGTAAAAACGTAACAAGTAAGTCACCAGGGTGACTAGAATAAGTGGTATATCCAAAAGGCGTAGTTAACAGGCACAATAAATAATCAATGAAGGGAGGGAGGGAGAGTCTGAAATTTGCATTTTTGATATCTGCAAACTCATTGCCTATCAGGTGGAAAAGGGGCCTGCACTGTCCGTTCCATTTGTGAGAAACAATCACAATGACCACATTAAATATTGAATGAAAATTTCTCATCAGTTTAGTCTTAAAAGGTTAATACCTAAAATGTTTAACACGTAAAAATTAATTTACTTATATGGCTAAATATTGTTTCCTATGTTAAAATTTTGACAGACTTCAATCACATAGGCACAAAACTTTGCTGTTTGAATAGAAATGAGAGTCTGACTGTCTGCTCTTTTGGCCCATTCTGTTTCTGACTGGCTCATTCTGCACAACACAGTCAAACCATTTTGAAGCTGAAATTTTCCTGCTGGAATTCTGCACAGCTTTTTCCTCAAAATGCTTGGGAGATGTTTTATTTTCCCTTAAAATGTTTTATTATAAAAATGCAAAGTGTTTCTTTTTCTCTAAGATGTTTTCAGAATCTCCCTGCATGCTGTGCAGAAATTAGGAAACGTTTTATTATTTCCACCCAACTTACCAGATTCCACTTTCATGTTCTCCACAGCATCTGCCAGCCGTTTTGTGTTGCTGCAGAGATTCCCTGTGCCTCTGGCTATTTGCTAAAGGTTTCCAATGAAGGCTTCTTCTGCTTGAAGCTCATCTGCCTGCGATTTCACTGTATAAAATACATGAATAAAGTTAGTTTGGACTGACGATCCAGCACACATGCTGTTTTTCTTTCTTTCTGGTTTTCAGTAAGACATATTCAAAGCTATATGACTTGAGATATTTTGAGTATTGTAGCTTCAAAGATGTCTAATTGAAAACGAAATGAAAAAAGGAAAAACTACACATGCATGAGATCGCCAATCCAAACTAACTTTATTCACGTACTATATAGAGTGAAATCGTGGGCAGATGATCTGCAAGAAGAGAAAACCCCCATCAGAAACCTTCAGCAAGTGGCTGGCATCACAGGCAATCTCTGCAGCAGTACAAAATGATGGGTTCCGCAAAAGGAAACTGACAAGCTTCAGTCAGGCAGCAGGTGGGAAAAAAGAACATAAAATTTGACCTAAAATGCTTTATTTTCCTGCACTGTAAAGAAGAAAAAAACCCCCAAAATAATTATTTTTAAAATGTCTGCATGATGTTTTAAGTGTTCTGTGCAGAATGGCAGCTGTTACACAGTCTCACTGCATGTCAGGTGGAGATTGTCAGTTTCATTCATGGCCCCTTCCACACATGCAGAATAATGCACTTTCAATTCACTTCCAATGCACTTTGCAGCTGGATTTTACTGTGTGGAATAGCAAAATCCGCTTGCAAACAATTGGGAAAGTGGATTGAATGTACGTTATTCTGCATGTGTGGAAAGGGCCCATGAGAAATTGTATAACAATCAGGAGAATGAGGAAGGGCACCCACCTCCAGACGCTCCCAGGAACCACAGGATTTCTGCAGATAATCTCACATATCTCTGTTAAGACTCACTATGGGAAATTTGGTGAGTCACCTCCCTGGTTCGCCTGAAACCTTTGAAAGATGACAAACGCAGTAGTGCCAACTATCTCCGCCCTGCATGGACCTTTACTTCAAAAAAATTAATATTTTCTTTGCAAATCATGCATAATTTGAACTCTTAATAAGCTTAAATGCTCAGTGATTAGTTAGAATTAGGGAGGATACATCAGCTACTTGACAGCCCTGTGGGATAGTCTGACAAAATTAGGGAATTCTTTTAGAGCATTTACAGGACACTCAAGGCTGATTGAGTGAGGGATGGAAAGGCGGACAAGAGGGATATTATTCAGATTGAGTGACAGATGCAGACTGTGCAAATGAATGGATTGATATGCTGGCTCCTGGTGGGGGCTTTAAAAAATGGCTATCAATTCTCTGTTGCAATATGTGCTGCATTCCTTGTACTCATTTTTAAAAGGAAATCCATTTTGAAAAAATAATGCAAGGAGACCCCTAGTGATACTATTTCAGGAAGTAGCCCCAATCTTGAGAGCCAGCATGGTGTAGTAGTTAAGAGTAGGTGGGTTTGATTCCCCTCTCCTCTACATGAGCGGTGGACTCTTGTCTGATGAGCTGGATTATCCCAGTTGTCCTTAGGCTAGTCACAATTCTCTCTGAATTCTCTCCTCCCCACCTATCTCATAAGTTGTCCATTGTGGGGAGAGGAAGGGAAAAGAGTTTGTAAGTCACCTTGAGTCTCCTTACAGGAGAGAAAGGTGCGGTGTAAAGCCAAACTCTTCTTCTTCTTGCAACCTGGGATTCTTTAACTAGAGATTCCATGTGGCACCTTCCACATCCAGATAATGGTACTCACAGTGATAAGGCTATGGCTTTGTATGTGTGTATGTGTATGTGTGTGGCTTCAGGAAGTTGGTCTTCTGTCTCCCAGAAGAAACCATGGGGGGGGGGAGAACAATTTCATGCCAGTGCATCACTTGTCTGCAGTTTTTCCATACTTCACCCCAGAGCAGTGGCGTAGTGCCAACGGGATAGGGGGGCAATGCCTTGGGTGCGCACCCATGCGGGCCGTGGCCAGGATGTCTCAAGGGGCGTTCCAGGGTGGGGACGGGCGGTGCTGTAGCTGGGGCGGGGGTGAGTGGTGCTGTTCCAGGGTGCAGGGTGCATGCATGCCCTGGGCACAGTTCTTCCTTGCTCTGCCCCTGCCCTGGAGGATGGGGAGAAGTCCAGGGGCATATGAGTACATGGAAAAATGTACTCACTGAAGGAACTGAGTACTTGATGAGTGCCTGTAACTCCAGGTTGACCTATGTGCAGTTTCTTGGGAATAATAAGACCTTTTGAACCTCGTGGTTCTGCTATATTAAGCACAGCTTATACTTTTTTGCTAAGCTACTGCACCTGCTAACATAGTCTTCTGTGAGGATGGTTTTAAGGCACAGGGACCATAAAAACTTGCCCTACTGACCCCTAATATAAGCTCAGTACTACCAAGTATGCACATCCTCAAAGATCAGAGCCCTAATCCTTCCAGAACATGATTGTACTATTTGGAAAGCTCTGTAATTTCGCATGTGCAAATGTCTTAGATGTGAATTTCCTAGCTGATCTCTTCGGGGCAGAAAGAGCCTGATTAAATTAAACCTTGAACAGTTTTGCTTTCGTCTCCTGGACAGTGCTGCTGATAATTGAGACGGAGGAATGCTAATCCAAGCCTTCAGCACCACCCTGGGTTCATTGTCATTTAAATGGCTGTAGCTGAGCTGATTAAGCTCGTCTGATCATAATGGCACAGGATGTCCGTGTTTATAACAGCTGGCGATACTTTTGTAATTTCCTGGGTAATTTAGGGAAGTTTGCTTTGTTTCTTCCTCTTCCAGTGGAAAAGGACCAAGGTTTGCGTTGTCAATTCATTCTGTGTCATGATCTCAGAAAACAATATATCAAGGGGTTGGCCTCCCTGCAGACACAGCCCGCTGCAGCCTCGTCATTTGATGAAATGGCAAAGCAAAAGCCATCAAAGTAATGTGAGAAATCGACTCGCCTTCTCCTCCCCCCACCTCGGGTGATTTTTCTGCATAAGGGGATTTTCCACCAGCCTTCAAAGAATGCCATTTGCATATTTATAGCCCCCTTATTTGTGTTTCTCGCTTTTATTTATCATCCTGCCTTTTTTATTAAACCCCCCCCCCACACACACACACCTTATCATAATGCTTCTTAAACACAGTTGCTTCATGCTTAGTTGAAAGGGATGGAACAAATTTCACACTGTTGTTGCTTGTCAGTGCTTTTGGACTCATCCGTATCTACCCCTGATTCTAATGGTGTTGACTGATTCAATTCGCAGGTTTTTATTATTTTTTTTCCACCTAGGCTCTGCAATTTAGGAATGACAAAAGGTCAAGAGAGCCAGCGTGGTGTAGTGGTTAAGAGCAGGTGGAGTCTAATCTGGAGAACCAGGCTTGATTCCCCACTCCTCCACCTGAGTGGCAGAGGCTTATCTGGTGAGCCAGATGTGTTCCTGCACTGCTACATTCTTGCTGGGTGACCTTGGGCTAGTCACAGTTCTTCGGAAGTCTCTCAGCCCAATCTACCTCACAAGGTGTCTGTTATGGGGAGAGGAAGGGAAAGGAACTTGTAAGCCACCTTGAGTCTCCTTACAGGAGAGAAAGGTGGGATATAAATCCAAAGTCTTTTTCTTCTCTTCAAAGGATATAGGAATTGGGGATGAAGAGTAAGTTATAGGATTCAGAACTGTCTGTTGCTTTGTAAAAACAGGGTCAGCATTTACTTAAAAGGTTTAAAACCCTGGAAATCTAAATATATGTCCTTGCTCTTGTTACGTCTTGTGTCCTTACCCTTTTCTTTGGCATGAGGTGGTTGTCTAGATATAAGTGATATGGAGTGCTCAGTTTCTCACAATTCCCACAATGTTGAATGGTCTCTGTGCGGTGTAAAGGGGCATAAATTTTACAAATTTAATTGTACTAATTTAAGGCACTATATTGGATGTATGTAGGTATATCTAATACAGTGGCTAAAATTAGTAAAATTTGGATTCTTTCCTGCAATGAAAAATGAATCTGAAGAAACGGTTGGAGAAGAACTACACATTATCTCAACAAGAACCTACAGTTGGGGGACACTTGCAGGAGATTGGGAGACTGGGACTGAAGGACTGGGAGGCTTTCCACAGCCAGTAATGGACATGCCAATCTCACTGAAAGTGGATGGTGTACGACTGAAAGTGATGTCGTTGGAGTCTCTCCACTCTGTACCAACATAAACTCATTGAGGGCAAGGGAAGATGAAGATCCCAGCCTGAGAGCTTGAAGCAGTCCTGCAAATGAAGGTAAAGCAAGAGGGAGAAACCTCCTGGAGCTAGATCTCCTGAATACAGAGGCAGAACACTCATGGGAACATGTCCCCGGGTGTACACCAGCTGGTCACGTGGGTGTGGAGAATTGCCCCCACACCCCTCCCCTCAGCCCCACCCTGCCAGGCTAAGGTAAGTGGGGCATGGGGGGCACCCTGAGTAGGTGTTGCCCCAGGTGCCATCCCCCCCGCCTCTGCCTGGGTAGGAGTCCTTGGCACAATTCCCTTGATACAATTTCTCTGTTCTGTGAGGTTGATGGCTGAGAACTGCAATGGTTTCCATCTTGCTGGCCTGCCTTTTTCCTTCCCTCCTCTTCCCCAACACAACTGATGAGTGCATTAGTGCAGGGGATGGTATTATTTTACCCATCAAATTTATAACCAGGGCTTAGGCATTGTTAGAATATTTTGATGGATTTTATTGTTTACTCTATTGAGATTAACTCTTTGTAAACTGTCCTAAGTCCATGGGGAAAGGGGACCCTAGAATCAAATGTAATGAAATCTAATTTCAAAAAGGGCGAGTGACAACATTTTGAAATGTAGAAAAGCTGTCACTTGAAATAAATTAAACTACTCCTGGACATTTGCAGTCATGTATCAGTGTTTTCTGCCCTTTGGGGAAGGGGCCATGGCTCAGTGCAAGAGCATCTGCTGGCATTGCAGAATGTCCCAGGGTCAACCCCCTGCCCCAGCATCTCCAGATGAACCTGCATGAGAACAGGTGGACTCTAATCTGGAGAACCAGGTTTGATTCCCCACTCCTACACATGAAGCCTTCTGTGTGACCTTGGCCAGTCACCAGGAGCAGCAGTGGCATAGGAAGTTAAGAGCTCGTGTATCTAATCTGGAGGAACCGGGTTTGATTCCCCACTCTGCCGCCTGAGCTGTGGAGGCTTATCTGGGGAATTCAGTTTAGCCTGTACACTCCCACACACGCCAGCTGGGGGACCTTTGGCTAGTCACAGCTTCTTGGAGCTCTCTCAGCCCCACCCACCTCACAGGGTGTTTGTTGTGAGTGGGGAAGGGAAAGGAGATTGTAAGTCCCTTTGAGTCTCCTACAGGAGAGAAAGGGGGGATATAAATCCAAACTCTTCTTCTTCTTCTTCTATTTGTTTAGAACTCTCTCAGCCCCACCTGCCTCATGGAGTGTCTGTTGTGAGGAGAGGAAGGGGAAGGAGTTCATAAGTCCCTTTGAGCCTCCTTTCAGGAGAGGAAGCAGGTATAAGGTATAAATCAAAAACTCTTCTTCACTGAAAGGCAAGGTAGTAGGTGATATGAATGTCCTCTGCCTGACTTTCTAGAGAGCTGCTGCAGTCTGACTAGATAACATTGGCTCTAATGAGTCACGTATAAGGCAGCCTCATGTGTTTCTGTGTTCAGCCACAAGTGGTCAAAACTAGAAGTCTCACCTTGGAGAAATGGAAAACAGCTCTTGCCTTATATCTCAGTAGGGAAAATAAGAGAGATACTGGAAGGATATAGCGTGAAGCTTGCAGATGTTCTTATGCTGTGCTTATTGGGCCCTTGATGTGCCAAGGGGAAACAGTTCTTTGTCTGCGCAGAAGTGTGGATTCAACTTCTCTGGGGCAGCATTACTGCTTAGCAGGTCCAGATTGAAAGGGGCTTCTTTCCTGTTTCTCAGCAGTGGAGTGACTAAAAGAGATGCCTGGGGAAACGAGGCGATCATGCCTCCTCCTAGTTCTCTGGTGCTTCTGGCACTGTTGTCTGTAAGTGTAAACACCATCTTTTGGAGTTAGCCTTGCTGTCCCCTTCCAGCTTGATGTATACAAATTTCATGTCAGCAACTAGGACTTAATACATTTCTAAAGCTCGTCGATTTAACAATTACTTTCAACATAAAATAAATCGAAAGCTTTCTTGAGCTTAGGAAATTTTATAAGGAAAGTACAAGTCTCAAAGGATTTTTCCCTCTCTTCAAAATTAATAGGCTGTTACGAAAGGGGAAAAACAGCAATCTTCCTATCTAAGTTACACTTTTCAGCTATAAACTTAAATACACTTATAAACAGCTTTAGAGCTGCTTTCTGGACCGTGCAGATAAAAGCTGCAGTAAAATATGAAATCCTTTTTAAGCAGATCAGTATTGGGGAACATGCAACAAATTCACGGAATGAAAAAAGATGAGGGGCTTGTAAAATTTCATGCCCGGCACTTGCATGCTATCTCAGGAAATCTACTCTGAATATGTTAGTTATTGGAGAGAAAAATGCAGACAAGGGTTTCCAGGCTAGCGGAGTGTTTGGTGCACTCTGAGGTTCTAATCTAAGCAATGAAAGTGCAGCAGGCTGAATTCTACAGAATACCATCTGATGTGTGTCACATATATTTTATATGCATGCCTTACTTTTGCTAATGGTGTTTGAATTAGGGATGAACAAACATTTCCTATTTTGTTTCTTTTTATGTTTGTTTATATTTTAGGAAAACCATTACGGTTCTCTGTTTAATTTTCTGTTGGTTTTGTAGATTAAATGCTATCATTTGAGCATGTGTTCATATACAAATCTGTATGAGATTTAATAGGTTCCATGTAGAGTTTTATATTTAATATTTGTCTGCTGGATGCATTAATGCCCAAATATGGTTTAGATGTTTATATGCTTTACAAGAAAGGCAGAACACAGCATAGAGATACTCACAGGTTTGATTCACAGAACTAAGAAGTTAAATAGAAAGGGGAACTAGAAGAGATGAGAAATTCAAAATCATCCATAATTTGAATGGGGCTGGCAACCAGTGGGAGACTTACTGGACGGGGGGAGGCTAGAAGTGATTAAGTGATGTCATCGCATTTCCAATGATGCTCTAGCCTTTGCCAAAAACAGCCAACCATATGTCACTCACATAAGTCTATGGCAGGATGAATTTTCATATAGATAAGGAAAACGCCACTGGCAACACTTAGGCTAATGCAGAGCACTATGAGGGAGTGCTCTGCACTAATCTAGGGAAGCGTAGAGAGGAAGTTCTGACAGCTTTCACGGGACATGCTAGTAGCTCACTTGGTTGACAGCATCTTGGTCCATGTTCATTATCCCCTTTGCAGAGGCCTCAAGTAAAATTAGTTGCTGACCAGTGGTTTAAAGGACTATATCTCAGTAGAAATAACTTGACTCCATTCCAGCATCTGACTATCTGCTCTTTGGTGTTCCATTTCTCTGGCCTTCCACTCTTCTCTTCTGCAATTCCCTTTTCAGTGCTTCCTCTGAAAAAACAACAACGTGTAATATACATTTTGCTGTGGTGTCTGATAAATGTAAAACCTGTTTGACTAAATGAACCCAATATTCATTTGTGGTTTCCTTAAATTGTCTATAGTTATATTGGGGTTGGGGAAGATGTGTGTCATAATGAAGCTTTGGCCTCGGATATTAGCCGTGATATTAGGGCCTCTGTGTGTACTGGTGTCACTTTAAGAGAGTCCAAACCTGGCATGTGAACAAATAAATCACAACTTATTAAGTCATCATTTCACAGGCAGCCAAATAAAGTAGTGGGGAGGAGGGCACAGTTGAGCCTGTTACGATGGGTCATGCCCTGGCAGATTCACAAAGAAACTTTGCCATAGAGAATTTGGTCAGCATTGCTTCTAGAATTTTTTTCTGGCAAAACCTATCCTGCAACTTCCAGTAGTTTCTAAAGCAGGAGAATGTTGTTCATCTAAAATTAACCAACACGACGAACAGATGGCCTGTATATTCCATGCGAACGCTGCGCAATACTGAAAGGCCACTGAAGGGGTAGTGTTAGCTCTCTTGTAACAATAGTCAGATATAAAGCAAAATGACACTATGAATGAATTTGCATTTCAAATAATGGACATGGTGCGACTAAACATCTCCCATCAGATACCTTGGTACTTAACTACATCCCTGGGGAAACTGTCAGAAACCTGCCTTGATTTTTTTCCATTTTCCACTGGCTCATAGAAAAAGAACTCCTTCCCCCCCCACCCCCCGGCAATCAATTACCAAGGTAGTTCAAGAGGGATGGATTGGAGTCTATTCTGTTCCCTCTTCTCTTTAAAATTGATTTACAAAAGACCTTTTATGGTGCCCCTGAAAAGCTGACTCCACAACGGGTTCACAAAATTTTAACTGTATTGAGAAGCTTTGAATTACCCTTTCAAGAAGGTGGCTGCATCTGAGTTTGTGGTGAAATTCTCAGCAGCATACCTCTTTTTCCCTTGTTCAGATGGTTCATGGCCTCAGTTCAGAGGGGGAAAGATGTTTTTTCGTCTTCAACTGGAACCGTATACAACTGCCTGAAAAGTTTAATTACGTTCACATTATGCTCCCCTTATGTTCACATAAAGCTGGTATCAAAAGCCCTGAGCAAAGAAAGTGATTCAGTTTAGAAAAAATGATGACAGGCAGAGAAGCTGGATAGACATGACAGAGGTTGTGAATTGTGAATGGCATGGAGAAAGTGGACAGAAAGAAATTGTTTGCCCTCTCTCATAATAATAGCACTTTGGGTCACCCAATATAAAATGACTGGCAGTAGATGCAGGACACGAAAAGGAAAAGTACTCCTTTCCACAATGCATAATGAAACATATGGGATTCACTGCCATAATCCATGGTGACTATTTCCAGTTTATATGGCTTAAAGCCAGCCAGTGTGGTGACAGAAGAGTCACACTGAGAGACCTGGCTTTGAATCCCTGTTTTGTCATGAAAACTTGATGGAGGCCTCGGGCCAGCACCAAAGACTCAGCCTAATCTACATCACAGGGGTGTTGTGAGGATAAAATGGAGGAGAGGAGGAAGATGGAATTGGCTTTCAGTCCCCGTTGTGTGAAAGGTGGATGCTAAATAAATCGTTTTTAAATAAATAAACACATAGATATTTGGGCAGCTACTAGTTATGCTAGCTCAGTGGATAATAGTAATTCAGATCTCTATGGTGCTTTCAGGGGTCAGGCTTTTTCATTTGTATGACTTCTGGTCCTTACAAGAGTCCTGCGAAGTAGGCCAGTGTTATTATTCCCTCGTTGGATATAGGGAGTGGCTGAGAAAAGGACTTGCCTAAGCTAGCGTGGTGAATTTATGACTGAGCTGAGGTTGCGTACCAGCCCCCAAAGTTATATCAATAGTCTGCTCTTGGTCCATCTAACTTAGGATTGTACTCAGATTTTTAGAAGCTTTCCAAGTTCTCCATCAGCACGTGCTAAAATCCCGCAATGAGAAACTGAACCTGAGCTTTTTGACACACAAACCAGGAACGCTGTCACTGAGCCACAGCCTCTCCATTTGAAGGTCACCCAAGAGGCTTTATTTATTTACTTTATTTCTAGTCTGTCTTTTTTCGGAGATTAAAGGCAGACCTCAAAATTAAAGAACAACAATGTGTGTATGTGAAGGCAAACCCATCAAGGCAAACCTGACTTATGGCAACCCCAGTGAGAGGCTTTCAAGGCAAGTGAGAAGCAGAGGTAGTTATTTTCCAAGATCTGACAAGATTGGGCTATACTGTGCCACATTCCCTCCAAAGGACAACAATAGTGTAATAACAACAGGGTAATATATGCCATAAATAATTCAGTACATTTTCTCATGGACACTCCCTGTTTGTGTTTGGTGAAAATATGAGAGAGTGGATAATGTGCTGCCCTTCAATGTTGTGTTTTAAGTTCTTCCAACTCATGGCGACCCTATGAATCAATGACCTCCAAAATATCCTAACGTTAACAACTTTGCTCCTGTCTTGAGGGTTGTGGCTTCCTTTGTAGAATCAATCCATATCCAGTTACACATCCTTGCACATAAGACTCTATTCAAGCTCCTTCCCGGCCTCAACTTCTTTCTAATTTCTTGGATATAGCCCCTTGTGGTTGATGATGGAGCTAAGAAATAGCAAGGCTTCAACAATTTCAGTTTCCTCGTGGTTCATCTTAAAGTTGAAGAATTTTCCAGTATTCATTACTTTTGTCTTCTTGAGCTTCAGCTGAGACCTTTTAATGAAACCCACCCCCAAATCTGCCACCTGAGTTAGGCCACCTCTCCCTGTCAGCTGGGCTGTCCAGGCCTCCATTAAGCATATCCATCGGAGAGGCTGTTGTTCAGTTGCAGAGCATCTGACCAGCCTGCAGACAGTCCCTGGTTTAGTCCCTTATAAAGAGATCTCACATAGCGGCCCCCCACATCTCCAGTTAAATCGATCAGGTAGATATGAAAGGCCTCTACCTGACACCTGGGAGAGCCATTGTCAGTTGAAACAGATTGTATTGACCTTGGAGTCTGATTCAGTATGAGGGCAGATTGATGCAGTTTTGAATACTATGCCAGCAAGAGCTGGGTTCTTGTCCTACTTATGGAAGCATTGGGCCAGGCACTGCTGGTAGAAGAGTGCTGTATGTGTGGTCACGTGTCAAATCACAGCTGACTTATGGCAGCCCCATAGGGTTTTCAAGGCAAGAGATGTTGAGAGGTGGTTTCCCACTGCCTGCCTCCGAGTAGGCTGAGAGTGTTCCAAGAGAACTGTGACTGGCCCAAGGTCACCCAGCAGACTTCATGAAGACAAGTGGGGAACCGAACATGGTTCACTGGATTAGAGTCCACCTCGTTACCACTATGCCATGGTAGACTTGGTGAATTTTTGGTGCTGTCCATTCTTCCAGGGGTATGTACACATATTCAGCATCCTCAATTCAATATTCTCTTGTTCACACCATTAAAAACTGCTGATATCATACACTGCTAAAGAGAAACCTCCTCCTCCTCCAGTGGCAGAGGCTTGTTTCTCCTTCTGAGTGGGGTGAATGGGATGCACCCCTCTGTGACTGAACCATGCTTTAAAAAAGACAGGCCAGCAGGTCGCCTAGCTCTGTCTTCTCCAATGCACCATTAGAGAAGCCCCTTCTCCAGCCTTTCCTTCTGCCAGAGATGCAGATGCACTTGATTTCATTAGGTGTAGCTGCAGGCATGCTGCCATGCTGCCCTGCTGCTGCCTTGATCCCTTGGCTGCTGACGGCCAAATAATCCTCATCATTTCAAGTTGATAGCACAGTGCATTTCCCTGGGGGAGCACGATGCAAATCCAATCAGACATACTAACAACGGTTTCATAATTACAGAAAGGGAGTCCTGTTCGCTGCTTATTTAGGCACACATGCACAAATCGTGTTTGCTTCGTATCAGTTGGGATTAGGGTTATTTTGTTTGGCATTTTTTTTAAAAAATCCCACGATGGAGCTTGTGCCAGACACAATGGAGAGAGTGTGCAGGAGCTGTGCCTGCTTCATTGCCCCCATTATCTCTACCTCCTTGCCAGCCATGTTAGACCATTGACTTGGAAAAATATAATAACTGCAATGTTAATTAAACACAGGAAGGCTCTGTTTGTTTTAATGCTAAAAGATGGTCTGTGGATCACAGAGAACCTGCTCTGTGCACGGAAAAAGTTTTGCTTGCATTGGAACACTTCACAAAATAGCTTGTGCAAAAATAACATCCAGGGGATGATATACAATTGAGATGCTTGGTAATGTTTGTGTGTGTGTGTGTGTGTGTGTATTTATTTTGGGACCAGATCAAAGAAGCAGAATAATTTTTTAAAATGTAAAGTTGTAAACTTCAACTGGTAGGTTAATCAGCTAATTAGTTTTAATTGAAATATCGTTAGGAGAGACTTACCCCACCTTTCCCCAGGGTGGTATAATGATTAAGAACAAGTGAACTCTAATCTGGGTAACTTAGTTTGATTCCACACTCTGCCACAGGAACTGTACACTTCTCTGGTGAATTGGATTTGTTTCCCCTCTCCTACACATGATGTCTACTGGGTGACCTTGAGCCAGTCACAGTTCTCCAGAACTCTCCCAGCCCCACCTACCTCACAAGTGTCTGTTGTGGGGAGAGGAAGAGAAGAAGTTTGTCAACTGTTTTTGAAACTCCTTTCAGGAGCAAAAATCATGGCATCAAACTCTTCCTCCTCCTGCTCTTCCTCTTCTTCTTCCTCATCCTCTTCCTACTTGAAGGTAGCATTCCAGGTTGATGTAAAATATTTTTGCATTAACAACAGACAAACTGGTGGGTCAGGTGTTGTATTGCTATCCCTTCTGAAGGTCTTCCTGCCTCCACTTCTCTGGCTATTACTTCCCCTTCACATTAACTGTTCTGCAATCCTAACCGTAATTCTATGAAGCAACATCAGTGCCATATTTAATGCTCTGAACAGTCCAGGACAGGGGTACAGTACAGAACCTTCTGGAGCTTTGAGGTCTTCCTCATGGGCCCTGTTTTGTGTCCTGCCTCCCTCGGTGTCTGGAGTGAGGTGGATTTCTATGAACGGCAGAGTAGCTTCAGTTGTGGCCCTCTCTTGGACCCTTCACCTGACATTACATCTGTTAGCTTTTCAGGGCCAGTACAACCCCACACATTTAAAACTGGATTTTAACTCTTGTTGTTTTTTGAGATTTGCAGCTGGGTTCTTTTAAAATGTATGCTGCTGCTTTTAATTCCTTAAATACCATTTTGCGTTTCATGTTTAACTTTTAATGGTGTTCATTCGGCTTTTCATGTTTTAACACCTTTTCTGCAATGACAGGTAGGGGCTTGCATGGGTTACATGGATGCCACATGCATACAAAAAGCTGGGTATCTTTTTGATGTCCATTCTGTTGTTAATGTTTTGTTTTAAGAATGATGCTTGTGACTGCATCCTTCCGCTCATTCATACCAGCTGGGCTACCTGAACCCTCCGCCCTCTCCTCCTATGAAACACTCACAAATTGCTGCGTGTTTATGAATATGGAGAATGAGGCAGGGCGGGTCACACAGCAGGGCAAAATGCTGACAGAGAACAGGTCACAGTGATTGCATAGGGAATTAGAGCAAGAATTGTTCTGCCTCTTTTGAGTGGTGTGATTTATATTTCCCTTATGCGCGGGACATAAAGCATTCTGCTTCTGCAGCAATAAAATGAGGTTGAAATATACATTAATACAGTAGACACACTTGTGGTAAAGAATTTGAACTGGAAGTGGCTGTGAGCAACTAGATGGAACATTTAGTGATATTATGAACGCTCCCTTATAAATCAGCTCTGTATTAATTGCTTACGGCTCTTATACCCCTTCCTTTCTCATAGGCACTCGAGTTACCCCATTCCATCCCCAGTACAGCTCAGTGAGGTAAGTAGACTGAAAAATAGGAACCCTGGCCTGGGGGTGGGTTGGTGGGTTGTAATGGCTGAACAGAGGTTGAATCCAAAGCTTCCTCAGGACTACTACACTGCATCCACCTCACTGACAGGTTTCACATTTTTCCACATTAGCCAGTCTCCAACATCTTTCCACATTGGCCAGTCTCTTGTTACAGGGCATTCCGGGTGCACACTTGTGCCATCCGGACAATCTGTTGGCTCTCTCTTAGGAACAAGCACATTTCCTGTTCTTTTCCTTCTCTGTTCTGTAGCTGCATTTCACACCTCAGTTGTGACTCAGCCTGGAAAATTTCTGAAATTCTAGAACTTGCTGCAGGTTCCAGTTCCTTTAGCTCTTTTGTCTCATCCCCCTCCCCACTATATTACTTGTGTGGTAAACGAAATACTGTAATCTCTGTCTTATTCTGACGCAATCATATGTTCATGCTTCTTATTTCAGGGCATCAGGATTATTTTTGTGTTTTACTGAGGTGTGGATGTGTATCCTTGTGTGGATTTGTAGAAACATCACACACACACAAATCTTTATATGAACAAGAGGGATGTTACTGAATGTTGTGGCGACTCTGATTCAATCTGATTCCTCCACCTGGAGGGAAAAAAACCCATGCATTATCCTATATCTCAACTGTATAAACAAACTCTGGTAGAAATATTGCTGTTAAATTTGATGCCAGTTTTTGTATCAAGAGCATTTCACAGTGGTAAACTTGGTGTGTAAATGGTTAAAATGGAAACAAGTTCCCTTGCATCTGACATGTGACTGTCTGAGTTAAAGTCTGATTAAAGGGGACCAAGGAACAACACATATTAAAAACCATAATGTGTAGTTTGACCCATAGACACTGCCTCATGCTGGGATGTCCGAATTGCAATCAGTTTCTATGTAATCCAGTTTTATGCAGAATACAGAGGATATTTTACATTTATTAGCCTGTGATTGCAAATGTCTTCATTATCCCGCAAACATGGTAATTAGACATTCTGCTAATTACTATGATTACAATTTACTTGGTTCACTGACACATTCCTAAGATGTTAACTGATGGTGAATCAATCCTATTGCTTCCTTTCCACAAAGCATTAGGGAATGGAGGGATTCCTTCAAAAATTAGAATGGGAAATATTGCTTTAAATCCCTCAACCAAGATGTGATACACATACACATACACCCACTAAATATTTCCACAGGTTGCTGAGATAATATGAAAGGCAGAAATCTACAAGATTTTTTAAAAGTTCTGCAAAATGAATGTTATGATCAAGTAACATGGTCTTGTGCTGTAATGTTCCAGAGAGGGGTTCCATCCACACGTGGTAAGTATTGCACTAGTGTGGAATCTCAGCCATCATTGGCAGCTGGGTTTTCCTGTGTGGACAAGAGAATCCAATTGTGGATGATTGCTGCAGTGCCACAATCATATAGAATCCATCAAGGTATGGATGCAGTCAGTAAAGTCCTGATTTGGTATGGTGTATGGAGGACTAAACGTGAGTGTTGAATCAGGAAGTCAAGATCTTTCATCCCGTAATCTGCACTCTCCTGTCCTCCTAAATCAGACTGTGAGGCAGGTTGAGCTAAGCCAATGGCAAGGCAGTGAGCTTCGTAGCTGAGTGGGAATTTCTTGATTATGTTCACGTGTTAACCATATAATTCACCCCACCAGCAGGGCTCTGTTACAGCAGCAGCATAAGAAAAGCTGTTCTGTGGCATTGATCATGATGATGGAATCATGGTTCAAGACCCAACACTTTATGACCCCTGCAGTCTACTGGCTGAATAGTTCCCTTTTTGTCCCCCTCCCCCCATCATTGCAGTTATACTAATTTTAATTCTGCTGGTAGTGGTGGATCTGGAAGTACTGCAAAAGAATTGAGGTTTTACTCTTTCCAGCTCTTGCCAAGAAACAGAAAATCTTCCCAGATGCCTTTGCAACATCACAAGGGTCCCTGGTGTGAGCTCCTGTTTCTCAGTTTTCTTGTGTTCTGCTTCCTTCACTGCTGCCAGGCAATAGATTGGCCCATAGGGGGTGGTGCCTCTCCAGGATGTGGTCGACAAATCTTTCTGGGGAGGGAGTTCCAAAGTTTTGGTGCTGCAACACAGAAAGCAATTTCTAGTGTTGCCAACTTTCTAGCATCAGATAGTAGTGACAACTGAATCATAGACTCCAAGGATGACAGGAATGAGCAGGTAGGTTTACATGGGAGAAGGCAGTTCTTAAGTTATGTGGGTCCCCAGGCCTTACACAACTTTAAAGGTCAATACCAGCACCTTGAATTGAATTGAGCCCAGAAGCAAATTGGGAGCCAGTGTAGGCAGAATAAGACTTGAGTGATATGGTGCCGATTACTTACTCCAGTCAATACTCTTACTATAGCATTCTGTACCAACTGTAGCTCCCAGATAGTCTTCAAGGGCAGCCTACATAGAGTGCACTGCAGTACTCTATCTAGATGTTACCAGAGCAGGCACCACAGTGGCAAGATTTTTTCTGCCAAAGAAGGTCAGCAGCTGGCTCATCATCCAAAGTTGATGCAAGGCACCCTGGCCACCACTGCCACCTGTTTGTCCAACAAGAGGCCCAGGTCAAGGGGCACCCTGAAGCTATGAACCTGCTCCTTTAAGGGGAGTGCAGGCCATCCAGAACAGGGGATAAGCCATTTCTTGCATCAGTCCTTCCCCCCACCAGCAGCACCTCCATTTCATCAGGATTACATGTCAGCTTGTTAGCCCTGGTCCCTTCCAAAACTCCTTACAGGTACCTGTACACAATTTCTACAGCTTCTCTGGGATCTGCTGGTAGCATGAGTTAGAACTGGATGTCATCTGCATATTGGTGACAGCTCAACCCATATCTTCAGATGACCTCTCCCAGCAGCTTTACATAGATGTTGAAATGCATGGGGAACAAGGTGGAATACTGGAGAACCCCAAAGACCAAGGGGCAAGCAGCGGTCCCCCAGCACCACACTCTGAAGCCTCCGCTTGAGGTAAGACTGGAACCACTGCAGAACAGCACCTCCCAGGACCAGTTCCAAAAGGCAGTCCAGAAGGTAATATTTGATGGTATCAGAAGCTGCCAAGAGGTTTAGAAGAATTAACCTGGGTCATCTCCCAGGGCATGTCATCCACCAGGATAACCAAAGCAGTTTCAGTCCGACAACCAGGCCTGAAACCAGATTGCAATGGATTTCTACTCAATCCTCTTCATTCAGGAGTCTTTGAGGTTGGCCAGCCAAGTAGATTCTGCAAATTATTCTCCATTAGCCCAGCTTACTTCCTGCATCTGATTTTTTAAAATTCTTTTTCTATCTTTATCCTTCATTTGCCACCCTTCATTGATGAAAATGAAAGCCAAGTAAGCTGAGCCTTTATGAAAGAGTGTGAAATTAGCATCCCTGTTGCCTTGGGGTAAACTTGAACTGATTTATAATGTCCCAGACTGAAAACAGATGGTACAATAAAAGCCGCTGATGAACTTCTGTTCCCACGTATACATAAGCAGCCTTTGTGATAAAATGGGATCTCAATTCTTAAACTGTCTGATATACATAGGAAAGATAACTGCAGTATATTTGGGCCAAATTTTCATCAGACTTCCACTGAATAATAGTAGGATCACCACATCTTTGGATATTGCATTACAATAATAATTTCTCTTCCTAGATTTTTTTTGTCCTGTGCAATATTTAACAAAGCATGGATCCAGCCAGTGGTAGGGCATTAAGGATATACCACTAAGGATGTTAGACATTACTCTGTTTCTGGTTGTGTTATCCATGGCCCTGCCCGTAAAGGCCAAACTGGATGAGCAGAAATTGGCACTCAATTCTCTATTGAACTGCTACAAAATGTGGTGTGTGAGATTCATAGCAAAAGGGGATGTAGGGAGGAGTGCTTTAAGACTCTTCCCGCCTGCCACTTTCACAGGCAAATGGGTGCCACATTGTGGCTAGAGGAAAGTAACCGAGGGAGGGGTTTGCAGAGTGGTGGTGGTGGTAATTGAAACCCCTCTAGAAGGGCCAGGAGGGATCTGGGCCTCAGTTTCAAAGAAGACCTCAGATGTAGATAGTTTTTTTTTTTTTTGGCATTTGATAAATTTTGCAACTTGTTTTTATGTGCATCCCTATTGGGCCAACATGCAACACATACTCTCAGCTCAGAACTGCAGACTGAAGTGAATAAAATATGTCATTTGGTTTTTTAAAAACCCACACATTTTGTATTAATTTATATTTTATCACTCTTTTTAGTACCTTTTTATGAATTGGCAATTTTTAGTTTTTATTATAGCTCGAGGTCTCAAAAGCTGGAAGTAGGCCAGACCTCTCTGGACCTTTGGGAGGGGCTATTTCTTCACTGCAAACCAGAGGTGGGATCCAACCAGTTCTCACCACTTCTCTAGAAGTGGTTACTAATTTTTTCTGAGTGCCGAGAAGGGGTTACTAAAGCAACCTCCCTGCCCAATAGAGACTGGAGGTGCGTATGTGCGGCGGTGCCACTGTTTGAATCCCACCACCATCGGAACCTGTTATTAAAATTTTTGGATCCCACCACTGCTGCAAACTATGTAATTTCTCCTCCACTTTGTGGCGGTTCATCTGTGACCTAGTTATCCCTGATCTGGCCTAATGTTGAACATACAATTTGGCCCTAGACTCACTTTCCCGCTCCCCCTCTCTTTGGAAAAAAACCCTTTCCCCTCTTTGTCTTTTAAAATTAAGATACTGACTCTCACAGTCATAACACAGAGCGCAAATAACCAGTCAGTCATATTACAGAGGTGCATTGCCCCCAACAACAATAAATGAGTTTGCATTTCAATCAACTATTTACAAATGACTGATGAGAAAGAAAGGAGGAGGCGGGGCGCTTCTCCACAATACCATGTTATTAGTGTTTGGCATACAGGGCAATTCTAATACACTAAACTTACACTGTCAGTCTCCATAAGGATCCAGAGCAGATAGAGAAATAAATAGCCTGAGGAGGAAAAAAAAGTCTACATAGATTACTAAATTGTCAGTTGTGAACAAATGTGTGTATTGGTTTGTCCCTTTCTTCATTACTCAAAATTCATGAATGAGTGGTGTAATTCCTGTTCAGTGGATTGGATTCACATTTCATTTGGTCAGAATGAAAGGGAATCCTTCTATTCATCAGTCCACCTGTTAGTTCAAGGTCATTCATATGCCCCAAGGATACGTGTGAACTTTATAGCCTTTTTTTAAAAAAAATTTTTTAATTGTATCATTTGAATTTTACAGTTTATAGTAATTTCCTTCTTCATACATTTTCAAACAATACTTTCCCCCCCTTTTCTCCCTCCCCCCATTACATCTTCTTCATAGTTTTGTCACACAAACAGCAGTAAGTTCATTCTCTGTAGCCTCTTCTCCCATATTTCTTCATTGTCTCGAGTTTCTTTCATCCAGTCCATGTATATTATCCATATCTGTTTATCCTGCCACGTCTTATTTTTGGATAATATATAGAAAATATCAAGTGTCACTTGTTCCCAGATATATTCTAACCATTTCTGAAGTGTCCATTTTTTCTTTTCTTTCCAGCCCAAGGCTATTGTTGCATGGGCTGCTTTGATCATTATTTTATACATATAACTATGTTGTTTATCCACCCTTCTGTCTTCCATTACACTCATGAACATTAAGTCATTATTTTAATCAATATTTATCTTCACCAGTTTCTCAATATATAACAATACTGTTGTCCAAATTTTTTTTACTTCTGCACATTCTATCCACATATGGCTATAATATGCCTCTTGGTCTCCACAGTGCCAGCATTTAGAACTAAGTCCTTTTATCATGTATGCTAGTTGTTTTGGTGTTCTATACCATTTCAATATCACCTTTCTTTCTAACTCCATATATTTCTCAATCTTTGTATTTTTCCAACTGTCTATTAATTTTTCAGTATTACCAATGACTTTATAGCCTTCTTAGGTTATGCCCATGGTGGCGAACCTTTGGCACTCCAGATGTTATGGACTACAATTCCCATCAGCCCCTACCAGCATGGCCAATTGGCCGTGCTGGCAGGGACTGATGGGAATTGTAGTCCATAACATCTGGAGTGTCAAAGGTTCGCCATCACTGGGTTATTCTGTCGCGCTCCCAAAGGCAGCACTGCAGTTACCAGCTCAATGATTGTTGGGTGATGCAAAGGGGCAATGTGGCATTGCTGTTCTGTTGTTATAGCAGAACTCTTGCACCATTTGCAAGCTGCTTCACAGTTTGTTGACTAGTGAAGCCGAAGCCATCATGGGCACAAAGTGGCAAGGAAAGCTACATTTGTTACGCTGCCATCAGTGCTGCTTTCAAACCTTCAGAGCCAGCATGGTATGGTGGTTAAGAGTAGTGGACTCTAATCTGGAGAACTGGGTTTGATTCCCCACTCCTACATATAAAGCCTGCTGGGTGACCTTTGGAACTCTCCCAGCACCACCTACCTCACAAGGGAAAGGAGTTTGTAAGTCACCTTGGGTCTCCTTACAGGAGTGAAAAGTGGGGTATAAATCCAAACTCTTCTTCCTAGAATATCGAAGTTGGAGACTCCTGGCTGATGAGGTCTGGCCAATCCCTCAGACTTCTGCCAAGGTCTGGTAAACCCTCAGACTTCTGCCAAGCTTTTCAGTTAGAGCTATTTGAATAAAGACTCAGCATTCTCTGGGTACCCATGCCCACTTGTTCTTGTGGAGGGTCAGTGTCTGAATAGCACCTGCTTTGCATGCTGAGGTTCTCCAACCTCCAATTAAAAGGGTCAGGCAGCAGACCATGTGAAAAACTGAGGCCCTGGAAAGTGACAGCCAATCAGCACAGGTAACACTGACCTTGAAAGATCAATGGACTAACTCCATATAAGGCAGCTTCATGGGTTCATGTCCTCGTTCCTGTTATGTCACCTGCCTGCTCAGAGCTGGCATTGGCTCCAGATCCCCAGCCCTGACAACATGCTGTGTTAAATTTGATATAACATGGACTGTTACAGGCAATACTTATTTATTTATTTCAAACATCTGTGTGCCACGTTTCTGTCTAGAAGGCATCCAGGGCAGCTTATTCTACACTAATGATTTTTTTAAAAAACTACGCTAATGATTTTTAAAAAAAAAGTATGATGGAAATGGTAATTAAAACAGAGGTAGACATAAAGTCACCAGAAACATTAAGGAAAACCAGTAGCACATGTGGCATGTTACTTTTAAAATTTAAATTATGCAATCAGTGTTCATCGCACCTTCCAGGGTACAAAATGACAGATCCCTTACCTCAAGGAATTTACAATTTAAGATCTGGTACAAGGGAACCATCAACAGGAGAAATAGGAATTAGAAATAAAATGGGGGGGATTTGGCTTCAGTTCAGCTACACATGACTTAGTTTTATCAGCGGAGAATGCCGGGGTTGTGCCAAAAGCTTCAGAGAAATACTGGGTTTGAAGAAGGGATTTGAAGGAAGCAAAACAGGGGAACGGGTGTTTCTAGGCATAAGGGGCAGCAAGGGACAAAGAGCTTTGGGGTGCCTGAAAATTTTTGGCTGGCTGAGGGTGGTGGGATTGAAGGAGCCAGCAAAATTTTCAAATTTTGGTCTAGTGAGGGCACCTCTAATTGCCTCTTCCTGCCACTTCAAGCCACTAAAGCACTTACCCCCATGCTCAAACAAGAACCTACCTGTTATTTTCCAACCTGACTGATGTGACAATGATGTGTCATATGCTGCAGACTGAACAGTTGGCTTCAAAGAGGAGGTTGGGTAATAAAGGTAATTGTATATGTCACAGGAAAGATAATTAATTTTTTTTCTAAGTGAACTCATCATCTGAAGGCATAGTGTGCCGGAGGCTAGTTCATCTGCATAGGCTCTTCATGTTGAAGGGACATAGGAAGGTCAACTCCCTGCTGCTGTCTCTCTTATTAACTACGGTCTTACAGATGGTGGTCTTTTGCCTTAACCATTACCTTCCTCCTAAGTTCTGCTTTGGGTGGAAACAGAGAGGATTTCTTGAATAGTGAACATCTGAGGTTCTTTCTCAACATGGATATAATCTCACTGCAGGGAAATTATGTGGGTTTTCCCTTTGCAAAAGCAGCACAAATGTCTTTTTGACTGTGAACAAATAATGTCTTTTTGACTGTAAGTACATGGCTTCTCACCTACTCGGAATATGGGGAATCCGATCCTTTCCCAGTTACTGCTTGGATGTATTTTGCATAGAAGAACCTCTGATAATTGTAGCAACCATACAGAGGAGCTGTGCAGTGATGAGTGAAGAAGATCAAAGAAATAACGTGCAAATGTATAATGGGCTGCAGTCAGGATTAAGGAACCTGTTTTCGCGTTCACATGCATCTGTGCAGGCAGCGATGGGAGCCCACGGAAACAATGCGGGCTGCTGTTGTGCTTTTGCACGGAGATGCGTCTATTTTTAAAAATTACTTCCCACCCATGCTACGAAGGCATGCACAAATGAACCCCCACAGCCATGCTAATCTCCCACGATATGGTCATCTGCAGCTGCATACCTACGCAGGTGCAAGCCTCAATTTTTTAAAAAGAAAAAGAAAAAAGGAGGCAAATAAAGTGCCTCCTGGCTGGCCGTTCACTTATGAATGACTGCAGTCTGCAACCATAGTTTAGCGATTTTCAACAAACCCGGATTGGGGGATATTACATGGGGCAGACTCATTTTAGGGCGGGATCTGTGTGAAGTCCCCCCCTCCCCAATGGGTTTTTTAGCATCCTACACCTGTGTTTTTTGGCCTGTGTGGAAAGGGCAAGTCTGCCCTGCCCTGCTGGCCTGAAACTGACCCTTCAGCCTTACTGACCCTCCTTCTTGACTGCAGCCTGACTGGGGCTGTGCCAGCCCCACCCCACTCTCTAAGACTGTGCTGAGGACTGCTGATTAAAGCTTGGCCAGGGCTGTGCTGCCTCCACCCTGTTCCCTGGAACTGTTGAGGCTTGCTGTTTCTGCTCAGGCTATCTTGCCATTTCTCTGCTGTTCTTTCTTGCTGCTGGCTTCCTGGAGGTCCCTGCTCCTTGTGATAAATCCAGAGGCAGGGCTGTCAATTGTGGAGTGCTTCAGGGTGGGCATTGGTGACAATGATGGGGGTGGAACAGACCACCAGGTGTTGGGCAGCAGGCTGTCCCTGGACAGACTATAATGTGTGAAGTGCACAAGGAAAGGAAGAATCGAACATTTGTCTACACAGTGTAATGCCTTCCTCTGTGCATGCGCCACAGTTCTCAAGCATCAGCACAAGAATACATATGTTTGAAATATTTGCAATCCAAATCAGACCCCTCAATTAAAAGAGATGTTTTAAAAGTAGTTTCTTCCTGCCTCTTGTAATCACCTACCCACTGATGGGTTTTGAGTGGATGGGATTTCACACACAATAATGATTGCTAATCTGTATCAGTTCTCTGCCTCTTGTGGTGCAGAATGGAACTATAATTTTCTAGGATCTGAAGTACAATGAATACAGGCCCCAAACAAATTGGATCTCCATGGTTCTTTTGAAGGCCTGATTTGGACTGAAGCTGGGAGGCAAGAGTAGGATTAAAGCCCTCTACTCCTGTATTATTTAGTCAATTGGAACTGGTTTCTACTGTGCTGGTTTGAACACTTTAAAGGAAAATGAGATGGATCCTAAATCATATGGGGACAAAATAGTTTACCTCACTCTTCTTTTTCCCATGACCTTGATCCAAATTGGAGCCGAGTTGCTTATTAAGGATGAGTGGGGGCTTGTGATCATGTACCTGGTTGCCCATAGTTTGCTTGGCAGAGGCCATTGCTGCACAGCCAATTACAGTGTTGTGCCATCGGTGTCAATGGCAATGCTGCAGCAATGAAGCATTTCCATGGGTAGGTGCTCCGGAAACAGGTAGCACATTAGCTGAACCCCGGCACTTCGCAGGGCTGTGCTTTGCAAACGGCGTTCTTTTTTCCCCAGGGTAGACATCACGGGCGTTTGGCACCAGGATTGGCCAGTGTGGGTCACCATTGTGAGGGGAGGGCTCTGTGACACCGATTCCTGGCTGATGCTTTGTATGATGCCGACTGTGGAGCGCCGTCATTGAAAAGACATTCACGGTGAGCAATTTTTGAGTAAACCATTGTCGGCCTGCTGGAGCTTTGCTGCATTGCTGCAGTGTCGGCTGCACGAAGTCTCTGCCCATAACAGTGCTTTTACCGTCATTTTACTGGCTTTTTTGGCCCATGCAGAAATGGCCAGAGTTTCAATATAGTTGCTTACATTTGCTTATACAGAACCAAGCCTTTTTCATGGTTATTTGTCTGAAACATGGTCAAGAAGGTGCTGATGGATGCAGGGAAATGGGAGTTGTTAGGAACTAGCTACACGTGCTCTTTGAGGTGAAGCTTGGGGATCAAAGCGGAAGTTGAGGGACTTGGTCTGATGGGTATGGTAGTGTTCTCTCTCTCCCCACCCCCATTAGCCTGATAAATGAAAGTCTTCACAAATGCATAAACCACACAGGCACATGTTTCTGTATTTTGCTTGCAAGAAGACTCAGAGCCTGCCAAATGCATTAACACTCACTCCATTCGAAGCTGAGGGATTTTTGGCACAACCAAAAGTCACTGGGAGACCCCGTACAAAGGCTGCACTCTACATCTTGACAATGTTGGCATTGCTGAGGCATTCTATTCCATGTAGTAAACAGTACTGTTAATTATTTGCAATGAAGCATCCTAACAATTTTAATTGTGTCTGCTGTCTGCATGTCTATTCAGAGGCCTTAATTTATTTGGCCTCTTGCCTTTGTTAGTTTTAGAGGGATTATAATATTGAAAAACAGCTGCCTTAAAGTGATATTGTGTAAGATTTGTGTGTGTGTGTGTGTGTGTGTGTGTGTGTGTGTGGTGTGTATGTACCCTTGAACTTTCTGCACACTTTGTTTACATTTTAAAAACAACTCAACACTGTGAACATTTCTCTAGCAAATTAAAACACACATTAACAGTTTCTGTTAAATTGTAGAATTTAACAAGCTGAGTTGTGCAAATGCCACCTTTAAAACAGCTTCAGCAGGTGTAATATAATACCATGTCATGTAAATATAATCATTGTAATTGATGGAAAAGTTTAAAGCAGCTATCTTACTGATAATGCGTTTCTTTTCTGGATATCAAAATATGCAGAATTAATGTTTTCCTAATATATGATGTTGATCCATATAGCTGAGCCTTATCAACTAAAGTAAAACCAAATTTTGCAAGCTTGTAGGTTTGATTTGGATATTGCTTTTTTATCTTACACCTCCCTTGTGGGAGAAGGACTTGTGAGTCTTTACTTTGTGCTATCTTCTGTTTCTGTGCACAAAGTTTTCCCCATTAAAATATAGGCACTTTTCATGTTCTTTTTGGGGCTGTTCTGCCTACATTTTGCAAAAATGGCTTATAAATTGTGTATAAAATGGCATGTGTATAAAAATGGCATGAAAGAAGCAAAAGAGCAACTAACAGGGCTGAAACTAGTAACCACACAGAAAGTAAAAAAGAAGCTAATATGTCCATATAGACTTATTTTTATTACCAAGACAGTGTTGTGTAGTGGTTAAGAACTGCAGACTCTAATCTGGAGAATTGGGTTTGTTTCCCCTCTTCTGCACATGAAGCCTGTTGGGTGACCTTTCGAAATAAAGAAGTTACAGCAGTGTGATTCCACTTTTCAAAGAAGTGCAGACTCTCTTGCAGCATTTTAAAATGTTTTCAGCACTGCTTGTGTCTAAACCAGGGGTAGGGAACCTGCGGCTCTCCAGATGTTCAGGAACTACAATTCCCATCAGCCTCTGTCAGCATGGCCAATTGGCCATGCTGGTAGGGGCTGATGGGAATTGTAGTTCCTGAACATCTGGAGAGCCGCAGGTTCCCTACCCCTGGTCTAAACCATTATTATCCTGACTGTTAAACTTAGCATTTTGGTAAAATAGCATTTACATCACCCCGGACAGCTGTTGGCAAGACTTGGCTTTTTTGTAAAGTCGTGCCCGCCATTTTCTTTCCCATTCCTGCCACAGGAAAGAAAATGGCGGGCACCACTTTACAAAAAAGCCAAGTCTGGCTAACAGCCATCTGAGGTGATATAAATGCTATTTTATTAAAGTCCTAAGTTTAACAGTGTGGATAATAATGGTTTAGACCCAAGTGGTGCTGAAATAACATTTTAAAATGCTGCGAGATAATCAGAATTGGGGGGCAGGGGGGGAGGGGGGAGGAGGCAGGCATTTTGATCAGGCAGAGCATTCCAGCCAAAAGGAGATTTAGGAAAATGAGGCAGATTTATCCACACATCTCTTTGGTTCTTTATGTTGAAAAAGGAACCATCACAGTTCTCTCAGAACTCTCTCAGCTCCACTTAGCTCACAAAGGTGGATTTCACACAGGCCAAACACAATGGATGTAGGAGAAGGGGGGGGGGGGCTTTGCTCAGGTCCCATTCACCAAGCAAGTGTGGTCTGTTTCATTCCCCTCAACCCGGTATTTTTGAAAATCACTAAACCAGCAGTACTTTAGCACAGTTTTGGGTTGGAGGAGCTCCCGCATGAACACAACAGACAGGAGATGTTTCATTTCCCTCCCTTTCAACTGTTCACTTTAGGTTCTGCGCCGTCCACTGTCAGGGAGAATCTGCCTGCCTGCCATTCTGTGCAGGTCACGCAGCATGTTGGGAACAGATTCTCTGTGCACCCGCCAGTGTACAAAGTCTCCCAAACACATTTACTCCCTGTGGCAGTGAGTCTGACAGATCTACATGTTCATTATGGCCTGCAGGGAGGTCCCTTTTTCTTTTTCTTTCATGTGTTGCACATGCACAGCTGATCGGATTGTGGAACAATCAGCATGGCTGTGGGGGTTCATTTCTGTACATCTGTGCAGCTATGCATGTGTTGCAGGAAATAAAAAAGGAGAGAAACATCTCTGCAGGAAGGCTCAAAAACAACCCAGATTGTTTTCATGGGCTCCAATCGCTGCCTGCCCGGGTGAAGGGCACACATGTGAACAGGAAAAAGGAAAACAGGTTCCTTTATAATGACTGCAACCCATTATACATATACTATGCGAAATCCGCCAAAGCATCTGTTGTGGGGAGGGGACAGGAAGGTGAATGTAAGTCGCTTTGAGATCCTTAAAGATAGAGAAAAGTGGGCTATAAAAACCAACTCTTCTTCTTCTACTATTGCTACAGCTACTACTGCTACTCTTACAGGGTTTTGAGCTACTGCTGCCTGAGATTGCCTGAGATCCTTCATTCATTCATTCATTCATTCATTCATTCATTCATTCATTCATTCATTCATTCATTCATTCATTCATTCATTCATTCATTCATTTATTTATTTATTAGATTTTTATACCGCCCTATCCCCGAGGGGCTCCGGGCGGTGAATCTGGGGAATCTGGAGAATCTGGGGGTTGAACCCAGGGTATTCAACTGGAGAATCTGGGGGTTGAACCCCCAGGGCATTCATCTGGAGAATCTGGGGGTTGAACCCAGGGCATTCAACATGGAAGAAAATGTGCTGTTCCACACAACCTTGTCTCTGCCTTAAAGCAAGGGAAAAAAATCCAGAAAGGTGAACTGGCTGGAGTGGGCACTGTTTTTGGGGAGCAGTGCCACGAGAGATTCCTTGTGCTTTTGGAAGTTTTATGCTCTGTAAAGCAAGACAGTTCCCAGAGACATGCTCTACAGATATTGAGAGGTAAGTGTATTGGTGTTGAATATATGGAGAAATTGTCAACCCTGTGGAGAGAAAAATCACATTTATGAAAACAATTCCCCGACGTGATTTTATCTCTTTCCTTCAGATTTTGACTGCCATTATCTTGAAGTACAGAAAATGCCATTTTCCTGCAGAATACATTTGTTTTTCAGGCTGCTCAGTACAATATCTTAACAAGATGAGACAAGTGTCCTTTTGGTGGACGTAATGGTGTGCACAAGAGGGGCTATTTGGCTAATCAAAGTCAATCCTGCTCTTTCCACTTAACCAAGTGAATTGTGTTCTGAAGATAATATATGATAGGGAGCTCATTGTAACTCCTAAATGGTCAGTTTGTTCAGCATAAATGATGTCTCAAAGCAGGGTTGTGGCTGATTGGTAGAGTGTGTTTGAAGGACCCCTGGCCTCAGCCGTAATTTATCAGAGGCCAATTTGGCTGCCTTCCCTTGGACTCAGACTATGGGTTAGCGAGCCCCACCCTATTCCACCTCTTCTCCTCTTGCTCTGTTCCTTTCTGAGCTGGGAGAAAGCGTCTGCCTAACTCTTAAAGGGTTAGCTCAGCTGCCATTCTTTCTCCAGGTGCCAGGTTCATATCTAGAACTAGTCAGTATAATGTTGGATTAGGATCTGAGAGATTCCTTTGAAATCCTGGGTTACCAAGGAAAGTTGAGAGGTGACCATGGACCAATCACTCTTTCTCAGCTTAACTTCAGGGTTGTTGTGAGGATAAAATGGAACAGGGATTAATTAAACTGCTTTGGGTCCCCACTGAAGAAGAAAGTATGGCATAAGTATCCGAATGAATAAAGGTCTCAGAGCTGTCCATTGATTTGTCACCTAAGTAATTTCCACTGTGTGTGTACGTCCGTGGGTAAAGGTCAGTCCATCTCTGTGAAGCTGCATGATTGTGATTGCACTCATATGCAGATACCTCATGGTACAATTACTGGTAGTATATGAAAGTACCCACCATTAATTCAATATATCACCAAGCTTAGTGGGGCTTAGTGTTAGAAATGTTGGAGTCCTGGTTTGGGCAGGGGAATATAATCTAACAAATAACTTTGAAAGTGAGGAGGGCAGTGTGTTCTCTTAATGCTTGTACTCATGTATAGACACAATGAGGAAAACAGAAGGAGTGATGGTGATAGGGCGGTGGCAGCAGTGACCACAGGGGATGAGGGGGAAAGGTAGGGTTGCCAGTTCTGGGTTGGAAAATACCTGGATATTTTGGGGGTGGAGCCTAAGAAGGGTGGGGTTTGGAGCAGAGGGGGACTTCAGCAGAGCATAGTGCCATATTCTTCAAAGCAGCCATTTTCTCCAGGTCAACTGATCTCTGGCCCTTTCCGCACGGCAAAATTAACACGGGGTGCAGCCAAGATAGATGGTGCAGCCCCAGCCCCTTTGCACAGCACTGGGCAGCTGGCCCCAGAGCCAACGCGGTTGGGCGATGCGCCTTCACATGGAGGCGCATCTGTTATGGCTGTCCCTGATTGTTGTGTGGACAAATACTTATTTAGCAGAGTTAATGCAATAATGAGGCAGAGACCAGTTGCTTTACTGAAATAAACTTTACTTACTACAGGGAAGGGAAACTTGGAAGAAAAACAATAAATATCTTTCTTACTAGCTAGCACCAACAGCCAGCTTGCTGCTTAGACTATTACATGGCTACTAAGCTATAGACTGAACTCAACTGAGCTGAGTGGACTGACTAACTGAGTGAGTGAGTGATCACGTGCAGAGTGCAACACAAAGAAGATATATCTAAAGCCTACGTGCAGACCTGCATGTAGCCCACCCAACCAATAGGTATCAATTACCTGGTCACTGACTTCTGACCTCACTAACTAATTAGCATGCAACAATTAACTCCTTCATTACTGGATTGTGTGACTGGCACTTGCCAAATCCCATCAAACCCCTTCTCAAGTGACAGTTTCACAATCATTAATCAAGCATAAACTTTCACGAAGATTCTTGAACTTCATCGTGTTCAGTGGCTTGGTAAAGATGTCAGCCACCATCTCTTCTGTACGACAGTAGTTGATGTTGATCAGTCCATCTTCTGACATTTCTCTCAAGGAGGTGATTTTAACTACAATGTGTTTGTTTCCTTTCTTAATGCTCCCATTGTCCACTAGGGCAATGCATGCTTGATTGTCCTCATACATAGTGATTGGTAAAGTCTCATCCACACCAAAGTCCAATAGCAAATTAACGATCCATTCCAATTCCTTGCAGGCATCACAAGCAGAGACGCATTCAGCTTCAGCCGTTGATTTTGTAACTATAGTTTGCTTTTGACTTGTCCAGCTTATTAAATTGTTACCATAGAAGAAAGCATTTCCACTTGTAGATCTGCAGTCATACTTCTGTTCTGCCCAATCAGCATCCATGTATCCCACCAGTCGTGGGTTATCACAGGGCGAAAACTTTAGTTTAAAGTCCACAGTGTCAGCGAGATATCTTGCCATTCTCCTGACAGCTTCCCAATCGTGGTGACAGGGTGAATTTGTCTTTCTGCTTAGAATTCCAACAGCTGATGCTATATCAGGCCGTGCGATATTACTTATGTATAAAAGTTTTCCAATTGCTTCTCTGTAGCAATGGCCATCTTCCAGTGGTTCACCGTCATCTACACTCAGGTATCCAGGATCCATTGGAGTGCTTGCTGCTTTGGCAGTTTTCATGTTCATTGAATCAAGAAAGTCCAGAATTTTGGATTTCTGGTGAATAAGAATACTCCCATCTTGGACTCTCTCTATTTGTATTCCCAGATATTGCTTTGCTTCTCCCAGCTGTTTGACTTCTACAGACTGGTTCAAGGTATTGGCTATTTCTGCCGCATCTTCACAAGTCTGGCAACATACTAGAAGATCATCCACAAAAGTTAGCACATACTGGTACTGTCCATCTTTCATTCTGGCGAACAAACATGGATCTGCTTTTCCTTGTTTAAATCCTTGATCTTTGAGTAGTTGTTTTAGAGTATCATACCAAGATTTTGCTGCTTGACGCAAACCATAAAGACTTTTCTGGAGTCTACATACAAGTTGATTGTTCTTGGGTTGCTGTAATCCCTGTGGTAATTCCATAAAAATCTCCTCTGATAATTTTCCATTCAAAAAGGCAGTTCTTATGTCCAAATGCTGCATTTGCATCTTTCTTGAGGCAGCAATGCTCAAAAGTGTTCTTACAGTTGAAAAGCTCACAACTGGTGCAAAAGTTTCAAAATAATCTTGTCCAGGTTTTTGGCTGTAGCCTTTTGCCACGAGGCGAGCTTTATATTTCTCCATGCTTCCATCTGCACTACGTTTAATTTTAAAAATCCACTTACACCCCACTGCTTTTCTGTCAGGGGGCAACTTGGTCAGAATCCAGGTTTGATTCTGCTTCAGGGAATTGAGTTCATCTTGTACTGCTTCCATCCATTTATCTCTTTCAGAGGCTGGTAACTGCAACATCTCTTCCCAGCTCGTGGGCTCAATTGCTTCATACCGCATTCTGGTATGGAGAACATAGTCAGTGTATTTCGTGGGCTTTACACCTTTGTTTGCTCTGTTTGACCTCCTCACAGCAGGTAAGCTCTCTTCCTCCTCTGGTCTCTCCTCTCCTGCTCCCCCTTCTGGTTGGTTAGCCTCCTCAGCGCATGTAGCCTGAGTGGCTGCCAACTGGGCTGTGGGATCTTCAGGTATCTCACGAGACCATTCATTAAAGCTTACTTCTTCCTCCTCATCAGGGACTGGCTCCCTTTCTGTGGGGTCAACAGGCTTAGCTGCATTCAAAACAGTTCTTTCGTCCACATAAACAACATTCAAAACTTCCACTTTAAAAGTCTCTGGATGCATTACTCTGAAACCTTTAGAATTTGGATTGAAGCCGACCAGAACACCAAGCTTAGCTCTCTGGCCTAGTTTTCCTCTCTCTGCTTTGGGGATGTATGTATAGACTTTTGCCCCAAAAGGCTTCAGGTGCTTTAGGCCTGGTTTCTTTCCATGCCACATCTCAAAAGGACTCTTGTTAGTTGATCTACACAAACTGCGGTTATAAAGATAAGCTGCAGTATTCACTGCTTCTCCCCAGCATGGTTCTGACAGATTTGTCTGTGTTAGGAGACAGCGTGCAGCATCCATCAAAGAACAATTGAATTTTTCTGCCACTCCATTGTGGCAAGGAGAATATTTTACTGCTCTGGCATTCTGCACCCCTTCTGACTCCAAGTATCTTTGGAACTCATTGCTGCAATACTCAGTCCCATTGTCACTGTACAAAACTTGTGGGTCTCTGCCAAATTTGTTTTTCACAGCAGCAACATAATTCCAAAACTTGTCTGGGACCTGGGAAGGGAAACTTGGAAGAAAAACAATAAATATCTTTCTTACTAGCTAGCACCAACAGCCAGCTTGCTGCTTAGACTATTACAGGGCTACTAAGCTATAGACTGAACTCAACTGAGCTGAGCGGACTGACTGACTGAGTGAGTGAGTGAGCACGTGCAGAGTGCAACACAAAGAAGATATATCTAAAGCCTACGTGCAGACCTGCATGTAGCCCACCCAACCAATAGGTATCAATTACCTGGTCACTGACTTCTGACCTCACTAACTAATTAGCATGCAACAATTAACTCCTTCATTACTGGATTGTGTGACTGGCACTTGCCAAATCCCATCACTGATCCTATGCAGCCAATCACAGACGACCCCCACAGCCATACCAGGTTGGTGCTCTCCTGTGTGGCTACACAGAAGAAGGGCGGGGGGGGGGGGGGGAGGAGGGAACAAGAATGCCACAGCTGAGAGGCCCATGCAGGCCATTCTCTCAGTAGTGGCTCCAACCTGGCCTTCCCCAAAAGAATCGTGAATAATGCGATTGCCATTTAACCCGCTCTGTGGCCATTAGCGTGGGTGAGGTGCGGGTTAGACCTGTGTTTATTGGCCCATGCAGAAAGGGCCTCTGTCATGTAGAAAAGAGATGTAATTCTGAGAGATCTCAGACTGGCAACCTTGAGGTTCCTGTACTATTTGATGCTGATGTAGTTGTGTCCTCTTTTGGAAACAACCTTGTCTTTGTTGTGGAAGAATTCTGCTTCATTGTAAGCTGCTGTGAAGACTGCAGCTGAAATGAGAAATATATGAAGTATTTTTAATGAATATGCAAACTTAGTTGCTTACACAGTTAGACAATCTTTTGACCCCTCAGTTTTGTCGCCTTTAAAATGCCTTCCTTCAGGTTATGCAGCTACGGTTTTTCATAAAGCCTCTGGTAATGTTGTACTCTCTTTTTGTGATAACAGACATTGGCCTAAAAAGGGAGACTCCAATGACATTACAGGAAGGCAAAGGAGCCTGTCGTGTAAATGATCGTTGAAGAGTCCATTATGAATGATATTGCTGATGTTGGTTTGATGTCGAGCTGCTCTACTTATTGGCGCCTGGAGGCAGACAGAGAGCTTCTGTCAAATCCAATCGGCTCACACAGCCAGTGACCTTTGCGCTAGTCTAGTTTGGTCTTTGCTATACATAGGTGGCCTGATGCAGCCGGCATAAAAGGCTAACAGTTAGACGGCCCCCTCTGCTCCACTCCTGAAACATAAGCAAAATCAGCCTCACTCTCCAAGGAATGAATGAAATATTGCAAAGGCATTTGTCTTGTGCAGCTTGATGAAAGTTAATGTTTCCCGCTGCAGTGGACCTGGGAATGAGAACCTGGGATTTTTCATTTCATCCCCACTGCTGTGCTTAAGCACAACTTTCACACTTTTAAAAAGGAAGCCATGATTCATTTGACATTCAAAACCAGTAGTAACTTTGGAGGTATTTATTTATACTCAAATCTGAGCTAAGGAAGACTATGGGTGGTTCTGCCTAGGCAAAACATAACAGATTAAGGTGTGTGAAAAAAGCATTGTGGGGGAGAAGTTCCCACACAACTCACTTCCCAAATGCTTCTAACCCATTTTATTTTGCTGAACGTGGGTTAAATGAAAGTAGACCTTTTTTCTTTTAACCTGGGTTTCACATGCTTCCTGTTCCCTGTGTGAACCTCAGCAAGCAGGAAGTATTCTATCTCTCCCCCCCCCCCCCGATCTGTCCACCATTATGGTGGATTCTGTAGGCAGCCACCATTTTGTGCTGGTATGTTTGTGGGGGGATTCTTGGGTTGGAGGATTCTTGAGTGGGGGAATTCTTGGATGCATGTTTCACAGGGAAACAAGGCATTCCCTGTGTGAAACATCCCCCAATGATCCCAGATGGCCCCTGCACCCGCTGCGCAAATGGCAAGATAGGCAATACAGGTTCATTTAACCCATTTGCATTGTCTGTGCAGAGTCAGCCTATATGGGCTCCTCCAAAAAGAGACTGCCAGCTGATCAGGAATGGCCTGATCCTGTTGTGCTTTCATCTAATAGTCAGAAATACAAGAGATGACTACTCTTCTTCCCAGTTTCCAACCATTATGTTTTAGCTCTGTGGTTGAAAGGGCCATCAAGTTGCAGCTGACTTATGGTGACCCCCATAGGGTTTTTAATGCAAGAGACAAACAGAGATGATTTGCCATTATGTGGCTCTTCTTTGCAACCCTGGTAATCTCCCATCCAAGAACTAACCAAAGCTGACCCTGTTTAGCTTTCGGGATCCAAGAAGATCAGTTTCAACTCAGCTGTGCAGGTCAGTGCATGTTTTATCTTGACTTAGCTGAACAAACAGCTTTTGCACTAGTTTGTTCTCATGTACTGGGAGGATCCAGCCCCCTCCTCAAGCTGAGACCCCTAAGAAAAGAAGGTTCCCCCTTTTTCATCTGGACTTAGATGTTTTAATAAGCACCCCCTTTTAGAGCCTATGGGCCAAGGGGAGTCCCAGAAAAGCACTTGGGTTCAGCCATGACACTGGAGAGTCCCAGGGAAGAGGAAAGATATTCTTGAAGCTGTTGTCATGGATAGGGAGGAACATGTGTACATGAGTGAGGGACCCACCTCACCTGTTCACCATTCCTCCTCCTATGTGAGGTAACTGCCACCACAAGTTCTGACCTTCTACTTGTCTGCCTGCAGTTTGAGGTGCAGCTAAGGCTGATTGCATATATGAGGGCCATGTAACATTTCTTGTTCCCACTCCTCTTTCTCCTGCCTGCTTTCCAACCAAGCGCAGCCAGGAGTTTGTACCCTTTGCACAAAATAATAGCCAGGGACAAAGGTGAGTACTTCGAACACAGTTGGAACTCTTCAGAAGCAAATATCTTTATTTACCAAAAACACAGTCACCATTTAATAGAACACAAGAGCACTGGAAATCTGCATCAATCCAAAGTATTAAACAAACTAAGAAAAAGACAAATATGAGGCTCACAGAGTTGTGCAACTCATTTGATTTGCCTTGACATTCCCTTCCTTGAAATGCACGCAAGTTTAGTGGAATGCTAAAAATATAGGATAGTGAATATAAACTTCACTCTATTTCCTTGCTTGTGGTATAGTGGTTAAGAGGGGTGGATTCAAATCTGGAGAATCTTCTTGTGAGTGGTGGACTCTTTATCTGGTGAACTAAATTTGTTTCCCTGCTCCTGCAAATGCAGCCTGCTGGATGACCTTAGGCTAGTCACAGTTCTTCAGAACTCTTTCAGTTCCATCTGTCTCACAAGGTGACTGTTGTGGGGAGACGAATGGAAGGACCTTGTAAACTGCTTTGAGTCTCCTTACAGGAGAGAAAGGCAGGGTATAAATCCCAAACTTTTCTTCTTCAGCTCTTCTGGTCCTCCAATCCTGGCTTATGTGCTTCTGACCAAGAGTCCAAACCTTTTAACCTTTCCTGTCACAGCTGGTCATATTTTCCATTGCTCTAATGTGAGTTTTGGAGTGGCTCCCTGTATTGATTATTGTACATTCTCATCTCCAATTGACTTAGGGTGCACATCTCAAACTTTTGCAGCCAACTTTGGTCAGCCAAATCTCCTCAGGAAGTGAATGGACACTGAGTTAGAAGTATTCTATAGAAATCAGATCTCATGGTAAAAATGGTACTAAGTATTACAGCAAGTTGTCGGATTGGGTGGCAACAAAAGAGAGAGGCATTGGCCTTTCAAAGGCACCTTTTTAAGACAGAGGATGGTAGTTGAAATGGATCTTTAGTCTGGTCGAGCAGTACTGTTTTAGTGAAAAGAATGTAAAACTAGCTTTCATCATCCTGTTGCCCAGAGCAGCTTAGTAGGTCTGCTTTACCTGTAATCAAAAGAATGATCAATGGAAAAATATGTCAAGGTTTCTCTACCCTCTTGCTTTGCGTATTTCATCTCTGCAGAGTTCTATAGACATGCTTCAGAAATCCAGCTGATGAAAGAAAAGGAGAAGAATCATGTACTACTTAAAAAGCACAATGTGCCCCAGTCTGTTGTGCCCTGCAAGTGATTGTCACAACATTTATCATCCCTACATCATATTAAAAATGATCTTAAAGGAACAGTATACTTTCATAATACTGTTCACAAGTTAGAACAAGATGCTGTCTCAGTGCATTTAATTCCTCCCACCCTGCTTTTTAGCCTTTTCTTGAATTACTTCTTTGGATTTTATGTTTTTGTGTGTGTGTGTCTGTCTGATGCTGCTCTAATTTTTTTTAAAAGGTGTTTCATGATTGTTGTTCTGGACACACTTTTATCATTTTATGTTGGTTTTATTGTGCCTGTTTTTAAAAATACTTTTTAATTGTCTGATTAATTTTAGTTGAATTGTCAGAGTTGTGTAAATTGCTCCCAACATTTTTGGGAGAGGCAGTGAAAAAATGATTTAAATAAACAAATGAGACAATACAGATTGCACAAGCATTGAGAAGTGCAGCTCACAGGCCATGAACATTTGTAACAGAGCTTTTGAAAATCAGCATGTTCTCTGGTTAATCAGAGATGCCTACTGACCAGAAAACCAAGGAGACAAGGCTATTCTCAGTTGCTGTTTTTATATGCTGTACTCCTTAGGTCAAAGGAGGGCACCAGGGTATAGTTTGATCTTGTCAGATCTCAGAAGCTAAGCAGCCTTGATACTTTGAAGGGAGATTTCCAAGGAAGACTCTGCAATGGAAGGCACTGGCAAACCACCTCTGCTTCCACTTGCCTTAAAAGCACCTTACAGTGGTTACGATAAGTGATCTGTGACTTGATAGCATTTTACACACACACACACACACACACACACACACACACACACACACACACACCCCCCTTAGATGCGTATATAGCTTTGTTCCTTTATCTGCACCCAACCTACTGCTCTCCTACCATGGACCTAGTTCAGGCTCTGCCCTCTGGGTTATGAAGGTTTCATTCTAGTCTCACCAAATGCTTCTATTTCTGCCCTAAGAAATAGGGGAATCTGGTTTAAACATTACAGTGCATTTTAGCTATTTAGATACAGAGACATTTGAACAAACTAGTCCAAATATTTCCAGTTTTGTTCCCTTAAAATCTAAGCACTTTGAGAATGCAGTTCTTCTTGCTTAAAATAATTGATCATGCTATGATCTTTACATTTGGAAGTCATCTTTGCTGTCTTTTAAATAACGCAAGTGAAGTGTCTTAATTTCCAGAAAAGTTTGTGAGGCAGAGAGAACTCTAGATTGATTTCCAGTGATTAAGCTTGTTTATGTAACTCTTCCTGTTGGCAATGAACAGCTGATCTAATTTGGGCTATCTAAATGCTAGAGAAAAATGAATGCATAATGAGCATATGGGGCAATTCAGAACAGTGTTAAACCCAATGTTAACTGCTGCTTATGTGTTCAAGGTGTGTCCGAAGCCTGTTTCAGGAATTACATTTGACTTCACAATCTACAACAGTGGTGGCAAACCTATGGCATGGGTGCCAGAGATGGCACTCAAAGGCCTTTCTGTGGGCACGTGTGCACAGAGTTCGTCATGTGGGGGGACTTCCCCCCCACACACATCTAGGCTGGCCTGGGCCACTGGACTTGATGTGCATGCACCTCAGCGAGCAGGGAGGACTTGGCTGGCGGGCCTGGTGCCTATGCTCCAGATGGCTGCTGCCCAGGGCGGGGGGGAGCAGAGATGCTAGAGAGGCGCAGAGTGACACATGTGGGACTTGCTGGCCCCTGCTTGAGGGGGTTATTCAGGTTAAATTGCTGCATTGGCACTTTGCGATAAATAAGTGGGTTTTGGGTTACAATTTGGGCACTCGGTCTCAAAAAGGTTCGCCACCACTGATCTATAATTTCTGTTTTGTCTAGAAGGGCAATGGATATATCTTCCAGCTTCAGGACATGTACTGAGGCTGAAGATGTGTATGTTATTCCTTTCAGACAAAATGGTAATTGCACATGTTGGGAGGATCACATGTGGCGCATTCTGCCTGTACAAAGGGTAACACAATGGAAGAGGGCTCTAGAGACGGCCTTCCAACATAATAGATACTAGTGGTAGCCAAAGAACTTGTTCACAGGACTTGGCCAACCATACTTCAGACAATGCAGGTTTCTAAAACAAGGTCCCAGAACACAATGAGACACATAATACGAGTGGACACAATATTTTTTATTTGGCAAATTTCGGGTTTGGGTTTTAAAAACCCAGAAGTTTTCGATAAAGCCAAATAAAGATGATAACTATCCCGAACCCAAATATTAACAAATAAAAAAAGATTGTGCTTCCCGCCTTGCACCATTTCTCAAGTCCGCATGAACTTGGGAAACAGCAGCGTTGGTGGAGTGAGGTGAAGGGAGAACTTCAACCAAATTCCTACACTTTGCTCTCCCTGTCGCAGTTTCCCAAGTCTACATACAGCCAGAAAATGGCCGCGAGGAGAGCTTCAACTGAATGCTGGACTCCAACGTTCAGTTGAAGCTTTTGCCCTCCCCTCCCCAGCCCCCAAAAGCTGAATCATGTTTTTTAAAATTGGTAAATAATTGTTTATCAGTAAATTTTAAAAATCCAAAAAAACTGATATGGTTTTTTTCAGGTTTTTCAGGCGATTTGGCTTTATAAGTTACCATGGTTTAAGATGGTTGTTTGGGAACATGTCAAAAAAGGCATGAAAGGTAAGAACACTTCCTTTAAAAGGCTTTAGACTTGTTCAAATGAGATAACCAAAAAGAGCACAGGTCCAGGCAAAACAAACGTAAGCTGACCATAAAATAAGCAAAAAGAGAAAGAAGAACACATTGCTAAATCCATTGCGACAAACAATAGCCATATTTTCAAATATATCAGAAACAGGACATGGTTGAGCCATTAGATGACAAGGGAGTTAGTGGACTGTCTATGGAAAACAAGAAAATGGCTGAGAAAATTAAAAAAAATTGCTTCCATTTTCACCATTGAAAATGTAGGCATGTGACCATATTAGAGCTGCTGTGTTTTGGGCAACGGTGTTTGAAGAACTGAATCAAATAGAGGAGAATTAAAAGTTCATAAGTTTTTGAGTCCAGATTAGGCTTGCTAGTCCTCCAGTAGGGGCTCATTTCTTCCATGTGATTTAAAATTTTTTTAAAGGCCACCTGTCTGACTGCATAATGACACTCTAAAGAAAATTTGCAACTGATTCCTACAGCTCTGAGTAGGAATCACTGTCAACCCCCTACTTCCACCACCAGGTTTCCTGCTGGTGTGTACCCAATGGTTCTCAAAGCACTCAGATTTGAAATTGTCAGTCTTCTAATCACTGTTTGTAATTTGTTCCTAAAATTGGCCTCCCTCCTGGAGGATTGGAAAGTAGAAATGTAACACTAGCTTTGTAGAAATAAGTCCAGAGGAAATCCAGGAAGTTACAGGCCAATTATTCTAAAATCTGTTCCTACTCATAGAACATAGAATTTATCATTAGTTAATATCTGTTCTGCCAAAACATGCTCCCTTCTCCCTTTCTTTTCTCCCATTTCTCTTTCCCCCCATTTCTCCCCACTTTCTTTTTCTTACCCCCCTCCCTATTTCTCTCTCTTCCCATTTTTCTCTTCCCCCCTTTCTCTCTCTTTCCCCATTTCTCTCTGGATGGAGGATACACTACTGAGCAGTAGTGTGTGAGAACAAGATCTTGGGATACAGGTGAACAGTTAGTTAAATATGAGCAGTCAGTGTGATGCAGTGACAAAAAAGGCTAATGCGATCTTGGGGTGTAGCAATAGGGGCATAATATCCAGATTGCAAGAGGCTGAGGGGGTCAAGCTTGAGCGCTTGCCCCGGGTGCCATTTTCCATAGACATGCCCCTGGAGCAACCTCCCCAGCTGGAGGCTGCACAGGGAGAATGGATAGACAGAATGGTAGCTCAGCTCAACTGAGGACATTTCACAGCAGGAGGATCCTGTTTAAACAAAAGAAATTGGGAAAACCCCTCTGCTAAGCTGACAATCATGGGGTAAAAGCACTGCATGATGAAGGGCCAATGTTTAAAAGCAATTCAACATAGTTGTTCAGCCTAAACAACATGCATTTGTGAATGCATTGGATGTAACATACAAGAGCTGCAGTACTGTTGCAGGTGAGACCCGATTGACAATTTTAATGTACACTAATGGGATACACACTGACATTGGGGTGCGTTTATCCAGTAAATCGCTCTGGCCTGACATCAGAAATCATCTAATATAATGATAAAAAGCTCTTCCAAAGGCTAAAGTGATTCAGCTGACAAACTGGCAATTACTCCCACAGACTCTCCAGGCCTGTCTCTAAATAAAACATTTGTTAAAACCCTCCACTGTGTGCCTTGTGTCACCTGCAGCAAGATGAATGCCACAGCGCATTCCTTCAGAAGCTCTCCCTGCAAAACATTTCAGACTGTTGGAGCCATCAAAATGCATGCCTGGAATTTTTGCAGCCATGAAAGCTTAATTTTGCAATGACTAATGAACGTTAGTTAATAAACCACTTATCTTATTATGTAGTTCGATTTATCCTTTAATTTCCCCCGTTTTAATTTCAGTAATGTATATTTAAGGTTTGATTAAATTAATCTCAGATTTAAAATGTATCTTTGAGCGCTGTTGTTCAACACAGACAAACACCATTGGATGTTATTTATTTTTCTTCCATATTGGGATGCTGTCTTATTTATATTTTGGACTCTGGATTAACAATTGAATTGGTTAGGAGCATGATGACCTAGTACAAAATGCTGAGCTGGTAGAAAGCACATCTGACAAGAGTTATTAGATACAGATAACTAAGTGAAACCACAGAGGTCACAAACAGTATACCTTTGATTACCGGATGTTGGGAATTAGCATGGGGGGGTGGTTTTCTTGTCTTCACTACCACCTAATACCGTGGTGGTGAACCTTTGGCACTCCAGATGTTATGGACTACAATTCCCATCAGCCCCTGCCAGCATGGCCAATTGGTTTGCCACAGCGGAAGTTATTAGGTTCCATAGTAGAGCTGCCTGAATGGATATAGGGGCAGAGTTTGGAGTATGGGTTTGATGCTTTGGTTACACTTTGGTTACACTAAGGTTTGGTGCCTGGGCTTGGTATTACTTTGGTTACATTATCATGAACAAGATGAAGGGAATATACTCCTTTGTAAAAGGGGTGCTTTTGTCTGTTCAGTTCATCCGCTTGACATCTGCTGTATAAGTGTCATTTTATCACCCTCCTTCTGAAAGATCTTTGCTGGCTGCTTGTCTGTTTCTGAGCACAATTTGGTGCTGATTTGTACCTTTAAGGTATCTGTCAAATGCTCTTCCCTTTGAGGTTGCCTGGTACCAACCCTACTAGGTACCAGACCAAAATGTTTCTTTTAATCTATTCTTTTAATGGTGAGGTTTGAGCTTATAAAAATATTTACTTGTGTTTGTTTATTTAGTATACTTTTCCCCCAATTTTTCTCACTAGAGGGGACCCAAAGCAGCTTACAAAACATCTATCTTAAACAAATACATCATATATAAACCAAAAAAAGTAAACGAAACATTCTAGGCAGATGTCCAGCCTGCCAATATTATTGGCTGAGGCCACAGGCCATAATCCATAGGCTAAGAGACCTTCAGCTCACAGCCCTGGGCAAACCCAGACTATAATAAATACTTGCAGACTATAATAAATACTTGCAGAAGAAAGAAAAAAAGACTCTACTAGTTGTTTCAAATTGGCAGCCATTTCCGCTCGATTTCTCCTGCAATTTGTTATCAGAAATGTTTTTAGAGTGTTCTTTTAAGACTGAGGTCTGCCTTATGAAGATTGCAAGTGGGGACCTGTGGTCCTCCTGGGGGATCCCTTTCCCCTCTTATCATTCTTCTTCACCCCAATGCTGCCTGCTGAAGCTCCCAGTCACCTCTTCCCCATTTCTGCTGCTGCTACAAAGTCCATGCGGCTCCCAGCCACCCTGCAATGTCAGCAGCAGTGAGCTCAGCACTGCTCTTCGCTTCCTCTGCCAAATTGCTGCAGATTCCTTTCCCCTCAAATGGCGCAGCTGCATCCAGGCCCAGCAAGGTTCCTAGTCTCTGTTGACAGGATCTCTATGGCTCTCCCCCCCCGCCCCACCACACACCATCACCACCACCGCTGCTCCTGGGACTGGCAAGGTTTCCAGCTGCTGCTGCTGAGGAGGAGGAGGTTAGCTTTTACACTGCCTGCACATGTGCAGAAAATGCTTTCTGGATTTTCGACTGGATTTACACACACCCCAACCGTAATTTTGTTAAGGATTTTGAGTTTTTCTGCAAACCTGGGGAGGGGGCAGGCTTGCAAAAGTATCTGTTTTCTTTCTGTCTGGCCCTGATAGGCAAGTTTAGCTATCTTCAGATGGCAGCCACATATGGTTATGAGATTAATAGATATAACACTGCTAAATATTTACTGTACTTGATGGCCGTTTTGTTTTAACAATTTGTTAATTTTAATTATTATTTTTTGTACTTTTATCATATTTCACTTTGTGAATTGTCTTGAGCAGGTTCCCTGGAGAAGCAGCTTATAAATGTTCTTGATATATAAACTGATACTTTCCTCAAATTGCCTAGCATGGGCATCCAAGGCAAAGCAGCCACCTAAACCCACAATATAGAAAGATTGGGATCCAATGTCCTTTGCACACATGGAACTCTCTGCAGGCTGTTCTATGTCAATGAATATTCCATATGTGCAGTGGAACTATGTACATGAATAATTCCGCAACACTGAAGAGAATAAGACAGCCTGTGTTCCCCTTTTCATTGAAGTCTTTTTAAATGAACTATGGAGTTCATAGAAATCATATAAACCATAGAAACATAGTCTTGGAAGGGACCCCCAGACTCATCAAGTCCAGCCCTCCCCTGAAAATTCACAGCTGCCCCCTTTCATACCAGTGACTCAGTACTCCATGCCCAGAAGATGGCAAAAATAGAGTTTACAAGAATAAATGATGGTGTTTACAGCAATCATCCCATGTAACAACATGGCCAGTTCCTTGGTAGGTCTGTGAAATGTGCAGGACTTCTAATCTTTCTCAGAGCAAGGACATTGCCTTGCCTTAGGACACAAACAACTTTTAAACACCAAACAAATTAAATTTGCTGAGAGAGTTTAAATAATTCATGGGTTGGCAGGGGACAGTTTTCAAGAAAAGCGAACATCTACCAAAGAAGGGGAAAAGACTCTCCATTTAAAAATCCATTATGAGTACAGAAAAAGGTACTTTTGCTGAGCTCTACAATTTAGAACAGACTCTTCAGTATAGGATGACCCCAGAACTAAGTCCAAAAGGCTTGGGCAGCGAACTTTTCAAAAGTTCTTTGAAACTTTCTCAGTCTCATTCTATCTTGTATGGAAACATTAAGGGTGAAAGGGATTTTCAGCGGAGGCATGACTGGGGTGTGGAGGGGGCGTGGCAGGGCGAGGGCGGATGGCATTGCGACAGGGGTGCAGAACACACGCGCGCCCCGGGCACAGTTTCCCCTTGAACCGTCCCTGCCTTCCACTGCCCCTCATACTGCCCTTGGGGGTTCCTCATCCCCTGGGAGAGGAGGGGAGTGGGGAAGCTGCACTTTTGTGTATGGGATTCAGAGGTGGCCACCCATTAGGCAGCCTGAGGAAATTACCTGAGGCCCTAGAGGTGTGGAGGGGCACTAGCCAGACCTGTGCCTCATCACCTCTGTTGTGTGGGGGCTGCAGATAACAGCTGTTTTCTTCCTTCCATTTGAGGGTAGAGAAGGAGCAGGCCCACTGGCCATCTTTCACCTTTCTTCGCTGCTTCACAGGGGAAACAAAACAGGTGCCACTTTCTGCCATATTCTGCTCTTGTAGTGGGGGACGGGGAAGGTCAGTGCTGCTACATGGCACCTCCAGAAAATGAGAGAGGTTTGCAGCAGCATGTGGTGGCCTCTCACTGCATCTTATGGGTGAGGGTATAGAGAGCATGAGCTCTCACAGGGTGCCAAAAGTGCTTGAGCTGGCCCTGACTGGATTTAGATAGTAATGTGTGGGCCACAGGTTTTGGATACATACTGGATGCAGATCCCCCCCCCCCCGAAACTTCCTCTTTGGATGTAAAATATATGCAAATCCAGCCCTCTGTGAAGTAACTGATCCACATTCAGCCACTAAAACATTGGGGTTTAATAATAACAGTATCATTACAGATGCGCATCCCCCTTCCCCTGCGCATGCCCTAAGAAATATCTCTGCTCACGTTTTCTGTTGAAATTCCTTAGACATTGTGCCTCAAGGGTAATGTCTAAATTTGCTTCTAGTTTTGATTTGAATCTGAGAAAGAACCTTGAAGCTCCCTTTAAGATTAACTTCAGGCAAAGTCCCAAAACCGTCTAGAAAGGCAGAATCACTTGAATGTTGCTAGTCTTTTGGCTTCCCTTGATAATTAGATGGAGGAAGAATCCCTTCATTCTATTTACTTTGTCAAAATGTCGTTAGGGTATCCAGGGACAGGCCTGCTGCCTGCCTCCCACCTCCAGGCAGCCTACCCTCTTCTTGTCACAGATACCCACTCAGGGACCCTGAAGCACCCCATAACCAGCAGTCCTGATCTTGGATTAACCAGCAGAAGCAGGGACCTCCGGGAAGCCAGAAGCTGGGAGAAACTGCAGAGAACTGGCAGGAGGGCCTGGGCAGCAAGAGCAAATCTCATCAATTCCAGAGAAAATGGTAGAAATAAAACAGCTCTAGCCAATTTGCAATCAGCAGCCCACTGCAGCCGTAGAGAATGGGGTGAGACTGGCACAGCCCCAACCAGGCTGCAATCAAGGAGGAAGGCCAGGAAAGCTGAAGAGCCAAGCCCAGGCTGGCAGAGCATGACAGACAGCTCACCAGCCCTAGGAGGCTGCAGCAGGGCACTCCCAGGAGGGAGGTAACATCCCAAGAGTGATAAAAGGGAGTCAGGGAAAGAGGGAGGAGATTGGTATGACACAGGGACTAAAGCTTACAAGAGTGCTGTTAACTACCAGACAAAAGTAAAGTGCTCATGAACCCAAGCCAGAGTCACACCTTGCTCATTCCAAAAATGTAGCCAAGCTCCCACAAGGCCAAAGTAGCCTACCCTGCTGAAGGTGCGTTCACATAGGCTGTATGCCAATAAAGGCTTGTGTGTTGCATTCACATAGGGATTCTAATGCTTGTGTCCAAACCAGACCAGGAGGGTTGGAGGTTTTTTGGTGTGGAGAGGTCTTTTTTAGATGTAAAGAACAAAAAGTTGCTGTTCTACATTCTGCCAAGATCTGAACCAAAGTCACTGACATGCAGCCAGTTATGTATGCCTCCTTGGCAAGCAGACAGTCAGGTTTAATATGGCTTCTGAGTAGCTGTTAATATTTATTTATTTATTTCTGCCTGAGAGATGGAGCATGAACAGGATCAGTGTGTTGAAGTAGCAAACCAGATCTTCAAAGCTGCCTATAGCCAAGTGCTTCAAAATATATTGCGGAGCTCCAGCCGCCAACCAATTTGGCAAGCTATCAGCTGAAGCAAAGTGTTCCGGCTCAGTGGTCCTTTCTCCTGCTGTCTGCTTGTGCAGCATCACCTGTAGCTGCATGCAGAGATGTCTGTGCATTCAGAGCAGGGGGAAGCATAGTAATGAACTAAACTCCGGATTGGCAATTGTCACTCCTTTGCTGCATTCTACGCTCTTTTCAGGGCTGTCAAGAAGTGCGAATGAAATAAACCATGCTGAAACAGCCCATGTTTCACAGGAGAAAGAGATCTAAAGCCGTTTCTGTAGGAAACTGCAGATTGCCCAGGGGCACTGATTGTTAAAAAAAAAAGAAGCAGCCCAGAAAATGTGGTCACGTTAACACACACTCACTAAGCTCAAGATAGAGATCTTGATTAATGTAGATTACAATTGGGGTTGCAGAGGGCATCTCCCCCTTTCTCTCTGAAAGCCCACATACCCTTTCCTCTCTTCATACTTCATTGTCTCCTTCTTACTGACCAGCCAACCCACCTTTATCTGTTCTTCTGTCTTCAACATTCCTTCCAACCCTTCCCCAGGCAGTGTCTTCCTGTGGTGTCTGCTGGGCTTGGTTCAGTTGCACAGTGAGGGACCTGCAAGGACTTGCAGGGTGACACCTCATTTTCTCCTATATTTCCCTCCCCACACTAGTTTCTCTCCTAGAAACCCCCATAGCTTCAGCTTTCTCTGTTTCTTTCTATCCTTCCGACCCATCAACCAATCTACCATTGATCTGCCACCCATCTTCAGATATATTTATTATTTATTTAGTTAATTTATGCCCTGCCTTTCTCTACAAAGGGATCCAAAGCTGATTGCATCATTTTTTATTTCCTGCATTTTGTCCTCACGACAACCCTATGCAGTACATTTACGCTGAGAGTATGAGCTTCCATGGCAGACTGGTGAGTCAAATGTGGCTCTCCCGGACCCTTGTTTGAAATGCTAACTGCTAAGCCACACAGACTTTTGTGGGGTAGTTGCTGTTGAACAGTAGCAAAAAGCCTATCTTGGGTGAATCATGTGAGTCACATGGTAGCAAGTAACCCAGTCTGCTGGGCTTGGTTACTTGCCCTCATGAGTACCCTCTTAAAGGCCAAAACAGCTCTGGAAAATCCAGCCCCCTTCCACTTGCCTTTTACTGATCAAATGAAGGCTTGAAGCCTGACACTTTTGTGGTGGTTACCTAGCAACGGCTACAAAGGGCACTGGTTTCTTAAAACTGCAGTCATTGCTTCGGTTGCTTGGGGTTTTAAACCCACCCCATGTATGTATAGATTTCAGATTTAAAAAAACCTTGGGGCTTTTTTAGGTTTGTGGTAAGAACTTGTATGTTCATAGCTGTAACCTCTGGATTTAAGTATCCACAGATTTAACCATGTTGAGAATTAGATATTAAGAAAACCCTGGGGAGGGAGGGCTTGGAACCAGTGCGTTCCTACTACTTAGCTAGCACACACAAAAGGCCCCATAAGAGATTCATCTGTAGAACCCAGTTGTTTTTATACCCCACCTCCATTTTAGACTCCCTATGTACTTACATAATTAAAGTCCTAGTTCAGGGGTAGGGAACCTGCGGCTCTCCAGATGTTCAGGAACTACAATTCCCATTAGCCTCTGTCAGCATGGCCAATTGGCCATGCTAGTAGGGGCTGATGGGAATTGTAGTTCCTGAACATCTGGAGAGCCGCAGGTTCCCTACCCCTGTCCTAGTTGCTGTTAACTATGTGTTAGTACAGTTGTTGGAACCCACCAAAGACAGACTGATACAGAAGTGCTAGCCCTGAAGTGTCTCCAGCACTGAACAGAATAACACTTATGAAAGCACACACAGGTTCACAATTTAAAAACTCCAATTAGCAATACCAATAAATAAAAAACTTAAGCAGTCAAATGCTTCAATTTCTGGACTACCTGACTTCAGACTTGCCTGACCATGCTTCTGCCTGCCACCTGCTCTGAGCATGGACTGCCTGACTATGCCATAGCTCATGCCTACCAGCAGCACGGGCTCGCCTTCTCTCATGTGCTCACCAGGACAAACCTTCTTTGATTGCCAAGAGAAGAGAGTCCTTCAGGTGGAAGCAGCCAGTAGCCAATATTTTAAGTATGCTTTCACATCAAGTAGAGTGTTATGAAAAATGTTGCCGCTCATTCAAGGGTAGAGCTAGATAATAGACTTACATCTAAACTGCCTTGCTGTTTATCCTAAAATCAATGTCTTTCAGATTAATTGTGGCCTTAATGATGCTTTTTTCCCCCACCAGCAACCTCGACAAACAGCTGAAGTCAAGCATCAGTCAAATAATTGGGCAATTGCATGGAGAAACAATAGCTAGTACATAGCTTGTAATCCTTAGCCATTTGCCGTATTTGATTCTTGATGGGACTGTGGTTAGGAAGGATCAAATTATACAGATGGGGACCAACTGTTTTAGTGTTTTTGAACGTTTTACCCAATACAAAATGAATATTTTTTTTTATTTGTTTTGTTTTTGGAAGAAATTACTTGGTGGTGAAGATGTGATTTTCTTGAGTGATATAAACATTATTTGGTTCTCTTTGGGACCTGGGTGTGGAGTGGTGGGCTCAATTCTCTTTCATTTGCTGAGCTGAAGGGACACTAGGACATGTGCTTGTGAATGTCCTCTCTTACCCTTTCTCACACTCCCAGTATGATACTGCAAATTAGGACAGGGAATGTTCCCTTGAGAACCACTGCACGCCAATGTTGTTACATGCATAACAATGGTGAGGAACCAATGGAAGATATTGCCTCATGATCTGTTTCTCTTAGGGTGCTCTAGAGCATTTTCTGAAACAAAAGAGCAATTCAGGTTGTGAAGGACTCACTTCATCACTGGGCACTCATCATTTTGTACATCAATCTTTTAATTGTTGCTATATCAAGATTAGTTTTAGAGATCATCTGGGGTACTGTCTGCAAGCATGAGGTCCTGGCTAGTGCTCCTCTGAAGAAGTGGAGGACCTGGTCCAATATCTCCAGGGCAACTCCCATCTTCAGGATCTCTCTGCTGTATTCCTCTTCCACTTGCACTTGTTGCAGGTCATTATATTTTGCCTGTCCCATCATTCTGTCAACTACATTGCATCAGAAGTGTAAGAGGCTTCTCCCTCACTCCATTCTATTCTCATAATAGCCCAAGTGAAATAGTCTGCGGGGCTTGCCACATTGACTTGTGGTTGTAGTAGGATTTCTGGGTTCTGCAATAGTTCTGTTGGATTTGTTGTTTGTTCTTGGCATGGAAGGCATCAGATGTTGCTGCAGGTATTGCTCTTTGCTTTTGCCCTGAGAGAAGAAAGACTCCCTTGTCACTTTGGAAAAAATGAAGGATGAATGGGGCCCCTTATTCGGGTGCACCCATAATTGAACCCCTCTTTGACTCCACTATTTCAAATTAGGAGCCTCTTTCTGTGGACAAGGAGTAACAACTGTGGGGGGAATTTGGTGTTTCTAGCTTTAAAAACAAACCCCAGGCTTTGGATAGACTGTAATGAAAAATAATATTCAATTCCTGAATAAAACCTGATCAGAATACTATACCAGAATACTAAACAGAAATACTTCTGACAACAGCCCAGCTGAAGTGATGCTTTTCAAAGTCCTCTTAATTCAAACAAGGGAGTTAAAGTATGTTTTAGGTCTCTCACACTTTAATCAGTGGTATTTAAAAGTTCTTAAGGCTAGATGAATTATAACAATTTTTTTTAAAAAATAGGCTAAATTATCTGTATAAGCTCCATTTACTTTGAGTTCAGTTGGTTAAATTTGTATGGGAACAGCTCTTTGGGGATTCCAACACAAATACTTTCCCAGACATATTTCACAATCCAGCTGCTCCAGGGGCCAAAGAGGGACTGTGATGGACTTAGAAGTCTTCATACTTGTGGGGGCTGTCCTGCTACCTTCTGTAGAGAAACCATCTTGGGAAATGTGCACCTTGTATGCACAGAACATCCCTTAGGTATGGCATATGGAGTTGTACAAGCTCACGGACTCTGCAGATACTTTATACTAAACCAGGCCATTATTTTATCCAGCTGATGCGGATAAAGTGTATCAGCTGCTTTCTCAACCTGGAGATCTTTCCACGTCCTGTTATCTGAGGCTGCAGATAAATTGTGAGATTTTTTTCACCACCATTCATTTTATTTAAAAGTATCCAAATAGGGCCTTGATCTAGATTGCATTTATGATGCTGGTGTGTGTGTGCCTGTGCAAATTCTTCTCCATTCCATTTCCTGCATAGTAATCTTTCCCTCCCCAGCTACCGTTAGCCCCAGTAGGGAAAACTGGTAGACATCCCTATTGTACCTTTTATACAGTGCTCAATAGTAAATAGATACAGGTAGATGGATTTCGGCCAAGGAAACTTGTACTGGCAAGTGTCAACTACCCACTCTTGCCACAGCCTGTATCCAAATCAAGTCTCTGATGGCTGCTTTTAAATAAAATGTATGGCATTATATCTTATGAAGGTCCCTTTTCTCCCAGAACCATACATTCCCCAAACTCTACCACCAAAATCTCCAGGAATTTTTCAACCCAGAGTTGGTAACCCAGTTTGTATGCATATATCTGGGAATAAGTGGGTATTTATTTTATTTATCTGAAATATTTAGGCTTATCTCCCCTCCAACTGGTTCTTGGGAGGCTTACAAGCAGAATGACACTTGTTGTAAAAACGATCAAACCACACCAGAATCCAGCAGTACTAGGAAAATAAGTCAAAAGACACAACTGTATGGGTTAGGTTAGTTTCTGCCCGCTATCCTGGCTTTGGCACATTCCACGCTCTGGGCCGTATGCCCGGATGGTTGCTGCTCTTTAACCTTGCTGCTTTATGTGTTTGAAGCTTGTTTTCGCTTCTGTCGGGAATTGGCTTGGGAGTTTGGGAGGGGCTGTCTTGTCCGTAGTTTACGCTTGAGCCCGGAAGGTCAGAATCCTCATTGGCGTAGTGATCGCGGAAGTTTATGAAATAAAAAAAGAACTGAACTCAGTTGCTATTTCTCGAGTCCTTTGAGGTTCCTTACAACAACAAAATTGTGAATAGGTTTTAGAGGAAAGCTCTATTAACAGATAATAAAACAACCATCTAATAAAAACATATAAAGGCACAATATATGTATACAGTTCAGTCTGTTAAAAAAACCTTGGGCAAATACAAAATTATGCATGGGGTAGAAATGTTGACAGAGAGAAATTTTTCTCTCTTTTCTCACAATACTAGAACCTGTGGGCATTCATTGAAATGCTGGGGAAAGAATTAGGACTAATAAAAGGAAACACTTCTTCTACTTAACGCGGTGATTGGTGTTTGGAATATGCTGCCACAGGAGGTGGTGATGGCCACTAACCTGATAGCTTTGCAAGGGGCCTGACAGATTTATGGAGGAGAAGCTCATTTATGGCTACTCAATCTTTGATCCTCCTTATCCTGAGACAAAATTAACAGACTTGCTAACAGGCCGCGAGAAGGCCATTGCGTTCACATCCTACATGTGAGCTCCCAAAGGCACCTGGTGGGCCACTGCGAGTAGCAGAGAGCTGGACTAGATGGACTTTGGTCTGATCCAGCTGGCTTGTTCTTATGTTCTTATGTTCTTAAATAAAAATGTCTTCACCTGGTACCAAAAATTCAGTAGAGTTGAGGGTAGCACATCTGAGAGGCTATTCTGAGAAGGCCTATCTTCCTTCCTGGTAGGTATGTAGCAGCCTAAGTTTATTTCATGAAAATTAAGTAAGTATGATTGCTGAAAGTTATTATTGATATTGTCAAAGGCTTTCATGATTGGAATTAACTGGCAATTGTGGGTTTTCTAGGCTGAGTGGCCATGGTCTAATGGGTGGATTCCACACAGGACAAATATAACAACTGCAGGACATCATAAAAATCATTACGGGGGAAACTTCGCACCGGTCCCGTTCCAAAAATAAGTTAGGGCTGTTTGACTCCCCTCAACCTGGGATTTTTGAGAATTGCTAAACCAGCGATCCTTTTGCCCAGTCCAGGGTTGGATGAGTTCCTGTGCAAACACAACAGGCTGGAGATGCTTTATTTTCCTCCCTTCCACCTCTTCACTTTAGGTTTCCCATTAGGCCGGCTAGCACATTGTGGGCAGGTTCCCTGAGTGGCCACCAGTGTGCACAGTTCCCCAAGCACATTTTCTCTTTGTGACAGCGAATATGACTGCTGTATAGATCTACAGCAACACAGTCATTCTTGCCTGGCCTTTGCAGGGAGGTCCCTGTTTTCTGTGGGTTTTTTAAAAACTTGTGGGTTAAACATGTGCAGCTACACAGGCAATTGGCATGGCTGCAGGGGTTCATGTCTATATGCCTTCGCAGCTATGCATGTGTTGCAGGAAATTTAAAAAAAGAGAAGCATCTCTGTGCAAAGGTGCAAAAGCAACCCAATTGGCCATGCTAGCAGGGGCTGATGGGGATTGTAGTCCATGAACATATGGAGTGCCATAGGTTCGCCACCACGGATTTATAATCTGTAACCCATTATAAATATGCTGTACGGAATCTACCATAGTTAGGTGCTAAAATTACTAGACCATGGCCACACAACCTGGAAAACTCTCAGCAGCCAACATTTAGAGAATTTTTCATTTTTCCAGAAGGTTTCATGAGTGTAAAGTTGGTTTTTTAAAAAAAAAACAGCAGAAATTTGGTGAGGTGACCCAATTCAGCTGCATTGTGTCATATATGCCATGCTTCTTTCCCCTTTCCCAGAAACCCCTGTAATGCTGAAACTTTCCAGCTAAATCATAGCAAGTGATGGACTTCTTTGCTTGAAATGTATGACCTAAACAGTATGGGAATGTGCTGCTTTGGCCTTTCAAACATTTTGTTCTAGGTATCTAATGAATAGAATAATGAGGTGTTGTGGAGGAGACGAGATGGTGAAAAATCCTTTTGAGATTTTAAATCAAATATTGTTTTTAAAAAACGTTTTACTTACGAAGTGGGATTGTGACATAAATTGAGACTAAAAAAGAACACCTGTCAAGAAACGACAGAAGAACTTGTTTCCGTTGACCCATTCATAAGTCATAAACTGGCAGGTTAAATTATTTATTTCAATGGACCTATGTAAATGTCGCCACACTGTAACTAATTTTGAATGTCACTACAGAAACATGCCAGATATTATTGTGGAGGATTTTCTTCATAATACATTAATTAGTTCTTTAAATGAGTGATTGTGTTAGACAGCTGGAGAAGGCTGGAGAATAAAGCTGACATCTGAAAGGTCTGGCCCAGTGTTCTCTTGTAGGAGGGTAGAATATCTTTCCTTAATTGTTCCAGAGAATCATGATTTTCCTATGCTTTTTTCTCTATCTAGACAGCTAGGAAACATGGTTGAAATGGTTGTGAGGGTGAAAATAGATTTTTAAAATGGTAAAACTCTTTCTAAGATATGGCCTCTCACTCAGATCTTTTATAAGGAGATGACAAGATTAACTGCCATTCAAGGCCAAACTGCAATTACATGAGAGCTGTGGGAATGGGGGCCTGGATTTGAATTGGAGAGACGGGTGCAGGAAGGGCTACCATTTTCCTCAGTACCATTTCCCAACAATTCCTTCTAAAGATCATATTAATGACGGGCTGTATCCCTGTGGGATTTCCGTCAATAAGTACAGCTTGATGCCCCCTGGTGCTGTTTTGGCGAAAGCAATGTCTGGCAATTCACATCGCCCATTTGAGTGAAAGTGTTGCCCTAGGCAACCCCACCCTTCCACCTAGCTTTGTGAAAAGCATACTGAGCTCTTCAGCTTTACCCAGATGTAAATTTCTCTAAAATGCACCATAACAGCACAGTTCTAAGCACATTAACTCAGAGTAAGTCCCTCTGACTGATAAATGTGCCTTGCATTGCAGTGGAAATCTCTGTGTCATCATGACTGAGGCTGTGGTTGCTGGGAGGCAGGGCGGGGCGGGGTGCATTATATCACTTAAGTATTCTTTTAACCAGCTTCATGTCTGTGAGTTGACAATTTTTGTTTAAAGATCAGGTGTTCATTCTGGACCCAACAGGATGCGTGGAAGGGTTGAAAGGTATCTTTAGGAGGACATTGTTTACTTAAGCATGGTGTAGTTATAATCAGATAAAAGCTTCTGGACTTTAAAATAACTGTTCTTATTCCGCACATACATTTATGATGCTAGCAGTTTTTCCATCTGAAATACTCATAAATCTTGATGGCAGGGTTCTAGATGTTTCTGTTCACTGTGAGGAAATAACAGGGGCCTTGTTCTTTTCTTTGTAGCCCCAGCCAAAGATATGACAGTGCTATATACTGAAAAGGGAGGAAAGGCAGCACAGTACAGTCTGATCTCATCGCAACTCAGAACCTAAACAGTGTCCATAATTGGAAGACTCTAGAAGAAGGCAATGATAATTCACCTCTACTTCTCACTTGTCTTGAAAGCCTTTTGGTTGTGACTCAACAGCACTTACATACATACCTAGTGAAGAACCATGGCTGTGCCCCTGGTAGTCCCACCTCTCATAAATTTTAATCTCTTGGGTGCTGTGTGGTTTCCGGGCTGTATGGCCGTGTTCTAGCAGCATTCTCTCCTGACGTTTCGCCTGCATCTCTGGCTGGCATCTTCAGAGGATCTGATGTTGGGAAAGCAAGTGGAGTATATATATATCTGTTGGAGTGTCCAGGGTGGGTGGAGAAACATTGTCTGTGAGTAACAAAGAAAGCAACCAGGTCAATAGTTGAGGGCATCTGAATAGAAGTATGAGTAACAAGGAAGACTATAGCATGGGGAGTAACAATGGAGATAGCAAGGTGGGAGCATCTGAATAGAAGTATCCTGGCCTTTGTTTCTTTTGTCTATGGTCATCCTGTGTTTGTGTGGAGCTGGTTAGACACTGTCTTGGACTCTAGTATTTTCAACACTGGCAGCCAAGTTCTGTTCTATTTTCATAGTTTCTTCCTTTCTGTTAAAATTGTCCATGTGCTTATGGATTTCAATTGCTTCTCTGTGTAGTCTGACATAGTGGCTTTCAGAGTGGTCCAGAATTTCTGTTTTTTCAAATAATATTCTGTGTCCAGGTTGGTTTATCATGTGTTCTGCTATTGCTGATTTTTCTGGCTGAAATACTCACAGACAATGTTTCTCCACCCACCCTGGACACTCCAACAGATATATATACTCCACTTGCTTTCCCAACATCAGATCCTCTGAAGATGCCAGCCACAGATGCAGGTGAAACGTCAGGAGAGAATGCTGCTAGAACACGGCCATACAGCCCGGAAACCACACAGCACCCAAGTGATTCCGGCCGTGAAAGCCTTCGACAATACAATTTTAATCTCCCTTATCTGTCTCTTTAGCCAGCTTGCACAGTGGTTAAAGTGTTAAAGAGTGAGACTAGGGAGAGCCAGGTTCAAAATCCCCATTCAACTAAGAGAATCTTCAGATGACCTGGTTTTTCCCCTCCCTCTTGCCAGTTGTTAGTCCTAGCATTGGGCCTCAATCGTATCTCTGTATTACAATACACATGAATGCACTGTATTGTCTAAAATATTAACAAGTGATCATGTAAATATCACTGTTCTGGGAGAATTCAGGCTGAAACTGTGGAGGTTTACATTCATCTCTCTGTGCTAAGAATGAAAACAAGACTTGGGGAACTGAAAACTTGTCAGCCCGTCAGTCTAACTGATGCTTTTCTACTAGCAGTGAATACTGATTATCCTTTTGATACAGGGTGTTCCAGAGGGCACTACTTAATTAAAAAAATACCCTCTGTAGGATACAGATTTCTCTGTATTGGAAAACTGCAAGAGTGTACACAGGTAGATTGATCCTAAAACTGATGTCTGCTTGAGCTTGAATTGCATGGAGCCTTGTGGTAGGACACAAAGAACCCGCTGTTGTATGTGCTGAAGTATGAAGGCAGGAAAATTGTATGTCATCAAAGCTTTTTTATTATTAGTTTTGATATCCTGTCCCTCCCCTTTCTGGCATGGGGCAGTGTGCAACAATGTTAAAACTATTAACAACGTTTAAAACATTAAACATCTCATCAATAAATACATTTGTATCACTTCTGAATCATCCCAATTTTAAAACCTACACACAAGGGGCACTGAATAATGTACTAATGCTGACAAATTAATAATCCAGAGTTGATAGATGGGGGAACCTCCAGATGTTAACTGTAGCTGCCTCAACCATATGTCTGGTGGAACAACTCTGTCTTACAGGCCCTGCAGATTAGCATAAGGTTCCACAGGGCCCTGGTCTCCTCAGACAGAGTATTCTACCAGGTTGGGCCCAGGGCTGAAAAGCCCTGCCCCTGGTTGAGTCCAGCTGGACCTCCTTGGGGCCAGGAACAACCAATAGATTTGTATTCGCTGAATGGAGCAGTCTTTGGGGGACATATCAGGAATTTTGAATTATGCTTATTTATATAGTATCGTCTATGTGCATGCTGAATTGCCAAGTAACACAATGGCAGACCCCTGCCCTGAGGTGAAAAGATGGAGACCATAGTTCCGCAAGGAGACAGTTATGCATACTGAGGCGTTACTTTGATTGAGGGGCTAAGGCAAGGGCTTCACAGAGATGTAAGCTTTGAGGAGGGATTTGCAAGAATGCAGTGATATAACAGAGTTCTCCATGTTCTGGGAAGGAGTTCTAGGCAGAAAGGTGAAAAGAGTGGTTGGTTCGAAAGGGATATGATGGTTCTTCAAGTAGAATCATAGGGTTGGAAGAGACCACAAGGTCCATCAGGTCCGACTGTCTGCCATGCAGGAATACACAATCAAAGTACTCCTGAAAGATGGCCACCCTAAGAAGGAGACTCCCCTTCAAGGCAGATGCCCACCCTAAGAAGGAGACTTCCCCACCCCTTCCCACTGTCGAACAACCTTTACTGTCAGGAAGTTCTTCCTAATGTTTAGGTGAAATATCTTTTCCAGTACCTTGAACCCATTACTCCTTGTCCTAGTCTCTGGAGCAGCAGAAAACAAGCTTGCTCCATCTTCAACATGACATCCCTTCAAATATTTATACATTCCTTCAAATATTTATGTATACAAATACATTGGTCCCAAACCATATAAGGTTTGAAGGTCAAGACCAGCACCTGGAATCATGCCCAGAAACAAACTGGATACCAGTGTCATTAGTTTTCTCTCACATGTAAGGAACATTTTGTCTTGGCCTTGTGACAACTTTCTACCTTTAGTGAAGTCCTTCCTTATTTTGTTTGCACTCTGAGAAATTCTAGAATGTAGCTAGGCGGGGATTCTACGAAATGTTCTGGGATCACACATATCATACAGTGCCTTAGAGTACCCTTTTCCTTGTTCTCCATGGCAGACACAGAAGGGTACTGTGGCAGGCAGATTGGTGGGAAAAGGTTCTCTGCAGTTTGGAAGCCACTGGCATAATGACATGGGCTCAGCTTCTACCTCAGTTTTACTGGAACAGTGATCAAAGCTTTGCTCACTACTTTCATTTAACAAAATAAACATGTTTGTGTTATTGGCTTCCCTGTCACTATCTTGATGGAGATTGTGTGACCTGCAATGGCTCTGTTTATCTGACACTCCCCATCTTGTCTGTTGTTGGAACCAATCTGAATTTGTATATAGATGCCTCTTCGGGAGTCTTCAGAAATAACACATTGACAATACCAAGATTTTTATGACAGCATAATTAGAGTGTGTGCCAGATTGTAAAAAACTCAATTTGCAGAGAGCTAGATAAGCTGATTTGGGGCCAAATCCCAGAGTTCCTATTCATCGTTGAGTCTAAGTCCTATTGATTTCGTTCTCCTGACTCACAACCTTTCCCTAAGTGTGCGTGTGCTGTTCTAACTATAGTCCCAGTTGAATGGTTTCTGGGTGGATGTGGGAAGTTACTGCAAATTATGTTTTCAGAAACAGCAAGCATAAAACAAAGCTGTTTTGGTGGCATTTCATGGGTAAAATAAATCCATTGTTCTAGCCATCCACAGCATTCACTGCAGTGGTGACTCTAGGGATGTTTCCCAAGAGTACCTTCATGCAGCCCAGAGACAGCATCAATTAAAGCAACCTGTGTTGCCTTCTGGCATCGTGTCAGCCACTCACATACCTTGCTGGGAATTTGTTATCCAAGGTGCTTCCAGCATCTGCTCCTGTCTCCATGAAGGGTAGCACTACACAATAACAAGTGCACTACATTGACAGCTTCCTCATTAAGGGTTGACAGGAGGTCATTTCCACAGTTTGAAGCCCTTCGAGTGGTGCCTTGATGTGGCTGTCTTTCTTAGTGGCAACACAGATTACTTTATCTCACGTCGTTGCCAGGTTGTGCGAAGTCACCACTAGTGCCAGCGTGCTCTGCTGAAAGAGGGGCTGGCAACTTGGCAAGCTTGAATCCACCGAGGTCTCCTCTGTGTATTTCAAAGACAGCAATGTTTTAGAAGTTCACATCTCTTGCTAAAAGGCAACAGAAAAGCAAACCTGTTATTTTCTTCTGTGCAGCTTGCTTTTGGGGACTGTTAATACACTGTGCTCTGAGAAGGCTCCCAAAGCTTGGCTTCCATTGTCTATTATGGTCTCACCTAATTGACTCAGTTCACAAGTGCAAAGATGGTGTGTGTGTGTGTGTTTAAATTAAGTTTGAACTAATATATCAGAATGAGAACTGGAAACCTAAGTTGCAAAGCATTTTCAGGAAGAAAACAACATTGTAGTAATAGCTGAAGACTTCTTGGTGATTCCCACCAAGCAAAAATAGGGATCAGTTTCAATTTCCAAACTCCAAATCACTGCTTCTGCTGACACCCCCCCCTCCCCACACACAATATGCATTGCTGAATGCTCTGCTCTGCCTTCCATATGCTGTATTCACTTATTCTCCAATAATATGTCATCTACTGACTTAAAAGCCAGAAGGTTATTTGTTCTTTTGCTTGAAGACATGCTAAGGAAAAACATAACTGTAATAATGTCAATAATATACGGTGCAAAATAGATGCAGCAGCTTCAGTGGATTAAAAGGCAGACTGTCTGCCAATGCATTTTGCTTGAGTGTTCATGTGCTTGAATATAGGCTCCTGGGTGCTGATGACAACATGCATTCAGCCTTTTTAGGGACAGGGTTAGGCTGAGATTCTTTGAGCAGCTACGTCTGTCGGCTGTCCTGGAAAGTGGGAAAGCCTACTTGGGGCTATCCTGTAACATCTGCATTGGTATATCCTTGAAGTCTATTCCATTGTGACTGATTTCCTCCCTTTCCACTCATACAAATTTCTCCTTCCCATTGGGTGACTTTATCTGACCAACTATTCTCCTATGGTGAACAGCTGATAGGTCAGCAGCCAGGTTCTTGTTTTTGTTCAGTCCCAGCTTCACTTCCTGATTGTTGGGGATATGTGGGCTAGTACTGGTGTGTGTGTGTGTGTGTCAGGTTTTGTCCAAGTTCTGGACATTCCATCCAGTGCCTGTTTGAGCCATTAGCTGGTCTAGATCCCCACATTTCAGTTTTATTTGAAAAAAACTAGTTTCTCATCCTTGCAGATGCAGAGACACAAGGCAAAATTCATGGGCACACTATTGCCAAGCATTTTGTTGAAACAAGCCAGCTCCTGCCATCCATTTCTAACCACTGAGGGAAATTACATCTATGATTAACATGTAAGGGGAGGAAACAGTGGTATTCTGCCTTGTTTCCTTCTTATATGTCCTGACCGATAAGAGGAAAATCACACAGTTCCTTTCCTCTCTCCCCTGTCAATCAGAGCTAGTCTTTTGTTCTTCTGAAAGCAGACTAAATCCTATTTCAGCTGATTGATTAGGAGGACCTCCTCCTAATGAGCAATGGGGTAGCTGTCCCAGCCCCCATGCTGGGAGGCCCAGCCACTCTCAGCCCCCATCCCCAAAGAAGGGGGAAAGAAGGAGAGCAGGCACATTCCATCGCTCATGTTCACCCCATCTGGCACTCAGGCAACAAGCTTATGGCAGTGGCCCCATCTCCTGCCAACCTTGCATGGCGTGAGCACCATCCTTGCTTGGCCCTGGCAGGGGTCCAACGATGAAGGGAGGGGCATTGATTCTGGTCAGTGACCCCAGAATCACAAAGACTGCTTCAACACTTGCTATTTTTTTCCTAATCTAAGTCCAACTTAAGGTTCTTTTTAAATGTTTAAGGGTCAAGGGTTCGAGATTGGGGGAAAAACAAGGATCACTCCCTCCCCAAAATTCAGATGAATAGAACAGAGGTCATCAATAGGGTGAATGGCTTTCCTGTGTCCAACAAGAAAGCAGAGGTGGCAGAAAGATGAGATGTGACCTGTCTTTACATTACTCTTCCTCGCATGAGATGCAGGGGTATGCTGTTTTCTCTTCCTCCACTAGTTGGGCTAGGATGAGGTAGCGTGACTAGCCTAAGGGTACTCAATGGTCTTCATGACAACTGGGAATTTGAACCCAGGTCTCTCTCATCCTAGCCTCCTCTCTAGCCACTATACAGCACTGTCTCTGCTTTCACTAATCCATCACCAACTTGGGGTAGATGCAAGAAGCACGCAAAGCAAGTGGCAGACAAATTCAACTGTAAACGGGTTTATTTATTTACTAGTTTTTTTAAAAAATTTACCCCACTGCTCCTCCCTAAGAGCGGAGGCTCCTCTATTGCTGGCAGCGCCTTAAACAAACTGTCCCTCTGAGAGCCCCAGTGTTCTCTTTGGCTCAATGGTGAGTCTTGGAGCCTGGCGTCGGCCCTCACACCACCGATGCCGTGACCCAGAGCCGACATCCCCAGCTGTTGCCGGCCTGATATGTAAGCCGGCAAAAGAGGTGGCAGCTCCCAAGGCAAGTCCTGGAGTCTGGTGTTGGCCCTCACATCACCAACAACCCGACCTGGAGCCGCCACCCCCATCTGCAGCCATCTCGATGTATAAGCTGGCGAAGACGATTGTAGCTCGCTGGTGAGGTGTGCATAATTAGGAAGCAACAGGACAAGTACTCAAATGAGGCTCTCCAGTTGTAAGGACATCTGCCAAATCAACATGCTTTTCTATAGGCCCTACCTCAGCCCTGCCAGTCTTCCTACTTCTGTATCTCTCTATACCTTCCTTGGGAATTTACCTCCTCTTGCTAACAATTTGCTTTCCTTTTTGAGCCAGCCTAACTAAACATCCAAAAAAGACCCAGTCCTGGGGAGCCCCAGATTTTTCTTCTGTCATTCCTGTGCTTTCTTGACCCTATAGTGGGACACCTGGGTCCTCCAGTGCAGAACACAGCTGCTACTGGTGCTGGTTGTGAGTATGTTCTCTTTGTGTTAGGTGTGCATCCTCCCCCCACCCACCCCATGTGTAGCTGTGGTGTTTTTCAACTGCCAAATGAACCGGAATGCAGAAATGCTCCTGGTATTTCTGTGAGTGGGTGATGATTAACCATAAAACAGAATTTGCAGGAATGGCTCTTTGAAATTTGGCTTTGCTGTTGCACTAAATGTTGGACAGAAGGGAGGGTCCTTTATGATTTTGCAGGGATGAAAAGCATTCAGGCGCATCAAGAGATAGACTAGAGAACTGCAGAACCAGATGCAGGTCAGGCAGACATGGCAAGAGAATCTTATCTTTCTCTTCCCCATTTTTTTTTTCATTTTGGTAAAGCTGCAATGACTATAAATCATATGTCTTTAGACATCTAGATAGTCCCAGGCTAACCAAGATCGGACTCTTGTCAGATCTCAGAAACGAAGCAAGCTTGGCCCCGACTAGTATTTGGATGGGAGATCTCCCAAAGATTACCAGAGATATGACATGGAGGCAGGCAATGGCAAACCATATCCTTATGCCTCTTGCCTTGAAAGAAGAAGAAGAGTTTGGATTTATATCCCACCTTTCTCTCCTGCAAGGAGACTCAAGGTGGCTTATAAGCTCCTTTCCCTTCCTCTCCCCACAACAGTCACCTTGTGAGGTAGGTGAGGCTGAGAGAGTTCCAAAGAACTGTGACTAGCTTAAGGTCACCCAGCAGGAACGTAGCAGTGCAGAAACACATCTGGTTCACCAGATAAGCCTCTGTCACTCAGGTGGAGGAGTGGGGAATCAAACTTGGTTCTCCAGGGTAGAATCCATCTGCTCTTAACCACTACACCATACTGTCTCAGGAAAACCATACAGGGTTGTCATAGTCAGCTGTGACATACTGAGAAAAGTAAAAGTTATGTGTCTAGCTGTTTATACCCGATAGAGATCCAAACCCAATAGAGATCCAATGGAAAACCCAATAAAGATCTCATGTTTGCAGCATTGTTCTTCCATCCTCCACTATATCCTCACAACAACCACCCTGTGAGGGCGGAATAGACTCAGGGAGGGTGTCATCCTGTGAGCCCAAGGTTACCCAGTGAGTTTGCACAGCTGGGGGGGGGGTCTAAAACTGAGTCTTCCAGATGTCCCACAGACCCAGACTAACTGCTTAATTACAGCTGATGCAAGTATTTCAGACAGGTTGACTGTTATAGCAATATGAATCAATTGTTGTTAACTATGGTTGACAGATGGAGCTTCCATGTTCATTAGAAGTATATCTCTGAAGCTGATGAGGAAGTAGTGCAGGAGAGAGCTGCTGCTTTCATGGTGGGCTTATGGGCATCCTAGAAACATTTACTTCCTCTGGTAATGGAGCGCTTCCATGTGATCCATTTGCTTCCTCTGATAATGGAGCACTTCACATGTGATCCAGCTTCCATGTGATTCTGCTCTTATGTAAGCTAGATGTGATCTTGCTGTAATTATAAGCACGACTACTATTTGGTGGTAAGTAATAGCAGTTGCTTCCATTTCAGCCTTTATATCTTGATGATTCTAATGGAAAGTTTTCCAATGGAGTGCTCTTCCCTTTGATTTTTGCAAAGCACCCGCAAGGTATTATGTTGCAAAGCACCATTAAATGGCTGCACTGGTTTGCAGTGCTATTGCTCCAGCCTGAAGACATTTTCCATGGCTTATCCTTTTCAAATAGAATTTGTCTCTTGAAAGCATCTTGGGGTGCCCTTTCTCCATCCCCAAGTCTTGAGAGAATAACTCATCTTCTCTCCTGCACCTGCTGAGATGGCAGAAACATTTAGCAGGTGACTTATGACATCTCTTCCGCTAATGCCATTGCTGTAAACATTCTACTGCTGCTTCGTAGAATGGAAGCAATGCTTCCAAACTCTCATTGATTGCACAGAGTGCTTATAGATTCTGTAAAAGGCCCGCAGCTAGGGAAGGGACAGGAGTGATGTTTTTGTCTGGTGCATGCATTCAGGGAGTCCTCTCCTCCAGAGCCACTTCCTGTCACTGCAGCTGTGACCTCCGACAATCCCTCTTTTCTGGTATCTGCCCTGTGTCCTACACCTTTTTTTTTTTGCTTGTTGCCAATGCCTCTTTAGACTTTTGTTAGTGAAGATTGCTAGCGTTGTCATTCTGTTGTCCCGTCCCAGAATCCCAAGTGACATTACTTGGCAGAAGGCGGATACATCTTGTCTGTAATATGCATGGGTGTAAATGTGCCTGAACACTAAGGCCCCATACAGTACTCATCAGGCCATTTCATAGCTTGCAGTTGTCAAGACTGTGGCTTCAGAGTGGTGTAGATTTAACTTCCACTGGAGGAAGGTTTCAAACTTTGTCCAGTGGAGCATTAGGATGCATGCCATAAGGGAGGACTGTTTTGATTTTTCTAGAAGACCATCACTCTCTTAGCTGGAGAGGAAACTAGTATAGTATATAGCAAGCAAAACAGAGCCTTCAACACTGTAACAGAACATTTGGGCAAGGCCTCCATAGCAACCCTTGTTTCAAGAATAGTAGCATTGCATGCATGTCTCTGTTTTCCTCTGTGAAACGTCTGAAGAGTGGGAGCTGTTTCCTCATAGTTCAGTCTCAGGATGCTGTGATGGGGAGTCATGTAGCAGGAAGCAGTGATGAGGTTCTTTCCCCACACTAGCTTCATTGGCCTTACCTTAGTAAGGTTAGAACTTCTGGTTGGGAAATACCTGGAGATTTTGGGGGAGTAGCCTGAGGAGGGCAGGGTTTGGGGAGAGGAGGGACTTCTGTGGGCAAATTGTCACACAGTCCATCTTCCGAAGCGGCCATTTTCTCCTTGTGAACTGATCTCTGTCATCTGGAAATCTGTTGTAATAGCAGGAGGTTGGCAACCCTATGGGGTCACAAGGGAATGTGATGCTACTGTGAGAAAGTGTCAATTTGGGCATCATATGCCCCCAACCACATGGCTTATCCTTGAGGGAATGCCTGCCTTGCTACTGAAACTGTGTGACACAGACACACATGTGAAGGTAGTAGCTGCTACCCACAGGTGCTTAGGAGCCATCGGCAACAAGACCTTCCTCCGCCATGGACAGCGTGCGTGCCTTCCCCCCCCCCCCCAGTTCTGCTTCCTGTTGGGCTTTGTTCCTAAATGGAAGACAGAGGATGTTTTTTCACACATCCCATCTTGCCTCTATGTGTTACTGCACCAGAGTTGCACTCTCTTTTTCTATCTGTATTCGCACACACACATGCACCCCTTCTCCCTACCCATTGCTTTCTTGCAACATGTGATGGAAGAGGTTGGGGGGGAGTTACACCACCTCCTCTGTCCTGCCTTTTAAGTGATCACCTGGCTTACCAGCTGACCCCTGACTGCCCAAAATGTTTCCCTTCTCTTCCTTTATGGCCCCTTCCGCACATGCAGAATGCTGCACTTTCAATCCACTTTCAATGCACTTTGCAGCTGGAGTTTACTGTGCGGAATAGCCAAATTCACTTGCAAACAATTGCAAAAGTAGATTGAAAGTGCATTATTCTGCATGTGCAGAAGGGGCCATTCTGGCCCTGCCTTGTTCTTGGGGTGATGACATCCTATCCAGTGTGGGATGATCCACTGCTGGTTGCCACAAAAGCCTCTCCAGCAACCAGCAAGCATCAATGCTGCCCCACTAAAGTAATGATGAAAGCCCTAGAACCATGCAACCTAGAACCATTGTTCCTCCACAAACCAGAATTTCCCCCTGATGCTGGTGTGGGCTCCTGTCATGCATCCAAGGCTTCAGATCCCATTTCCTTGGTGATGTGAAAAGGTGCATAGGTTTGGATCCAGACTAAATTTTTTATTATCAGAAGAGGTAAGGCAGTTTCCACAAGTCCGTCCTTCCTGCTGCAGCCTTTACCTTGTGTCCTTCCTCAGAGCCCCCTATCCCCCAGGATCTCCTATGGAGATCAGTGGGCTGCAGTAAGAGAAGGATGGGGCTGGTGGAAAGTGTCATCAAGTCACAGCTGACTTATGGTGACCCTATTGGGTTTTCAAGGCAAGAAATATTCCGAGATGGCTTGCCATTGCCTGCCTCCAAGCCACAACCCTGATAGTCCATGAAGATCTCTCATCCAACTACTAGCCAGGACTGACCCTGCTTGGCTTCTGAGATCCGAGGAGATCAAGCTAGCCTTGGCTATCCAGGTCACAGTGGGAAGGAGGGGGCAGGAGATTTCTGCTGCATTGATGGAAAAATGGAACCTGGATTCACTGTGTTAATATGGAGAGAGAGAGAAATACTTGACTTCAGCATCTCTGACTTCGGAGGACAAAGGCAAACATCCAATGCTTGTGCTCGGTTTCATTTGCAGGGCAACGTGCCTTGCAGATTGCTGATACTCCACTTGGTTCCACTTCATCCAGACCAGATCTAGGGACCCATTTGTAAAAGACACTGGCTTCTACTTGAACAGCAAATGCAGTGAAATGTGACTGCTTCTTTAAACCAAAGACCTGTGTGTGTATACAGGGAGGGATGCTTCAGAGCAGGTCCAGGCAATTCATCACTGACTGAGAGGATGCACTTCCACCTCAGCAATTGTTCAATTTCCAAGCTCATTCAAGCATCTTTCCACCCATCTCTTCATATCTGAAGAGCAGTGAATGCCAGTTGAAATGGCCGTATTTTTCTATTTGATGGATCGACTTAGGGTCGACCGATTTATTTCCAAAAGAGCCCTGCATTCCTAGTGCTCTTTACATAGCAGGGGACCCACAAACATAAAAGTTAGGCAAGGGGTGATGGCAGCAAATTAATTGCCCTGGAGCAGAGCTTAGGGGTCTCCTTCGCCATAGCAGGCTTTGCTTGGGTTGCTCTCTAGGCATCATTGCTCTGTGTCATCCTTGCCAAGTGATTTGTCCTGGCAGCTCAATCTAGCCCAAGTTGATTTATGTCTTGACCGAGGGTATTGCAGGTTGCTATCTCCAAGCAGGACTGCCCAGGCTGGAAGAGATGAGGACAACAGCCCTAATAGGTGGCTTCCTTTCAAAATGATCATCGACTCAATTTTTTAAAAGAATTTTATTTATTTGGGTGCTGTGTGGTTTCCGGGCTGTATGGCCGTGTTCTAGCAGCATTCTCTCCTGACGTTTCGCCTGCATCTGTGGCTGGCATCTTCAGAGGATCATATCATCAATTTTATTTATTATTTACTTACCTGCCTGTCTCACTGAGACTCAAAGGAGATTCCAAAATTAGAAGAGAAGTGTTTGGATTTATACCATAATTTTCTCTCCTGTAAGGAGTCTCACAGCAGCTTTCAAGCTTTTTCCCTTCCTCTCTGCACAACAGACACCATGGCTCATTCCGCACATGCAGAATTCAAACTGCTTTCAGTGCTCTTTGAAGCTGTGTGGAATGGCAAAATCCACTTTTTTGAAGCTGCGCGGAACGGCAAAATCCAAAGTTGTGAAAGTGGTTTGAAAACGCATTATTTTGCGTGTGCGGAAGGGGCCCCTTGTGAGGTAGATGGGGCTGAGAGAGCCAAAGAACTGTGGTTAGACCAAGCTCGCCCAGCAGGCTTTGTGAGTAAGAGAAGGGAAACAAATCCAGTTCGCCAGATAAGAGTCCACAGTTCATGTGGAGGGGTGGGGGAATCAAACCTGGTTCTTCAGATTAGAGTCCACTGCTCTCTTAACCACTACACCACACTAGAACAAACAAAGGGCTTAAATAATACTGTGTAAGATGTATCCTAAACAATGCAACCGGTGGATAACAAAAAGGCAAAATGATACAGCACGAACAGGATCATACATAGATAAAACAAATGATGAAATACAGTACAACCCAGTTTCCTTTTGTTTCTGAGCACAATTCAAAGTGCTGGCTCTTACCTTTAAAGCCCTAAATGGCTTATAGGCCAGGGCATGTGAAGGACCACCTTCTCCTGTATTGTCCAATCTGCCAGTTAAGATTTGTCCCTCAAGCCCTGCCCTGTGTGCTTCCACTTTTGGAGGTGAGACAGGGGGCAACCAGAGATGAGGCTTTATCAGTGGTGATATCTCACCTATGAAATGTCCTTCCAATTGAGGCCTGCCTGGTGCCTACGCTACATTTTTTAAGGCTCCAGGCCAAAATGTTTCTGTTTACCCATGCATTTAACTAAGGGGGCAAACTTTTAAACATCTGTCTTTAGCCTGAGAATGTTTCAGATCCATTTTGAGTTTCTATATGCTCTGCCATGTTGAATGGTGAGTTTTAGTAATGTTCATGGTAGTTTTTTGTTGTTTGTTTTTGAGCTACCTTAAGCAAAGTCGTTTGAGAGGCAGCACAGATATTTTCCAAATAAACATATGGACCCCCTCCACCAATCAATTCCATTTACTATAGCCCTATTCCCTTTGCAAAAATGCTCCCCTGAATACTCAAAAACTTTGCAGTCAAACAAGATAAAGATACCCTCCTTAACACTCAAAAACTATGAAGAACAAGCAAAATAATACATATAATAAATAGTACAATAGAATATAGCCCACTTCCCTTTATGGGAGCACCTTCCTGGCCAGTTTCATTTACCAAAGCCTTATAATTTGTTTGGCAAAGAGGACCAGATGTTACTGAGTATGGATGTATATCTGAGCAAGGAGAGAATCTTAGTGGGACAGAAGTGTAGTCACAAATGGTACATTTCCCCCATATTCTTTGGGCTTTATTCTTGGAATGCTGTTATGCAGAAAGTTCTTAGTTTTCCAAAAACTGAGATGCTGTGGCATTAAATTTACATGTGAATTGCTTATGGTTGCTCACTTGGGAGTAAAGATCAGTCACAGCATGACATGTGCAGACTGTAACACTCAGACACCATAATTCATTCTCTCATTTAATGGCAACCAACTCAGTTAGACTTGTCCTGGAACATCTCACTACCTGGGGAAGTCTGGGGCACATTCTATACTAAAATATTCCTTCCTTCCATAGTTTTTGTTTTTAGGAAAAATGGCGTCACCAAAAATGTCAGAGGTGCTGCTGAACTGATATATTTAAAGAATGGGAAGCAGGACAAAACCAACAGAATTGGCAAATGATTTTTCCCTGCTTTCATTTGGAAAAATAAGGATTCCTTCGGAGTAATTAGCTCACACCTTGTTAAGTTCAAATTCTTGGCAAGGTTCAGACTCTTCCCCCAGCCGTCTAGATTCCTGACGTTCTAGCATAATTCTTCACTAATTCATTTGAAATTCTGAATGTATCTAAATGTTTATAATTCAATCCCTAGTGAGATTTTGAACAAATAGCTCCAATCTGCGAGCTAATACATATTATAGATGATATTATGCGAACTCTCTATCTCTCCATGTACAAGATCTGATATTGTATCTTTTCAAATGTCTGCGTTTTTTTAAAAAAAATATAGGCTCATCTAGGCCATTTTCATATTATTGGACAAGTTTCCTTCTTATTATTTTTTAAAGAATGCTAGGCTTCACGTTGCCATGACAATGTGATAGGTTTGTAAGTTCAAGTTGTAACATTCTCTCTGTGCTTTTTATTTATGACTCAGCCATTGTTCTTTTCCCCACTACATCTTTGGGGGAAGTCTGCATTTCAATGCACTGGGTTTAACGTCAACAGCAAATAAAGGCGGTAAATATGTGGATATTTATTGCAGTCAATAATTACAGTCAATTGGCAATATTTGACTGATCCAGTGCCTGGGATACCAGTTCCATGGCGAGGTAAACAACAAACCTAGGGAGGGGAAATTGTTGCCCTTTTCTCCACTGACTCTCAAATATGTGTTCACGTCGCTCTTTCATTTCTGTTATCTTGCCCAAGACAGGCTTTGGGAGTACATTTTCCAAAGTAAGTGGTAGTTCTTCCCTTAGCCAGAGAAGGTGAGGAACAGGTTCAATTGTATTTCAGGTGCATCTAGACCTCCAACCAGCTCAGCAACTGTACATTATTTTGTGTGACTAATATTCTTGACCCACAGTTTTCAAGCTGCTGATTGAAATAACACCAGCATTCCTCTGTGAGATCAAGCATAACAGCCAAGTTTTCTTCAGAGGGAACTAGCTCGTTGCACCCCCATGGCGTATAAACAGGAGAATTTTGAGGTCAGTCTTAGCTGTACCACAGTAATACCAAACCTGGGCCATTTCTGCACGGCTCAAATATCCCAGGTTGAGCAACAGAAATATCCCAGTTTGGCCAAGAAGTTTGCACAGTTTGCAATCCTAAAGCGGGTTTGTCCTGCGATATTTCCCTCATCCTGGGTTTTTCAAAAACTGCTGAAATGTTGATCTTTTTCCAAAATCCTGTGTTGAAATGCTTCAGTGTGAAGGCCACAAGAGCAAAACCGATTTATTTTCCCCACCCCACTGCCTGATCTCCCTGCCTTACGTCATGCTCACCCTGTTCCAGCTCACTCTCAACAAGGGCTGCTCACTAGCCAAGCTGCAGACAGTGCAGTCCTGCAGCTCCTGGCTCACATTACCAACAGGATCCTGGGAGGGGAGGGGGGGAAGTGCCCACCTGGCAGGATGCTCTCATTCCATGACAGCCCCAAAGACCATGTTATTTGGTACATCAGGGGAGGGGAGTGTCTTATGGTTTCCTGCACACCTTTAAATATGGATGGGACATAGTGCTCTGCCCAGTATTGGTCAAAAGTTTTTATTTTGTATTGCACAACATGCTTGCCATGTTGCTCACTGCACCGGCTCCTTTCCAAAGCTAGAGAAAAGGTGTGTGTGTGTGTGTGTGTGTGTCCTGCTTGGTTTTCCTGTGGTTGCTGTGGATCTGTCAATCATAAGCAATGCCTTGATGGGGGAGATGGAGAACTAGTCAGAATGCAGCACACCAGGGATGTCCGAGCATGCATGCTGCATCTACTTTGCAGAAACAAAAAACGCCGGGCTTGTGTGAAAGAAATTGGAGTATTTCCTCCCGTTCTTAACTTGAGTCCTTCACAGAAATGATCACCCATGCAAAGGGAGAAACCGGGATAAAATAAACCCAGATTGTAAAATACCGATTGTAATGTGGTATAATTGTGCCCTAGTTGAACTGTAGACAATCTAGAATATGCCCCAGAATACTTTATGGCATTCAGGATTCCCTTTACAGGCCAGCCAATGTGGGAAGGAGCCCCTGAAAGTAAAAACTTTCAGAACTGTCCTTTTAAGAAATCAAATGGAGAATTGTTCTAAGTAGACACATCCCAAAGGCACAAATGCATTTGCTTTGCAAAATAAAAAAAATGGTCAAGGGCAGTGTGACCTATGTTATACTATTGCTACAGTTACTGTAATTTAGATAGATAGACAGACAGACAGACAGACAGACAGACACACACACACACACACACACACACACACACACACACACACAGACCAAACCACAAATGCTCCTACATTGTTCTGCAGTTTAATCTTGAATAATTATTTTCCAATGAAATTCCTACAGATCATTCACTTGAGTAAATCCTTCCAAATTTTTCTTGTGTCTTGCTTCAGGCAGAATTCCATGGCTTAGAGCTGTGTAATACACACAAAGCCCCCCCCCCCCATCAGAAATATTCCAAATATTGCAAATATTAATTTTTGCTATAATTCTCTGCAAAGAGTGCTAAAGGCAGCACTAAATAAATCCACAGTAGACTTTTGAACTTTCCTGTGAATCCATTTTCCTCCCCAACCCATGTCTTTGTCCTCCTCCACTGAAATAGGCATTTGTGCTAAAAATGCTGTTGAAGTTGACAGCATAAAATTACGTATTGCATCTATGCTCAGAGCTCTAGCTATTGGCCTCTGTCTTTTGCTTCACTGTTTTCTGGTCCTACCTTTATAATTTGGTTTACCTTTTTGATATACTTCAGCTTATGTATACAAAGATTTTGTCCACCTGACGTATCTGCTGAGTGCCAGCTCCTGAATTTCAGGGGTTTGGCACGAGTCACCTTAGCCTGGGAGAGGTGAGTATGCATCCAAACATTCTCTCACAGTGTTCCTGACTTTTTTGGATGCTCCATACACTCCATGCACTGTTTTGTTGGTCTTATCAAAATAGCAAAAACCAGGTCTTGTACCCTCTGGAGCTGACCCTACACCATTTGATGTATGCTTTTCCTTAAAACTCCTTCTGCAATAAACCAAAACACACCTGTTCATCCCCAGAGAGCCAGAATACTTTCTATTTGTTTTTGCTGCTGACTGGTCTCCTTTCATTTAGTCTGTGAGTATATGAGTGCTATGAACAGGGATTCTTTCAAGCGCAGAGATATTACCCCAATTGTTGCAAAAGACTTCAAAGCCTTGCCTTTGCTCAAACCCACAAAGTGATTTTCTGACTTTCCAAAGGCTGCCTTTCAACCAAATGTTCAGATTAGTTCCTTGCAAAGCATTTTTGGACATGTGCCAAATGATGAAAACACAGGGAAAAAATAATGTTCCTGGCTTTAATCACCACAAGAGATTTAACCCCTTGAAGCCAGATGTTTTATACTGAAAAATGCTTCTCCCATTGTGACAGGAAAAATTCTTCAAGCCATTCATTTTGGCATTACCTGTTTTGGGTGAATGGGGGAATATTCAGTACCATGAGCATTAAATGGAATGTTATATTGAAATGGTGTAGTAGATCCAACCATCCTCCTAGTAGTTTTCTTCCAGCCTAAAAAGTTTTCTTCCAGCTTAAGCACTCCTTATAAATCTTCTTCTAATAATTATGCAGGGCCTGGCCAATAGAGCAACTTCATACTGGCAGACTCCACACCGGCCAAAAACAGTGCCCCTGGAATGGTAAAAACACTGTTCCAGAGGTGCTGTTTGCACAGCTGCTGCCTCTGCATCGAGGCAACACTGTGCCCCCTCCCCCAATACTGGGGTGGAAATGCTGTTTCCCTGCCTCGCTCAATGAATGAGGGTTTTGGGAAGCAGTGTTGGTGTTCCTCCACTGTTGGAGGGCAGTGTGGGCGTGCCTCTCTATCCCTGCGGAGAGAAGGTAAGTGTGGGGAAAGAAAATGGAGGAGGCGCCTCCATGGGTCGCAGCCACTCTGGGGTCGCTCACACCTCAGTGTGTGAATGGCCCCAGGGCTCCACTGGCATCATATATGCCAGTGGGAAGCCGCTGTAGGGGCCCATGCGGAATCTGCCATTGTCTGCCAGTGACAGGTAGATCTGATGTTGGACAGCCTATTCCCTTACTTGCCTGAAAAAGATTTTATAGCTTGAGCGCTTTTTGTTCCAACTGTAAGCCAGTTCAAGCCCTGGAACCCTTGGCAGCTGGGTCATTTTTGCACAGTATTTTAATGATCCTTCTGCTTTTCAAAGCACTCCCCTCTTTAAGCACCTCTCCTTGTCTTCATGAGAGATTTTCCCCGTTTCCTCACAGCAAAGATTTTTCAGTGGTTGGTTTACTCGTGCAGGTGGAAAACAACTTGTATGTTTGTGTGTGCACATGAGTGCTTGCTGTGTGTGTGTATTTGCATGCAACTTGACTGAGCTAATGAGACTTGGTGAGTTTAAGTTAAATCAATTTTGAGTTTAGCAACAAGTAAACAAAATTAAGGCAGCAATTAAAAACAGAAACAATTTCAAAAGAGCAAACAAACCTGGAACCGAAGGCAGCTAAAACACAACAGCCATGCCCCAAATCTGGGGAAGCTGCCAAGTTAAGGTGTGCCACTTATTGCTGATGCACCAGCATCTTCTTAGGGGGGAGTAACTCAGGAAGCTTTTCAGCACAGCAGCCTGTCGACAGGTTTGAATAGAGCCTGGGCTCTGTGTGCATTTGACATTTTTTGGCAAACAATTAAATATCAATTTGTAACAGGGATGCCAGCCTCCGGGTGGAACCTGTGGAGCCCCTGGAATTACAGCTACAACTGATCTCCAGACTACAAAGTACTGTTTCTGTGGAGAAAATTGATGATTTGGACTGTGTGGCATTGTATCCCACTGAGGTCCCAGTCATTCCCAGGCCAGGGGGGACCTGGCAATTCTAATTTGTAATACATCTGTTTTTCTCTCTCATACACCCACACACACCTCGCCCTCATTGTTTTTAGGGCACTTTCACACATGCAGAATAATGCCCTTTCAATCCACTTTCAATGTACTTTGCAGCTGGATTTCACTGTGCAAAATAGCAAAATCCACTTGCAAACAATTGTGAAAGTGGATTGAAAGTGCATTATTCGGCATGAGTGAAAGTGCCCTTAGTGGAAGCATTTCTCTGATCAAGTGGTTCATGTAAAGCAGACCCCAATTCATACCCTGGCTGGGGATCACAGTTCAGTGAGTGCTAGGCTCCAGTGAACCCTGAACATCTTAGAGAAAACAGCAGAGCTCTGGTACTAGATATATATTAAAACCAGCTGGAGAGGAGGGAGAGTTTTAGCTGAAGACCTCCCAGTCTGTGGCTGCAGGGTCTGTGGGAGGCAGCTGCAGTGATCGATCTCTCTCTCTCTCTCTCTCTCTCTCTCTCTCTCTCTCTCTCTCTCTCACTGAAGATATTCTGTCTTGTCTATGAGGGGTCAAAAAACAAGCATTGGCTCAGATATTGTTGGCTCAGAGGTCATAGGCCTCATTGTAACCAGAACCAGAATACAAATCAATATCTGAAATCCAGCACCCATGTCATCCTTCTGCCTCTTTCTACACAGTGTCTCCGTCATTGCTCAGTTGTAAGGCTGCCAGAATTCTACCATCTATGAAACTCTTAATGACACTGTCAGAAACCATTTTGGAATCTATAGCTGGCAACCCAATGCCCCAACAGCTGCCTATCCCAATCGTTTTCCCCATGAAGAATCTCTTGTTCACCTGCACTGTACTACACTTCTTGCTCTTCTTCTTTCTTTCACCCATCCTACCTCTGAGCTCCATGCCAGTTGTTTTGTGCCTTCTTGGAGTCTTCAGTTCTAATCAAACTGCTGTCTTTTAACAGAAATTGGACTACGAATATATTGTTGCTGAACTCATTTATTGTGCAATCAGTTGGAATGTTAGTGGATATTCCATGATATCTAGCTAAAAAAATCCCCACTTCTTTCAGAGGCTTTACAACCTGAAGTTACTTGTTTTGAGCTTTTATTGTCCCTGCTCCACAATAATTGTGGGGTGGTGGGGGGTGGTGGAGGACTATAATTCTGTTATGCAGTTAGATTGTCCCTCCCATGCATTTCAAGCTTCTGATGGACAGCATACCAACAATCTGTTGATAAGAGGGACTTTCTAAAAACCAAATTTTATCTTCCTTCCTGTTCAGTACCAGTCTCTAGACATTTCGGAACAGGTTGCTCTCCTTCCGAACATCTTCAGTGACAAGTCTTTGAATTAAGGTGCTCATGCCCAGATCTAAGCTGCTAAAAGTCCCCATCAATCAACAAAAGGTGAACCCTCTCTGTCTCTCCCTTATCTCCCTTTGCAGTGATTGCTTCAGCAGCTGGGTCCTGTCCCACAGCTCTTGTAGAAAATAAAGGAAGACGTATGCATTGAAAGACTTTGGGGCTCCTGGAACTCTCTCAGCCATGTTTGCCTCTGGAATGCTCTGAGGTTCACTCTCTGTATCTGTTCCAGTTCAGAGGTTTCTTTTGACACTTTTTAAATTAAATGAAAATTCCCCTGAACATTGGAACATGATAGCCTTGAAGAGTTAGACAGTTGCATTCTGGCTTTGTGCAGCTTAATAGAGCATTTGGTTTCTGTGATGTTTAGTTAAAAATCCCTTCTTTCCTCACTGATGGAGAGGGAAAGCGTGCACACCCACTATCCACCATCCCAATTTTTTGGTCCTTCTCTCTGGTATATCCCTCTCTTTCTTTTGGCCTCTTGCAAATGAGTTCTTTAGATCATCAGGTCTCAATTTGATTGATCCAATGGGCCCTTTCTACCTCAACTCCTTTGCCATAAAAGATGGCTACCTAGCCTAGCAGTTTATACTTCTTTGGTACCTTGCTACAGGTTCCTAGGTTATCATTTTGTGCTCTAAGTGTCTTAAAGGATGACTGCCCAACCCCTTGGAACTTTGCTCTGAATAGGGTGCCCTGTATTTGAGTAACATCTTGGTAAACTTTTACTGATTTGTCAGTCCTCTTTGGGAATAAGTTTTCTTATTTCATTTGTTGATGTTAATGTTCTCTTTTTTGTATTCTTGCACAATTTAAATACATTTCCTTTAGTTGAATTTGAAGGTGCTTTTTGTCCCCAAGTGGTTTTATTCTAAATCCAGTCCTGACCCCTTTGGCTACATATTTACCAGATGTTGGTAGAAACTCATTGTACAAGTGGTCTGCCTCGCAGGACTGATGTTCTTGTTGGTACTCCTGAGGAGGTTGGAAGTTTGCCTTTTGGCTTCTGGCTGTTGGGATAGACAAAAGTATCAGGACAAATGTCTGATCTACAAAATCTAAATGACAGGTGTCATATGACCACCTCTGTATGACAGCCTCTTTCTGGAGCTAATTGGAAAGGTTTTCTGATTGGTGGATGGAATGCATATAATGCAGCAGTGTGCTATGTACTGTGAGACTCTTGTCTTCCTGCCATCTGGCGAAGCACTTTGTCAGAGAGAGCAACATTGCTGTGAACCTAATAAAGAAGGACCGCTTCTGGGAAGCTGATATAGCTGTATGCGTCTCAGTTCCTGCTGTGTGTTCCAGTGTGAGTGTTGCGCAAACTCTGCTATCTGGGGTGTGAACCCCGCTTCAGTACCGCACCCCTTAACAAAAAGTGCGAATGGCAGCAAGTGCCTTGTTGGGGTTTGTAGATTCTGATCCCAGAGTTCTTGTTTCTGGGTCTCCTCCTTCCCACCGTCCCAAGATGTCCTTGGATTAGGATATCTTGACAATCATCTTGACTCTGACGTGCTTACCCAATCATGCACAAGCACATAGATTGCTAGCTCAACTGCTGGTGAGGTAGCTGTTAACAACAGCTTGTAAGTCAATTGCCTTAACCTAAAGATCAAGCACTTTATTGATTTTAAAACCAAGTGGGACATGGTGATTGTGAATAGCAGATGGAGTCCAGCCTTCAGCAGTCTGTAGAGGGGAAGGGGCTCAATTACCCACAATATGAGAATTTAAATGTCCCTATTTTAATCTATTGAAATATTGATGGGTATACAGATAAAGTTCTTTGTCCATGCAGGTGAAATACAACAGTCCCTCGAGAACAGTCATAGAATGATCTACTTCTCCTCCATTTAGCATCTATTTGCATGAGATGACATTCCTGTTTGACTGATATATGTGTGTGTTTTAAAGCTCATCTCTTTAAAAACTTGAGCTGTGTTGTCCTGTTTCTGAAAGCCTTTCACTGACTTGAAGCAAGAGGTGAAAGCAAAGTACAAATAGAGCTTTTAGTTCTCAATCAGATTTTATGTTAATTGAGCTAAAGTGAACCCAGACAAGGCCCTTCTGGCATTGCATGAAACCAGTTATTCTTTCTTATCATTCCCTCCCCCAATTGGTAATAATTGCTTTGCTTTTATTTTCCTATCATAATTTTTTGTTTATTATAAGGACAGTGAGTCACAGCATGAATGAAGTGGCAAATGTCTTTTCAACAACGTAAATTGTAAATTGTTGCATTTCTCCCTAAAGAATCACATCTACAGCTTGGGGGTGCTTTGAGCTCTGTACTTTTAGAGGGAGGTGCAGATCTCTTTTGTGGTTTAAAATGCCTGTGTTTAACTTTTGTAGGTCTGCTGTTTTGGCTCTTCTGCAAGAAGCATTATCTGGCCAAATTTCTATGCTTTGTCCATATCCAGGGCTTTATTGGAATATTGTTGGGTACTGAAATTTTGGTGCCGATACATCCAAAACTGCACCCCCTGCAGGAACATCCCAGAAATTTGCCCAAGGATCTTTGTTCTGCATTGAGCTTTCTGTATTGCTGTCAATGGGGGTTGCAGGCTGGGGTGGGGGGCACATTTCTGAAGTCACAGTCTCAAAACTTTCAGGGTCTCATCAGGAGACTGCCCTGATGATACCCCCCAGGTTTGGTGCAGTTTGGTTCAGGGGGCCAAAGTTATGGACTTCAAAACTGTAGCCCCCATCTCCTATTAGCTCCCATTGGAAACAATAGGGGATGGGGGCATTCCCTTTGGGAGTCCATAACTTTGGACTCCTTGAACCAAACCTCACCAAACCTGGGGGGTAGCATAAGGACAGTCTCCTGATGATACACTGAAATTTTGGTGCTGATATGCACCCCCTGCAGGCACCAATGTCCTGGTGCAAAAAAAATTTGGTCGTGGTGGAGTTGCTGCCCATGGGGGAGCATCCAACTCAGGTTTTGCCCAGGGCTACAGTTTGCCTCATTATGCCCCTGGTAGCTGATATTCATCCATCCTCCCTACATCCTCCCTAGATGCCCTAGCATTGTCCACTATAAAAGTGGTCCTCATTCTGTCAAAGGTGGTATTCATTCTGTCAAAGCACCACCATGATAGAAACAAAAAAACCACTTTCTCCAAGGATGTTTTTATATTTATCGGCACTCTGTTGTTATTGCTAACATGGGAAAAGGTCACAGAGAGATAATCCATGGCAGGAGAGGTTGGTGGTAGATATGTCACACTTACAGGTGGACACGGGAATTGAGGGATAGCAAATTCTTAGCAGTTAAAAACCCTAGCCCAGTGGTGGTGAACCTATGGCACGGGTGCCAGAGGTGGCACTCAGAGCCCTCTCTGTGGGCACACGTGCACAGAGTTCATCATGTAATAATAGTATAATTATTTCAGGGAAATTATTATCATTAAACCTAAGACCTAGTTTTGGGGAAGCAATGTAGGTAACCCTGATAAGCACTGTTAAACCCTATTGATTTTCATGGGAAGAACGAAAGCATGATCCTTTACCTGGGAGTAAGCTTGGTTGCTGGCAATGGGGTTTGCTTCTGAGTAAATCTTCCTAGGGTCATAATTCACCGATTTGAAACATTGCACAGTTGCTTCAAAGCAAAGCCACTGGCTACCACCAAGCTTACTCCCGAGTAACACGTACCTCAGAGCCAACCGTTTTTCTATACTAAAACCTCAGTATTCAGGTTAAATTGCCATGTTGGCACTTTGCGATAAATAAGTGGGTTTTGGGTTGCAGTTTGGTCGCTTGTTCTCCAAAAGGTTCGCCATCACTGCCCTAGCCTAACTAGTCTTCTTTGCGTTTCACCAATGCCACCAGTTGAGATCCATTGCACTGGAACACAGTGAACACTCTTGTGGCTACACATTACACGGCTGAAAGGATAGTGGTGAGAAAGTGGTCCAAGTGTGCTTTCCAGCACTAATTATCTCCTCTTTGAGCACTAATTATCTCCTCTTTGATAAGCCTCCAAGAAATCCAGGGTTCCATGGAACACAGTTTGAAAACATTTCCTTTCTCCAGTCTTGACTTCCATTGACTATGGTGGGAATTAGATTGGACTTTCAGGGCAAGGCAGGCTACACATAATGTGCTTATTAGCCATGTACAATGCCAGAGAACTCAAGCCAAATCCTGGCCTAATGAGATGTTCAGCTTAGTTCTTCTAATTAAAAAAAAGATTACAATGAATAAGCATCTGTCGAAATCTTTGAATTGCCTATTATAATTTGGAGTTCTCCATTACTCTGCCTGATTTAAGAACATTGTTTCCCTTTTGAAGTCCTTGCTCACCTGAATACTATGACTATGCAAATGAAATGGCAAGTGGTGAGGAATGGAATTCCTAGAATTTTGGCACATGGACAAAATGTTTAAAAAAGTTTTGCCTTGTAAGTATAAATGCCTTTTGTATTTAATATATTGGAGTATGTTAAGAAACATTAATGCTAAGGAAGGAGAATGAAAACCATGTAAATAAATAATCTGAAAGGAAAAGTTGGTACCAGAACCTGGTTATTTGGAGGGCAACATCAACCTTGGTCAATTGTTTCATGAACTGAGCCGAGATACACAATATGAATCAAATATAATGTCTGTCACTTATCTAGCACATTTTTAACTACTTCACAAGTAGTTAAAAGCACTTCGTACCTATTACTCCAGAAGATAGCAAAGTACTTTCCCCATCCTGTGATTTACATTGCTGAGATTAGATTTGAAACAAGGACTTCCCTGCACAGTCTTTGAGAAAAATGGATATAAATAAATTTAATTTATGTGAATGTACCAATCATTCTCTCTTGCTCTGCCTTTTCCATCCTATTTCCTTACTTCAAATTGAAACATTCACTTTTTATCCCATCCAAGGAGCGAGAATGTTTCTTCCCTTTCTTGTTTTATTTCCACAACAACCCACTGAGGTAGGCTAGGATGAACAAGTGTGTGGCTCAAAACAGTGGAATGAATGTGATAAATCACTGGAGGAACTCTGTGTGAAAGTTAGATTTTGATGGCTGCACTTCCAGTGGTTCTTTGCCATGTGCAGAGAATGTTGATAACACAAATAACCACAGGAGGATGGGGAAATGCCACATTATAGTGCATGTGCTGCAGAACAAACCATCTCCTTCTGGCAATTGAGCCTCCCCAGCCTCCTGCCACTTCTCCCTCCACCCAGGCACCTGCCCCCCTTGCCCGCTAGATCTGAACCTAGCTGGAGCAGACAGAAGTCATGATACCATTGTATTCAGCTTATACCCTCCACATTCCTGCATAGGGCATTCAGTGCCTCGTCTGGTCTCAGGAGGACCTGTAGCTAGGGGAGTGTTTTACTGAAGGTCATCCAGACGCTGTAGTAAAATCTTAATGGAATATTGTGCTTCTTGTTTCGATGCATTTGTTTAATACATAAACAAGCATGCCATCTGTCAGAAAGATGATAAAGTAAGACTAGAACGTTTTGTCCTAGTTGAAAATGCTACTTTTGGCTCCAAGCAGGCATTTGTTTGCTTTGTAATCACAGATGTCTGAAATGCAAAACACAAAACAGGCAAAATACTCCCATTTAATCATAGATAGTGTTGCTCCCATCACTTTCTAAGCAACATCATCTATATCTTTTCTCCAACCTGGAGGGTTTGTGGTTGTGAGGGTGATATTCTGTTACCTAAATTAGTCTGGTCTGTTACCTTTTAGTTTGGGGAATTAGCAGGGAACAGACCTTGCAATTCAAGGATCCAGCCTGGGATCTTACATCTGTGTTTTACAGAGGTCTTTCCCCATATAAATCAACACAAACCAGAATTTAAGGAGAAGGTTTACAATTTTATTAAAGAACCAAAAATAATAAAAATGGATGCAAGTCCACAAAACACACCCAACAGAGGAGCCTAGAATGTAGAGAGAGGTGAATGATGAATGGGAATAGAAGAGGGTGTTGACCGAAGAATGATACTTACTGATCTAGAAGAGGTTCAAAGAAACTAGGTTCAGTGCTGCTTGCAGGGAAATGACATGAGGAACAGTGGAGCAAGGTCCCAGGGAGGACCTTCAGTTGGCAATAAGAGGGGCCACTTTCCATAAACAAAGCAGAGTTCCATTCCTAGGCAGAAACTATGCTATGAAAAAAAAACTTGACTGAAAGGATGACATATATTAAAATGGTAAATATATATGGTCAAGTTTCCGCGACGCTGACGTGAAGGGGAAGCCTCCGCCCGGCAGGAACTCCGCCCGGCGTGGAGGCGGAGGCCGCTCGGTGATGCAGGCATCGCGGACCGGCCTCCTGGAGGAGGTCACACGACAGACGGGTGGTGGACGTCCGCATGGAGCCACCTCTTCCCCCCTTCCCTTTCCCAATGTAGCCTCTCGTGTCGCCGTCCTGCTGGCCTCCTCAGCCTCTCCGCTGTCCTCCGACAGTGAGGGAGGGACTTGGGAGGCCAGTGAGGCTTAACCAGCGGGCGTACGAGTATGGTACATAAAGAAAGGAAACAGCTTGTTCTCGTGGCGCGTTCGCGACCAAGCGCCGGGGCTTGGAAGATGTTTCTCAACAACAACCCTCCTTAAAAAAGCGGTTATTGCTTAGAAGCGGCCTGGACGCTGCCCACAGGAGGAGGCGCCGGATAAAGATTGTCGCTGCTAAGTGCTGCAGCAGGCGCCGCTTGCAGTAACGGGCGACCTGGGGCGGCGGTTTTACTCACCCCCCAGGTCAAGCCGCGTTTTGGCCCGTATTGGCGAAAGGGCCTATGTAAAAGAACCTGCAGAAGAAAATTGGGAACACAAAAGAATGTGGAAGCATAATGAGGATGGGATAGAAGTGTAAATATTAAAAGGAAACAAAGCATAAGGAAGCAATAAAATTGGCAGATAAAAATGGGCACCCCAATCCATATGGGAATGGGGCCTGGGCTGTGGACAAAGGCATAGCTACCAGGGGACATGGGTGTGTGTGTTGCACCGGGCACGCGCCTGGGGGCCGCAACAAAAATCAGGGTTCGTTTGTAGGTTTTTTGTATTTTTTTAGTGGTTTTTCAGTTTTGGGCCTGTAGGGGACACAGTTTTTAGGCTAGCAGTACCAACATTTCAGAGATTGTTCAGCAGACTCTCCTGATAATACTGCCCAGGTTTGATGAGGTTTGGTTCAGGGAGTCCAAAGTTATGGACTCCGCTGAGGGTCACCCATCCCCCCATTGTTTCCAAGGGAGCCATTAGGAGATGGGGGCTACACCTCGAAGGTCCATAACTTTGGAATCCCTGAACCAAACTTCACCAAACCTGGGTGGTATCATCATGAGAGTCTCCTAAAGGTACCCTGAAATTTTGGTGTTGCTAGTTTAACAATTGGTAATTCCTGACAGCAGCCCCCCCCCCCAATTTTCCCCAGTTTCTCCTTTTAAACCCCCCCCCCCCTTTGGCATTGATATAAAGGGAGAATGTCAGGTCCCCAGTTTAAACATTGAAAGTGATGTTGTTTCAGGGTGGGGGATAATCCACCCCAAAACAGCATCACTTTCAGTGTTATTTATCTGAAAGGGACCCCAGATTCTCCCCTTTAAGGATGGGATTGAAAAGGAGAATCTGGGCTCCCTAGTTTAAACATCATTGAAACACCATTGGGGTGGATTCCAGCATCATAGTGGGGCGGCGTAAAACTCAGATTTTTTCACCAGGCTCCATTTTGCCTAGCTACGCCTCTGGCAGTGGATACAGCAAAACGCTGTGGTGACACATTTGCCCCCTTGGCTCGTGTAAAGGGCACCCCTATTGCCAGAGGGGGCAGAAGTGTTGGCAGCTGGCTGCCCTCCAGCTCCACAGTAGTGAAACCCAGAAGTCTGGGCCCTGAAGAGCTGCGCTGGCATCCCAATCAGATGGCAGAATGCCCGGGGGGGAGCTGGAGTGTTCCCAGAGGTGGAGCCAACATTAGTTGGCTTCCACCAGCCTTCCAGTCCAGGAACGCCTGCCCCCGGATCTTCAGGTATACACTGCACTTTTGTGTTGTGTAAGGCTGTTTTGGCAATGGGGAAATATATAGGCTGGAGGGGGGTGTTTTCCCTTCCTTTTGCACTTCCTGAAGCCCTTTGGGAGGCAACACAGTGCCACCTTTATTGTACTGCCTCCAGACACTACAGTGAACTGGGTTGTGCCGTATAACTATTAGATCATGATATCCTCACAGTACATTTTATCGATGTCCTTCCTCCAAAGAACTCAGATTAGTGTACCCATTCTTCCACTTAATCCTCACAGCAACAAACCCTATGGTGGGTTTGCCTGAGGCAGTGTAGTTGGCCCAAAGTCACACAGTACTGGCTTCTACAGCAGGGTGGGGGTCCAAAACTAGATTCCCTAGATCAGGGGTAGGGAACCTGCGGCTCTCCAGATGTTCAGGAACTACAATTCCCATCAGCCTCTGTCAGCATGGCCAATTGGCCATGCTGGTAGGGGCTGATGGGAATTGTAGTTCCTGAACATCTGGAGAGCCGCAGGTTCCCTACCCCTGCCCTAGATTGTTGCTGGAACCCTAACCAAGACACCACACTGCCTCTTTGTGTCACAACTAACATTTTATAAGTATAAAATGTATAATCTTGTATTGTGTCCCCTTAATTATCTTTTTTTTAATTAAGTGAAAACCCACAAAGGTTTTCCTGGTGTGGAAGGAGCTCCAGCCCACTGGTCCTTTCAGTGGTCTTTTTCTTCACCTTTTCCAGCTGTATGATACCCTTTTTGTTGGAGGGTAACCAGTCCTGATTCATTCCGACGTCCAAAAATCCAGCTTTATTGTGCTTTCTTTATTCAGTAAGAAAACAGAAGTCTGTGACAATTTTCAAAAGGATATAAATCCTACTTGTACGTCAAGACTTGTTACAAAATTATTTGCACCATAAGTATTTTGCCCGTGAGATGAGATCTTTAAAAAAAAAAAGCTGTCATCACATTCCATTACACCATTAAAGAGATTTTTAAACATCTTTGAGGACTTTAAAAACACTCATTTACGTTCCATTCAGAGTTAACAAACCTGGAATGCAATTCCTCATGGAGTTTTAATGTTCGCAAAGCCGTGTGCAGCACACCACCATATGCTCTTAATGGGCCAATTCCAGAAAGGTGCCGAGAGCAGTCAACAACTGTTATTTGTAGCTACGCAGAATTGTGCGTTGCGGCTGCAAGGGGCAGGGAGGAACATGAATGCTCATTTTCCAAGTGGCCACAGCCTAGACAAAGTGAACCATTTCTTCTGTTTCCAGGGGAGAAAAAATGCACATGCTTCAACTTCCCATTGAAATCTGTATGTTTTAACTTTGGCTAGATCATTCCTGATATTATGTCTGCTTATGTTCATGGAAGATGAGACACTGGAAGATCTGTGATGGGATCTCCAGCATTTAAAAAAAGTTATTGGCAGCAGAAGACCTGGGTTTCAAATTGGAACTTCAGGAGATGAAGGAGATTAACTCAAGAGATGTGCACCTTGGGGGGAAAAACTGAATTTTTCAGATTTAGATATCATGGAGCTGAAAAGGTATTGGTATTCCCAGTTATCTGGGTTTCAAACACTGACTTGGTATTAGGATTTGCCCCCACTCCACCCCGCCAGATTCTGATATCATTTGACTCCATTATTCCCTATGGGAATCTTTCCAGAGTGCTAAAATAGCAGAGTTTTGCTTGTTTTTTCACTTTTTTCTTTTCTTTTTAAAAACAAAATTGCACTAAAATTTCTGCATCGCTGCTGGCTCCTGTCAATTGCCACCAAGTTTCAAGTGAGTTGGACTAAGAGGTCTAGTTCTATAGCTCCCTGAACAAGGTTCCCCCAGCCAACCTCCATTGTTTGCTATTGGGGGGATGGGCAAAAAATAGCCAAATGCACAAGCATTGTTTGCTGTAGAGATAGCCAAATGCAAAGCAAAAAGCCTCTCAGAACCAAAGACAGAACCAACAAGCCCTAAAAATTAATCTATAATTAGGGAATCCCCACAGAAGCATAGGACAATATGGCAAATTTAACATAACGACCTGAGAATCTAAGCCAATGTCAAACTGGAGAATTCTTTAGTCCAAAGTGAATAGGAAAGTTGTTGAAAGCCCAACAAATAAAAAATGTTAATGTACATCCAAAGAATTCAAGGTCATGGCAAAACAGAATTCACTCTAAAACCATAAATCCAACACAAAACAACTTGTGCAAGGAACACAATATTGAAGACCTACAGAACTAAGTTCAAGCTACAGAATCTAAGGCAAATCACACAAACAAAAATAAAAGCCCTGGAAAGAAGATACTGAGAGTGATACACAACAAAATTCAGTGGGGAAAAAGCAGTCCTGGGATTCGGGAACTTTTAAAAGCTGGCTTCTGATTTTCCCAGTTAGTCCTGAATATTTCTGAGATTTTAGGGGACCCGTTTCCCAGTATCCTGGAAAATCCCAAAGACCATCCAAAGACCCAAATATATCTGGAAAATACTGATAAGGTATTTTTCACAGATATATTTGACGAAATATGTCTGAATGCATATCCCTAATTATCTCTTCCCTCTATCATTTTTCCAACTTCAAAAAGACCCCTTAAGCTGCTTTCTTTGCCCGTGGAGGAAATGAAGAAACACTGTACAGGCAACACTGAGACAAATGTCAACTTTGTGGAAATTGGACAAATAGCACAGGTCAAAAATGTTAGTCTGTTTCCACATCTGGAAAATCCCATACTAATGCTATCAATATAGAGCCATTCACAATAGCAGTGGAGGACCCACAAATGGCATATTCTCCATGGTGTATTTTTGTGACCACCACTCCACCTGCGAAATGCTTGTTGCTATCTTTTTAAAAATTGGAGCTAATCTATTCTTGCAGTATTCTTTTTAAATCCATATTTATTTATTTATTATTTTGTCAGTGTTGTTGTTCTCTGCTTTTTGTTGTCAGTTTTATACATTTGTTTATTTATATATTTATACCCTGCTTCCTCACCGCCACCCCTAAATAGACTGAAAGCAGCACACAACGTTATTCCACCCTGCCTCTGTTTCACTCTCACAGCAACAACTCTCCAAGGGACGGAGGTTAGACTGAGTACCTGACCCAATGTCACTCTTTTATGGCAGAGTGGGGGTTTAAGCTTGGGTCTCCCAGAATCTAGACTGCCACTCCATCCACTCCATTGTCCTGGCTCTTAATTAATTTTCGTTGTGTGGGGGTGTTGTACAGGTTTATAATTGATCTATATGGTATTAGTTAAGCTCTGGAGCAGTACCTCTGCTAGTCTGTTACAGCCCAAATAACACTGTTCTGGCCTCTTAAAGACTAACAAATTGATTTAGCGATACTGTGGTGATGTGGTTAAGAGTGTTGGACTAGCTGGCATCTGGGAGACCCAGTTTCAAATTCCACTCAAATCCCCAAGCTGTCTGGGAGACCTTGGGCTAGAATCATTATCTCAGCCTAACATACCTCACAGGATTATTGTGAGGAAAAAATTAGAGGAGGAGGAGGAGGAGGAGGAGGAGGTTGGATTTATATCCCCCCTTTCTCTCCTGTAGGAGACTCAAAGGGGCTTACAATCTCCTTTCCCTTCCACCCTCACAACAAATGTCCTGTGAAGTGGGTGGGGGTGAGAGAGCTCCGAAGAACTGTGACTAGGCCAAAGGCATCCAGCTGGCATGTGTTGGAGTGCACAGGCTAATCTAGTTCCCCAGATAAGCCTCCACAGTTCAAGTGGCAGAGTGGGGAATCAAACCCAGTTCCCCAGATTAGAGTGCACCTGCTCTTATCCACTACAGTATGCTGACAACTTGCATGGGAGAGGGGAAAAATTGAACTGGGATCTGGAGGGATGAGAAGTTTAAAATCATCCCTACTTGTGGTGAAGCTGACTTTTTTTCATGAAAAGGTAGTGAGATAGATTTTATTGTTGGTCATTGACCATCACAATTCCTTACATAATACATGAACTATATTTAAATTAAGTTAAAATCATTAGTGAAAAGGGTAATGAAGGCCATCTTTTTGTCTGCCAATCTCAAGTTTTACCTTCCATCTATAAATAAGCATTTCTGTTTTTCACTGGCAGAAATATATCTTCATTATCTATAAAGCAAAACTGTTAAGGTTAAGAAAAGGCAACCCTCAACTTGCAGTGAAATTCAGAACTGGGCAATTGCTGCTGCTGCAGTCCCCTTCTGTGAGTATACAGGTTTTCTGTCTGTTCTAACAGCCTTATCTCGCCTACCTCCTTATCGCTATCTGAAAGATACGAGTTGGTATATTTTTAAACTCAGCCTCTGTGTGGGTGGGTGTGACTGGGAGATTGCCAACTTTGGAGTCTTTGAATTCCCGTCTCCAATCAATGATAAGCTGGGGTGAGTAAAAGATTTCAGCCTTTCCACCTGCTGCGTACAGTACCAGCTTAGTGACTTGAAAAGAAAACTTAGACAATGTACTATTCAAAAGGGAACTAAAGGAAACAAATCTATTAATACCTTTTTCATCTCAGTCGTGAAGCCCTCATAGGTGCCCTTTCGCTGTGCCGCCAGCTGCGTGGGAGCCACTTATCTGCAAACGGTTCTCCCGGGGCTAGGAATGCTTCCCCAGAGAAATCAGCAATGCTCCAGGATGAAGAGCCGGTGGGTGTGCATCAGGCAGTCAGTTCCCACCCACATCATTGGGTCTGCCACTAGAGCTGTGGAGGCTTATCTGGGGAACTAGATTAACCTGTGCACTCCAATACATGCCAGCTGGGTGACCTTGGGCTAGTCACAGCTCTTTGGAGCTCTCTCAGTTCCACCCACCTCACAGGGTGTTTGTTGTGGGGGGGGGGGAAGGAAAGGAGATTGTAAACCCTTTGAGTCTCCTTACAGGAGAGAAAGGGAGGTCTCTCCTCCTCCTTCTCCTCCTTCTTTGAAATCACAGGGCTCATTTCCCACTTGGATGGAATAAAGTCAACAGGGAGTCGGAAAGGATGACCAGAGTGGCTGAACTTTGATTGAGGGCCAAACAACACAGGGTGATGGCAAACTGTGATGGCATTCCCTGACATGTAACATAGATCCGAAGAGCCGGGGAGATGTGGGTAATGTGTATTGGAGCTGTGGTACTGTGGGAAGAAGCAGGGTTAGCTTTTCGCACTATACTATTTGGACTTTCCCCCTTGCCCTCCTTTTAGCCACTGTAGGGGAAAGAAAAGTAGGTATTCTATGGGGAACCTGCCTTTCCTTGGAATGTCCACTGTCAACTGGAGAAATTGCTC